>NW_024369707.1:5545649-6145649 GCF_014805655.1 Passer montanus
CCCGCGCCCAGCCGCGCCGCCCGGCGGGGCTCCGGCCCGGCCCCTGCCCTCCCGGTGCGGGGCAGCGCGGGTCACTGACAAAGGGGCAGCGGCGGAGCTGCCTCCTCCCCGCCCCTCGGCGGTATCCCCCACCCCCTCCGGGACCGCTCCTGATTCGGCGGGGCCCGCTGACAGCGCGGGTCTCCCCTAGATCAGCCCTCACCTGGATATAACCCTGCCGGCCGCTGCCGCTGCGATGACAACTCTGGCCGGAGCTGTCCCCAGGATGATGCGCCCCGGGGCCGGGCAGAACTATCCCCGCAGCGGGTTCCCGCTGGAAGGTAAGGCCGCGCCTGTGCCGCTCCCGGTCGGGAGAGGGATAATCATTCTGTGCCGGGACGCCGGAACAAAGCGGGTCCCCGGCCAGCCGGAACCGGTGCGCGGAGTCCTCCAGGACAGCTGCCCGGCTTCCCCCGGGGCTGTCAGAGCAGGGTTTGTCCCAGGACGGGCACGGCTCCGGCCTCGCAGCCCCCGAGCGGGAGGTTCGGCAGCGCAGCCGGCCCCGCTTCTCGTAGTGGAGTGATTTTGGGAGCCCAAAGTTGGGGGAAAAGTTAGGGAAAAAGTTAAATTTGGGTAAAAGCAATGCGAATCGAAAGGAAGTTCAGAGCCGTGGGTCGGCACCGGGCCGCTGCGAGTGGCCGCTGTTGGCCAAGGCAGCGGCGGTGCGAGGGCCCCGCGGTGCCGGGGACTGCCAGGCCCGTGCCCGAGCGAGGACGGGCGGCTGCCGCGGCTCTACCGCCACTCCCGGGCCGGCCGAGCCGAGCCGAGCCGGGCCGGCCCCCGCTCCGCCGGGCACACTGCGGCCTTCCCGCACCGCTTGCCCGTGCTCGGCCGGAGCCAGGCGGGCTCCCAAAGCCGGCTCCGGCCGAGCGCAACAGGTGAAGCCCGGCCGCCTCCCTGCCCTGCCCGCCGGGCCGGCGGCGTCTCCCCGGGAGCTGCGGGCCCCGGGCGCGCGGTGGGGCGGGGGGTGAGCTGCTTTATGGAAAAGCAACCACAAAAATACATAACAACAACAACAACAAGAAAAAAAGACGCAGCAGGATCCGAAGGAGACGTTAACGCCATTTACCCCCCTGCCTCCCTTCCCTCCTTTTCTAGTCTCTACCCCTCTAGGCCAGGGCAGAGTCAATCAGCTCGGAGGAGTGTTTATCAATGGCAGGCCTTTACCCAACCATATCCGGCACAAGATAGTGGAGATGGCCCACCATGGCATAAGGCCCTGTGTCATCTCCCGCCAGCTGCGAGTGTCCCACGGCTGCGTCTCCAAAATTCTCTGCAGGTACCAGGAGACGGGCTCCATCCGGCCGGGGGCCATCGGCGGCAGCAAGCCCAAGGTGAGCCTCTCCCGCCCGCCCGGAACCGGGCAAACCCCGGCGGCGGTGGCGGGGAGCGAGTTCCCACCGGGACACGGCCCAGGCTGGTCGGCACCGGGGTTTACGGGCGGGACGGCGGCCCCCGGGAGGGCCGGGGGGACCGTGCGGGGCCGGGGGTGGGCGCAGACACTCATGGGACGCAGCACCCCCGCCGTGTCCCCGCCTGTTGCTCTCAAACTTCCCGAGGTTTTAGAAAATATTGTTGGAGTTATTTGAAATAATATACTTTTAATTAAGGAAACGCTATTCAAAAAAAACCAAAAAAAAAAACCAAAACAAAACAAAAAAAACCAAAACCAACACAAAAACCAAGAAAACAACTCAAACGAAAATAGGGCAAAAAGGGCATTTTTTTGAGCGCTTGGCTTCCCAGAGCCCCGCGTGCCCCACGCTCGTTTTTCCCGCAGGAGCGCGGGCGGGCTCGGGGTCGGACCAACACAAAAAACCAAGAAAACAACTCAAACGAAAATAGGGCAAAAAGGGCATTTTTTTGAGCGCTTGGCTTCCCAGAGCCCCGCGTGCCCCACGCTCGTTTTTCCCGCAGGAGCGCGGGCGGGCTCGGGGTCGGGACGGACCGGGACGCGGTCGGTCCGGCGGTGGAGCTGACCCAGCCCGGCTGGATCGGGGCCTCCCCGCTTTCGTTGAAAGCGCAATAAAACAACCTGTATTTCTGTCGGTCTATTTACTGCTCTTTCTCCTGCTCTGTTTACTTTTTCTCTCCGCTCTAGAGCTGCGTGTATTTATAGCTACGCCACCGAAAAGTTTGTGCTAACAATAACGGAGACGAAATTTCCCCCCAAGATTAGGCTTTTCCTTCTCCAGCTTTTCTCTTTTCTCTAGCTTTTCCCACTAAAGCGAAGTAAAGGCTTGAGTTTTTATTTGAGGTTGTTGGTAGATTTCTCCCACCCCCGCCCCTTCTTTGGTTCTTCTAAAGTAGCGAAGCGATGCCCGAACTTTTCCTTTCCGTGTTAGGAGTAGAGGTAATTTTCTATAAGCGTACTACTCAAAAGTAAGGCTATTGCCAGCCCGGAGATCGTTCTTTTTGTTTGGTTTTTAATTTTATTTTAAAATCACGAGGCTACCGAAGAAAAATGCCGGTACTCGAACTTCTCCGCGTTTTTATTATGCTGGTTTTTGTTCGGAGCTGCAAACTTTGTTCAGCCGAAACTTTACTGACCTGGAGCTTCCTTGCCCGGAGTCCTCCGCTGGTCGCGACCTGGTATTTTCTCGGCCGCGCGGCAGCCGGTGCTGCCTAATTCGGGGTTTTCCATGCCGAAGGCTCTGTCCCACCTTCCCGGTAACCCCGGTGGATTTTCCGGGACGTTTCGTTTAACGCAGAGTGTGTTCGTTTCGTGCGGCCCGTTATTCCCTTCTGTGTCCCCTCTTTCCTCGCCCTGCCCGCACTCGGGTGTTTCATATCGGCGTTTCCAAGCGGGGCCGGTGCCGGCTCCGACCGCCCCGGGGCTCTGGCGGCGGCAGCCCCGGCTCCCCCGGCCCTACAGACTGTGCCCGCTCGCTTGTCTTTACTGAAGCAGGTGACGACGCCGGATGTTGAGAAGAAAATAGAGGAATACAAGCGGGAAAACGCGGGCATGTTCAGCTGGGAGATCCGGGACAAGCTGCTGAAGGACGGGGTGTGTGACCGCAACTCGGTGCCGTCAGGTACGGAGCGGGGGTCCGGGGTGTCCCGGGGGCTCGGGGGCGGCCCGGGGAGGTCAGCGCGGTAGCCAGGTGAGCTCTGTCCCCTCGGGATGGGAGCCCCGGGCCGGAGCGGTGCCCGCGGCGCGGCCGGCGTTAGCACGCGGTGCCTCCCTCCCGGGAGGATTCCTGCTCTCGGCGGGGTGTTTTCAATTAAATCGCAACTGCATCCCCCTCCCCTCCTCCTCCCGACGCTTCCTCGCCGTCCCCTCCGGGCTGCTGCTGCAGGAGGGCTCGGAGCTTGCCGGAGACGCGGAGGTGGGAAGCAGGAGATGGGGAGCAGCTCCCTGTGCCGGCGGGTTGTTTGTGGGATGGGGCGGCGGGCACATGGAGCTGAGCAGTATTTGCGAGGGGTTCGAGGGTCTTTATCACCCGCCATTGGGCTCGGGGGAAAGAAAGATTCTCGGGAGCCGCTGTGCCCGTGCTGGAGCCCGGTGCGGACGGTGTCCCGTGAAACCCCGCGGGGACGGGAGTGACAGGCTGCCTGCCCTAAGTCCCGGCTGGCAGTGGCCGAGGGACACAGGCCGGTGGCACTGAGGGGGGACTCGGCCTCCCGGGCTGGCCCGAGAGCCGCGGGGGGCTGCTGGGGACGAGCCGGTCACAGCTCTGCACTCCCCCCCTGAAGTGAGCTCCATCAGCCGCATCCTGCGGAGCAAGTTTGGGAAAGGCGAGGAAGAGGAGGCTGAGCTGGAAAGAAAAGAGGTGGAGGAAGGCGACAAGAAGGCCAAGCACAGCATTGACGGCATCCTCAGCGAAAGAGGTAAAGTCTTACTTGCCCCTGCTCTCTGTGGAGCCCTGCGACGGCCCAGTGCCAGTCCCAGGTGCTGGTGGCTATCGCTCCCAGTCTCCAGAGGTTGTCCTGGAGCCAGCCCAGTGCAGGGCGAGTGAGCCCTGCCAGGCTGGCTGCCACATCCCATCGTATCCCACTACCCCAGAGGAGCGACCCCGCAGCGTGCGGGATGGTGCAGAGGCTGCAACAAAGATGGGAGGCAGAGCTAGTTTGGCTTTCAGGGAGCAGGGAGGGTTGGGGCCACCACAGAGCCCCTCACACAGCCGTGCACGGGCTCCTCTCCCAAGCCAAGCAAAAGCTGCAGCTGCATAGGAGGGGTAGCTGTAGCAAAATCTGTGGAGCCTCAATTCTCTGCAGCCTGAACAGGGCAGGGAGACACATGTTTTGCTTTTTCTGCTCTAAAAACTGCTGGGGAGAGCATGTGTTGGTGTTTGGCCCGGGACTGCGAGGAGGTTGCAGCCTGAACAAGGCGGAGGTGAAGGGCTGCTGCGGGGGGACAGCTGCTGCTCCCGTGGAAGCCGTGCCTGGCTCCCGGCCGGGCCGGGCTGCAGGGGCAGGCAAGGGCCCGGCCCGGCCGCCTGTGCAGGGAAGTCGCTGCCCAGCACAGGCACAGGCACTGGAGAAGGCGAGACAAAAGTACCAAATGAGCTGGTCAAACATTTGTACAACTTTTCCAGCTTTTACAAAGAAGGCCTTCTATACACAATCTACACTTGGAGATGAACTTGGAAAACAAAGAGGGGGGAGTCCATTGAAACTCACACTTTGGCTTTGCACAGACAAAGCTTCAGCTAGCAGCAGCTTGATGTGAACAAAAGAAGGCAACCTTTTTATAATTCAAGGAGAAAAGAAGAGAAAACAGCCCCACAAAAGGCTGAGAAAAGACATTATGGGCTTGCAATGAGGGATGAATTATTCAATGAGCCCCTAATAGCTGATGCTCCACGCAGTTTTATGGACTCTCAAACGTGGAAAAAAATAGCTGTTTTTAGAGAGAAAATGTTTACAGCATTTCTAGGCATCAAGGGATGCCGGTTCTGTGCAAGGACAACAGAAATCTGTTCTTTGACACGAGGACATGTCCCTGTTTCGTTAGAACAAACCCCTAAACCCTGCTAAAACTTAGTTTTCAACTGTATTAAAACTTTCAGGGAAGCCTCATCTTCTGTGTGTTTGTGTTTCCAAGGAGGTGTGTAATGCAGACATGCAGAAGATGCTAACAAAATTAGAGGTTTTAAGGCCAGAAGGCACAGTTTGATTGCCTGGTCGAGTTGCCTCCATATGATGGGTCCAGAGTTCCCTCCAGCACCTCCTTCAACAGAGGATTTTTCCAAGAGGGATGTGCACCAAAGGAAAAAAATAGCTAAATCCAGTGCCCTAGTTGTTAAATAAGCTTTGCTGCCTTCTTCAATTTCTTGACAGAGATTAGAAACAGAAGATAGTAAGGCTTGATAATATCAATGCTTTATGGAACAAAGAGTGGTTAATAGAGACAGCAAGAGAAAGAATATTGTTATCAATACAACCCATCCTTCTGTTTGTCTTTGAAACATTCTTGTTCTTTGACTGTCTGCCCTTTAAAGTGTGGCTCCTGATTTATTATAAATCAGTGTCTGGGTGCATGGCTGCCTTCCACCAGCCTAGGGGAGCCCCAAAACTCTTGCAGGAAAGCCACTGGGGCTGGTGATGCCTTGCTGCAAGAGTTGCTCGCTCGTGCCTCCCAGCACAGTCGTAGGAGGAGGCTGAGATGTACCCTCTCTTTCACTTTCTGTGGATGTGAATGTCTCACTTTATTTGTTTTGAGTTCAATCAGTAGCAATTTTCCCCTTGATTACATGGGGTAGTGGAGTCCTCTCCTGCCCTAGGCATGCAGGTTTTTTGCTGCGTGAACGTGACCGGACAGTTCGGTGGAAACAGCAGCTTTGGTAATCCCATCTGTTCTGTGACAGTGGCTGGGAAGGCTTGGCAGTGCGAGGCACAGTGTGCTCTCCCCCACAGCAACGCCGGCTCCCCCTCCCTGACTAGCAAGCTGTTGCTTAATCTCATTACTGGAGTGGCTGGGATGCTGCAGTGCGAGCACAGCGCGCTGCTGCTCCAGAAAACATTTGTTGCTGCACTCGTGCCCTGCATGGAGTGTGATAATAATGCCACAGCACACCAGTGGCACCATTACAAGAAAAGAATAACCATAAAAGAAGCCCACCACTGCTTTCTGTATCTGACCAACAACAAAAAGTTCTGCTTCAACTGCATTGCCAGCTGAGGAGCTTTGATTTCACTCCATCTATAAAAACAATCCTGTACTGTTACTAAAATAACTGGCAGTGCTCCTAGGGATTTTGATGCCGCAGGATCATATTTGCCAGCACCCACCAGCTTGGCTACAGGGCCTGCTGTGGCAGAGGGTGCCCGCTGGCAGTGCATCTCAGATGCCCTTCTGACACTTGGGTTGCTTGTGGAATGTCCAAAGGGTATCCATGTGCTGTGCAGCAAAACCCCCGGTGCCAGCTCAGCGCTGAGCGCTCTGCGTTACAGAGGGGAAAAAAGTGTGGGCTTTTGTGCAATATGAGGAGTTTTTGTAGCCCTGTCCTTGGGGGCTTGAGGTATCCTGGAGCTTGGGTGCCAGGGAAGGCTGTGGGATAGGTCAGAAAGTGACTCCTGAGGCTGTTCATGATGGCTTTTCTGCTCGGGAGCACACATTAGTGCTGGACTTTTGCTGGCGCTGCCTGAAATCCCCTCCTCACCATGGGCCTTTGGGTGGTTCAAGGAGTGGCATTTCTTCTAAGAACAAGGACAAAATTTGTCACTTTAATGGTAGCTAATTCAAGATTTAGGGAGTATTTACAGCAGAGTGGTGTTAGAGAAAAGGGAAATATGATATTTTTAAAAAATGTGTATCATTGTCTATCACTGGGCTTTCTCCACCACATATATGGGTGTAGGTAAACTTTTGTATGGCTGGTGTGATTCTGTTCCAGCTTCTCTTCTCGGACACTTACACGTGATTCTCACACTGTTTACAGATGCCACATGTGCAGCCCTGTACGTGCTGTATTTCAGTGTTTCTGCCAGCATCACCCTCAACTCTGATTCTGGGGATATACTTAAAAAAACTTGGTTGTCAGAGTGTGTATCAGGAGGCTGGTAGCTCTGTAACAGCAAATCTGTATTTCTGCACGCGTGATAATAATTTTTTTCTTAAAGGCGCAAGCCATAAATAAAGAACACCAGAAAGTTTTGTGCCTTTATGTGGCACATCAGGGCTTATTTTTAGCATAGCCACTACAGAAGAGTGTTTGCTTGTACCTTCGGTGGGGGTTATGTGCGGCATGGTTTGCTGACTAATCCGATAACTCCCCCCTTCATAAAATAGCTGTTGTTTTCTGGCAGCAACCAGTGGCTTTCAGCACTGCAACGATGGGGCAGAGCTGGTCCCCGGCCTTCTGGGGAGGGGGCTGGGGCCGGGACCCCCCCTCCCGGCCTCAAAGGGGGCCTCTGTTCCCAGCCAGCGGAATTGGCCCCCGGGCCCTGTCCCGCGGATCCTCCCCCAGTCATGCGCGCCCGTCCAAAAAGGGCCCTACTCATCCCAAGCCTCTACCCTTGGCTGTACTGAGAGCAATTCAGGCTACAGCAGACTAAATTGCCTCCTTTATTTTCTTCTTACTTTCATCTTGGACCAAACCCTTCCCCCTTTCCCTCCCCTTCCTCTTTTCTTTTTTTCTGTGTGCCTGAGGCTCACATTAATACAATTTCGGCACCACCCCTATTTTAGAGTGTGTATGTGGGGAGTTTGAGGGGGTAGGAAAAAAAAAGGACCTTAGCACAAAAGCCCTGCTCAGCAGCTCAAAAGTTCAAGCTGCTGCTGCTGCCTCTCTAGTTGTGTGATGCTTTTCCTGTTTGTGAGTTTTGGGAAACATTTTTGCTTTGTACTGTAATGGAATTAGAGGACAGATGCTGACTGTAAATGGGACACGCGACTACCAGCCCCTAGCTTAAATATTTAGATGCAATGTTACAATTACTGACTTGATGCAGGAGGCTTTGAAGTGGTGGCACATGATCTAAAGGGTAGCTGGAGCTAGATGGGCTGGCAGATGTTTTGATTAGGGCTGGTCAGTATCATGCAGCCAGTTATTTTTAGATTGCTAAACTAATAAAGACACTTAATTAAGGGAGAAGATTAACATGGAGGCACCAGATATCAGTTTGAGTCATTCATTTCTACATAGTAGGCTGTTGGATTAGTGGCTGGAGCATGGGATGAGTCAGATGCTGAGCTAGATTTTGGTTGCAGGGGTTGTCTTGGTTTTTCTCCGGTGTCCTGTCCCAAGGTGCAGTGGTGGGAGGACTTAGGTGCTGTGTGAAATGCTGTTGTGGGCTGAGAAGCACAGTTTGTTCCCCTGCTCAGTGCTCATGGTAAAGATTCACTTATTGAGTGAGATGTGATGGCTGTGGCTGCAGGCAGTTATCTCCTTGAGCCTGAAATTTCATGCAGTACTCAATATATTTGCTCACTAGCAGGTCTGAGAAATCAACTCATGTTACTTGAACAGGGTCTGAGGCTCTCAGAGGTGACAAGAAAATAGTACTTAATTAAGAAAAACTCCCTAGTGAGTCCAGAATTTGGCTCAAGGGAGACAGTGCCAACTATATTTTCTGTCTTTTTTTCCTTCTCTTAACTCATATGTTAATAGTGAGAGTCCAGGCAGAAAAGCCAGGTATTGCACCGGTGCAAATTGGTGCAGGTGATTCCATGCAAAGCCAGCACAACTTTGTTTCTTCTGCCTGACCCATCATCGCTGTGGGCCAGGCTTCTTCTTCCAAATAATTATTCCAAAATACTGATGAGCTCAGCAGTGAATAATGACCTCACCATCAAGTGAGAGTGTGATGTCCCAGCATGCTGAGCATTTTTAGAAAGGTGCTAAATGTTTGACTTTAGGGTGACTTCAAAGCGGAGTTTGCTCTTCCAGAGCTGCCGGGGGCAGCCCATTCCCTCCTGTCTTGAAGTGGAGGATTTCGAGGAGAGTGCTAATTGTCAGACTAACTGCAGGCTAATCGTCTGACAAAAGCACCAGTAATATTTCCAGCTGTGGGAAGAAAGGGTGTTAATCTAGCAGCGACTCTCTGAAGTAATATATGTACACATCATATCCTCGGCTTGAAATCATGATTTTATTAGTGGCTTTGAATGTTTTACCATCTGAGGGACGCTTTCTTCAACTCAAGAGTCAGCGCCTGTTCAAGCAGAATTGCTGTGGGCATCCTTTCCAGTTTTTCTAATTGCCTCTATCTAGAACAAAGCTGAATGTTATTTCAGCAAATGTCAGGATTGCTTCACACACAGCAGTCGATTAACTTGAATTTGTACCCAAGTTAGCACCTTATTTGGTTGCTTTGAAATCCTCATCTATTAGTCTAAAAGGGTGTCATTCCAGAAAGGCAGAGGCAAGAAGCTGTTGGTTGACTTTGGTAGGCTCGGACTTCCTCTGAGAATGTGATTTATGTATTTGGCTTTCCAGATTCTCCTGTGATTGCAGGATCTGTGATGTCAGTGGGAATTTACCCTAACAGGCATCAGGCTTTTCTTGGAACCAGCTCTGTAGTGTGCCCTGGAGCTGCAGCTCTGGGGGAAATCTCGGGTTTGGGGTTGAGAGGGGTTTACTCGGTGCTCCCCAGCGCTGCAGATGCGGGGCCGGGCATCCCTCTCAAAGGGCCCATTCATGTGTGCAGCGCTGCCCAGGCAGCAGAGGGGCCCAAATTTGTTCTGTTCTGTCAGTAAAAAGTACCCACTGCACAAGAGCGTGGCTGTAATCCCGAGTGAAACTCCGGCAAAACTCTCACTGAGGGCAAGGATCTTTGTGTCTCAGTTTACACAGAGGTAGCAGTGGAACAGAAGACAGGCAGAGATTTTAGTTAGATAAAAAGCTAATTAACAATTAATGCTGTAAGTAAAAGCCAATACCGATAAAATTCTTAAAACAAATAATTCCCCGTGTCTGAGTTTGAATAGTGATTCTCTGTTATATCATGCAAATACAACACTTTCATCTAACACTTATTTGGGGAACGTTTAGTTTGGTTTGGGTTTACTTATTGATAAGGGTTGGAACAGGGTTTAGGAGAGGGAAGCCAATAAAGCTGATAGTGATAAATTATCATGAGTCCCCAGAGCTGTGTAATAAAACTGCATTGGGAAATGAAGCAGAACTACAAAGTGCTCTCTGGTTAATTTAAGAAGAAATTGAGTGAAACACAAAGCAATAAATCAGAGCAAGCCAGTCAATGTGAATTTCTGCATGTAAATGTCACTTTAAATCCTATGTAGCAAACATATGTGGCCAGAGAAAGAACAAAATATAGAAATAAAAATACAGAATACTTCCAAGTGGTCCCTGAACGCTGAGTTTTTGGCTAATAAAAATGATGTACAGTAATGTAATTCACCACAAGACCTTGTTTAGCCTAGTGTGAATGTGGCATTTCACTTTACTTGCCCTGGAGTACTCCTGCCCCATGCTGTTAAACTAATTCAGTTTAAATCACCCTGCCTAGAAAAAAGTGAAGCCTAATGAAATTAAAACTCACTGAGGACACATTAGAGTTAAAGTGTGTCATGTGCTGAGATTATTTAGTTAAGGGAGTTTGATGTAATTGTTGACAGGTCGTTTATTCATCCTAGTAAATAAAGATTCACGAACTATTAAGAATGTGCATATATAACTAGTAAGACAGTAAAAGGCAATTAAGCAGTCAGTTTAATGTCTTATCTTGCTGGTTGCCCTACAGTTGTTTTACAACTAGGAATTAAAATTTGAAAAGAAAGTTTTCAGTGTCCCTGGCCAAATATTGATTAAGTAGTTGTTTGCTGATGCCATTGTGGCACATAAAAAGGCCAGTGGTTCTGCCCCTTGTTGTTCATCTTCCATTGTTGCTGATTCTTAACCTCGGAGATCAAAGGAGGATCATTTCAGTTTATCTGTCTTGGAAAATCCTTCTTTGCTCCTAAACCCGTATGGATTAATGGCCAAATTGTCTTTAATGAGATGTGAAATTTGAATGGAATCCTTATTTTGCATGGTCTGTTGAATGTATACACTGTATGCTCTTACAGTTTTGTGGGTTTTTTTCCTTAGCGTTACTGGATTTGATTTTGTTTCCATCACTTTATTTTTAGTATACAGTGCATTGAAATGTTACTATTGTAGCAGGTAAAATACAATGTACTTAACTGAATTTTACTAAAACTATTTTTATTGCACGTAATCTTTTTGATGAGTGTAGCCTAAAGGAAAAAAAAAAAAAGTTATCTTCGTATACCAAATCACACAGGAGATAAATATCCAGGGCTGCCAATAAAAGAAAGGGAGCTTGAGAAGCCAGCCCATTCTCCAGACTGGGCTCTCAGATATAGGGGACACAAACAAGCTTGCAACATTTGCTTGGTCATTTTCTTCAGTTTGGATTTTATGGCCCCTACTTGCCTCAGCTAGAATAGTTGTGCTGTGCCTTCTCCCAAAAAAAGGGAAGTTGGATTGACGAGGCTGCACAGAAAAACAAGCAAGAGCCCTGGAGAACAATCAGTTCCTTGTTGCACGGCAGAAAGCTATATTTATTTCAGAGACAGTAAAATGTATCCCACCACATCCTCAGCAGAAAAGGCTGTGCAATCTGGATGTGTTTTCTTGTTATTATGACATGAGTTTTCATCTGAATTGTGAGGAATGGAAGTGTTAGACCCAGGTCCCACTGCATCCACCAGACACAGTTTGAGTTTAGCTCCACAAACAGTAGTAAGAAGCCTGTGAAACCAGAAAGCCTCTCCTGTGTTGCATTAATTTTTAGTGGGTGGGTGGGTCTACTCTGCTTTTGTGAAAAACAGCAGAGTAAAGGATAAGACAAAATTTTTTAATCATCTTTTTCTCATTCTCTTTCTTAAAAACTCTGCTTCCATTCTGTCTGGTTACTGCTGGTTAAAATATCAGTCTGTGCATGCTTTGTAAGTGCTCAGCTACTTTAGGAGATATTTTGTCCCAGAGTAAGAGCTAACACTCTTTGAAAGCATTTTAGACACAAATTTCCTCAAAGTCCATGCACTCAACTTTTTTGTTTCCATAGAGAGCTGTGGTGAGCACAGCAATATCCACGCTACCTTTTGATTTTTTTTAACAGATATTTGCTTGGTTGTAGACTTTCTGCCAAATATGATCAGTGTTTATATCATGCACAAGCCCATATAAGGACCAGTCTTAAGGATTTTTATATTTATGATATGCCTCATGTTGGATGTCTGATCTAAAAATGACTATGCAGTAATTTCTTTATCAGATATATTGTCAAATAGATGGCTGTGCTTTGGATAGTATGAGGAATAAACTGTCTGTGGCTGACAATTCTGCAAGCAGACAGCTTATTCAGCCCCTGTCAAATCTTATTCACCTTACTTAAATGAGCAGGGCTGTTCATGCCAATATAATCAGAATCTCTTCCACGTACTAGCCTGGAAAAGCAATGGCAACCACAGCTCTTTTGGCAAAATTACTCTGCACTTTGTTAAAAATGTAACCCCATGTACCCCCTGCGAGGCAGTAGCACCGACCATACTCAGTGTAACCAAACTGAACTTAAAACTGGTTTTCATCTGTGTTTTTAACTGTCCCGGGGAGGATGGGGATGAGCACGGACAGGCTTTATAGAATCCAGGCTAGCAGAGTAGCAGGAATGTTTCCACAGAAAATCCGTTTTTACTGAAGATGGTGCGGCAGGACTTCCTTTTTTTTTTGACCTAAGGGCTGCTGTTTGATCTGGTGTGAAGTGCTGAGGGGTCAGAGCGTGAGGTGGGGGAATCTGTGCCCCAGTGAATACTCTGACACCTACCCAGCCCCTCCTGTCAGGCTGGGTGCTGACAAAAGTCTTGCACAGAACTAGCTGGAACTCAGGACTCGGCTGGTTTCTCAAAAAGCAAAATAAGTTCGTTTCAGAAGGAAGGTGTTTTAAAGAAAAAAAAGCAAGTGGAAATTATTCAACTAAAGAAAATGGGAAATGAAATACACTGTTTCCCAATGAAATCCTGAAAAGTACAGATTTTGAAAAAAAAAAATTTCTCTGGAATTCCATTTACCAAGGGATAAATCAAATAACTCCACTGCAGATGGTGAACTGATGCTGTTGTGTGAGTGAACGCTGAATTAAATTATCAGTATTTACATAGAAGAAGAGATACTTCCAAACAACTGCTAGCTAAGGAGTGATGGTTAAGTGAGCAGTCATCAAATCTTGATGGTGTGATTTTATAGATGGAGATCTACACAAGTTTTTCTGTAGAATTTTAACACGTGGTGCAGAGAAAGGCATCGTGTGTACCTCCCTTGCTGCGTGTGGTGGCTATTCCCTGTATGGTATATGACTTCACTGTGTTCTTTGTCTGTGGAACTGGAAAATAATAGAAGAAAACATTCAGGAATCTATTTAGAAGATTATACAATAGATGTCACAGTTAGGAAAAAGCCCTGTGGGTTCATCCCTGCTTTAGCACAGTTGATTTGACCTGCTCTCTTTTAAATCAACAGGCTCAAGCAAAAATGCTCGAATGTTTGGCAGCTACATAGAAAACCACACAAACCCCTGTTGCTTTAGTACCCACAACTTGTTTTCCAACAAATACAGTGTTGTCTTTTGAAAACCCCTTAAAGCTCACTGCTTGTCCACCTCTTCTGAACAGCGCTGAGACTGGCGTGAGCTGCATGTTGTGTGCACTGGGGCAGGGCTGAAGCACCCAGAGGCATTGCAGGGTCTCGGGGTGCTCACATGTCCTCCTGAAAATGCAAAATGGCTGCATACAGCAGACATATTTTTCAATCTTTTCGGTTTTTTTTTATTTCCGTCTTTATGTTTTAAAAGTTTCTTGAGACCAAATGGTACTGGCATTTACATCAGAACAGTCCTGTGCTCTCAGCAGGGCTGTGCAGGTTACTTAACATCGAATTTGAATTTGGCCCTCCATTTAATCACATTCTAAATTTGAGGGAACATATTCACTTTCTCAGACTGAGCAAGACCTTATAGTGCTAAACATCTATTTTTGCTGGTAAAGAAGAGATCTGACACAGCCAGTAAACGTAGTTAAAATTCTGCAAGCAGAGCAAATTAAAAAAAGCTGCTTTAGAGAATGGCACTTAATTTTTCTAACATATGATTTAGCAAAAAAAAAAAAAAAAAAAAAAGACAAACAACCCCCCCTGCTCTCTGCTGTAAGGAGCTCTGTAACCAATCTGCTCCATCAGTCCTGGCAGGGTGGGAGGCAGTGCTGCTCCCTCTGATTTCTGGCTCCTCCCTGGCTGAAGGGTATCAGGAGGGGAGGCACACTCTGTCCCCATATGCAACATTCCTGTCCTTGGTCCCAGTCGACACAACAAATGAAATTTTTGGAAGGACACCATGTAATTTGAATGGTTGTCAAACCCTATACTCTGATGGGTGTAAAGAGGGTTTGTCCCCAGGCCGTAAGAAGTCACTTAGCCAAGGAAGAACTTAAATCAGAATTCAGTGTTGCTGTGCTTCTCCTGTATTGGCAGTCAAAAAGATGGAGTGATGATTGATGACATAAATATTTCTGTTAATCTGATATCAGAAGCAGAATTTTCATCCCTGGAAGACTAAATCAGAGACAGAAATTTAAAATGAATATTAAAAAAAATCATAACTATAGCTAGTATCTGAATCCTGGTAATGATAATCATAAATAAAACACCCTGGAAAAGTGTTGTGAGGGTGAAAAAAAATCCTCCAGGTGATGAAAATGCTGGGGGGACTCACCTGTTCCTGTTCTTGAGTGGTCCCATGCAGAAAAGTGACCACTCTATTACAGAAATGGGCCAGCTGGTGTGAGTGCCTGGCTGCTGGGTAGCAGCAGCACTGGGTTTCCAGCACGGCAAAGGGGGAACCCTTTGGATGCACTTCTGTGTTGCTCCTCCTGTTTCAGCCTCGGGGTTTTTGTGCAGTGCCGTGCCCTTGGGGTGCCTTGGGCCCCTTCAGGGCCAGATCCTGTGGCTGAAAGAGCCATTGTGCTTCTCTGAGTGCCAGCTTGAAGCAGGCTGTGCAGTGCCGTGCCCTTAGGGTGCCTTGGGCCCCTTTCAGGGCCAGATCCCGTGGCTGAAAGAGCCATTGTGCTTCTCTGAGTGCCAGCTTGAAGCAGGGAGCACAGTCTTTGCCACCCAGGGCTGGGTGCAGGGGTGGCTCCCAGCCCAGGTGGGAGCTGGGGCTACCCTGTTCCCAACCCAGGCAGCTCCTCACTCTGCCCTTTTCTTCTGGGAGGCTTGCAAGTGGTTTCTTTGTATTTATTGTGAGGTTTAAAGCTTGCACAGGACCGTTGTGTTCTCCAGGTGCAGACAGGGGGTCACAGTGATGCTTTGCAGGTGGTGCTTTGCACTTGGTGACATTCAGGTGTTGCAGTGGGTGCCTCAGGTCCCTGGGATTTGGGCTGAAGGGCTTGCTCCCACCCTTGCACAGCTGCTGCTGGTTTGCTGCTGTGGAAAAGGGGCTGCCCAGCCCATCTTTCCATAGGCTTTGACTTTCTTCTGCCTGGCCTGTGGTGAGTGTGGTTCTGTGTCTTTGAATTGGGCTAGGGGGTCTTTTTTAATACTCCTTTTGAGTAGGAAGGAGTGATCTTGGTGCCTAATGTGTTTACAAGTAAGTGATACCCCTACACAAACAAGAAAAACGTGGTTATGGCAAAATTGGTGCTGGAAGAGTGGGCTTTAGTTGGAGGGGGAACTGGTTGGAGTTGGTACAATTTGCTCTGTGTTTCCTGCAGTGACTTTCTGCACTGCTTGTGCCTGGAGCCAGCTTAGATAGGACTGTTCACTCCTCCTTTCCTCTTACTGGTCTCTTGCTCCTCTGTGGTTAAATTTTCTCCTTGTATCTGTGGTGTTTTTTTCTTTTTGTGGTGTTTTTTTGGTGTTTTTGTTTGCCTTTTTTTTTTTTAATAAATGGGACCAATGATATTTTCCACTCTCAATGGTATTTCCAAATGTCTGGTGTCCAGGAATCAAAAGTGTTCTATAGGTTCAGCTGTCATTGTTCATCTGCTGAAACTGCAAATCCAGATGGAATGATACTGCAGAATGAATGTTTGTGGCTAGACAGGATTGCAGCCTGCCCTTGGAAGAGTAGTTGGGCTTTCAACTTTGGGGTTTGCAGAGTTGGGGAACACCAGGGGTACCCTCTGGTCCAGTGGCTCCATGGTATGGAGCACTTAACTCACCAGATGCACAGAGCAGCAGGGCTGGGCTTTGGTGAAGTGGTAAATATTCTGCACCTTCATTTTCATTAGTTTTATTATTATTTTTTAAAGATAAAGCAGATCAGTAGCTAGTTTGGTCTGGGATTAAGTCCAAGAATCTAGAGGTGTTACCTCAATTTATGCTGAGGCTCTGAGCCACCATGTATTTACTGGAGTGCAGCAGGAATTGATACATATTTTTTTGCTGAGACTCCCATGAATACCCTGCAATTCTCTCAAATATGTGGTGTGAAAAATCTATTCAATAATATGTATGGATAATCATTGGTTCTAAGAAAGTATTCAATGCTTGAAATTTATGTGGTTGTGACTGGGCACCCAGGGCTTGCACTGATTTCTCTTCTACAACTGCTCTTGCATTCTAAAATTATCCAGAAAATGCACTAAAAATCTGCATTTTCTGGATAACTGTTAAAACTTTTTTTCTTCTTTGAAAATGACATTTATTTTTGCTGTTGTACATGTTAAAACAGAAACATGTCCTGAGCAGGAAAAGGAGACAACAATCATGCCTTCAGCATTCTTTTGTTGTACACTGCCAGTATTTATAGTTTAAAACTGTAGCTTTCCATCCTTATGCAAGAGAATACATTTCTCAGTGGTGGGATTTTGTGTTACACAGGCTGACTAGAGATAAAGTACTTTGGTTTGATTTTAAACTGTTATTAAATGAAATCTGTAATTTATTTTATAAGCATTATTCTTAACAAAGAGAAATAGTCCAGCAACTTGGATATGAAGTTATGAGACAAAAAAACAGGGAGCCAGTTGCAATTGATAGACTGGCTTAAACTTGTCATCAGGTCTTAAAAAAAGAAAAGTTTTAAATCTAAAAACTGCAGTACAGCTTGCAGGAAGGAAGATTTGATTTCTAAAGTTGGTGAAACAAATATTGTTTACTGATTTCCAAAATTTCAAGGAAAAATGTATTGTTACAGTCTATTCCTTAAACAGTAAATTTATAGGTTGGTTTTGTGTGTTTTTCTTCTTTCTTAGCACCACTAATTCCTCTAATTAATAGTGTCAAGCATGCGAGATTGCTCATAAATCTGAAAAAAGGCCCATTGAATTTAATAGCAAGACTTGCATTGTCTTTAATGAAATTTGGTCAGACCCTAAACAGAAAGGTTTTTTTCCCGTCTCTCTCTTTGTTTTTTCTTTCCCCCCTCCTCCTCTCCTTTCCTTGAGGCAGAAAAAGTTTTGAGTTTTTCTGAGGAAACTGAGGAATTCTAGCATTCCTGGGCATGAGAGGAGAATACTGATTAGAATCAGGCAGAGAGCAAGCAGGTGCTGAGCATGTTCATTGCTTAACCCCCTGCCCTGCTCCTGCATCCCTGCCTGACCCAGCGCTCAGCCCCTGCAAATAGCAGCAAGTTGCCAGATGTTGGAGATGTTTTCAGTAGGGTGATTATTCACCAGGTCTCGTCTAAAACCAGGGAGTTCCTACAATGGCTGTATTTCATGTTTAAAGCTGGGCTGGGTGAGCCATGGGACACAGTGCTGAGGAAAAAATACTGTATTTCTGGGAATGAGAGCTGGCTGTTCTGTTGCTGGCTGCGTTGTGGCATCCTTTTGCAAAAAAACTAACAAGCAGAGTAGATTGCCGGAGGGGGAGAAAGCTATTTTTTTTCTTTTTTTAAATGAACAGAAAAAGACTTTATGGGTTAGAAACAGTGTACCCCAAAGAGAGGTGTGTTTAAAAGTTAAGACTCGAAAGCTTTTGTCTGGAGAATAATACACTTGGAGTAAAGAGCTGCACAATGGAAGTCTTTTCTTCCAGTTATGTATGGGTGAGCATCAGTCAGCCAAGGAAGAACTTCAAAGGCCAATGTGAACACTTGCTTGGCTCTTTCTTTCCTGACAGGTTCTTCTTGAGGTAAGACGGGGAGAGCTGTTTGTGCTGGGAGCTGGAGCTCTCCTGCTGCAATAAGTGTTGTGCAAACTGAGGTACCCAGCCTCAGCCATCTCTGTCTCCAGATTTGCGTTTTTGGAAGTTGCTAAACCATCCCATTTCATGAGTCTTTTATTGCTTATTCATAAAGAGGTCTCAAATTCCACTTCTGCCTTGCTGGAAGGGCACCATGCCAGATGGAGGGGGAAGATGATCCATTTCTCTGCCTCTAAAAAAATACTCATTATTCATACACTGTAATTTGCTTTTAAGGTGGAAAAACCAGCCCCAATGTGTTTTAATATGAGTGGTCCAAGGGTATAACTGCTGTGCATTAAAACAGCAACCAAATTTCATGTCTGCAAGTATGTATGGAGAGGGTCAGGGTTGGTGAAGTAGATGCTCCTCTAATATAGGAAAGAGAAACACCAAATAGCATCCAGAGAAATCTCTTCAAATTGACCTTATATAATAATTTCATTTTATGAAATTTTAAAATATTGTATTTTGGCTGGAAATTTATTTATGTTAAATACTACAGTCTAGAGTGATTTATCTCATTTTAAAATGAGTTTAAGGAGCAGTTTTAGTGTTACCTGCGAGGCTGTGCTCTGGAGGCACTACTTTAGAGCACTCTGTGTGTCACATCAGTCTTTGTTCAAGGCAGACACACACCAGAGAAACCAGAGGATGTCTGATGGAGAGAGCAGCTCTTTTGAGTTCCCAGGAGCACAAAGCAGGGCAGTCTGTACAGCAAACCCAAACAGGGCTGATGCTCCTGTTAATGCACACAGGGCTATTCACTTTCTGGGGGGTGGGGTAGGGAAAGCCAGGCCCCTTCTGGAACAAAAGAAACCCTGCAGCATCTTGTCTCTGATAGTGGAGAAATGCTTGCCCAGGTGAGTGGGTGACCCCTCTGCCAGCCCGTGGCCATGAGCAGAGTGTGACCATCTGTGGGTGCCACTTGTGCTGCCCCAGAGCCAGGGGCCGAGCAAAGCTGTGCGAGCAGTTCTGGGTGTCCTTTCTCAGGAAATTTGTAGCAGTTATTCTGAGGTTCAGAGAAGGGCCACGTAGGATGTTCTCAAAGTGTTTGTGGTGCAAGCCTGGATTTGGGACTTGACTGCTGCAATGACGAGGCTGTGGGATTTTTTGTGTGCTTTCTCTGTGTTCCCATCCTGATCATCCAGTTCTGCCAGACTCGAGTCCCTTTCCATGCCAGCCCTCATTCATTTAGCTATGCATTAGGCAGGGAAGAAGAACCAGTAATTATGAGCAAGCTGGCAATACTGTGTTCCAGTAACTGTTTCATGGTGTGTTTGAGTTGATGGCTGCAAGAATGGAAAATAAGTCTTTGGGATGATGTGGAAGATCTCTGTTTGCATGCTCTGTCTCTTGGCTCGAGCCTGCCCTACGTGCTCAGGCACCCTTGGCTTCAGTCAGGCTGTTTGAAGGAAATGGGGCTTCTCTGAAGGTTAGGTTCAAAAGAAATGATTTGCCCACAGCAGCAGCAGTTGTGATATTCTCTAGGAGTGCACTGCATGACTTATCTAGACACAACCTATGAGCTGCTTTGAAGCCATCAGTGGAAGGTGGCAGAAAAGCCAGATTAGTGTTGGCTGGCTTAAATTTTCTGTATAAGTGTTTGCACACATAGTGAGGAAAAATTCTTTAAGTGAAAAAATTATTTCAGGTGAGTTCAGCTTCACTGCTGAGAAAATTTCATTTAGCAAAGCAAAGGGGTGTTTCACACAATGAAGACACGCAGCTGTGGAAAATGGGCATTTGAAACAATGGTACTTGGTAATAAATTTAAAATGTGCAATCCTGCAACCAATCATTTTTTTTTTAAACTTTGAGCATAATCCAATGCCATCGAACTCCCTGAAAATCAAGTATATGAATATTCACTTACATTGAATTTTATCTTTCATTTCAGGAAAGGGGTGAAAGAATAAATACAATTTAGAGCTGCAAACAGGACTATAGAATTGAATTTGGTAGAATGTTGTCAGCAAGTTTTTAGTTTTTCAAAAGTAAGGGAAAGAGGAGCATTTTGGATTTTTGTCGTGTTGCGGACTGATAGTCTTAGACCATTATAAGTAATAGTCCTTGTTTTGCATCAGCTGTACAGAGCTTAAAACATATTTGGGAAATGAAAGAATTTGGTTCCTACTTTCCTGGAAAAAATTTAGACTCTTACAATGTGAATGGAACATTTTTGACCATGATAATATCTCTGGAGTCTCATCTCCACAGTATTAGTTTTCATAAAATAATAGATGTCCTTTGACTTTCCTGCTGGAAAAAAATCTAGATAAATTCAGGGCATTATTTTTACCCTGTTTCTTCTCCAAATTTGAAGTGGTCTCTGTTTGTTAAAGATTGAGATGGGGAAAGTTAAGGACCAGGAATAATTCTTATTTTGCTGCCACTTTTCATCTGACGTTCATCAGTCATGGAGTGCCACAGGCACTTGTAGAATAAATCTCTAAAGATATCAAAATAGAATACAAACTTGAAAATTTGTCTAACAAGTTTCTGTCACACAAATATTCAGGAGATGTTTGGGCATTTATCTGTCTCTCTCCTTGGTTGCAGGGGGAGCTGAGCTGAGTAAAGAGCTCAGCATCAGCTTCAGTACATGTAGATTCAGCTATTATCTCCTTTTTCCTGTATATTTCTGTAGTTGCTGTGTATCCCAATTTGAATTTTAGTAAAATAACAATTTTTAATCTCCTTTGTTTATTTTGGCTCGTAACAAAGAGTAAACCAACATAATCTGAGATATTGTCTCAATGACTCTGTGGAACAAGCAATAGTGGACTGAGGAATTACAAATTTGTACTTTCAGGTAGATTTTCCAATAAACTGTCAGAAAATAGTGCTACAGTATAGAATATGTTTTTAGATCAGATCGTGGACCTAGCATCAAATCAGAGTGATTCCTTGATATATAAGAATATAAGAGATCTCAACCTGGCTAATGGAACATTTTGTAGTTTAAATAACAGATGACTCTTTCCTGAGCAAAGTCATGTAGGATGTACAGGCAGACATTGGATTATTTGTGTTGTAAGATTAAGTTATTTTTCTATTTTTTCTTTGGGGATAATAGCTGCTCTTTGTAGAGAATCTCGTTCTATTTGATAATATAAGACAAGTGATGGAATCAACAATATTCTATTTAGGGGAGAATTTGAATGATTTCTGGTCCCTTTTAATGCAGCTTCTGGAACAATAAGGTGGTAAAGCACACTTCAGTGTGGTGTATATGCCTGCTGATATCAGTCTCCTGAATGCATTGTTAAGGAATATTGCAGATTTTGAGGAATGATGCTTAGTAACTTCTGCTTGTTCTATGTGTGTGTCACATTTCACACACATTCTGCAGATACACAAAAGTGTGAAGCTGGGTTTCAGAGCTAGGTCTGGCCAGGCACATTGTTTGTGCAGCCAGAAGAAATTCGTGTACTCGGTACAAAAGATGAATTTGTAACTATTTAAGCAAAGCTGTACCTCTTTTTATTAGTAAAAGAATGCAAATGGAGGATTTTATGCATATTAAGAAACATTTCTTTTACTGCTCAGAGGGCTTGCTGTCAGCACCCATTAAAGTCTCCAAATTAAAATAAAAATAAAACAGAGCAACAAACAACCCCCTCCAACCCTCGAATTTCAAACAAAACCAATCCTATGGATATGCTCTGTGTGGTAGATAATTTAGGAAAGTAGGTTATATCCTCCAGACATTCCTCTGGCACCCCTCCATGTGAACACTGCTAATATCCTTTCAGTTACTTGGTGCTATTGTCTTTCTAAATACTATTGGAGGTTGTGCTGCTCTGGAGATCTCAGAACTGTTTTTTCGGCTGGGAAGATACAAGTCCATTGAATGTGAAACTCTGTCAAATCATGACAATTATGGCAGCATTTTGTTCTAAAGAAAACAAAAGGAAGAAGTCAGGCTACATAAAATCACTCTTTTCAACTTTTGGCAGAACTAAATATTTTTGTTTGTTAATTTTAAAATTTTGTTTGTCATTTTAAAAAAAATATTCTTAGAAAACGAAGATTAAAGACCTGATTATTATTCTGAATGCATTTAAAAACAATTTTCCTCTGCAGTTTTCTACTGTTGAGACTTATTCAGATTTCTCTTAACCAGAAGGAAAACAAATGCTGAGATACTCAAATTCTTTAGGGACAGTTTCTCACTCCACAGTGTCCTTTAGAGAGCTGACTGAGAAGAAACGTCAGAAACAATCTTTTCACTTTTCCTTGCCTCAGCACTCAGGCTCTGGTTTGCCCAGGTCACTCAAGCCCTTGGGATGTGCAGAAGTTGGCAGGGGGAAGAACGGGAGGGATTTTTGTGGTGCTGCTGAGCACAGGGAGAGCAGCACCAGAGCTGGCAGCAAGGACCCCCGAGCTCGGACTTGCCCAGCTGGGACAAGGAAAAAAGAGGCTGTCACAGCAAACAGTAGGAGCACTCATTTGCACCAGAGCAACATATTTTCCCCACCCGTGCAGCGTTAGTATTGAGGAAATTTGGTTTGCACTTAGCTTAGAAAAAAGCGATTAATGCAATAACTGTAATGGGTTTTTTTTTTAGTTTGTTTTGCAGAGTTTTATTAATTTAAAATCATAGGAGCTGTTGAGGGAAATAGCAGACAACTTAGCAGCAAAGCACTTAATTATGACTGTGCAGTGGTTTGGAATACAGACATGAATATTAATTCTTTTAAAGCTGCTTGACGTATAAGCTGAGTTTGATTGGGGCTGCTTCTTTCTCTCCCTCCCTTTAGCATTCTTTCATTTTTTCATTCTTTTGTCCACTTGACATACAGCCTCTCCAAAGCGGTTTTGCAGAAACTGTTGGTATGATCCCGGAACAGTTTTTCCATGGAGTAAATTTCTCCCGTAATGTGTAGCCCGACTTTAATTAAAAAATCTGTCTATACTGTTTCAAACAGATGACTAAATATCTCTTGGTGTGAAGGTGTGAGTAGAAAGATGGTCTGGTGCTGACAGTACTTCTGGTGCTGACAGTACTGAGCACCTCTGTGGCTTTTGGGTGTTGGGGATAAAAAGGTTTGTGGAGAAAAGGATGTGGAGTTTTTCTGATTTTGGAAGATTTCTGGGGCTGCCAGAAGTTTTCAGTGAGGCTATATTCAGTGCCTTTCAAATTTAAATACAGGTTGAGAAATGAGTTTTGTTTATTAACTCAAGTTATGGGTGCTGCCAGTCTTCTGCAGGGGGGAAACAAGAGGAAAGAAAGGTGTAACTTTAAGCACACACTGATTTGTTCTTATTACATAACAAAAGTCTATTTCTTTATCATGTTATCATTCAGTTAATAAAAATTAGCTACAATAACAGCATCAACTTAGAAACCCCTCAAAGTCCAGGGGATTTTCTTTCACAATGAACATGAATACTGTTCAGAAATACAAACAGTCAAAGGATAACTTTAGGTCTGAAAGAGAAACCTGGCAAGGGTAATTGAATAAGCCTGGATCTCCTGAATATGTCATGGTGAGTGCAGTCAACATGTCATAATTAGGTTTATTGAGGGCCATTCCAACAATCTGCTTCTATTCTTCCTGCCTTATTGTCCACAGCTAGGCAAATAGCCAGGGGACAAAAGGAATCAAGTGCTGACAAAACATGAAAGAGGAAAAAGATTTAGCTGCTTTTATCAAAGAAACTGAGAAGGACTTTGTGTAAATAAAGTAAGTAACTGGCCATCCTGCATTTAGGCAATGCCGTTTTCATTAGAATTAATTCTTGACATATTGGAAAGGTTCCAAGGGAAGGATTTCTACTTCTGACAAGTTTAATTTGTAAATTAAAAACAGTTGGTTAAACATGAGCTGCCATCAACAAAACTTAACTAAAGCCATACATGGTCAAGTCCTAAGCAGGTGAAAAAGAGAATTACTTTGAAAACAAAGTATTCCCCAAAATTATGCAAATTCTTAAAATCTCATAACAAATGTTTTCTATTGAGACCTTCAGCAGATAGCTGTTTGGAAATATTCGGATCCTGTTTATTTTGCTGTTTAAATCCTATTAGCTTGCACAGTATTTGCTGCTTGCTCTTGGTGGTGGATAAGAAAAAATGACCTCAAGGTTTTGGGATCTGCTGGGGTCTAATAGTGGGGGAAAAAAAAAAAAGGAGAGTTTATGCAAAATACCTGTGCTTTGGGTAGTAAGTGGAGAAGAGCTTTTCAGGTGGGTTTCTCCTCCCTCTCCTTTAACTCTTCAAATGGTGGTGATTCAAATGATGGCTTTTGTTTGGGCACCGGGACAAATGAAGTATTCTCTGAATTCCCACATGGTAGTTTGATTAAAAGCATCTCAGCACTGCCATCCTTGTCTGGGAGCTGCTCTTGGAGAATCCTCCTCTCACTGAGGTCAGTGTGAGTTTCCTGCTGCCTTGGTGGGAGTAGGGTTGGTCCCTCTGGGCTGAGCACAGGACAGATTATATCAGAGCATGTGCTTTGGGGCCATACCAGTGGTCTTTTAAGATTAAAGAATTAACATATGGTCACGTTTTCATTCTACTGTACAGCTTTTAATTTTCCTTTAAGAAAATTAGGTTGTGTTGTATGTGTGAAAGCTAGACACTGCTGTTCTGTAACTGTCTGAAGTGTTTGTTTTCTGAAAAGTTTGCCACTGAACATTTCCAGACCAAAAACCTCCAATCCCTTTTGTTAATTTAGTCTTAAGGTTAACCAGATGTAGTATGAAACTTGTAGGGGAAAAATTTCAAACACATATAAATCCCTTTCTTCAGAATTTTAGCATGTCTTGAAATTAAATAAGAAGACTGAAATTTATGAAATAAAAATTCAGTACAGAAAATTCCTAAAATGTGTCAGAAGTCTTTTGGTGCTTCCCAGGACTGTGCAGTTAGAACTAGCAGCTTTGGGAGAGCAGCTGTCCTGCAGGGGAGCTGCAATGCTGACTGCACTGCTCAGTTTATTTGGGTGCTTTCCCATAGTTTGAAGTTTTGCTGGAAATTCAGACTTGTCCTTGAATTTATAAGTTTTCTAAGATTTGATTTGGTTTTCAGCTTCAACAATCCTTTAACATTTTTTTCCTCTTAAAAAACAAACAACAACAACAACAAAAAAAGCCAGATTTGGTTTCATTGATCTTCTGTCCAGAAACATCTTGGGCTCTTAAAAACAACCTAAAAGTTTTGATAAAATGTCTGGCAGCAAGTAGGGCTTGAGGCAGGAGATGAAAGAGGATGTGCCCATCTACATCAGGCTCTGCATAAACCCCAGGGGTGGTGGCACTCTTGGTAGCGAAGAACAGATTATCTGACTTTTGGGACTGTATTTCCACCCACAGGACATAGATGGTAGGGGATTGCTGTTCTTCAAGGTTTAAGTTGGCTACTTTCAGTCAATTCCCTGAAGATAAGATTAGATGGTGCTTATTAAGCCTAAAGTATTTTGGTTTATTTTTTTCACTTTATGTATTTAATTTCTTCCAACCCCTTTTTTTCTTTTTGTTTAGTAACAGTAATAAACCAACTGCCAGTATTGAATTACTTTGTATAGGATTTACTACTGAAGTTGCAGATAATAAAAAAAGCTGGATAATCAGACATTCAAGCGTGGTGGTGAAGCTATTTACATGAAAACCAAAACCAGAAATAATATTATAAATGACAAAAAGCAGAGAATAGCTGAATCCAGTTGTTACAAAACGGTCTTGTGGTGTTTGTCACACAATTTTCAGGAAAATATTGTCCAGGAACACGCATGCCCCAGGCAGTGCTGGAAGGACAGTAATTGTAGGGGAGCAGGGCTGGTTGTGTGCATGCCCCTGTCCAGCGTGAAGTGGTTTGTCTCTATGAATGGCTCTGTTCTGCTTTGTATCAGCAAAGAACTGATGTAATACAAAACAAATCCATTTGCTTATGTTTCAAATTTTATGGTGGTTCTTGATAATTCAATAATGATAATGACAATAATCAATGGTCCCTTTGCTTCACAAAGTGTAGTGATTTATCTGTTTTTATGGTAGTGAATATGTTAGATGGCTTGACTAATATTTTTCTGGTTTGCCCAGCATTAGGCTTTTCTAGAACTGCTATTATCATAACACTATGTATGTTTTATGTACTGATAGAGGCTGGAGTGACAGATTGGACAAAATACAGAATAAATTTAGTAGGGAAATAAATTTCCCCCCCAGTTTATTGTTGGGGGTTAATGTATAAGGGTAAAGCAATTTACCAAAATTTGAAAGATGGAAAGCATCTAAGCTATTTGTTTTGTTTTATTGGGTTGATTCTTAAACATATTCCAAATGGAAAGTTTATGTATCCTTGTTGGGGACTCGTGCTGTAGCTTTGCATGTGTAATTTATACATTATAGTCAGGAATTATTGTGGCACTTTGCTGCATTTCTAGACTGTGTATAATGAATAAGAGCAGTTTGTATCAAAGATCTCTACAGGCTACAAACCCCACTATACTGCTGGTTAAGAGAGGACAGCCTGTGTGTTTGGTGCTTGTTTCAGTAATGTAATAATTGTGGCAATTGGGCTGTGTGTGGATGTGACTTATTGGTTGTGACCTGATGGGGGTCAAAATGCAGGTCTCAGCTCCTGTAATGGCACTGTGGTGTCTGTCACAGGTGAGATCCCTTGTCCCTCCTGGTGCTGGGGCTGTGCCACCTTGGGAGTCCCTGCTGCCTGAATCTGAGCCTCACCTTTGCCTTGTGGAGCAAACCAAGCCATCTCTGGCCTCCTGTGGGGCTGTGGCGTGGAGGAGGCTGCGGGGTGTGTGGTTCAGTGCTGGGAGCTGAGCAGTCCCTCAAACTGGAGCAACCCTTGGGAACAGCTTTTCCACCTCCAGCCCAGGTCTCCTGCCGTGTGTCAGACTGCTTCTCAACTTGCTGTCCCCAGTGCACCCACAGCCTTGCTCTGAAGTGCACTGCATCTGGGAAACATTGCTGTTCTACGAGTGGAGGTGGCACATAAATGATTATTTCTAAGTTACTGTGATGCAGTTTTACTGCCAGTGCCTTCCGAGGCTGTGATTTCTAGAAGAGGAATCCAAGTGGGGCAGGATGTTTTATGTTGACAGCTAACAGTGCAATCTAGCCTAATGTACAGAGCTGCCTGTGAATATGTGAAGAAGAGTGAAATTAATAATGTGAAGTATGGAAAATAAATTAGCTAATATTTTTTGAAAAATGTGTTAGAAAATATAACACTTCTGAAACAGAGGAGCATCAGGTGAGAGGAGCACTGCAGCAGTGGTGTTTAACATTAAATGAAATAAATCACAGCCTTAATCCAGAGTTTTGAGGGTCTTGACTAATGTTAAAGCAGGATTGCAGACCAGGATAGCTCAAAAAACCCCATCCAAATTTCAGTAGTACCGTTAATGTAATGCAGTGCAGTTGAGCAGTTTTCTAGCAGGCTGCTCAACATATGGCTTTGTATTCCAAAAAAAGAGCAATTTAACCATGCTGATGCTGGCAGTGAAACCTCCAAGTCTCTCCTGTCCCTCTTCTGCGGCTGAGACCTTTTCTTCTGTTGCATGTTTTTCATTACTGTGCTGCTTCTCTCCACTTCACAAATGCAAGATGCTTTTCCAGAGTTTGTCAGTACTGAGTTTCCAGCTGGATGTTTAAGGTCAAAGTTCTCCACGTTCTGGTGAGTAAGAAAGATTCAGATCCAGGGTTGGGGTGATGAACACTCATGCTAAGCAAGGCAGGGGTAGGGCAGCAGTGGAGGAGTGAAAAAAAAAAAATCCCAGGAAGCGTTGGTGAGGGAAAATTTTGTGGCAGGTTGCACACAGAATTAGGCTTGAGTGGATGCAATATTAATAAAAAACCCTTTTGGAAGAAGTGAGGCTAAAAATGTGGTCTGTGTTTTTTTCCAGGTTGTTTGTACTCCTACAACCTTCTTAGTTATGGGAGATACCAGCACAATTCCTGGTGTGAATGCACTCATAAGTCACTTTTACACTGTTATGAGTATAGCTAATCCTCTTTCATGGGGGAGTAATTCTTCTGCAAGGAAACAACCTTGTATTTGTTAAGTAAATTATTTCTGTGTAAAGAGAAGTCTGAGTCTATAAATAATAAGTCAGAATTTATAAAGAGGACACCTGGGAACTTCTTGTTTCTGTGTACTTGCATTATGGCTGTAATTATATTACATTATATTTTATGTTGAAGCTTCTAATTTCAATTTTATATTCTTGCTATTTTAAAGCGAAAGTAGAAGACTTCATAGGCAGAATTAAGAAGTTCAGTAAGTTTTCCTAGTGCAGCTTCCTAAGTCTCAAATAATCAAAACTTATCAAGTCAACCTGAAAAAATCCCCAAGTATTATAATTTAAAACAAAATATTCGAGACCTTTAGGCAATTAAGAAAGTTAACAGCCACACATTTTAACACAGTACTGAATTAATTAGGAAAATGTAAATCAGTAATAATTTAAGTAAAGACTTTTTTTATTCCCTAGGCACTAAAATGCGAACTACTGAATGTGCTTTGTCTCATAAAAAAATAAGCGAAGTTAACTTGCCGATTCCTTTTCTTTATAACCCTGGAAAGAACCATATTAAAACTATTTGTTTCTTTGGTGTGAGTCTAAGGGTGAAAGTTTAAACCCTAAAGTGTTTTTTTGTGGAGGGTTAGGGAAGCAAGCAGAGGCTGAGCTGGACCCCAGCATTTTGCCAAGGGTTAAGGCCTTATGAACACAATGGGATGTTGATGCTTTTTTAACACATTCAGCCATATTAACTTATTTTCTGTTGTGGGGATGTTTGCGTTGTTTTTTATTTGTTTACTCTTGTTTGTTTGAACTAATCACCACTTAAGTAAAAGCCTCGCTGCCTGCCCTGCCTCCTCTTCACCCAGCATTTAGCCATGGTGACCAGTCAGGCATAAAAACGTGCTTATCTGCAAATGAATGGCAGCTCTTTGCTTCATTAAAGCCTCTTTCTCTTCTGGCACTCGCATTGTGACCCTTTGATATTAATTCAAAGGGCAATTAAAGAATGCGGCCCATCTTTGAAGTAGAGCATTCAGGGCAAGGAATGGGATGAACCTGGGACTCTGATGGACTGTGCACATTCAACAGGCCTTTTCAAGGCAGTTTGAAGTGACTCAAAGAAAATGGGCAGGAGAAGGTCAAAGAGAAAAAAGGGGCTAAAGAAACAGTCTGTATTTGTTCGAAGTATTAGCCAAGCAAACTGCAAATAGCAACAAAATGAAACAGTTAATAGAGCAGCCAGACAGAGGCATGTCAATCACTTAACTTGAACAGCATTGGGCTAACCAAGGCTTCAGTCCACTGTGTTACCTAATTATCTTGGGAAAGCCAGTAGCTGGAAGTAATAGTATTGTATTTCTTTCTGCTTACTGCTCAGAAAAGGTGATAAATACTCACAGCTTCATAATTATTCAACATATATACATAAAGAGTGGTGGGTTGGTGGATTGTAGGCAAGCTGCTAGTAGAAAACCAACAAAAAACCCTTCTCGATTAACCTGAGATGCAGAATGTGAGCATTAGCATGTTTAAAATCGTGTAAGGGTTTGCTTATGGAGCGAGCTAAGACACGCATGGTTTCCTCTGGAACAAACCTTAAAGACAAACACATTTACAAACCTTGGAGCGTCGTTTTCGATCTTTCCTCCAAATATAGTTTTAAACCACACATAATGTTAAGGGTCAGACTTTAAACCACAATAAACAATGAGATTAAGAGCCAAGACTGCAACTCCTCTAACTTAGCATATGCTGTTTTACCTAAGTGACGTAGCACACATGGTATGAGATTCCTGCCTTATTTTGCCCTAACAGGGTAAATTAAGGACAAAGTTTCACATTTGCCTCACGATTTTTTTTGGTATTGTTGGTTAAATTATCCCCATGGGGCTTGATTTTCCACTGGCCCGAATTTGCACATGAAAAGCATTTTATTTTATTTGCCCAAATGGATGTGCCCATAAACAGGCATATTTTAAAGTCCTGGCGTAAGAAGAGATTTCTGAACTTATCTTCATAGTTGCATTAAATTGTCAAATTATTGAAACAAGGAAATAATAATGAATTTGCAATGTGAGAAAGTGTTCTGGCCTTGATCCAGATGATGCAGAAGATTGTAGAATAAGTCACGAGCAGAAGTGTGTGGCAAGAACGGTCTTGAAATATGTGAAGTTTTGCAACACTACCGAGCTACTTGCATCTTGGAGGTGCCTTTTTAGTCTAGGTATTTTTATCTTTCCTTTTTTTTTTTTTGCCTGTCTGTTTTTAATGTGAATGGATTTTAATTGGAAACAGTGGCTGTTGCTTTGTACTGGTTAAATCTACTGCACAGGTTTGCATCAGTTTGCGGGTGCTGCTGTGACCACCTTTGTGTAAATGTAGCTGCAGTCTCCAGCATGATCCTGTTTGGTGGGATCCCACTTGTGTTCACAAGCCTTAAGCTGTGTAGCAAGATTGGGTGGTACACTTGGTTTAACATGGTAAAGGATTTGTAGCAAAAAATGCTCCACACACATGAAATGGACAATATACAATATGACTTAACGCATGTTAAAAAAATACTCCATCAACAGCTGGTAATGGTTTACTGTGGAGGAGAAGGAAGAAACAATTTTTTGTTGCTGTTGTTGAGAAAACAAAAGCGTTGGCACAGTCAAAAAAATCACTTTTGTTGAGATCTTGCATGCTAAATTTTAACCAGAGGGACTATTTTTTTTTTCCTGGCTACATTGCACCCTCCTTTGAACATCAGTCTAACAAATAATCTAAAAGGCTATTCAGTGCGGTTGTGCTTGTATGGAGGGATTGCCATCATACAAGAAGAAATATCATCTTTTCTTTTATAGTGGCCACTGTATTTTCTTTTTTAGGAGCAGAAAAAAGAGGAATTCTTGTATATGTTAGACATAGCACTGTTTTGAAGTTACATAGTAATAGAAGAAATGACACTGTGTGAACACTTCACTGTCTAAGAATTCCAGCTGGAATAACTGTACAGAACCACTGACCATTGCTTTGTATGGGTCCCTCCTGATGTCCATAGGGTTTTATCTGTAGTTCATTGAAGTCAAAGCCATAAATTAAATTAGTTCAGTTTTAACAGGTTCTGCTCTTACAGGAGGGATAAGACTTTATAGGGATCCCTCTGAATATATCAAGACTGACAAAGTACCATTTCATCAGCTGAAAATAGAGAAGGAGGATAGAGCCTGAGCTGGTATAAGCTGCCTTGCCTGTATCTCCAGCTGGACTTGGACCAGGATCTGTGGCAGTGGCAGTCCTGTTAGGTGTGGTTGGCTAGTGGGCTGTGTCCATCATCTCTCTCCTTTGATTTTAGCTGTTTCCAATATTATCTAAACTTCTTTCTTCTGCTACAAATGGAAAGTGCACTGTTCTCACTCCCTGGGGCAGCTGTATTTGCCCAGAGCAAGGAAGGTCAGTGCATGTCCCAGAGGGGTTGTTCCCTCTCCTGCTGGATAGCATACCAGTTCAATGGGCTCTGCCAAGGTAAAATTGGACAATAGGATTGTATAAGGAAGCCACAGTCTTCATGTTATGACCAGAGCAAAAGAAGGATGGCTGGATGGAGTCACCTGAGCTGACAAAAGGAAACAGAAAGCACTGAAGTCCCATGATATGTGTTACCTATTATCTGAACATACAGCAAACCACTTGGGGTTTGAATACCCAGTTTGGTGGAAACTTGGAGAGTTGGGGTATCTACCCAAATCTGATTTGCATGAGTTTTGAGGAACTTTGTTCTCTCCTTAGATTTTTGTTTCAAACCAAGCAAGCCCTGGCTGCAATATGCCTTGGTGGGACAGGTGCTGCGGCCAGGGCCTTGCTTGGAACAAATTTTCATTTTTTGTTGCAGTTGTCTCTACTCGTGGTTTTGTCCTACAGAAATCTGTCCATTTGCCTGATCCAAGAGAGCCATTAAACCCCAAACACCACATTTTTTGGGGTATGTTCTCTTTTGGAAGGAGGAAAGAGCATTTTAAATCTTCTCAGATATGCATAAGGATTTAATAAAAACCCCAATCCTTGATTTTTGCTGCTTGCCTGTAGAGTTTCCTAGGTGCTGTGTGTGTGACTGAGTCCCCTCTGTCCATGAGATGAGTGTGCTCTGAGGCTGGACACTGCCCTGAGCCACTCCTGATTGTCAGCCAGGGGAACGAAGACATGAGGTGGGTGCTTGGGTTGCACCCCTCAGGGGCTAGTGCGATGCTTGAAAGCATAAAATTTATCTGGCTATTTCCCCACCCAATTAAACTGAAGTCTAATTTAACTGCGTGGCAGAAGGTAGAACCTGAGCATCTTTTCCATTTAACTGGGACACGTTTTTCCTTCGTGGTGCAAGTGCCTGATGTGTATGTCATCTATGATTTCTTCAGTGAGTGTAGGTTTGTGCTATCTGGATTTTGCTTTATAAAATGCAAAACTTAAAATTTAAGTTGCTTTTCTCTCAGAGCTTTTGGGAAATATTTTTGCCTAGCAAGAAAGCAGAGCCAACTCTTAGAATATGAGGCTATACTGCATTTTCTGAACAAAAATAACAGGTAGTCACTTTGCTTTGCTAAAACCCCTCATTTGCTGTGTCCCAGGGCTTCTCCTGGAGACTGGAGGCCTTTTATTTGCTGGTGTTCCTTCCCAGATGCTGATTGCTGTAGTGCTGTGAGTACAGCGTACACTCGATACATCATCTAAGCACTGGAAAGCGTTCATTCCCTTTGTGCAGTCTCTCAGGCCTGATGTAAAACAGGCAGAAGGGCAGCAATTCCTGCCATAATGTAACATGATTCCAGGAATTAGAAATTTCCAACTCTGAGTGTACCAGGAAGCAGCAGCACGCCCTGTGCCGGCGGGGATGGGCTGGCGGTGGGCTCCTCAGCCTCTCCTTTTAGTGCACAGTGTGTGTGTATGGCTGTGAGAACAGAGGGTACAGAGGGGAGGAATAGATGTCAATATAAATGGATCTGGTTTTTTTTACTGTAGACTCTGAAAGTTCTTCCAAGAATTAAGTCTAAAAACACCAAGTGTTAGCTAGAAAGTGGTTCCGAGTGCCTCACCCTAAAGGCTGCATCCTGCTGACATGGGAATCTATGGAAGTTTTGCCTTTGGCTTTTATGGCTGTGGGACTGCATCTGAAAAATGCCATAAAGTGATCTGAAAAAATTTGTGAAACTGCAGAAATACACAGACTAACCTGAAAAGCACGAAAGGAGTCTTTTAGAATATATTATTCTTCATGGGGAGGTTTTTGTAATGTCACAGCGCTTGAGTGTTACTGGGAGTTTTACAAAGCTTGGAAACAAAAGGCTAAACTTTAAAGGAGTATCTTTAAGTTTGCCTTTTTTTTTTTAATCTGGAAACCCACTAAATGAAGCAAACATCAATTGTATTCAAATAACAAGTTAAAAAGAGGCAAGAAATGCTTAATAAAACATGTCTAAAATTAATTATTACTAGAAAATAAGTTTTTTCCACTTGAAAACAATTGACAGGGTTTAGGAATCAAGTCTGGGGTCAAAGGGTCTTGATGGCCAAGTCAAAGGGCACCCAGAGATGTATATTAATGCGTGTCAGCTTCTAGATCCCAGAGTCAAGCAGAAGTTCATAAAGGAAACAAGGCATCTTAAGAAGAAGTGTTATTAGCAAACATCAGGTCAAAGTTTATCTTTGGGTCAGTGTGTATGGGAGGGTCATCCATTCATGCTCCTAACGCAGGCATTATCCTTAAAGCTGCCTTGGCGCAAGGTGTAAAGGGAAAATAGAAAATCTGTGAAAACATGGTGATTTATCAGAACGCTTTGCAAGACTAAGACTTAAATTGAGCATCCTTAATGGAGCAAAGGAAAATAGAAATTTTATTTCAATTATTCTTGGTAGTGTTTTTTTAAATTCTTTTTTAAATCCAAAGATAAAACTTTATATTTGTATGGACATGTAGGTTTCTCAGCAACGTCTTTGCACTCTTGCCTGAGTCAGAGTTGATGCTATAGGGGACAGACACGTCTTTCTTTTGAAAGGACCCGTATAGCCAATGTCAAACCCTTTGATGTGGAAGTATTGTAAATCTTTACACGTGATCCTTCCTGGAAGCCATGGATTTCCTAAGAAGCGTGTTGACCAGTTCATCCCATTTACAATGCTACTTCTGCAGCTCTGCTTTCTCCTCTTCCCACCGCCTTGGGTGTGGGAACCCTGGCGCCCAGGGCAGCCGTGGCCGGGGGCGCTCCGCCACTCAGACCTGGAGGAATGCTCCTGCTGTGCCGGAGCACACAAAGGCTGCCTACTTGCTTTGACAAGCCCATGCTGCAGAAAATCCTTGCAATCTTTTGTGCTGCATGGTGTTGACTTATTTTAGTTCCACGCTAAGATGCTCCCCATTGAAACAAGCCAAAAAAAAAAAAGAAAAAATGGAATAGGGTTCTTTTAAAAACTGTTATTCTGGTGCCTTTAGGAGGCACTTTGCCTGACTTTCTAAAGAGATGTGTTTGAACGGTGCAACTTTGCTTATGCTTTGGAAGGGAAGAGAAGGGCATAGTTGTAGGAATAATAATTATGACTGTTCACTAAAGCCCATTATGTGTGCATTGAATGGCGATTGGAATATAATGTGCAATGATAACTGAGTATTTCTGGGAACCAATGTGACAAGAGGTGACAGAAAAGAGATTATCTGTTGGACTTTTATTTGTATAGTGTGAATATTGTAGACCTGAATTGTGCATTTAGTACACAAGTTGTGCACTGGAAAGTCCTGAGCTCCAGAGACATCAGCATAATGGAAAGCCTTGGCATGCTCAGGAAAACACTCATGTGCTTGCTGCTCTTCAGTGCAGTTATAACAGAAGAGTCCCAGCCTTTTAATTAAGATATTCAGTAAATATTTGTGAATTTTGTGTTAGTAAAATATATGAGGAAGGTCCTAAGAAAAAGCCTTGAGCTGTAACAGTCAAACTTCAATGGTTTTTAGACAAAATGCTTTTCCTGTTAGACCCTGGCAGTCGGAAAAAATTGACTTTTTCCAGATGGAATTCCTAGTTGGGAGTAGAGGAGAAAGTGCCTGTCCTGTCTGCTGTGAGCAGGGCATGTCCCTGCATTAGGAAGGGAATGTCTTTCCCTGGCACTGAGGTAAAACCTGTAACCAGACCTCTCTAGGTCCTCTGAATTCCTGCATTTCATCTGCTTCGCTACCCTCTATTGGGTATTTGGAGTGTGGGCGAGTGAAACTCGGAGGCTTGGGGCTTATTTTGGGGTGTGTGTTGGATTTTTGTTCAGTTGGTTTTTGATCTGTCTTTTTTCAAGCACTCATTGAACCTCATGAAGAGTGGAAAAAGAGAAGGAGCTACTGGTCTCCTAGACTCTTCAGCTGTTCTCCACTCTAAAGCATCCTGAGTGAGTGCCATGACCACATGCCTCTCCCTCTAGAAGACAAATGACTCCTTCTCTCTTTCCATTTTTCACAAAAGTCTTTAACTAGATTTTGGGGTTTTTCCGCTAGCGCAGAATCGGGAAGGCGGGGGAGAAAGCTTGGAAGGAGAAATGTGAAATGAAGAGAAGGGCAAATATTCCCTTTCTCACCAAGTTGCAACCATGGTCTGAAAGCATGAAATGACATCAATTGGAAACATACCCAAAAGGCAGAGCAGCTGAACCTTTGCTGCTGTAATCTGTCATGGCTCCACTGAAGTTAATTTGAAAGTCTGCCTGTTCCTAAATAGGTGCAAAGGCCTTCCAGTGAATTGTGTGTTACCACAGGAAATCATATTAAAGAGAATGGCATTTTGGGAGTCAGTAAGTCGTCACTTCTAATGGTAGCTTCATTGAGTTTGATATAAGCTCTCAGGAAATTTGTGGTGTAGACTTTAACTTTGTGAGAATATCTTTTCTGCTAAACTGAGAGTTGAAACTCTGTAAAATAATTTGTGCTAGAGCCTGGTCCTGACAGAGTTCTGCTAAAAAATGTGAGCTGCGTCATGGGAACAGACTCCTGAAACCATGTTGTATGTGTAGCACAGAATTCAGAAAGCCAAAAGTTTGTTCAGTGTCTTCATGAACTCCAAGGCTAAGGAGGATTGTGGCAATCTTGCTTCCTTCAGTGTCTTAGAACTAGAAGTAAATTTGATCCTGTTTTCTCCCTAATTCTGGTTGCAAAAATTAACCAAGTAACTTGAGTTTATCAGACAAAATTAGGAGTTTATCATGTTCCTAATGAAGCTTATGGAAGCATTGGTTTACTACAAGATGGTGCCCACTAAAATAATAAACAATTACTTTAAAAGAGGAAAACAACTGAATGCCAATTAAGACAAGCATCAGAATGACAATGTTCCATTTTCCCACTGTACAGAGAATGATTTGTGGCCAAGGGATTACTTTTGAAATTGTTTTGAATTCTGCCCTTTAATTTATTAAATGAATCCTTCTTAGGAACTTGATTGCTAATTCACTTTAATTTAGAAAAGCCCCACTGTCTTTGGATGTAGGCAGAGCCCTCAGGGGTCTATAAAACTGTCAATAGGGCTGTTAATTTGGCTTTTCTTTTTTTCTTATGGCTTAAAGCTTAATTGTGAGAGCTGGGAAGATGCCATGGTTTTGGTTTGCAGGGACTCAGTGTCTCATGGGTTTCAGATCCCATCAGAAGTCATAGGAACCCTCCTGCTGCTGCTGACATGCCAAGCTGGAAAAGCTCAAAAAATCTGGGGAGGACCAGGGGTTTGCTGAAAGTCAGTCCCACCTGGTTTTCGTGCTGGAATTGGAGATGGACAAGAACCAAGTCACTCAGTCTAAATGTCCCTCAGCTTTGGGTGGGTCTGGATCCTGATCAGGATCTGAACTTTTTGTGCCTTAGGCTTGTCTCTAATTGAATCCATGCAAAACCAGACATTTCACATGACTTTGATGCAAAACCATAAATAGGCCCATTTTTTATTCAAAACGAAGTCCAGGTTTGCTTAGAAAGATCACAAACCTCCTAGTGAACCTTGATGGTCCCAGATTATAATGAAAATTGAAGTCTCCAATGCAATAACATTCCTGGAGGCAAAGATGCTTGATATTTGTCTTTCTAGTTAAATGTATTACTGTTCAGAGGCAGGCAATCATGTTCCACTTGCTGCAAGTTGGACAGAAGATGGTCTAGACCCTTCCTTACACAGAGCCTCGTTGTAATTAGGTTTCTTGGGTTAGATCCCAATCAAAAAAAAATCTTAATGGCACTAATAGTGGTTTTGTGTCTTATATAGGACAGTATAGGAATAATTCCAAGTGATATGGGATTAAAAATGCAAACCAAGTATGGAAGCTTGGATGAGATTTTGTTTGGATTGAAACACTTTTTGCAAACTCTTTTCCTGAGCAGTCAGATTGAAAAAAACCCAAAACTCTGGATGTTTGAATTTTGCAAAACAATTTTCAAGCTGAAGGTGACTTTCATAAAGTACAAGGATTTTAGCAATGCAAATTCTAGTACCTGAGCAGAACAGCATGGCTATTATTTGATTTTAATGACAAATGCAGGCTCTTCTTTGAAGATCTCAATCTGAGCATTCACTGTGAAATTACCCACTGCACATATCAGCTAATCCATTTATAGGTGATCATGTATGTTAGAATTAAGTAGATGTTCATCAGAACACAGCCTGGGTCAAAGTTTGTTTGTAAAATATTGTTTGCAACTGCCCTTAGACTGTGATTTGGAAAGTCTGATTGGAGTGTCTGAATAGGTAATTGTCACTGAAAACATCAGAAATGTTTCCAGGCCATCTGTCACTCAGCCACTTGTTGTTATTTGTATTTCTATGGTAAACAGGAGCCCTGCTTGTGGACTGCCACTGTGCTGGGAGCTGTACCAACACAAATCTTGGGATTTCTCTGTGAAAAGGACCTCATGATGTAACACATGAAGGTGCACAGACATGTTTAGACTTTTAAGTAGAGATGGAGGCTATTGAGCTCTATGATGAGCAGTGGTTTCAGATCACTGGTACCCAAAAACTGCAGCAGATGATGTCCAGCAAGCAGCAAGCTGTCACGGTAGCAAAACCCCTCTAGAATTCCTGTCTCGTTTGATGTCTATTGAGACAACAAATATTCTAGGCTTCTGCTGTGAGCCCAAAGGCACATTTATATGCTACCATGCACAGAGGAAGGCTGATTACCTGGCCAAGAGTAGATGAAGGCAAAAAGTCCTCTACCCTTACAGGGTAAACCCTCTTGCATTTGTTTCTGTGCTTTGTGATCCCCTTGGGCAGGATTAAACCTGGGACCCTGGATCTCCCTGTCCTGCTTGTCTAACAATAAAAAGGAAGCCACTTAGAAAAGCTGCCAAGAGCTGGTTTCTCCGTTGATCCCGGTTTTCCTTTGCGGACACAGGAGGCTGGCTGGCAGCGTGCAGCTTTTATTCTTTTCTGTCTCTCTGCTATTGTGCAGAGTTCACTCTGGCAGCCTCCCCCTGGACGCATCTGGGGCATCTGTCAGGCCCCTCCGTCGGGCTCTGTCCGGCTGGCTTGCAGGCCAAGTTTTGACTTCCTAATCTGTATTAACCACTTTGATGTGGCTCTCAGCAGGGTTTGACCTAAAGCAGGCAGAGAATCGCATCTCACAATCCATAGGGTATGAATTGAAGGAAAAAATTAGCATTTTAAAAATTTGCTGTCAAATAAAAAGAAAGAGCATGATTTTTGCTGAAATTCAGTTGGGTTTGAATGCTTGTCTTTTCTAAGCTTCCTAGAAATGCCCGGCAAAATATGTGCTGCTTGTTTGCATAGGCAGGGAAGAGGCAGGCTGTTAGTGGCTGGTGTTCTCCCAGAATTCATCATGGAGGTATTTCTCTTTCAGTCTGGATTTACAAGATGAGATACTCAAACTTCCATTTCAGGACCTGTTATGTTTTCATGTGGTGGCAGGAAAATGCCAAGCACTCTGCAGAGTCTGCTTTCGAGAAGACCTCTTGGTTTTGAATGTGCTGTAATATGATGTTTTCAGGAGAAATTAGAAACAAGGAGGACTACTTTTATTCCCACCTGGGAAAGCTTCCTTGTTGCATGTTTGCTGATGGAACTATTAGGACTCTCACTTGTGATGTTACTGGGTACCCAGCAATGCACATAAGAGTGCTTGCAGGCTGTGGTGCTCTGAGCTGAGTACAAGTGGAAGCAAAAAAGAACTCTGTTGAGTGGTGCCACAGCACTGAAAGGCAAGATGAAGCAGGAGCCAGGATTTTTACAGCTGACATGAAGCTTCTCCAAGATCTTCTCCTGCTTCCTGCTGAAATGTTGAGGACCTCTGGGGAAACAGTGAGAACCTTTAAATAGATGCTATCAATTAACCCTACAGCCTAACAATTTAAGATAGCTAATTTTACAGAGATGAAAGACCGTAGCTAAGAAACTAGGCATTTTAGCTTTCTGGATTCATCTGTTTGTATTTTGGCGATTTTCCCCCCTAATTTTAAATATTGCAAATCTGATTTGGGGCCACTTTCACTGTTATCTTTGAGAATTTGCCCTATTTCTGGAGGGTAAAATCATTAGTTTTAATGAAACCATTGATTTTCAGTCTGTGGGAGATCATAAAAAAGTGAACTTCTCTTCATGCTCCAAAAAAACCCACAGGAACTTTGATTGGGTTCCCCATTTGGGTAAAAGGAACTAAAGTAAAAACCTTGTGTTTTCTGAGTGTGGACATTCCTGATGCTTGAGGGTGGGTGAGGGCTACATCTGAGTCTCGAGGGTGGATCCAAAGACCACTGACACAATGTGGCTTGCATTTAATACTGGGAATGTAGAACTAGATCCTTCAGAATCTCTTTCTTTGGGAATGGCAAGGACCAAATGAGTTATATGTGTGGTTTTGTACCTCATATATAATTTAAATACTCTCTGTTTAGACAATCATGTCATTTTAAGTCATTGATGTTCTAGGGACACTGTGGGAGTGGAAAAAAAGGAAATTAGTGAAAATATATTTTGTAACATTAGTGTCCAAGCAAAGCCTACAGGACTCATCAACAGGCATCCTGTCACTTCTGCTGTATGTGTATGGTGAATAGTTAAGAGAAGCCAGTGTGTTTATTGCACATAATTTGGTGCAGAGTTACTTCTTCAGTTTTTGGGACTGTTAATAATTCAGAGAGACAGTTATAAATTGGTTAATATATGTAGAGGTTTCAAAGCTGGTGATATTAAGTATGTGTATATTTAGTCAAATAATTTTTGACATCTTTACCATTAGGCATTCACCAGCAACCATCCTTCCTGCAGATTTTCAAGAACATTTATCAGCATCTGTCAACAAGCAGTAAATGAGAGCAAATGTAAGGGAATTGCATATGTCTGTGGTGTAGAGACTGGATCCAGAGTGACTCCCAGCAGGCACATTTTCCATGCTGTAAAGGTGCTGTGAGTCTGGCTGCAGCCCAGCACAGCCCATCACTCCCTTTCATTGACTGCTCTGAGGTCAGCTAGAGCAGGGCTTTTTTTCTGCCTTTTTTTTTTTTTTTTGACTGAAAAACTGTGTTTTCTTTGGAAATGAAGCTCCCCCTGTTTCTTTGGAATAGGTAGCAAGCTGCAAACCTTGCTTCATTATTAGCCAGCCTGGGTCCATGTCCTCAGAGCACTGTGTGCGTGCTTTATTTTCTCATGCTTGTTTAGTGTCTGTATTATGGCAGTGCTCTGGTCAGGTGACATCTGTGAGCTCCAATGGCTTTTGTGAGGTTGGTAGAAGACAGTCCCCAGGAAATGTAATTAAAGGATGATGCCAGGAGCTCATGGGCGTGCAAACCTCATAGGGTGAGGAACAAGGAGCATCTGCAGGTGACCAGATCTTGGATGGACTCAAGGTAATTACTGTAACAGCATCACAGGCACTGTAATGAATGAAAGAGCTTTGTGTGCTTCAGGGAGCCTTGTGCACAGAGTCCTGCACCCCCCATGCTGGCACCCAAGGTAGGGGCTGGAATGAGAAACCCCACAGGAAACAACACAAAGAGGTACTGAGCACCCTGCTGCTATCCCGTTGTAGGGTCCTTTTATCCCAAACACTGCAACAACCATAAAGGCAGGGGCTGTCTTTGACCAGTGGGACTGGAGGGCTCAATACCCAGTAGGACCAGGTTTCATGACAGAAGATGATGGATTTTGAGGTCAGCACCCCAATTCTTATGTAGTTGTGATGGAAGTGACCTAGAGTTACTAGCAGCTTTAGATGGAAAAGAAGTATTTGGCAGGAGTAGGTAGTGTCTTTGAAAAAACAATAATAGGAAAAATATTTGATGAAAAAGAGAAGCTATTTTATTGACTGAAATTTAAAAAGCAGAGGAAAAAGTCAGTAGTTTTAGTTTTCTTTCACAAAAATCTCCTGCAAACTTAAGTAATTTCTGGAGGAAATAGAGTTGTATTCAATGACAAAATCCAATATTCTATTTAATGAAAAAAAAAGTCTGGAAATATTTTGGCCATTCCTAGTCCTGAAAGTGATAAATAGGGATGGTCATATAACTCAGTGTACATCCGTAGTGGGTAAAAGTGGCTTGAGGGGTGGTCTGGCTGCAGCTGTGGATTTAAGAAAAGATGATAAACTCGATTTCCCACTGAGACTTTAAGGACTGTAATCATGACATGGAGATGAAGCTATCTACAACTGCTTTCTCTGCTAGTGTTTTTTGGGAATCAAAAACGTTATTAATTCAGGTGCTAGAACTAGTTGAGACAAACAGGAAGTTTATTAAAACATTCTTTTTTTTTTTTTACTTTAGCCATCTGTACAGTTTGTTTTCTTCAAAAATGTTTTAGCACTACTACAAGTGGAATCAGTGAAGAAATCAGAGCTGATGTTGAAAAATGCTTATAAGCCTTGGTGTGCTCAGTAGTTTGATCACATAACTTTAGGAGTTCTGTTTGCATGGTGTTGTTGCAAAGGATTGAGGCAAATATAATTTATAGGTTTTTTTTTTTCTTCTGAAAAATCCACATTGCCTTAGACAATTGAGAGATTACTGACAACTCAATTATTTGCAGCACTTTAACTCACTAATACAGTCTCATCATTTATCCAGAGACTCCTTCATTTGCTTTATTTAATTTCTCAGCTGATGAATTCCATCTCCCAGGATACTCAGTGTTTTCAGTCTTAATTGGTTATCAATCAGCTCTTCCATCAGCTGATACTGGCATGAAGATATGATGCCAATCCTTTCTTAGTACATCCTGGGATTTCTGCAAGAGAGATCTCGCTTTCCTCCTAAGTCTCCCTATATTAAAATATCACCTCAGCTCCTAAAGTACCTGGGAGAAAACCTATTTGGATTTGTGTATTTAGTTTCCTTCTTTTTTTTTTTTTTTAAATTTAGGAGACAAAGTTCTTTAATGCTCTGGCATTTTTTCCTTGAAATATCCTAGTACTGGTAAGTGAACAGGCAACATGCCACAATACTTAAATACAGCACTGGTGTTCTCAGCCTTACCAGGGATGCTCCCTGTGGGAAGGGCTGGAAAAACCCCCAGACGTGGGCACTCGTGAGCTCCCGGAGAGAAACAACGAGCTGTGCGAGCTGTGCTTTTGCCTGGTCTCGCCGCTCTTGCAGAGCCGCTCGGCGGGCCGGCCCGGCGCGGTGCGCTCCCGCTCGCTGCGCTCTGCCTGGGTCTGCTGGGAAAGGAGGGACGGACAGACAGACTGAGCAAGGGGCAAAGCTTGCCCGGATCCAGCTTTGCTCGTGTACCAGTAGAAACAGCAGGGTAGTCTTTTGAGGCTAGTGAATAGAAATTCTGTGCAGTCTGCGAGGAAGTCTTGGCTTCGTGGGGAAAACTGTAGCAACTTAAATTTTATTTAGTCATTAAACCTGAGCTAACCCTTATATAAATACCAACTTCTGAAACCGCAGGGAAACCTCCCACAGGCTACATGACTTTTACCAAATCACAGTATTTGTGTGGTTTTTATTTTTTTTTTTTTTGATACTACGCATACATGCATATGTACTCCCTGGACATAGATCTAAGTACTAACTGCAGTTCCTTTATATTTAGTTTTCAATATAAGTAACAAGAATGAAAAATAATGTCAATAATGTTAATGAGAGTAATGATAATAATGGCAATAATAGTAAAAATAATAGTCATCCCCCAGTGTAAATTTACGTCAGTGAAAGTTGGGATCAGACCCACATGCAAAGCTGGTAAGTACTTTAGCGTTACTTGTATCAACAAAGCAAATCTCTTTTTGGCAAAGGAGGTGGGGGAATAAGAAGAGATTTTTGTAGTTGTATTTGCAGTTTCCTTTTCCCTTCCTTTCACTCTAGAAATTCTTTATCCTTTCATGCACAGTTGAGAATTAGCCATTTATTCTTAGTGCTGGTGATGCAGTCTTTGATATTTAAAATGGAATGTGTTCCTTTTTGATGCTCTGTGATTTTGAATGAAGTACATGCTAGCAGATTAATGGTGCAGAACAGTTAGACACTGTGCATTTTTTTTGCTTTTCCATATTATTTCATCATTGCAAAAAAATATATTTTTAAAAAAGAAGAGCCTGTGAATTGTCTATTGTTTATGCAGTGAAATTGTTTTCACAGTGTTGTCATTCTCTTCTAAGTTGAAATCATTGAATAGCTATGAGCTGTCACATTTTTTGTCACTTATAACTGCATCAAGCTGTGCTGACAAAATGTCCCTGCATAACTGTTAATATGCATTGTCATTTTAAGCATGAAACAGTTTAGCTAATGATTTATCTCTTATAATGCAGCACTTGGGGCAGCTGTATGATTTGTCTCTTTAGCAAGTCAAGTAATTTCTTTAACAAAATGTTAAGCACAGATGGGCCATAGGCTGTCAGTTAACCATTATTGTGCATGCATCTGCTTGCCTTCAATGCACTGTTTTATGTATTCAGCCACTTACTTAGGCACAGTTCTCTGAAAAGCGGAACCTACTCTGATTGGCAAATAAAATGTTCATTTGTCTCTTCTTCCTATTGTTTTGTTTTGGTAACACATGTCAGCAGCTCAATTACCCAGTTCATTAACAGCTCCCAGTGGACATGATGGCCAACCCATGATAAGGAGGGCGATTGTGGCACATATGGTCAATAATAGCCTGTCTCTTGGTAATTGTAAATAAAAGTCACTGTTGGCCTTTTCCTTTTACTGCAGCTACTGTTTTCCTTTTCACTTTGCCGTACAAAGCACATTTCTCTATGTGAATCAGCCCAAACAAAATAAAAATACCATCCATTTTTCTCGAGAAGATCACTTTTATCACTGCTGTGGTAGTTCAGCTTAGAGCTCACAGGATATAGGCTTGCTCTTTTCCAATTCCAGCAACGGATTAATTGTCTTATTAACGAGTTTACTTAAGTAGCAACATATTTCCTCAACATTTCTCTCTTTCTCTCACTGCAGACTTTTTTAAAGTGCTTGTGGAGTTAAAGTCATTTACAATTTTTTTTTGTAAGTATGCCCTTTACAAATAGCAGCGGTTTTCAAAGGAGTAATTGAAGTGTGACTTAATCCCTGTTAGATGAGCGATATTCCTGTCTAGAACAGAGGCTTTCTTTTTGGTTTCATTTCTCCTTCTTTGATATGTCATAGTCAAAATGCCAGTAGAATTGGTTAAAAGCAATTCTACTACTTGTGGGTATTTCACATTGTGTCAGGTACTCTACTACTTTCTAGCAAGATTGATAATTTCTTTATATATTTGCTGATTCCTAAATTTTCACTTTTAATAGGAAAAAAGAAGCATGTAGCAGCATTAGCATGTTTTATCATAAACCCATCTGAGAAATCTTTTGTGGCTTCTTGTTTCATTCTGTGTTTCTTGAAATCTGATTTAATTTTTCCTCTCAAAGAAAAGGAGTCCAGTTGATAAAAAGTTTTGGGCTGTGACTTTAATAGGGTGAAATTTAGGGTGTCCAAATCTCCCTTCTGTCCTCCTCCCCCACGGACTTTGAAGCCCAGAAAATGAATGTTGAATTGGGTAAAATTGCAGCTCTGAGTATCAGTAAACTTGCCCAAAAGTGCTTTGGGGGGAGAACCTAAACTTTAGGGGTGCTGTTCTCTTCCTTGAAGCATGCTTTATCTTAGATAAACACCGCTTCAGTTGTGTTTAAAGAGCTCACAGGTGGCTGTGGGGTGACTCGGGACCCCTGAGCTCGTCCCCTGCTGCCTGCCATATTCATAACTAATCTGTAGTCTCCTCCCCAGGCTGCAGGCACTCGGGGAGTTGTTGAGTGTCAGAGTTTATTTGTCCTGGTTTGATTAGCACAGACCTGGCAGGGCGTATTTTCTTTTTAATGGCTCCTTGCTGTGACAGGGAGGTTTTGGGAGGAGGAGGAGGAGAGGGGGGAGCCTGGCGTCATGTTTCCCCAGGCAAACACAGAAAAACGAAGGGCTGATGTGCTGGGAGGGAGAGAGGTGCTCTAGAGTCTTCATTATATTTTGTACAGATATAAGAGCCTGCCCCTAAACAGGACTGCTGAGAGGGAAGGAGAGAGAGGTGCTGCTAGCACGAAATAAGGGTGCTGTTTTATTTTCCTGTGGACTTTATTTTGAGGAAGAAAAGGATGCTTGGTGTGTTTCTATCTTGTCGACTGTTAAAAACCAGCTGCTGAAAGCCTACCCCAACACAAACAAGGATCCAGGCAGGAATGACCTACTGGCCACCTACTGCTGCGCCTGGCCATCATGGCCATCATCTCCTCGGGTGCCTGTGACACCCCCATCCTGAGGCAGTTCTGCCGCTCTCCCTCCCTTTCCTCCTTAATTCCCCCTCAGTGTGACGGAGAGCTGCTTGAGCCCCTCACCTCTGGTGGAGGAGGCAGTGTTGGAGGGACGCCTCCAGGTGCGGAGGTTTGGGGAGGGGGAGCTGGATTAACCCCTGCTGTGCATCCCCTTCACCCGGCTGCCCTCCCCAGCCCCCCGGCCCACTGCCCCCGCCTCCACGGCAGCCGCCTTTGTGCCTCCCGCATCCTGCCAGGCAGGTGTCAGAGCCCTGAATGCGGGCAAAGGCCCCGCTGATGGATACCACAGATGGAGCGTGGAAATCGGCCCAATAGGCCTCAGCCACAGGCCATTTCTTAGGACCCAACAAAAGCCTCCAAATAAGTCAACAAAAATCCCAAAGATCACAAAGAGAAAGTGTCGTTTGTCATTTGCTGTGGGTTTGTGTGGGGGTGGCGGCCCCGCTGCACTCCCCTTGCCTGCACCCGAGCAAACACGAGGTCACTCGCCTCGCCTCGGCCCTCATGGCTGTGGGGATCAGACGGGCGCTGGCAGCCACTGCCACCACGGTGAGCCGTGGGGCTGGCAGGGGGGACACCCCAGTGAGCCCCAGGGCTGGCAGTGAACACCCCAGTGAGCCCCAGGCTGGCAGTGAACACCCCACTGAGCCCCAGGGCTGGCAGAGTGAACATAACAGTGAGTCCCAGGGTTGGCAGAGTGAACACCCCAAGAAGCCCCAGAGCTGGCAGAGGGGACACCCCAGTGAGCCCAAGGCTGGCAGGAGGGACACCCCAGTGAGCCCCAGGCTGGCAGAGTGAACAACCCAGTGAGCCCCAGAGCTGGCAGCGAACACCCCAGTGTGCAGTGGCACAAGGGGGAGACTCTGTGAAATTAATCTGAAATAAAGAACTGAGAAGATGGATGTGTGTGGCAGGTAGATAGTTAATAAACAGCAACCAAACCCTTCCCTGGCCTTTGCTATTTTTAATTTTTTTTTCATTTGCCTTATTTTAGTGACATCTCCAGCTAGACAGAATTCATTCTGGCTGTTGCACTAGGAGGAAAAGAGTGTGTAATATGTCATTTAAAAATGTTACAGGGTGTGAAGAGCTGTGAGAGAGCTTCTGCTTCCCTGGGTCACAGAACGATAACCTCTCCATGATAACCCCTCTGCCTGCCTCTGTCAGGTGCACTGTGTTGCAGCCCTAATGCATGGGCTTTAAATGGTTGTCATGTTATTGTTATTTAATTATTCAAATGAAATGTCTTGCTGGGAGGAAGAACAGCCCACAGAATGACCTCTTGTGTGTCATTTTGTTGTTCGGTTTTTGCCCCATGTGTCTATTTACAGTGTTTGGAAAAGGGATGGTTGCAGAGCTCCAGGTGACCGAGTGCCTGTGACATTGGGCAGTGGGGTTGTGCATTTGTGGCGATAATCGGCATGCAGCATTTCCTTAGGCCACCAGATAGGTCACGAGCAGTTAAGGGACAAATAATTTCTCTTTAATGCTGTAATTTCTTTTTAAATTACTCTTCATGACTCAGCAACTGGTAGTGCTGTTGGCTGCCTCTCCCATTTTGAGCTGTATAGTAAGAGGGGTTCCAGTGATACCAAGGAGCCCAGCCAGGCGATCTCCCAGGGCAGTGAGTCTCCTTCTATTTATGACTTGAGGGTTGGAAAATCAGGATCAGACACACATAAAGGTTAGTGATATGCATATTTTGTGTCTGTGGAGGTGATGGATGTAGAAATAACCGAGCTAAAATCTCACCAGCTTTGCCAGTGCTGAATAATGTATTTGCATATCATGGAAGTCAGTAGAACTGTTAGTGAGATACTGCTTAGAGAGAGGGCAATGCACTGTGACTATTGAACATATATAAAATATATATTGCTTGTCTAAAGGCTGAGGTGTATCCAATTTTTGTGCTTAGCCAGTACTCTGACCCTTCTCACCTATACCAAAATCTAATAATGGTATTTTAATAGGAAAAAATAAGAATAAAGGCGTCTTTGATGATGGTGATATTTAAGAATACTTTGTAAGAAAAGAAAACAGTGCAGTTTGTAGTACAGACATGTAGCTATCCTTTGAGATTATATTTGTCTGACTTTCATATCACACAGCAAATAAGACAAAAGGAGCCAATGTTTTCAATAAAGCTGTACATAGCAGTCAGGCCTGCCAAAAGGTAATGCCAATGAAAGCAGATAGATATAAAACTAGTTTCATGTGGTATACATTTTCTCTCTACTTTAATTTTATTACTTTCTCTTTATATTCTTGCCCTTGATTACACATATTGTTCCAGATTCTTAGATACTATAGAGTTGGTTTTTTAAATTGGTTTACCTTTGTACCTTTTCTATGCTGCTTAATGAAATATAAAGTGAAAATGAAATGGAGTCAGGGTTTTAGTTCTACATTCTTTTGCAGAAAGGAATGAGAGCATAGGGAAACATGTCAAGATTTTGCTAAGTCTTTATAAAACATTTTTAAAAGATAATGATATGTCTCCTGATACTTCCCACTCAGTTGGTGAGGGAGTTCACTTCAGGAATTTAACAGTAAATATCCCCTTTAAATCGCACAGTTTAAGCTGGCTTTTTATAGGCAAATATAGATGTGTGAAGAGGTTGTACTCATACATGTAAGAGCATTGAAAGTGTTCCTGCTATCTTCCTGACAACTTCCTTTTCTTTTAACTCATTGTACACAATTAAAGGCAGCTTTTGTCAGAGCAGTTGTCTCCAAAAGGGACACTTCTGAGCTCTGTACGGAAATATATTCAGATCTCACCACACCAGGTAAGGGCAGAGTGCAGTGGTAGCAGTGTGACTCTGGCAGTGTGGCTGCTGTGCTCTCCTCCAGCCTAGCTGGGCAGTAAGAGTGGTTCTGCTTAAGGTGGGTGATTTGTATCTGAGAGTGACATTGGGGAACTATATTTAAAATAGCCTATATTTCTTTTTGCTCTTGAATGACAGCGTGAAGCCATCCTGCAGGGTTGTAACTTGGCATTTGCTGAGGAATGCAGGTGTCACTTGGGACTCTAGCTGAGAAGATTTGGGATTTGTCACTAATTCAGACAATGTATGATGTTAATTTTGGGATACTCTGTATTGCCTGTTTAATAAGGGCTGAACTTGAAGTGTTTAGGGTAGGATGTTGTGGTGATACTCCTTTGTTCTAGAGAACAATATTTTCAAGAATAAGAACCTCTTAGTCCAGTCTTGGGACAAAACTTCACTGCAAGTAAGAGACTCTGGGAGTTGAGGTTTGTTCAGTATATTGATGCTGAGACCCACAGGAGTTTCTCCTTATGTCTGTGTTTGCTGGGTCGAAGATATTGATGCTGTCTGGAAAATGAAGACACCTTTCACAAAAGAGCAACTGGTGTAGCAGTAATTGTTCTTTTTTGTGTGTGAGTGTGCAGAAATTAATAAGCTTTTCAGCTGAATTGTCTGAAAAAGCACTTTGTGTTTCTCATGCTCTAAGTAAACAGATTAGCTGTATTTATTAGCTCAAACAGCTTGAGTGAAATTGGAAATGTAACATAGCTAGAAATGAACGTGGCGGGGGGTTTTTGCTGGAGCTTGAGAAACAGTTTGCTTCCAAATAAATTACATTAAAAGGATTAAATATTAAATCAATGTCTATATCAATAATTTCTTTGGCATTGTTGAAGTAGTAGCAGCAATGCTTGTATTTCCATTGAACAAGCAGTTTCAGCATCGCTGGGGAGTGTCTGCCCTCTTTAGGTGGTTTCCCTTGAACACTCAGGCAAGAAGGAATGCTGGTTGCCTGGACAGCAGCTGGTGCAAGTGAAGACTGGCTTTGAAAGTCTACTTTTTTGGTTCATTACCGTTTACTGGAGAAAATGAATGTGGTTGGGTACTGGAAGAGGTTCTGCTGCCTTCACAGTTGTAGCTCTGGGTTCAGTGTAGCTGGAGTTCACTTGGTGGCTAGGGGAAACAAGCAGTGCTGCTGGGATCTGTCTGGCCCTGTCTGTGACATCACTATGTGCATGTCTGTGAAGTCCAGAAAGAGTTTCCATATTGATTTCTCTATAAACTGCTGATTGCAAGAGTTGGTAGCCCCTTCCTGGGTCATGGTCATGCTGAATGTGGTTTGTTTTTTGCTGACTTTTCTTAAGTTCTCACTCAGGGTTTGTGAGGGGCCTTTGGTCCAAGACAGCCTCCATATGAAAGGATGTCATTGGTTGAGTCAATATTTTGCTGTTCTTTCTCCTTAACTAAAGTTAATTTTGCCTTTCTTTTTTTCCTTTTTTGAGCATCAGCACCTCAGTCTGATGAAGGCTCTGACATTGATTCTGAACCAGATTTACCATTAAAAAGAAAGCAGCGTCGCAGCAGGACAACCTTCACAGCAGAGCAACTGGAAGAGCTGGAAAGAGCTTTTGAGAGGACACACTACCCTGACATTTACACCAGGGAAGAACTTGCACAAAGAGCTAAGCTCACAGAGGCTCGTGTCCAGGTATGTATAATACAAGCTGCCTAATGAAAGGAGTTTCCTTTTCTATTAGCATGTGAGTCCTTTTATATTTCTACATGATCCTGCTCTGGAGTAGAAGGAAAATGTAAGATAACATTGTTTACATCTGTAGAGTTTTGCATCTGTATATGGACATTGTTTTTACAACTGTTTAAGAGAACTGCTTTGAAAAAACTTTTGTGTCTTCCCATTAATTGTTCCGTACTTACCATGAATATAGTACAGAATCTTTGAAGAAGAAAGTCTGGTATCCCCATTTGTTTGCTTTATGCACTTGACAGCACTCTGCATGTAACAGCTCAGCTGTTGGGCCAGTTTATAGTTACCTAACTGGTTTCATCTGTTGTTGTCTGGGTTTTCCAGGCATTAAAAAAGGAGAAAAAAAAATTTTAAATGAAAATGTGTCTACAGAGCCATGCAAGTGAGGAAGGTGGCTGGTGCAGTATCTACAGTTCACTTTTGGGTTAGATTTTGAAGTTGACTTGACATAAATTCTGTAATATCTCTTTTATACCAACTCTTAATTCAAAAGAAAATAAGTGCTCAAATAACTTCTAGGCCTTCACAGCCTCATGTAGATCTGGGCTGTCTAAAACAAGCTAATGTTTTAGAGTTGATTTAAATTTTTTTTTAAAAAGCACGAGCCTGGATTTTTAGCTGTCTAAACCTAGGAAAATAGCAGCTAAATTGACCTGGAATAAACTGCACCTCAGAGTTCAAGTTTTGATTAGGACTTCTCCTGTTTAATATCAAAGAAACACATGCTTGAAAAGTTTAATACTGCAGGCAGAATCTTCTGCTGCTCTTTCACCACTTGACATCTATGAATTGCTGGGAAAAGTATGCCCCTTTTAAATCAGTCTGACTTGCAAGTCTTACTAACTAATGTGTGGTTGGGTGACAAGGAAAATGTTGAAGCATGTGATCTAACAAAGGAAATGAGTGGTGACTTGTGGTCTGACCAAGGATACAGGTGAATTTGGTTTCTTTGGTAAAACTCTTATTATGGTTTGACCTTTGAAACTCAGCCTGAGGCATCCAGACTGTGCAAACTGAAATAAGCAATACAAAACACCTCTCTGACTTTTGAAGACAATCACACCTATTGCAGCATGGCTGTATTATTGAGTGTCTGTCTTGAAAGGCTCAGACTTTTTACCTGCTAAATGTTTTTGCAGAAGACTTCACGCCACATTTCTTGTAAGTGTTTATTATGACTCTGGGAGAAAATCAGATGTGCGGATGAATTTGTCTGGAAGGCAAACTCAGCTGTGCATGACTTTTCTTAACATGTTTACTAAGTGAAATGCTTGCAAAACAGCTCCATAGATAGACTTAGGCCAGGTAAGACCAGATCAAGCCCCAGGAATCATTTGCACACAAACATAACAAAGATAACTTGCTTCACAAGTGTTGTTAGCAAGACAAATGGGATCTCGGAGATGATGTTTTGGTCTATGTTAGCTTCAGTGGAAAAATACGATAAAATGAAAAAGACCTTGTTCATGTTTTTCTAAATCAATGACCCACAGCTAGAAGAAAAGCAGAACTCTCATTAACATAACAGCTGTCTTAATGTGGCTTTAACCCTGTGACTTTTTGCATTCCTCATGGCTTCCTTGGTTCCCTCGAGACGCATCCTGTCTCACACCACTCGTATGATCTACAGCCTCACGAATTCCCCAGTACCTCTGACATGGATATTTTACCTAACCCAGCATGGAAGAGAGTTCCCAGTCAATCAATGATTAAAATACCAGAACAAAACCTTTCTGGATTAAAGATGAGCTGGGGTTGAAGTAACCAGCCTGTGGGCAGTTTCCTAGTGCACTCCATCTGTCTGGTACACTTGAAGGCTGGCAGAATGATTTAGCAGTGGATTAAGGGATACAGGATTTGCCTTATCAGCATTCAGCACCTCTCTATAGCCCCTTAAAATAGCCACGTATTATGGGCATGAAATAAAAGACGACCTGTGAAAAGAAAATAACCCTAAGAGACTTGAGGCTGAGAGGGCTGGATAGCCATACTGAAGTAGCATTCAAGCTTTCTTAGTCACACTTCTTTTTTGGTAACATTATGATAGAGATCAGAGATACCAAATTTTATATGGATATATACACAAAGGTCTCTTTGACTGCTTCCCAATAAAGCATTATCTAAAAGAGCTGGCTCTTGCAGCCTGAATCCAACTAAGCCCAGAAATTTATTTATTTATTTCCTGTGGAACTGGAAGGTCCAATTCTGTACAGTAGTTTTATATTGCCTAGGCAGTTATTTAGTTGGTTACAACCGGATCAACCTTGCTATTCCCTCAGTCCCTCTGTGCAGTACTTGCATCTCATGTTTGGTTTTTTCTACTCTGCCACCCTGTGCTTCCCCTTTCCTTCTGTTCCCTGAGGCTGTCTATTACTCTGGTGAAAGGAAGAATCTTACACCACTGAACCATGGTTTCCCTCACTCTCCCACTGCTGAAGGATAACCAAATGCATGTTTCTAACCTGGTTACTTGGAGGTGGGGAAAAAACTTGCCTCTGGTCTGGGATCAAGTGTGGAACATGTCAGCCCCTAAGGGGAATTTTTTGAGAGCTACAAGCAACTGAAAACAGACTTTACACTGTGAGTGTTATTTGTGTACCTAATCATGGGAACAGGAAAGGCTTTTGGGGAAAGAAGTGTTCCAACAAACTCCACATTGTAAGAGTCACGAGATGTGTAACTGTAATCACGGCAAATATTTCAACACTGGGTGTAATAACGAGTTAAAATGCTCCCTCCAATTCCTCCTGCAGCACTTTCCACTCAAGGTCCGTTGAGTTTTTTCCCCCAGTGTTTGAACCTAGATGTAATGTGGAGCCAGGACAACCTCTTCTGCTGCCTCTTAAGGCACTTGCTCTTCTCTGTAGATGCAGAAGGAAGAGGAGAGTTCTTTGGTCTTGTGAGATTATCAGATAAAATTCAGAAAGATAAGCACAGTTCCAAAGGAGGACCTTTCCTTTAAAAATAAACAAAAATAGTGATACTCTGGGAATGTGAAGTTAAAGATTTGCAGTTTTTGAGTAAAAATTGCAACTCTGCAGTAGTTTACCTGTCCAATTTAAAACCTCATTGAAACCATTGCTGTGTTGCAGTGCAGGTCCTTAAGGTCTGTGGCCTGGTTTTACTGACAATCTGAAGGCAAGTTTGGAAAGTGAATTTATCTCCAGTGTAGATCAAAGGGTCTTTCTGAACTTCAGAGCTGTGGAGTTATGGTTTCTGTAAGAAATTGTGCATCAGGAATGAAGTGGGTAGTATCTTTTCTGGCCACCTTTGATTCCCACAGCAGGCTTGTTTTTAGACCTGGATGAACTGGGCACGCTTTGGCAGGAGCTTGGGCCTGTTTTGGATTGATGGTGGGGAGTGTTTACGTCAATCTTTTGGCAAAAGATTTTTAAATAAGGTTCAGGTTTGTCCTGTGGCTGGCCAGGAACCTGCCTTGGCCAACGGGGGCTGGCCGTGCAGGCAAATCTTTTGGGGCTCTGTGTTGATGGCAGGCATCCCAAATTGCCAGAGATGTGGGGCATGGGCTTGTGTATTGGACTATGTTAAGGAGTGCCCCAGCTGTATGGATCCTTGGGGCAGGAGGCCCTGCTGTGAGAAGCAGCTGGCACATGGCCTCCCTGTTTAATTCCAAAATGCAATAGGAAAAATTTGTTTGGATTCTTTTTCATCCATGAATAATGGTGAAAAAGAAGGGCAAGTCAGGAAGGATTCTGAATCATGACTATTTCCCACCCTGAAGAGTTTCTTCTCAGTTTTAAACTGATTTGCTTGAAGAAATTAAAAAAAAAAAAAAAAAGAAAAAAAGTTGTTTATCAACAGAGCATGTCTGAAAATTTAGGCACATCTCTCCAGGCTACTAGCATGGAATTGAATGTTCCCATGTCAAACTTGTAATCATCTTGTAAGCTATTGTAAAAACCTTATTATAACCTCAACAAATAAGTCCCAAGAGTTCAGATGTCTTGAGTAGCTAGAAGAAAAATTATTGAAAAAAATGTATTTTAAGTGTTGTGCTTGGATGTTATTTTCTTTGCTTCACTGTGGTACAGGGGGGGAAAGACTTTGGAGAGGAGTAAGGGGAAAGGTGAGAGAAGTTAGGACTCTTGAGCTAGTAGTAAAGTTTAAAGGCTCTCAAGTCCAATTTCTCAGCTTTAGTAGTATTTTTTTCAGTAGAAAACAGTGAAAAGCACTCTCTGAGAAATCACTGGGGAGGGGGAATCTGTGCCAAAAAAAGTCTTAATTTGCTTTCCGCTCCTCTGAAATGGTTTGAGCATATACACTGAACTGCCCAGTCCTATGGGAAGATAGGGCAAAGGAATGCAGGATGGATTCAAGAACACTCAAGACTCACTTTCATCAGATCTTTAGTTATTCCTGATGTGGTTTATGGAGAATTTCTGATGCCTTTTCTTGAGACTGAATCTCTTGCATCATAAAAAGGCTAAAGAAAGAAAATGCTGTGTGCATCCAGCAGTAGATAACCCTGTAATTGGAGGTCCCCCCTCCTTGTAAAGGGGAAATTCTTATGGGTAAATTAACCAACTGCATTCATATGCAGGCCCAAGAGGACATTTTTAAATATAAAGGAAAAGAGGGATGTGATTTTGATTGTCTCTTTCTGGTCTCTGCTGCCTAAGGGCTCTAATTAGTGTCACTTTAACTTATAAATACACAGCTCAATTTGCTTATTACTCAATAATTTTCAGAACTATTCAGCTGCAGATTTTTAGAAGTATTTTTGTAGGAATGAGTCAAAGTTTTCTCAAAGAAACCTAAGAGATTGGAGTATGTTGGATCACACTGGGGGGAGGTTGAAAGTCCCTATTCTCTTTGGCACAGGCTAGTGACTTTCTGATCTGTGGTTTTTTTGTTTTGTTTTATTTAGTGTGTAGTGTGTTGGGTTTAATTTGAACTTTCTTTGCTTTTGAGTTTCTTTTTTTGTGCAGTTCACATTTTTTGATTTTTTTTGTTCTTTTTTTTGTTGTTGTTGTTTTGGGGTTTTGTTTGATTTATTTTTCCCTTTTATTCCCACCTCCCTCCCTCCCTGTATGTTTTCAAAGAACTCTGGTTTCTAGCACACTGATAACTGGCAATATCCTAAACAGCATCACTTCCCATATCCATAAAGAGCAGGCTTCAGCAAGCAGAGAACACTTAGCATTGTGACATTCCCTCTGGTGGCCATGGCAGGCTGCTCTCAGCAGGCTTTGTGATGCTGTGGGGGACATGGTGTGCATCTGTATGCAGTGGACCTTATCCCTGTGAGGCTGGGGCTGTGCAGATGTCACAGTCAAGCTTATTTTTCAACTAGTTGTGCTAAAAAAGCAATTATTTTTCTACTCTTTATTCATCCTGTGGTTGCTCCCTGGCAGTGCTCTCCCTGCAACTCTTAGTACTGATACCCTGGTGAGCTAGGATGGAAAATCACCCTACTGAAAAAAAAAAAAAAAAAAAAGAAGGAAGGATAAAAAACTTATTTCCTGTGCACACCCTCAAAGGGCTGCTGAAGTAAGTGGGGTCTGGCATCTGTAGGGGCTGCAGGAGCAGACCCTGAAGGTGTCTGTAGCAGTTGTAGCAGTCACACTGCCATGTTTTGCAAAGGTAACAGAGTCAGCTCTGCCTGGGCTGGTGGAGCTCAGCTTTGTTTGCAGTTTCCTTCTTCAGCCTCCCCTCTTCCCAGGGCACCCCTGCTGCTTCTGGCACAGCCCACATTCTTTCCCTGGTGGAACATCCGCTGAGGACTCTGGCTTCCAGGATGGTCAGACTTTGTTTTGAACATATGAATTTTGTGGGAAGGGAGAGGTGGGGAATAGTAGGTTGGGGGAGCCAGTTACCATGAAAAATATAATGAGAAAAAACTGAACCAAGTCCTCCCTCCCCCCATCTAGAATCCATCTAAAATTAGAAGTGCCATTAACAATACATCAGTCTCTCGACTTTTGTGTTTCTGGCACTCATGCTTGCAATGGTCAGGACTTTGTATAACAAAATATCCATGGGTTTTTTGCAACATTCACATCTTGAATGTTTTTCCCTGTTGAATCAGAGATCTTTTTGCCTTAAAAGCACATACAGCACTCTGTGTTTATGATCAGACTGTCGAAATGTCAAGGCTAATTACACTAGTGTGTTCCCAAGTGAATAAATGCATCTTCTAAAGAATATCCTGTTGAGATCAACAAAATAAGATATTGGCATGATCACTTGCAAACTGCTTTAAGAAAAAATGATAATAAGAGGCAGGATCCAAATATCAGGAAACAGAGATGGAAGAAACCTATTAGTTCACCTTATCCATCTGCATTGGTGCAAAATACAGTTTTTATGTTCTGTTGCAGAGTGATTTCTTTTTTGGTCAGTCCAGTCCCAGGTGCTTAAAAAACTGGAGCCTCCAGTACTGAAAGTGCTACTTTCCCCCTGTTTTGTTCTGTATTTCATCCTATTCAGTTCTGTTTTCAAGCCATAAATGTTGGCCAGACATTTGGACTCAAGTTTGTTTCCAAATCATCTGGATCATTTACATTCCATCTTTGAAAGTGACACAGGAACTGAGGAGTCCAAGCCTCACTACGGTGAGTGTGACTTGGCTTCTGTGCAGACAGTTTCTGAATGCTCGGGTCCCTCAGCCAAGACATGTTTCCTCTGTCCATTTTTAGATAGTTTAGACTTTGATTTCTGTTGTGCCCACTGCAGGGTGGCACTTTCTCACAGGATGACACTCGGGATCTCCTCCAGGGGCTGCTTTGTACTGGCAGCATCCCTGCAGCCAGGTGATGATTGTGCCTCTCAAAAGGAGATTGTGGGAGAACAGGAGCATCCTGCTAGATTTCAAAAGGCCACTTATAAGATGAGAATTTTGTCATGTTGGTGGAAGTTGAAATCTGTTGCACATAAGGGGACACTGTATTTAAATCATATTGGAAATGTATAAACAAAAGAAAATATTCCCCCAGGTTTTTACAATATGTTTCTAAGCAGGCACACTGGCTTGTGGTGACTGGATTTATTTTTAAGTCTTGGCTTGAGATTAGCAAAGTTTTTTCAAGATTTCTTTAGTGGTAGTATTGTACATGGATTTTTCATGATACATGAGGATTTAAGAAATGAAAAAAAAATCCAAATTCTTGAAATAGATCAAGGTAACTGACTGTAGTCTAAGGGAAATATTACCATTAAACCCCCCATTAATTTCAGTTAAAATTACGTCTTCTGAATAGGTTCTGAACTCAACATTCGTAATTCTGTTCAAGCTTCTGAATAAATCTTGGGATTTGACTAATTTTAATAAGCATTGCATAAAATGTAAATAAAATATTTAGGTTTCAGTTATTTAGTTTTTAGTAACTTTTTCTTGATTTGGTGGCTTTTGTATTTTTGTTTTCTTATGTGCCTCTACCATTCTGTAGTGATGAACTTGTGTGGTATTAGTGGCAATAAGGCTTCCTCTGCAGGTTTGAACTTGTTCAAGGGGTTTTGGTGAGTTAATTTTGGACTAACTCTGGTGCTAGTCAGGTGCCATCTGCCTTCCTGCCACTGGGGAAAGCAAGAGGCCAGTGCCAGAAGACAGTGCCAGTGCCATGGGACATGGGTGCCCATCAAGTAGCACTCATTTGGCACATCCCAATCACACAGGACTGAGGTGACAATACACATCCTTGTTTCTGCACCCCTGCAGGGTCCCACTCAGTATAATGGGGCTCCAGGTGGCAACAAAGCTCTGTGCAAGGATGTCCCTTGTGTGGCTGCTGCAGACTTTTTGATACTGTTTAGTGTGTTCCTTTCAGAGATGTCTAATATGTAGCTGCAGTTGTGGAAAAAATGCAAGTCTACAAAATAAGCCAAAAATCTGTCCGTAAATAAAAAAATAAAACTTGTTATTTATGTAAATTGTTTTCTACTGAATTAAAGTTTGGGATTTGACTGATTTTAATAAAGATCTGGAACTTGAAGCAAATGTTTATCTGTAGAGAAAATGAAACCTCATTACCTCACTTTCCTCAGTGAAATCCATTCATGTAGCCGAGTTCTTCTGTTCATGTTCCCAAAACACTTGGAGATCATGAGATAACCCTCTTGACCTGAAGAAGAGAGAGTGTCAAGGCAAAAAGCCACAGTTAATGACCTGGGTCAGCTCATTACAACAAGCATTTGCTGTTCCCTGGTCACTCTTTGACCTCCATTATCCTTCCTAAGTGCTCTTTGGATCTTTAGCAAGGTCCCTCTCTTGCTCTACAGGCTGAGTTTAGACCCATCCTCAACTACTGCTCATTGCAGGTTTTGCATCTCCACCCCAGTGCCTTGTCCTTGCCAGCTGCTTTCAGAAATGGTTCATGTTGAGACAGAGGGGGTTAATGTGTACAGCAAACAACAAGAGAGGGATTTGTGACAGAGAACAGAGGCTCCACCTATCCCTCTGTCCTAGATCTTAAACTGGAGTGGGAGTGGATAATTGAGGAGTAGACGTTGCAGCCAAAGAAGAAGGCAGCTGTGTGAACTGAGCATCCCATTCTGAAAAGAGGATGAAGTCAGAACAAACTGCATCGTGACAGATGGCCTATGGCAGAAACCAGATGGCCCAGTGAGTCCCACCACTCCTGTCATGAAATAGCAAGCAGAGGAGAAGCTCACAGTGCAGCCCAAAATGTTGTTATCCTCTGGTGTGAGGGCCGCTCATGGTTTGTAAAAGGTGTTACACTTAGAATCCCAGTCTGTGATGCCTGATTCATAATCCAGCTTGTTGGAAGGGTTACAGATCTGAGGCCCATCTTCTACCAACACTTCTATATATGGCTCATCAGCTAACGTGCCTCAGTGGCTTTCAGGCCAGGCTGCCTTACAGGCTGTACAGATCTACTTTATCAGCTATTAACACTCAGTTGAGGGCTTATCTAATTAATTGTATCTATAGATGAGCACCACAGCTGCTTCAAGGTGTAGGATTATGAGCAACTGTCTCATACAAATGTGTGCCGTCTCTATTACCTGAACCAACCTGAACCAACAATTCTTTCCCTCAGTGCTCCACCACGGAGCTGAGAGCTGTAATCAGGAGCCTGCTCTGACCCCACAACAAGGCAATGTGCCTCACCCTTCTCCAGGCACCCCTGCATTCCTTGCCCTTCCAATTTGTGATGTGTGGAATTGTTATAATATCAAAATTAACAAATGTGTTTTGCAACTCCTAATATATCTGCATTTGTGATGTCTTGCCTCTTTGTATCTTGGATGTAGTAAGAACCATCCAAGACTTGGAAAGCTTAAAACACAAACTGAGACTGATGTGAAGAAAAGCAGATTTATAGCTAAAATGTCCCACAAATCCAAACCCCATCTGGTTGGTGTGCTGTCCTGGGAACAGATTTCAAAGGGGTTCTGAAATGCTAATCTAGTACTGAAGTTCTGACCTACTGTTTTGTACATATGTGAACACATGAAAACTTGCTGGGAGGGATTTGTGTATTTTGTACAGAGGGCTTGTATTTTTCTAATTAAAACCTTGAAGTTCTGTTGGTCATTAGGGCAATATAGTATCCCAATATAAAAGTACATGTACCTTCTAACAGTGTATTAAGTGATGCCACTTACTTGTCAGCAAATTAAAGACAATACAGTACAGATGAAATAGCTTTGGCTGGCACTTAGATTAAGTGGAGAAGTTTCTCCTTTGTCATTAAATCTGCCACAGTAAAGATAGTGATTAAAACCACTAAAGCTTGAAAGAGTAGACAATTTTTTTTCTCAGGAGTGGCTGAATTTGAGAGGAAACTAGGGATCAGAATTTCTGTGTTGAATCTGTTGGGCCATGGAAATGTGTGCCAAGGGCAACTTTCTTGTCTAGGAGTACTGAATTCAGTGTGTATCTTCTGCCTCTCTCATCTCAGACACTGAGTGTGTTTGAAATACAACGCCATTATTTCTGATACATCTGTATTAAATGTGCAAAAATCAAATGTTCATGTTTGAAACATTTGCAGGTCTGGTTTAGTAATCGTCGTGCCAGATGGAGGAAGCAGGCAGGAGCCAACCAACTGATGGCTTTCAACCATCTGATCCCTGGAGGATTCCCACCCAGTGCCATGCCGACTTTGCCAACGTACCAGCTCTCTGAGCCCTCCTACCAGCCCACCTCCATACCCCAAGGTACAGTAGCCTGCAGGTACTTGGTTAAAATGCTGTTGTTGAGGGGATTTCCTGTGCTCATCAACTGTAAAAATATTTTCTTTTCTAATTAGTTGGCCAATTCAGGGTCTGGCTCAGGGTGGATCCTGCAAGCCTGTTTATTTTAAGCATGTAAGAACTGAGATTTGTTTTGCTGCAAGAAAGGGATGGTTCCATGTGAAGGGTGCTCTCCAGAGAAATAATCACCTTCTGCCCAGCAGGCATGCAGCTTTGGTAAAGTGATGGACACTCATCCCTGTCCACTGCATTGGCCTCCTTTGCTGGAAGTGTTTGGTGTGATGTAGAAAGAGACAGGTGCACTCTTTGTTGTGACTCTCAGTGATGGAGTATTGGAACTTCAGTAAATACTCTGAATATTTATCTGATGGTGGAAAAAACAGCTATTCAGACCACCTTGTTTCACATCAGTCAGTAGCCAGTCCCAGTAGGGTAAAAATTTTTCTTAATGTTGTCAGAAATTCTGTGAACTTTGATGGACTTGAATGGGAGGGAACAGACCCTCTAATCTAGGCTTTGTTAGATTGTAATATTAAATAAAAAAAATATGAGTGAGATTTTGTAAAGTAAGTTATGCCCTCTTATTGCTTTCTCCTTGAGATTTGGATCCTAACTCTTGGAGGAGGTTCTAATTGAGGGAATTTTTCAAAGCCCAGGCCTTCTTCCATCCATTCCTTGACTTGATACAAACTGTGGTGGGATTTCTGAGCTGTGACCAGGAGGGGAAAGCTGGTCTTATAAAGAAATAAATATTTCCCTTTATTTTTATATATAGACATATAAAAAAAAATACTGCTGACAATATGTGCTCACTAAGGGTTGTCTGAAAACCACATGTCTGTTGTTATGATATTTACAGTCTGTTTAAGAATTTTTTGTGTAAATTCACAGGCCAGTTAAATATCCAGCAATATTACAGATTTACTTTTCTACTTAACCAGTATTTAGATGCAGGTTCTGATGCAGTAATCTTAAGCTGAGCTTCACATAATGAATTTATTATGCCAGAAGTAAAGGAGGAAAACATATCAACATGTTTCTTCTGCTTCCAGCCGTGTCTGATCCAAGCAGCACCGTCCATAGACCTCAGCCTCTCCCTCCAAGCACTGTACACCAAAGCAGCCTCCCTTCAAACCCAGAGAGCAGCTCTGCCTATTGCCTGCCCAGCACCAGGCATGGATTTTCCAGCTATACAGACAGCTTTGTGCCTCCGTCCGGGCCCTCCAATCCCATGAACCCTGCCATTGGCAATGGCCTCTCACCTCAGGTCAGTCCTGTGTTTTCAGACAGAGGATTTGCTGTATACCAGAACCAAAGAGTCTATTCCCTCAGGCCACAGTATAATGAATTGCCAAATTTAAACCATAATGTATTCTTTATATAAGCCACATGATTTCAGTTTGCTGGTTTCCTTTTTTTTTTTAGATTTTTTTTCCTCCTACTGGCTGAATAAAGAGTCATAGCTTATATTTAATTTCAGCAGATTTATAATGGAATCATGCAGACTTCATGTTTGCATCCAGTTGTCAAGCATTTGTAATGTACTGCTCTTCTCCTGAAGAAGCATGGCTAGGTACAGAAAACAGAGCTTGTATTTTTTTCTGTGAATAAAATATCTCATTAAAAATAACATCATCAAGATTTTACCAAGTGGTCCAGGAAAATTATGGGCAAGTTGTATGAGGAGAGTTCCAAGGACTAAGAAATGTGTATTGAGATGAGCTGTAATCGAGTTATAAATACATAAATTAGGAGCATTACTGCTCTTTGGCAACATATAAATGCATGAATACCATAATTGTTTTTCTAATTTGCGTGAGCTCTTTTAAGGAAATCAGGTTAATAAATTGCCTGATAATTGAGTGTCAAAAGATTGGTTAAATTTTCCTACACACGGCATCTGTCTGAAGCTGACATTATTAGTTAAAGCTTGAATAGATGGTAGTTTATTTTATTAGCAAGAGCTTTGCCCAGGTGCTTGGAAAGAGATGTCCACTAAATTCTGAGGAGTCACAAAGAAGATGCAATCTATAATTACAATCAGGAATCTCTTCAGGGCTGAAAGTGAGAGTTTTAACAGCTTTATCTGCTTTCTACCCTTTTTTCCTCTCAGTGGTTAGAAAAACAGAGAGAAGCTCAGAATGACACAAATGAAAAGTGAAAAGACAATTATACTCAATTACACACTAATCACTGACTATCACCACTGCCTAAGCAGGGAGAGGGCATTCTAATAGGCAGAAAATGAGATTTTAATGGCACAAAGGGTGGCCAAAATAACGACTCGTATATCTTTGCCTCCTTCGTTTTCTTCAACTTGTGGTTTGCATCTCGGGAGTGCAGTTCCTGGTTCCTGTGCAACGGTGATAACTCTGTGCAGCTGAAAAGTTCAAAGGCTCTGGAGTTGAAAAGAATGAATAACAAAGGCAATGAAATAAACATTTTTGCCCAAAGGCAAAAGTTCATAAACCCTTTTTTGTAACGGTAAATGTAATTAAGATTCACAGATTCCTATAGCATGGAGTGTGGTACAAAACTTCATGGCTTGAAATCTCAGGAAAAAAATACCAACAGAAAAACAAAAGGATGTACTTCCATCAAGACTTGAATAGATTTTGTTTGAAAGAATTCTGATTTCTAAATGCAAACTTCAGCTAAATCCATGACATTATATTAGTTGTTTCTTTTTTTTAATGGCTAGTTTCATAGTGTGCAAGGCTTCCACATTTTGGACGTAATTATCTATCTGGTTTTCAATGTTAATCCTTATAAAGTGTTGTTAGTGTCAGTTTAAATGTGTGTTGGTTCTGACTATGGAAAATGTGATCTCTTTTTTCCTCCCTTTCACAAAGCTTTTATTGTCTGTGACACAGAAGTGGAGCACAACAACAGTAAAGAAATCTTGTGATGGCTGGGTAAAATGGGACAAAAATGTGAGGCCAGGTCTCCTCCTGCCAAAGTCTTGCTCATTTGAGGTTTGATGTAATCAAAAGTAGATTCTGTGCTTTTTTACACCTAGCCCTGTCTTTACCCTAGGAGACTTCTGTTTTATTGTTTGTTTATTTGTTTTCCTTAGACTTCTGAAACCTTTTTCTAACCTAGTGCTTAGCACTTCTGTCTGTGTCCAGCAGCTTTACCAACAGGTAGAGCTAGGTTTAGGGGGATGTTGATCCCTTTAAAGTTGACATCATGCTTTCATTGCTCTGTGCATAGTGGAGATTACTTAATATCCATTTTGATTTGGAGCAACTTCTTGGCAGCTAAATGATTTTTCTGTTAAAAATCTTCCCATCAAACAAACAAATGAAAACCCAGACCTGAATTCATGTGGCATTGCCAACAACTCCTCTATATAATTTTTGGTGCCTAAACAATCAGTTAGAGACCTGCATAAAATGTAGAGATTTATAAAGTGACACATTCAGATTTTGTATTTATATAATGCAGTAATACAGCCTCAAACACGTAAATTGTGTGCAACAAATTGTGGGGCTGTAGCAAACCAGTGAAACTCTTGATGTCCAAAGGAACCTCAGCTGCTGGTCACAATGTTGGTGGGTGAAATGTCCATTATTTGTGGGGTGTGTCACTGTGCATCCTCTTTCCATGCTTTCTCAGGGCTCTTCCTGAGGTGTTGAAAGAGAGGCTGAGGTAAGGTAGAGTTGAAAGCCAGCTCTGCACCTGGGGTTTAATGAAAAAGGGAAACAGGAGTTTTCCTGCTGAGTGGGCACGTTGCAGTGCCCTGCCTGTGTGCATGGAATTTAGATGAGAAAGAAAGAGGGCCTGTTTATTAGCCAGTGCATTTTTGACCACAATAAATCTGGGTGTGTGAGTAATTAACATAATGTTTCCACCCATCCATGTGTCTCTTGCTGGCAAGTGCTCCTGACAAACTGAGTCTAAAGCTGAATTTGTGGTGGCTGTAGCAGGGAGGGGGAAGGGGGGGACTTTGTCTGAAGCCCAGATAATATTTTCTGATTAAAAAAAACCGACCCTTAGAACATGCAGAACAAAATCTAATACTAAGATACACAGGCTCATATTCTTAGCAGACTTAAACCTCTCTCTCCTCTTTGTCATTGATTTATTACAAATGGGGGTCTGACACAAAGACATCAGGGAGGCTTTATTTTCTATGTAGAATGTTCCATTCTAACTTTTTTCTTAAATATGAGGGACAACTATGGTATTTAAGGCAAACACCAGTGAAGGTAGAAGACAAGCAGAGACACCTAGGGTGATGTTATTTTATTTTTATTGTGTTAGCCTTGAATTTTGGGGTGAGAGGGGACTGTATTTCTCAGTTCTAGGAAGCAAAATGCTCCATTACGTGCCTGTCTTGCAAGCTGGGTGTTGAAAAGTTGTTGCTCTTGTTTAAAAATATAAGAGAACAGAAAGATTCCACCTCGTTTAATACTTTTTAGCATCAAGACAAGATCTGCAGATATCCTTCAGATGGCTGATTACTCTCCTTGCTCATCTGGTTTATTCAATACTACCTGGATGTGGTGAGAGAACTTCTGTCTTGCAGGCATGCAATGGGTTGACTTTTGCTGGAAAAAGTCAGGGATTAATGTCTTGGGGAGATGGCAGCCTGGAGTGTTTGTATTTCATGAAAAAGCAACTCAACTGCAAGCATGCCATCTCAGCCAGGGCTCTTTAAATATAATGTCAGAAAAGAGATTATTAGTGTGTAATATATGTAAATTGCATATTTTTATGTTTTCTATGCCTATTATGCAGCTTCTTGCCTGTCATGCATACATTTATGGGAATATTGTATTTCCTTTTTAAATTAGGTTTTAGTTGCTCAGTGAATTTTCTTTTAACAAATGTTTTTTTAACTCAGAATTATGAGAGGATAGCATATCTGGATGTTAATGTATGTACACAGGACTTAGGCATGCTTTTGGATTGGCACGGCACTTTATGATTAGTGGCCATCTCTGGCTTTTTGCTGTGAAGCAGAGCAGTGACTGCAGAAACACTTGTCTCCCAACTGCAGGTGTATGGTCTTGGTGAAGGGCAGATTGTTTTAAAGACAGCATATCAGTATTTTGAACTGCTTCATTTAAGATAAGGAAAAAGGCTTTTCCGGTATACATCGGCATCCCCTGACCTCCTCATGTGCTTTTTATTAGTGTCAGAGCAGCAGAGTTTGCCCTACACCAGGTCAGCAGTTTGCTGGTTTGGAGAGTGCTGCTCTGGCTGCTGTGCATCCAGGTGGAGCAGCAATACTCTGCTGGGATTGCTGCCCGCCAGGCCGTGTGCTTCCTGTATTTAACCTGTAGGATATTTAACTTGTAGGATGTTTAACCTGTAGGATAATCCAGGCTTAAACAGCACTTCAGTTTTAAGATTTTACTGGGAGAAGAACAAACATGTGTAACCTGTCTCCTGCTAGGCATAATTGTTTTTTCTCCTTGCCCTCTAGAAAAATTCTCAGATCTACTCTTTCCACTTCCTTGCCTTCTGCCCCCATAATTGAATCAAACCTGTAGCTTTAAAGGCTGCAGTTTTAAAATGGGAAGTGGATTGAGTATTGAATGGGCTGTGTAGGAGATCATAACAGTCTTTAACAAAGTTTGCAGTTTCATGCCATTACCTGCAACTCAGGAAAAATCTTGATAAGAAAATCCCAAACTTTTCCGTGAACAGTAGTAAAGACTCAAGCTGTTTCAAGGTTTCTTTCTTCTACTGTCAAAACATTTCACTGCCTGAGTTTAAGAGTTAGCCTGTAACTCCTTTTGGTGAGATGGATCTTAGGCAATGGGCTTCTCTTAAGTCTTTGAGAGCACTTGGTTCTCATTAACCTGGCATATGCAACTGATGGCAGCTGTCGAATCAGTTAGATATGTTCATATTGTCTTGTTAACTCTGTTTTTAAGAACCAGGGCTAAAAATTTTCATTCCCTCATTAAGAGGGGCAAGAGCAGTGAAAAAAGCAACTATTAATTCATTAATTCATTATACTTTTCCCTATGCCTTCTGTTGGATTACCTTGAGCTTGCTGCTCACAGAAACATTTCATTTGGGTTCAAGTCCCACAGCAATGAGAAGCTCATGATCTTTGGCACAATGCACTTGGCTTTGAGAGCTCTTTGCTTAATGACCCAAGAACATGAGACAGGGCATGGATTCCTTAGTGAGTAAGAAAGTTAATTCACATGATATAATCTTCATGAACACGAGTTTTTGTTTTTTGTTTTTTGTTTTTTTTCTTTTTTAAATTTAAAACCAGAAGTTCAGACAATGGGGTTAATTATTTTTTGTTTCTGTGAGTAAAAGAGATGAGATTCAATAGTTTTGTAATTGTTACTGTGTAAAAATATCAACATGTATTATTTATTTTGTAAATATATTTTATATAAAATATTCTATAGCATTCTATTCTATTTATAGCAGTATACATTTGTAGATAACATATTTACTAAATACATTAATATAGCAGAAAAAATAAACAGGTGACTGTTTAAACTGTATGTTTCTGAATGTCCACCTTAACTTTTCTCTTTTGGTTTGCTTTGCTCTCAGCCATAACAAATCCATACATCCCAATTGTTGAGGGAAGGTGTGTGAGCGCTGAGCTAGTGACAGCTGGGCTGGTGTTCATAATGGCCGGAATCCTTCTTTTGTGTTTGGGGCTGAATAGAAAGTGGGAGGAGGAGAGTTCACAGGCAAAGAGCAACCTAATACTAAATTTAGGCTTGTTATGAATTCTTTTGAGTAATATTGCCATAGTTGAGCATTTAAAGTCATGAGACTCCAGTCTCTGGGGCTGCCTGAAAAAGTTGTGACATGTTTAATTGGATAGATATGCTTATATATTCATAAATTATATGTTCATCTTAGAGCTTTGTTTCTTACCTTTTCAGTCATCTTTGGTTGCTTTTCATACCAAGGGCTCAAGAATCAGCTGATCTTAGAATTATTTTGGTGATATTGGAGTCTGTGATATAGCACTTTAAAGAGACAGGAGTTTTGTGACAGACTGTAATAATGTTTTGAAAATTGGTAATTCTTTGTAGGTCAAAATGTATTTAATGAAAGAATCAAGTTATCCTCCTAATTATAGGAGGTGCTCCTAAATGAGCACCACTGCACCTTCTCTAATTCCAGTGTAGGTACCAGTGATACCTGGTGGTGTGAAATCAGTATCAGGTCTCATTGATATGAGTATTCAGAGGGCCAGATCATCAATGTCCAAAGTCAGTACATTTGCTCTTATTTTCATCAACAAAATATGTGGGTGCCAGCTCTTGCCATTTGGCAAAAAATTGCTTTTTGTCAGGTTTCTTGTATTCAATAGAAATATTCATATATATATATAAAATGAATCAGCAGCGTGGTTCCTATAGATATAGATCCTATAGATATAGATCCATATAGTTAATTAACTTCAATTAATCCTCTAAAATCTCTCATTATAGTGAGTGATAGCAATCCTTTTTGTGTTCTTTCTTGTGCAATATTTTGTTTTTTGAGAGATTTCTCTACAGTGAAGAGAGTGAACAGCAGGTAATGCCATTCATCTCGGAAGGAGTTTAAAATTTTCAGTGTTAGTGATGAATGAGGGTATCTGACCCACATCTGTTTTACATTAGAATGGAACATTGCCCTGACATCGTTAGGAGCATTTGTCAAGATTCCCTGGACAGAGCTTCTGTAAATTACATGCTGCAAATGTGTCAGGGTCAGATAAGAGGATATCATTAACTGTGCTAAAGTTTACTCATGGTTCTGTCAGTTCAACTTAATATGTTAACTGCCAACCATTTTCCTTGAGCTGTTTCATTAAATCTTTCATTCACAGGAGGGGAAAAATAGTATCACTGTACCCAAAAAAATATTGCACATGTTCTTTTCTCATAAATCATATTAATTGCAGGCATGGTCACAAAGCATATTAAACACAAGCATGCGTAAATGAATTAAAACATATGAGAATTTTATTGTGCCTATGGAGGCTCCTACATTCTCAAATACTAACCATGTTAACAGCCAGAATGTTTCATTTCAATAAAATAAGCTTTCTTTTTTTAGTTTAAAGACCTTTATTTTGGTGATAATAGAAGTATTTTCCAGCAGCTGATACTGGACCAGACATTGTGTTCATGCCTTTAAGGCTTTCATCCCTCGAGTTCTCTTTCTCGAGCGTATCCTCAGCTGGTGATTCTGTGCTGACTCCAGCAGCAAGGAATTTGTCCTAATGAATATTTTGGGTTGTTTCAGATGTGTTCTCTAAAAACTTCTCTGCAGACTTTGATTGTTGCAGTCCACTGTGTTCTGTTTACTTATCCATAATTTCCCCTTTGTTTTCTAATAGAGTGATTTTATCAATTATATATTGTATTTTATTGTATAAGCACAAAGGTTGTGCCTTAACATTCCTCTATGTGTTTTGTAAAAGGTGAGAACAAAATATATGTAGCAAAAAAACTTAAATCTGATTTTTTTTTTTTGCATTTATGGGAGTTCTACTCTAAAACAAATTGAAAAGTTATTGTATCACTTTAATGCAGTGTTAGCTCAGCCCTTGGATTCTGGGTCGGTGAGGTGATAATTACTAATTTAGCTTTCCCAAAGTGATTTAGAAGGAAGTACATATTTTCCAGTAATTTGGACGGTATAGAGATTGAATAAATTTATTTTCTACCTTAACTATTATAAAGCAATCATATCTGTTTACTTAGAACTGTACTGCTTCATACCCACAGAAGATCTGAGCTGCAAAATCCAAATCCTTGTGCATCTCCCGTGCAGCTGAGCTGAGGGTGCTGAGCGTCTTGCAGACATGGCCCGTTAATGGATTTCTAATTGATTAGGTGAAAGTTAGCCATGCCCTTCCTGTAACTCCTTGTATGGGTGAGAAGGTCATGGCACATAGCATAGCAAAGACTCCTGCCCTCGGGCTACTTCCCTTAGAGCTTTCAAAACAGACATGACCAAAAATCGAATTATTTAGATACTAATCAACTGCAGGATGATTCTGAGGCCTCTGAGGAAGATATTTCTGGCAAGTTGGTTACTGTTCAGACTTTAGTTTTCTCCAGCTCAGAGACAGACAGCTCAGTGAGTTCTGCTCCAGAATATTTACTAGGTGCACATCCACTTAATAAAATTATACCTAATTATTTTCTAATTTTAAAAAAGTTAAAGTAAATCTCACTAAATGCTAATTTTCATTTGTCAAAGAAAAGAAATCTCTATCCAAATAGAGTTGCTACTGATGTTTCAGTGGCATTTGAGATTCTGTCTGGACCCAGGTTTAAATTTCAAGACAAATCTCCAATTTTAAAATAGCTTCCAATCCGAAAGTTTTTGAGCTCACTCTTTTTGATGGCAAAGTCCAAATAATTTTGTCTCGGATTTTATTCCATTGAAAACATTAAATTAAAACAAACCTCTAGTTGATATCCACAGTTGGTAAAATAGTTATTTACCCAAATTAGCAATCGGTTCTAAAAGTGCTGGCAGACAAGCAGTGATGTGAGAGCCCCGAGGCAGAGAGGAGCTCCCGTGGGATGTGAGCCCAGCCCTGCCCCTTCTCTCTGCTCTTGAACTTGGAACAAAGCGTGGGGAACTCCTGTAAATATCAATGTCACACTGGCCCTACAGGGTAATGGAAAGGGTTCTGCACTTGAGATTTCTGATAAACCCCTGTGCACTCTAAACTGTAGTCAAAACCATGATACTCCTGCCAACGTAAATATTTCCCAAAATAGTAATTGTCTATGTAAATGTTTAACTTATCCCTTTTTTTTTTTTTTGTTGTAGTTCTTTATCTTCTTTTAACTCCACTAGTGTTAATTTCAAAGGACAAAGATAATTATAACTGAATGAACATAGGTTCTAATGTTGTGTCCTGCTGATGCAGTGTCTTTCTCTTCTTTTAACTCCAATAGTGTTAATTTCAAAGGACAAAGATACTTATAACTGAATGAACATAGGTTCTAATGTTGTGTCCTGCTGATGCAGTGTCAGGTCATTAAGCATGCTTCATTTTGGACCATATCAAATTCCAAAGTTATAAGAAAAATATTTGGAATTTCTGAAACAGAAAAGCTTGCTAAAATAATAGAAATTTTAATAATTTTCAGAACAGATTATTAGAACAAAAACTAGAGAGCCCAGTATTTTCAACTTTTGGGGGGTTTTGGCATAAAATGATGTACAGATAACATGATTTTTCAATCTGTGGTGATTTCAGAGTTTTTTTATTATTAACCACAAGTTCTTTTAACAGGTTTTGGGCATTGAATGTATTTGTTAATAGACAATATCTTACATCCTGAATCCAAGTTCATCTTGTTTTTATCAACAAAAGTTTATAAAAAAACTTTTAAAACTTGTAAGATTTCAATATCTGAATGCAGTCTTTGCATATATTTTGGAATTTGTTTTTGCATGAATACTTCAGTTTGTGAAACGTTCAGCAAATACCACTGGTTAAACTCATGTTTTTCAGCTCAGTGAATCAGAAGTGAACATGCCAGTGCTATATGTAGTAACTGCATTTCTTTCTCAGCATTTTTTTTTTTCAGTGAGATATCTTGGGTGCATTTGATGCAAACATATTTTGTGCTCTCGATGCAGGGATCTGGGTTTCTCTTTCTGAGCTACTCTGTTTCTACCTCTTGCTCATTTCCTAATCAGACATGTAAAAACTGTGCAGGTCTTCTTTCCTACCTAAATCGCTATCCCTGGATCATGTTTCTTCTGTTTATTAAGAAAAAACTCCAAGCCAACAATAAAGCAAACAACTCAGAGTGAAAACACAAGCTGCCTTCAATAATAATACTTTTTTAGTTTGTGATGGAAAATAAGTACAATTCCAGGAGGAGCATCAGAACCTTAGGAAACAGATCTGTACTTATGAGGTTTAATTTAGTCTTTAAAAAATAGACTCCAATTAAAAAAAACCAAAACTCTCTTTAGTTCATGGCAAGAATTGCTGCAAAGCAAAATGATTATCAAATAGCACATGTCAGATAATTGTAATGCCTTTTTGGACCAAAAACAGCCTGTAAATTATCACAATATGCAGTTTTGGCAAAAGCTATATGTCACCCATCCATTAGAAGCTGCAGAATGTTTGTCAGGCTCTGTGTGCAATTTACTTCGGCAAAAAGTAAGGAAATCTGAGTCATACACTTATTTTCAAAATGTTCTACAATGGTGTACCAGGAGAGGAAATGTTCACCAACTTGTAGTGGGAGAGATTTTTGAACAGCAAGAACTTTTCACTGCAGTTCCGTGCTTGAAAATGCAGATGCTTTTGAAATATTTTCTTGCTCTTCTACTGGAAATTGTGGCCTGGGGGGCTGGGCTTTTCTAGGGACAAGCATGTCTTTTCCAGTAAACTCTTTTCAGCTACTGATTTCGTAACAGTCCCTGTAGAAGCAGCTTAATAGTGGAGTCATAGCTGACTTGAAGTCGCTCTGGAGTGCCTGACCCTTTCTGTTGTGTCCTCTAACTGTGGTGTTGGAATCAATAACTGGTGTTAGAACCAGCACTTTATTCTTGCACATTGACTTCTTTACAGCACACAGGGCATGCAGCAGTGGGGGTACAGCTGCTCTGCCCCTTTCCCAACCCCAGAACATCAGGATTCTGTGGGATTCTTTGTTACTTCCACCAGTAGTGCTACTGGGATATGCTCCAAACTGATTTCACTGTAATGGTTGTTGATCTTGGAGAAGAAAATGGTGAGCTCTTTCACAGATTTTTATGTTTCTAGATCATGAGGACATCATGGTTAAACAGCCAATAATTGCTTTTTGTTCTCTTATAATTTCATCCTCAAGGAATAAACATCTGCAGAACTCCTAGCTGGGCTGGGATCAGGCACTCTAAAATCATAAAAGTTAAAAAAAATAAAAGTATTCCTTATTTGTCCCAATATCACTTCTTATTGCTTTCTAGCCATCAGATTTTATTTTGGTGGATGATGCAACCAAATTCTACTTCCTCTTGGGATTAGCTACTCAAAGCACAGTTCAAGTATCAAATCTACCTGGTTTAGGAAATCAAATTATAGATTTGAGAACTTCTGTGGTTCTGTAAGCAATGGAGTTCTTAATCTATTTTAACTCTTTCTATTATTCTTCTTTCTAGGTAATGGGACTCCTGACTAACCACGGTGGTGTGCCTCACCAGCCCCAAACTGATTATGCCCTGTCCCCTCTAACTGGGGGGCTGGAGCCCACCACCACTGTGTCAGCCAGCTGCAGCCAGAGGTTAGAGCACATGAAGAGCTTAGACAGCCTGCCCACATCCCAGTCCTACTGCCCACCGACCTACAGCACCACGGGATACAGCATGGACCCCGTCACGGGCTACCAGTACGGCCAGTACGGCCAAAGTGAGTACGGCACTTCGGCACTGGGAAGGGCACCCAGCTGCCCACAGCCTCTGCTGGCTGTCTGTCCGTCTGTCTGTGAGGAAGGGAGTTCTGAGCAGAGATCCTCAGGGCTCACTGCTACCTCTCCTCAAAGCCATGCACTGGTGAGATAGCTGATTGTTCGAGCAGGATTTCTGCTGCATAATTATTTTCTTAAGTGATGTCAACAACATCTTGATGTTATTAATTGTTGAGACATGAAACCTGATTGCCATTAGGTAAAACATAAGAGTTGTCCAAAATGAAATAACCGCTGGCATTCCACTATTAGAAACACATGTTCTTAATGAGGTCAGCTCAAGAATCATTACAGTATATAATCCCAGATACATAGAGTTTTGTCAAACTTGTCCTAGGAATAAAAATATTAGTCCCTTTCCTTTGATACATCAGTATTAAATATGACATTGTCAACCTGTAGTTGGCATGGCCCCATGCTGTGAGGTTGTCACAGCATGACTTAAAAAGCTTCTTTTGCTTTTTTGCAGGTGCCTTTCATTATCTGAAGCCAGATATTGCATAAATGAACTGTCCACTTCAAGTTAAAGCTGGTCTTGTTTTCCGGTCTCACTCCAAGGCTTGGATATGAGGGATCTTCTCAACACAGTGCAGCCTAAACTGGGGCAGTCCCACTGAGAGAAACAAGCTTGTTATATTCTCTCCAGTCATAGCTTTTAGTAGACTTTTGAAGGCTGGGCAAAGCTACACAGAAGACAAAGGCCAAAAGCAATAATGAATAAATGTGACATGCTTCATTATGAGTGGGTATACAAAACAGAGCAGTATTTAACATCACAGCCTGGCAAACATTCCATTTTTTTGTTGTTGTTGAAATTAATGTGCATTGATTGGGACAAATGGAACATTTTGAAACTAAACTTAGAGCAGTTGAGCTCTGTGTACTCTGACTCATCTGACATCCAGTGCTGACTTTAGTCTAACTTTAAAACAGCTCAGTTTCTGAAGCAAGGTTGGAAGAGCCTCTCACTGTACACACTGGAAATTGTCATCAAGAGGAAACGTCACAGTCCCTAGGAAGCTGGATAAGTGTGAAAGACTTCCCAAGCAACTCGTTGGTTACCTTACTGTGCTTTTGTAATCACCTTGGCAATAAATGCCACTCACAGGTTTGGCTTTACCAAGAGAGGAGATCTTGTGTAACATGAAACCCAGATTTTGCCTTTTTGTACGTGTTTTCCCAGTGTGTTTTACCTTTTTAAACAAATATGTGAGACAAAACACCCCACCAACAACGCGACTGATTTTTCATAACTGCCTAGCAATGTGCAATACTGTGTACCTCACACAAACTTTGGGATCATCCAAAGTCATAGATATAGAATCAGAACTATATTTTTGCAGGTACTTTTATTTTTGCAGTGCATAATTCCTGATGATAAAATACAGAAATGTTGCAGTCTGCTGGATTACTGAAATCCAGGTTGCTAATCATGATTTAAAGGTCATCTTCAGGAAACAATAGGAAGAAACGATTACGTTTACATGTTTTTTAGTGCTGTACAGGACATAGACAGAGATGGACCTGTATTTGACACATCTGTTTAAATTATACAGTGATATCCAATATAGACAGTATAATTATAGGAACCAAGGTTTACAAGATGTTTGCATCGTGACATTTTAGAATGTCAATAAATTTGTGTTTTGTGATGTTGAGAGGAAGAGGACGATGGAAGGTGGGATTATTTATTTCTCTCTATTCTTGGAACAAAGAGGGAGGCAGAACACAAATACATTCCTTTTAGAGTTAAGGACTATGAAGTAGTGAGTTAGACTAGGTTCAGTACAGAGGTTAGTTCACACAACGGTCTTAAGGGTGATGGAAAAATTAAATATTATCTTTGTGTTGCAGCCTCTACAACAAAATGTGTTGTAAAAAAAAGAAAAACCCAAACAAACAAACAAAAAATCAAAAAAAGAAAACAAAAAACAAATGTCTTTCATGTAAAAAGTTCAGTAAATATTTACTATTTATAATGAATAAACATTATGAAGACTTTCAAAGCACTGATGATTTTGTCCTAAAATGTAGTATTGTGATAAATACATTGATACATTTTAATCTGAATATCATGAAGAAATAAACCATGTTATCTTCGATGCAGCCTGTAGTCGTTATATGAGTGTATTCTGCACACATCCTGGGCTGTGGGGGCATTGGGCAGCCACTGTGCCCAGGTGCTGCCTGTGTGCCGTGTGGAACTCTGTGTGTGTCTGGCTGTGTGTGAGATAATGAACTTCGCATTTTCTGAGTGCTATGGGTACCAGTAGTGCATGTTCCCAACAAGGGAAAAGCCCTTGCTATGCATTCAAAATGAAGTAGCATAGGTTTAAACCCAGCAGAAGTAGAGCAATTGGGATGGCTTCAGAAAATTCAGGGACTCTGTAATCAGTTAGGGGTAGTATCTGTCCTGAATTTTTTTTTTTTTGTCCTCAGAAGCCTCAAAATTTTTTAATAGGTCTATACAGAATCTGATTGTAACATAGGGAAGACCCTTCAAAATAGGTGGTGTAAATTTTAGCGCCAAATCAGTGTACAAGGGAATTTTACTTCACCCTAGGCTTGGTGAACATTTAATTTCTTCACTATTTTGTAGGGGATGTAACCACCCTTAATTTCTTTCTGCCTTTTTTTCTATGTGCATTTTATTTTCATTTTGCTCTTTTAAGTCTAGCCCACTTCCATAGGAAAAGGAAGGAATACATTTCTGTAACAGAGGACATTAAAAAAGGGGAAAGGAGATTTCTTTTTTTTTTCCTTTCCAGTTTCTGTTTCTCTGATACCCTTTTTAAGTTCTGAGACAATTGAAATTTAAAACTCTCTTATTAACACCTATTTCCTGCTCCAAACTGCTATTTTTTCTGATTTTTTTCAATGTTGCTTCCAAGGACTTGGTCCTTGGCAGGGAGCCTCATGTGCTAGGCTTGCTGCAAAGCCCATGTAAACTTCTATTTCCCACATGCAATCCCTTTTCTGTAAACCACTGGATAGAATCCTGCTTGCTTACACAGTTTGGAACTGGGTGATGAGTGCTCCTTCCCAGGAGGAGTGCACCCTTGTCACAGGGCGATAGAAAAATGTCATCTCCTTTTCTGTTCCAGCAGCTGCAGGGTGGGGGAGGAATTTCTCCCCATCCCCTCAATCCCACTGAGGAGCTTCAATGACCTCGTATTAGGGAATTTTGGGCATTTTGGCTGCTCCATCCTCTTCTCAAGTGTGGCACAAGCACTTTCCTGTGTGAGAGCCTAGTGCAGAGCAGGAGAGACTGGAAACAACAGAAAAAGGGAGGAAAGGCCCTGTCCCTGCCCATGGTATGGGATTGGAACTGGATGATCTTTAAGGTCCCTTCCAACCTCAACCATTCTATGATTCTTTGAGAATCATCCATTCTTCTCACAGTCAAGCCATGCAGTGGAGAACTGGGAGGAGCTCTTGTCATGGGAAGGGAGGAGCTGGGGCAGAGGGACCAAGCACTATCTTGATTTATTATGTGCTGCAGAAATCTTTGACAGAGCCATAAGGATAACTTGGGATACTGCTGATCCCTTCTTGTTATCACTGTCAAGACTGAAAAGGTTCTTGGGAACCACATGTGTTTGTGGGATATGAGTCCTGAATGCTCAGAAAGTCAAAGGGGAATGAGCCTGCTGTGGATATTGCATTTGACAGAAAAGCCATGCAAAAGTTGGGAGGAATGTGCTCACAGCAATGGAGTCCAAGCCCCACTCACTCATGAGTGCAGAAAGGGCAGGTCTCAGGGTCCCTCTTCTTATTTTTCTGCATGTGAGTGTGCATATTTTACAAGATGGAAATAAATCACCACAGCTGCTTAACTAACTGTCTGTCGTCCATTAGAATTGGAGGCTTTTGAGACACATGTTCTCATAAAAATTTTTTTTCTTTCACAACTATGATTTTTAATTTATTATTAAGTCTTTATCTAGAAATGACTTCTACTCCCATCACAATACCCAGTTATATGCACTTTGCCATACTTTGGCATCTATTGCTATTCCTTTATTTGGGCATTAGTGAATGAGCTAGGAAAAGAATAATTTTTAATGACACCTATTATCCTTCTCCCTAGATATTTCAGTGTTTCTTCTTTAAATAAAAGCTAGAAATAAACATTTTTCTCTAATAATCACATAGAGTTTTCCACTCTGTGTTGCTCAAAAGTTTCTATCCAAATAACAAACGCTGTTGCAGTGTATCTTTCTGGGGTATTTTGAAAGGCACAAAATGCCTATCCCAATCTACAAATCTTCACTGAAAATAACTGATTGTCAAACTGGTTCTGTGTCCTCAGAAATCTGCTTCTGCACCTATATGCAGAAGAGTTAAGTTTTTAATCCTTAACCCTAGGTTAAGGTCTGTGCAAATTCAAACACAAAATACTGGGCTACAGGTCTGTAACCTGTATCTCCAAATGTATTGAAAAAATACAAAGCTACTTAACTTTGCAATTCCAAACCCCACCTCAAATTATCACAGGCTACTAATATTTTTTGGTAGCAAGGATGTCTGCATTTTCTCAGCACTATGGCAGACAACAGCATGAAAACTATTTGTTATGTCTGAATTCTGTGCTTTATTCTCACACATTTAAGAAATGCATGATCTCTGGTTACTGCTGATGTGTAAAGCATACATTTTTGCTGTGCTGGTAACCATGAACATTCTCAACATTTGCTATCCATAAAGTCTTCTGGCCTTAAAGTCTATGAAGTGGATTACTAGAAGATACCTTTTTATGAAATAAGAAGAAATTAATTTAAGGCAATATCAAGTGACCATCAGAAACCTGGAACAGCTTGAATTTATAAACTTTTTTTGTATTGCTCACTTCAATGTTCTGCTTAATTGCAAGGAAACCTGAATCCTGATTAGAAGGTCCCATTTAAAATTTATTTTCACTTTTCCAATAACATCTAGATATTCCCTAGAACAACAGGAGAATCCTAGGGTTACTCAAAGAAGCATGTGAGTTAATTTGAATCTGTTCAAAATATTTGTCTATTGTAAAGTAATAAAACTTGCAGTATGCTTCTGTGGTCATTGCAGGTAAGAGGCCATTTGATGTGTCAGATTTTCACTCCCTATTCTCTCCCAGCACTTCTGGGCAGCTCGTCACAGGCTGGGAAATTCTCATCAGTCTTGGGAAGCAAAATGCTGCAGCTAGAGGATTAGTCAGGTTCAAAAACTGACAGGTATTTATCATACAAACAGGCTTCAAAATCAGGATGCGTACACAGTGCTAGTGCTTGGCTCTGTTTTGCCACTGTGGTTCCCACAAAAAGACTTTGCAATGTTCACACACAGTTTAAATCTTTGCTGAGTGCATTTACGTCGCCTCAGAACCAGTGACTGATTAACTCAGGGTGGCTGTGGACAGCTTGGGCACTGCAGCATTTTGACATGCACTGTTTATTATTCAGCTACTCAGGCAATGTCATGAAAAATCATAATAAAACTAGGAAGACACATCACATTTGACCTTTGCTGAATAATTTAATAAAGCCAGCTTGATACACAAATATGAAAGAGCAGTTGCTGGTAAGAGCGGAACTATTGCTTCCTTGTCTGAGAATTGGAAACAGTTCAGAAGCTTTATTAACCATTCAGTGTCTTCATCCTCAGCAAAGTTTGTCCCTTAGGCCATAACCAAATGTTAAGCTACTTGTTTCTCCCCACACTCCCCTCCTTTCAGTGCTCACACGGGTGTCTTTGCTTATGCTGCACACAATTATGGTCTCAGTTCTTCTCATGGCTCTGAATAATTATCCAATTTTTTTCCTCACAGACTCAGTTTTATTTACACAACCATTTTTCTCCCCATATATATGCATTTATTCTTAATGATCTCAAATGTACACACCTCTAAAATTTTAGCTTTAAAAGGGTGATGGTTACAGGTACACTGCACACTCAAACCATTAGGTCTTATAATTCAGATATTCAGAGATGGAAAAAATGTCTTTGGAGCCACTCTCATGTGAGCATCCCCACGGTCAGTACCAGAATCATTAACTAAGGGTACAAATCTCCTGAGTTTTTGAAATACTGTTTTGGCCACACTTATCTTGGGGAAGGGTCGGTCGGGGCTGGGGGTGGTGTGGCTTGCAGGGACCATCTGGTTCTGCACAACATGAGCCATAGAGCATTACTGGAGTCTTGTCCCTCTGTGGAGTTCATGAGACAGTGTTTGACTGAACCCTTCTTCCACCGTCCTCATCTGAGGTCTCCAGGTGGTGGAAGTCACACCTTGCCCTCAATATCATGGTTTCTCCTCATTGCATCCCTTTCCCTTGTGGCTCTCCAAAAAACTTGAGTCCTGCCACTCTGCAGGTATCCAATAGCCACAGCTTTATCCCTGCCTGCATCAGCTCAACAGAATTTCTTTTTCCCTTGCTTTTCCCAAAGACTCTGACTATCAGTACCAGCATCAACAGCAGCGCTCCCAAAACATCACATCACTGTTTCACTGAAACCTGAGGGAAACACTTGCACAGTCATGGCTGCCTGACTTGAAAAGGGGATAATGAATTTTGTGAAAAGGCAAGCTGGAGCTCAGCTTTTCCTTTAGAGCCCAGAAGGGTTTCTGAGAGCAGTGCAGTGCAGCCATGCCAGGCACGGGGTGGGGATGGTGGAGGCTCAAGGGGGGACAACTGCAGAGAACGTGGGGAGCACCAAAACATGGCCCTCACCAGCTGAGAGGGCACAGCTCTGAGGAGGGCACAGCTCTGAGCAGAGCACAGAGCCCCTGCCAGGAGCAGTTCCGGAGCTGCGGGGCCTGGGGCACACCAGGGGGACGGCAGTGGGCCGGGCGGTGCCGGTGCTGGGCCCGGCTCAGGGTGTGGGAGCCATCTGCTGTCTCTGGTGCCAGCATGTCCCCATGCCACGTGCAGCGGAAACAGCGCAGCTTCCCCCGTGGGTGGGTGGAGAGACAGCAGGAACCCGGCTGGGAATCCTCTGAGAAACCTGAGGGTTTTTTTTTTTCTGCTGAGGGTTAGGCCCAAATACAGTTTTCCACATGGCTGTTGCTGTCCCAGGGAAGATGTACAGAGGGGAGATGGTGCTGTGGCCCCTCAGTGTCCCTAACAGTGCATTTTTCTCGTGTGTGTGGGGTCAGAAAGGCAGAGGGGAGCAGCCAGGGCAGAGGTGCTCCCTGAGCATGCCAGGGCAGAGGTGTTCCCAGAGGTGCTGCCTTGGGGTAGAGCTCAGTCCATCCTCTGAGAATGGCTGGGAACAGCACGTGCCATTTCAGGAGTTGGCTCCTGGTGCACGGAGCACTGTGCAGAATTAAATCCCCCTCCCTTTGAGGTGCTCCTGGGACATGGCAGGGCTGTGCCAGCGCTGCAGAGGTCCCAGGTGACCCGTGTGTGAGCAGCAGTGGGATATGGTGGGAGAACAGGATCTCTGGGGGTTTGTTGGTCGCTGCACTTGCCAGGCTCACTCCTGTGAGCCTTTGCCTTGGCCTGCTTTGGTTTCAGAGCATTTTGTTGGAGCCGGCCATGACCCAGACTGTGCCTGCCAGTGCGGAGACAGTGGTGGAGCCTCAGCTGGGAGGTCTCTGCCTGTCCCAGCCAGGTGCTGACCCTAGGGACAGGGACAGGGTGCAGGGCTGGCTTGCCCTGCTTTGCTGAGAACCAAGCACAGCAAAACCACCTGTGAGACTCAGTAAAGATACTTGATTTGGCTAAAATAACCCTCTGGATTCTGTAAATAAATTCTGGGGTTTAGACATGCATCAAACTTGTGGCAGAAACCCTTACCTACCTCCTTTTGTAATCCTCAGTCATAAAGGGCTGCATAAATGCCTGATATTTGAAAGACCTGGAAGCAAGCATTTTCTCCAACCCCATCTAAAGGAAAATATAATCTCTACTAGCATGCATAACAACACAAGTACTCTTGCCAAAGACAAACTTGGAGTTGTTAATTTTTTTACTGCTAAATATTAAAAAAAATTCTTAAAAAAATACACAGAATAGATAAGGAGGTCAATCTTATGCCCATGTGCACCCATTTTCCTTTGATTTTTAGTGGAAATTTTAGGTGTGTGGGGATCCAGAGATAGCAAAGAACAAGGCAATTTTAATCTGTGAAACTACAGTTCTGTTACTTCTATTCTGATTCTGCTCAAGATCATCAGGAAAGATTAACTTTGGCAGTTTGTTCAGTGACTAAATCTTGATATTTTTGTGGCTTAATTCATAACATAACTGTAAGCTATTGCCCTGTGTTTATATTTCCCATCCATTTCTCACATTTCCAAAGCATACTGATATGTGATCCTGGCAATTTAGCTACCATAATTGGCATTTTTCTAGGGCCAAAAGGAAACAAATTCCTTATCCTCCATACTTCTTTAATTTCTGAAAAACAACAAGTAACATGGTTAATCCTCTTTTTTGATCTTTTCCCCCCCTTTGAGTTTTTCTTATGGTCTTTTCCTTTTAATCTTTTACTTTCTTTTTAATCTTCACTCATTGTCCCCCTGCATTTGAAGAATTTCATGTACTTACATCTCTAAAAAGAATTGGATCACTTTATGGAAATAGCTCTTTAGGATCTTGTTCAAAGCACCATTATGTACTTTTAACTGTTTGGGGGAGGGTGAAAAAAGGAGAGAAAAAGCAACTTTAAAAGCACTGTTTGTTTGTGTAACCTAGCAGACCACTGATGCGTTCCACAAGAGGCAGAAACAGTGTCCGGAAACACCCTAAGCTAAAATAAGACCAGACTACTCTGGATGAACAGGAGGATGAAGAAGGATCTGCCTTGGGTCCCATCATCTGACTCCTGGTGGAGGTGTGCTTGGGCAAGAGCATTTCAGGAGGGGCCAAGCAGAGCAGCACAGGTGAGCCCTGTGCTTCACCCCGAGCAGCTCCTCTCAGTCTGCAGGGAATGAGCTGTGCTGTGTGCATGCAAACCCTTTAAACCTTTCCTGCAGAGGCCACTATTAAAACCCAAGAAAGTCTTCCTTTGTTCAGCAGCCTTTCTCAGGTGGTGTGGAGACAGCTCTGTGAGCAGCCACGTGGAGACTGGTGACATGCCATATCAGTTTTGCTAAGGGTGGCCTCAAGTGGCCTCTCCTCTGGGTGACCTGGGCATGTCACAGCCCAGGTGTTGGACAGGGAATGTGTCACACTGAGTTTGTTGGGCCAGGATTCTGGGTTTGTGAGATACCAGCATGGCCCAATGTTAACACAATAATTTATCTTCCAGGCTTAGGCTGATGTGGCTCTGAATGCTGGAGAAAGCAAGTTTTTTTGTGCTTTTCATTGACCACTAAAAAACTGTTTAGATGTGTGAGGATGCCAATGCACTGCATAGCATAAGATGAGTTAAAACACTTATTTCTAGGAAATAATGGGTATCCATCTCAGGAATCAGACTGAAGCTATGTTTTAAGGGGCAAGGTGAAGCACAGCATTCCTTGTTCACTATATACCCAAAACTGCCACTGTGAATTCACTGGTGTGATTTTGGTCACTTAATTCTCGACTCCGTTGTGGTGTCTTACCACTCAAAACCCCCTTTAATTTTTTAAAAATTTTGTTTTGCCAATCTCAGAAATACCAGAAACTGGCCCACAGAGGTTATGTGTTTCTCAAGCAGGCAAGAAATTTACAGGGATTAACATGTGTCCAACTTAATTTATGCAGAATTGCAGGCTTCTTTTACTGAAGCAAATTCTCTAAAAAACAAACAAACAGTAAGAATTTACAGAGTTCTGGAAAAGTTACAAAACCTAAATGAAAATCCTTTTCCAGTTACATGGATATAAATTGGGCATAGTTCCCCTGAATATTTTATACTAGTTTAATGCATGTATTTTGTTTGTAGTTAGACTGCTGATAAAACTTTTCTTCTGTTGCCTCAAAACAAGATTAAGTCCCCTGAATCTCTTCTCCTTTACCCACAAGAATAGGTGAATTAGATCTCTCATGTAACTTGGCCCCAACCAAGAACAGGATTTGGCATTGCTCTTTATTGGAACTTAAAATATTTTTTCTTTATATTATTTTATTTAACAAATAGTTAAACAAATAGTTTATTTAACAAATAGTTAAAATGTGGAGCTGAGCATTTCTTCTAGAAGTTGCATATTCTAAATGTACTTATACCGTAGTCTGCTGCTCATATAAAATTACAGACTTCACTTTCATCTTTCTTTTTACAAGAAACCCTTAATGACAAACGCAGGCTGTTTAGTGATACCGATATACTGCAATCTTAGCATGTGAATTAGTCATCATACAATCAGTTCAGGGGGTCAGGCCTAAAGAAACAGTGCAGAGTTGGCAAACTGCTAGTCTGGTGATGTGCTCTCCACTTCAAAGTCATGGTGCTTATTCCCCAGAATTCAGATCACAGAAAGAAACAGCTGGTATTGTCGTTTGTGGCAGTAAGGACTTTTTTTTTTGTAGCAAGATAAGGTTTCACTACTTTGTAAAACAACAATTTACTTTAGAGTGACCCAGCCTGTAAAACACAATAGGAAGCAGGAATCCACGGAGCACTGCTCTGCTATTATTATGCAAGTAGACATGACCTGTGACAAACCACACTGGAGAAGACTTAACCTCCTTGCTCCTTGTCTGAAAATATTCAGCGTAGTCCACTTGTCAGTGGCAGTCAAAGGTTTCATATTCCAGAATGACTTTATAAGCAGTTCTTTTCTGTTTGGATATTGGTCTCTTGCATATTTCCAGTGTGGCACCCATTTTTGGCAGCACACAGCTACAGGCGACCAGTCCTAATGCTCAGTGCAAACACATTAAAAGTTTTGACTTTACACCTAAGCTCCTAGGCTGTCAAATTTGAGTTCAAATTTAAGTTTTCATGTTCAGCTTGTGGATAGCAGTTGACTGAAATGCCTTTTTTTTTTCTTTTTTCCCTAAACACCCACTGGTGCTTTTAAAGTCATTTCACCTAGTAACCTGAGCAGACTTGTTGCCCAAATATTGTGGGGGTAGGGGAATAAAAAATTAAATCACACATTTTAAACTGCCTGGCAGATGTGTGTCTCAGGGATTTGTTATTTTTCAATTATTGTTATTATCCATAGACTTCACAGACAAGGCAGGCTTATCGGCCAAATGCCTCATTATCAAATGACTGAGACCCAATAAGTGCTTAAGAGCATTCCTTACCAAAAGAGGAAATGGTTCCAGGCCAGATCCAACTCTGCCAGAGCTGGTGGACAGAGTCCCACTTCAATGAAGCATCACTTGGGGCCCCTCGATGCTCACTCCCCTCTATTTTCTGACATGCTTTTTAACTCCCCAAAATGAACCAAACAGCTTTAGCTTCTCTCATCTCGCAATGTGTTCTGCAACTTCTGGAAAGGAACCTGGACACAAGGAAAAATGCTACAGAACAAAAAGAGCCACAATACAAACCATATGACAACGCCTATTTCTTCATCCTCTTTGTCATGTTGTTTTACTCTTTCCTGGCATTAACTGTCTTCTTTGGTTATGTACGCTCGAAGAAAGCAGTTTCAAAGCAAGATCCTTACCAGGAGTTCATCGAGGATAGGAATCGAAATAAGAAGTGGAACATGACCCGGCCAGCGGTGATGAAATTTGACTTTGAAGAAGAAAGTATTCTTTGAACTCCTTAAACCAAAATACTCTGCAAAATGCACCGGACTGTCTCCGCTGCCAAGATCTTGAGTGAAGATCTACACATTTATCTTGTTCAACCATTACCCTCAATAGGGCAGAGTATTGCTTAAAATAGGTAAAGGATGAATTTTCTTTCTTTTGTTTTCTTGTAATCCATTTGTTGCTGGAATATATATTTTCTAAATTTTGGAGAAATCCTATAAACTTTAAAATGAGAGTGAAAAGTGGACATTTTTGGCTTTTGCTTCCAGTTTGGTGCAACAAGAATGGGAATCCATCCTACACAGAGACCCTGAATTTAAGACAAAGGACTAGTTTGTGTATGCATATACCTACTCCAGTGGAATGCTGTTACTTCTGAGTGCTTCAGACCTGGGAACTGGAGTGTAGTATCCCTGGGAAGTGCCTCCCTGGAATAGCAGAATGTATTTTGCCTAGACCAGCAAATACTGTTTAACATGTAAATATAGAAAAGCCCTCTTGCATTCCCTCCTCTCAAAAATTAATTTCATATGCTATGGCAAAAGATTGAAAAAAACATCTGCAAAATGTAATTAAAATGCATCTAGTGGAAAAACAGGTTGTGTGTTCAGTGAATTTAGAGTCCTTGCCTTGTCCATGTTTTGTATGCATTTATTCTTCACCAGTTTCTAATTGAAGTGTATGTTTCATTTATAGAGAATGGTAAATACAGCTGATCACAAACCTAACATGGGAAGGGCTTCTCTGTGTCTGCAGTAAATATTTGCTCAAATATTGCACAAGCTTTGCTCAGAGTTGTACTGAACACATTAGCCTTCCATCTGATTTATTAATTTTTCTCCTGCTTAATAAGTGTTGAAAAAATAAGAGTTCTGATACAGAGCATACTGCAGTGCTTAATAAAAAAGAACAGTGCTGAGGTGCTCAGTGATATCCTGCATGTGCCATGACACACTGCTCTGTGATAGCACACGTGCTCATCTTCTGAGCCTTTAACGTGCGTCCTGCTTAGCCAAGGTCTCCCATTAATGGTCTCCACTTGTATCCTGTGTGTAACTGCTTGGATACATTACACACAGGCTGCACGGCACAGCCCCTGGCTGCTCGGAGGCTCTCTGAGCATGGTAATCATTTCCAGGCAGTAGGTAGGCTCTGATTTTTCCTTACTATGTATACGAAGCCAAAGTGGGGCAAATAAATTTCCATGTATGTATTAACTTTTCCGGCTAGTGGAATTCTAAGGTTGAGGTTTGGTTTTTCTGAAGTCTGTGGCATTCATGATTATGTATGACCTGTTTTAGGGATGTGTAGATTTGTAATTCTGTCAATATTCAGAGAAAGATTTTATATCTATTCAGCCTGGGCTAAATGATCAGATGCTCCTGTTTCCTGGTGGGATTTGTTCTGGTGTGTGTGCAAGCAGAGAGGTTGATGCTATGCATAACCCCTTCTCATAAAACTAATATTTTCCTTCCTGCTTACCAGCATGAATGTTTGTAAGTGTTGACTCAGCTCAGAGTGCTCTGTCTCTGACAGTAAGAAAAAGGAAGTTAATAAGAAAGATAATAAGGATAATATAATAATAAGGAAGATGAATAATAAGAATAAGGTGATACTTTCCCAGTTGTACTTGCTCAGCCTTCAAGGATTTGTTGGTCAAACAGGGCCATCTGAGGCACAGACCACTCCTGTTGCCCAAATGCAGGGGTAGGATATGTGCAGAACACTGATGTGGAAGGGGTGAACATAAGCTTTTCAACAGGCCAGAAAATGTTCACAGATGTCCTTTTGCTCAATCCATCCAACTCCAATTTAAATGGTTTTGACTATACTAACAAGACCAGAGCTGGAGTTCTTGCACAAGTCAGTGTTTCGTCTATGTTATGCGTGTCCTGGCTGCTTCATCTACAGAGTTTGGAGTGGAAAAACGAAAGTTCAAGTAATCTGTGTTCACATCATGCTCCTGACTTTGGAGTATGTGAAATTGAAATCACTCTGAATTAAGTGGCTTGTTAGGGCTTGGAGCAAATGGGCAGACCGACTCTTGCAAACACAGAATTCTGGCTTCTATTTATGTTCTGAAAGGCTGTGTAAATGTGCTCTCCTGACAGAAAATCTATTACTGTTTTTATCTTGTAGTTGGTATTTTTTTATTCTTTGCAGTGTATATGCTTATAATCTTAAAATTAAAAATAATTCTTTGAAACTTCCTTCAAACCCATGTCCTTTATTTCTGTAAGCTGTTTCTGCTTTTGTCTTACCAAATGATTATCATATCCGCCTAAATCCCTTAAACATTCTTCGGCAATGTGCTGCCATTGTCTGGAGTTTAGGCTTTTTGGGAACATTCACAGCTTGCTGAACAACAAGACCGAAAGTTCTTCAGACAATTTTACTTTCAAACAATTTTACATCGTTGGTGTGAGTGCCAGCAAGATGAGACTTTTCACTGTCCTATCTCTGTGAAGTAGTAAAAATATCTCTTTGTCAATGTTAGACATGTTGGTGGCATTATTAGCCTTTTTTCTGCTGTGTGTCAAAGCCTGTTCATCCCTGCCCTGGAGACCTAATGAGTAACAAATGAGAGAGGACAATTCCTTCCTGCTCCATAGGCAGATCCTCAGCCACGACAGCGTTTCTGAACCTTCCATGCAGCCACATCCCTCTGCCCTCCTGGCTATCCAGTGACCCAGCTGCAGCTGGAGAAGCTTTAGGTTTGGAAGTGTGGCACAAGACCTGTGTACAGCCTTGGGAGTTGAATGCCATCTTTGTAGGACAAGCAAGACCCCAATCTGCCCAGTGGTGTGCATAGGAGGTTACCAGGTACATTGTAGTTGTGGTGATTGGGGGGGGGCTGAGCCTCATCCCCAGTGGGCACAGCTGTGAGCAGCAGGTGAGCAGCACTGACAGCAATGAGCCATGGAGTGCCCAGGGCACTGACCAACCACCAAAGGGAGCAGAGGGCACACAGGTGCAGGGCATTAACAGGAGGGGATAAAAGGCTGGGACAAAGAACAAGAAGGGCAGATGCTTGCAGCCTTCTGGAGTGATGTGATGCTGTATGAGCTGATGCCCTCTGATGAGGTAAGGTGTTACTCTGGATGGGTTGAAGCTTTCTGAAATTGTATGGTGATACTCTGTATATTGTGGCTGTCTCAACTGTGACAGTATGTGTCCTTCCCTCAGCAGAAGGCTACACAACAAAGCGCTGCACTTTTGGTGCCTCCATAGAGTGGTGTGCTGGTTGCCTGCTCTGGAAACAGACAGTGGTGAGGGTGGCAAGGGCAGGGGTAAATGACACAGGAACCATGATGTACAACTTCTGAGGCAGTTAGCCCACTATCTATAATGTGTGAATTTTTCACCTCACTCTGTGTTCTGTGTATGACAGCAGTGCAGTGCTTCCAGAGCTCACAGAAGCCTCTGATGTGTAACCTTGTCAGTCTCCTTTACAGCCGCCTCAGTTTTTTTTGTGTGTGGGGTGTGAAACAGGAATAGGAGAGCCAAGATAACTCCATTCATGGTGAGCTCTGGACTGTGAAGTATGATTTACACCTCTGAGATAACCAGAATGCTCTTGGCTAAGCCCTGGAAAAGGAAGGGGTGTGGGGAAAGGAGGGTATTACAAAGCACCATAATGAGGACTCAGCCCAGGCAAGGGGCTGTGATGCTGTGGGAAATGGAGTTGGAGAGCTGTTTGTGGCAGCAAGACTCAGTTCTGCATGCCAATAAGTGCCTTGAACTTTAGAAGTTTTAGCATTGCAAGAAGCGAGGGATTCGTTAATTGTCTTTGGTTCTTAATTTTTCTCTCTCTGCTTCCTGGTGTTCTGAATTAACATCACTCATCTGGTGATCTTACCAAAAACCTTCTTGTTCCTTCTTCCTTGCTAGTAAGAAACATGCTAAAGCCAATTAGATCATGGGTCTTGCTTTAGTTCCCCTACTTTTTTGCTATTTCTTGTGGCCCTCTGTAACACATTGCAGCTGAAGTGTGTGGGCTGCTTTTGGGGAGGCGTCCACTTTGAATTTAGTTTGAGCATTTTGAGATATTCTAGGAAAGGCTTCACTGAAATGCAGGCATGTTGCAGTTTCCACTCAGCCTTTGTGAATTAGTACTGCAGCTCTCTCAGACTGGTTTGCAAGGTCTACTTCTGATTAAACTCCTGCTGAGAAATATTAGTTTCTTCTCTAATTTTACTTGCTTATGTGTATGCCCTTGTGGCATGTTTTACTGTGTTATGGGTTTTCTTCCTTTGGATGCCAAAATTATGACGAATAAGCTGCATCAGCTAGAATGGCAGATAGGTTGTGGTGCCATGTAAATCTGGAGTAAGTTGATTTGGGTGGGTAAATTCTGGTGTTTGCTGGCAAGTTACATCTAGAACAGAATCTTATTGTTATCTTTTTGAGTATTTACAGCTCTGAACTCCACACATGAAGCTCTCTGCACCCATGGGCAGCCTAAAATACATATTGATTGAGTGATGAAATTTTCCTGCAGCCTGTAGGCAGATGTAGACACTGAGCATTCTTTTGCTGTAGATACTAATGCATGGAAGACTTCATGGCAGGGATTGCTGTTGCATTCCAGAAAAAATTAAGTGTGCCTGAATTAAGCAAATCTGGCACTGTGTATGTCTCTACCTTGTTTAGTTAGCATGGCAAATATTGCAAACATTTGGCACTTCACCTGCAACTTACCTGTGTGCTTAGACAAAAAGAGCCTGATCTTTAGTAAGAAAATACTTTCCTCATCACAGGGAGACATAAAATGACTTTATGGAATTGTTCAAGTACCTCTGGGCTGGATTCAGAGGAGCACACAAGTCTGCTCTGAGATCTTCTGTCAGTCGTGTGTATGAGTGCAGTGAGACTTGGAAAGCACATGGTTAAAATTAAACACATGCTGCCATGTTCTCCTGAGCTTGGAAACTCAATAAGCGCATCAATCTGTACTACAAACTTTAGCAGCTGAAATAGGCTGATTTTTATTTTTTGTGTGGGATGTTTAATAGCAAATCCTTTGCCATGTAAGTAAGCTTAGTAAATTAATAGAGGTGATACTTCTGGGAATAAGTAAATTCTGGGACCTTGTTTTGAATCAAATTAATGTGAACCCTGAAAAGACTCTTTTCCTCTGTAATAGAATGACACAGTTGGAGATCTTCCATCTTTTTTGGCTACTCTAAAAAAAAAATTGGAAGGCACAGGAAGCCTTGACTGACAACTTCTTGTAGTATAATTGCACACTACCTTCAACTTGTTTTATAAATTCTCAGCAACAGAACCTTTTTTCAGCCTGAGAATGCCACATGATTTGGCACATGAAACTGCAGTAAATACAGATGACAGTGCCCCCTCCCTGACATATATTTGCTTTCATCCCCAAGACAAAGGACAACCAAAGGGATCACTAAATTAACACAAAGATAAAATATTCTGCCAATTGAAGTCATGTGGCTGGGTCTCCTTGCGTGTACAAGAAAATGCTCAATGTATATTCAATAAGTCAAAAGAAAATTGTGCTTTCTTCTGGCTCATTTAGAAGCCTGGTCAGGCCCAATGTGTTTGCTGGGGTAGCTGTCCTTGTTTTCAGCCCTAAACACTCCTTACCTTGGAGTTGTATGGTGATGACATAATTGCTACCTCTGTGTCTGAAGAGGACTAAACTTGGATGTAGTTTTGTGGGCATAAATGTCAAAAGCTTATGAGTGATCCCTTTGTCCTTTGCCTTGAGTCACTGAGGTGTCAGTGTGGTTACAGAGTCAAACCTGTGCTGAGCTCAGGTGTGGCTACCCAGGCTCACTGTGAGGTGCTTGGACCCTGGGGGTTTTACAGACAGATCCAAATCTGGGATTTGGAAAGGACACCCCGTGAGGGGTACTGTGCTCCTGGTCTCCTAACACTGAGCATGGGCTTTGCTTCAGCAAAAAATGTAAATGCTGTGTGGTCCACAGTGACCTTGATGAATCAATGAGGTGCACAGGAATTTTTTTTAGAAGGGGAAAAAAACCCCTGTTTGACATAATGCCAAGACTCTAGGTTTCCCACCCCCCAATAAAATAGCTTTAAGTAAAACTGTATTAGTTTTATTTTCAGCAGAGCTCTTTTACTGAAGAAGTCTTTGAAACTTTTTGGTGCACAGAATCATTAGATAATCACATAAATAGCTTGGTCATGCAGTGTCATGTGGTTTTACTTACATACAGGAGTTCTGTCAAAACCTTTTCTGTCTCTTTTCTCTTCTATCTCTGTGGTATTTGCTGATTCATGCAAACTGCTGTGTATTGAGGGAGGGAGTTAATTGCAGTGGAGTGGTTCTGTCAGAGCCTCACATGGGTCCTCTCATGTTTGCTTATCAGTGCTGATCCTGATGGGCTGGAGGACAGGGAGTGTAATCTGTCCTCAGCACTGAGCACTATCAGCCTGGCAGGGCTGCTGGCTTCCACAGGAGCTCTCTACAAAATGACAGTTCTCATTTTGTGGTCATTTGAAGAAAACTCCCCTGCTGAATGCTGAAATTTGGTTCCAGTCTTCGAATTGTGAGCTAAATGGGAACTGTTTTGCCTCTAACTGTCCTTTCAAGTCACTTAAAAGTTGAATATTTTTTTCCTTTTATTTTTAGGAAAGGAGGGGTAAAAGAAAAAAAAAAGTAATAAAAAAGAAAAATGTGTTTTTCCAACTTGCAAAGCTGTATGCTTTGATCCTCTATCCTTCTGTGTGTAGATTTGTTTCATTGCTGCAAGATCAGGATGTGGAGGATATTAGCCAGCTTTTTCCTCTGGCTTTATATTGGTGTCAGCTCAGATGCATGGCTCATCTGAGGAGGGTGAAAATCACTTAAATTTGGCACAGGGAGGTTACTCATAGCAACCAGCTTTAGGCCCTGAGCAGAGTGGGCTGATGAGGGCAAGGCTGCAGCTCTCACCTGTTCCTCTTTCTTAATGGCCCTATTGAATAAACAGACTAAATCCAAATTCACCTCTCTAGGTGAGACCTAAACTTAAATATATCCCTTGTGGTAGACAGGTAGAGCTTTTCATTCATAAGTCTTTATTTATATCAGCATTTTAATAATTATTTGTATTTAATATAAAGCTTTAAAAATTATCTATATTCTGTACCATGTGACATGTTTTTAGCTGCTTTGTTACACACAGTTACTATACAACTACACAGAAAGCTGTAAATCAGTGAGTTTAATCAAAAAAGGGAAACATGCAACTCTGCATTAAAAGAATCTCAAGGAATACAAGTTTTTCAGCTGTTCATTCTTGAAACTTACTGCAGTCAAAATTATATGGTTCAAATCTCAGAAGAGCATATCTGAAGCACCAATGTGTTCATTGGAGTGTTTGGTGTTTTAAGCTTATCACAAAAAAATGTAATCAGAATGTTGTGTCAGCTCTGAATTACACCATGGTGCCATGCAGAAAACAAATTTCCTTCACCTGGATAGGATGAATGGGAGGCATCACACAGGTATTACCCATGATTTGTGTGTGACTGCACAATTGCACTGGAAGAACATATAAACATCCCAACACTTCTAATCATATTCTCAGCCACTCAAGACCTGTTTAAACAACAGATTTCTCTTTCACTTGTTCATGTCCTGGCATGTCTTGTGATTAAAATTTATACACACTGTAAAGAAGAGGTGTTTTGACTGGATGGGATTTTGCTTCTTTGTGTGTGACCATGCGATTTCAGTTTTGTGCTTCCCAGTTCTACTGGTTAGTTCTCTTTTCTCATATTTGAGTAGCTTCAGGTCCTCTCCTGGAATGAAGAGATCTTGGGGAGCCTTGGTTATTTGTGCCACAGCTGGTTGTGTTGCTGTTTTGGCTCCCCTGTGCAGGTTTAAACCTCTGTCCCCTGCACTGAGCAGCTGATGGGAAAGCTGCTCTGCAGCACTCTGGGTCCTCACTGCCACCTCTTCGCCTCTCAGGTGTGATGGAGCTTGGGCTGGTTATCTTGATTATTCAGTCAATTAACTGGATCTGATCAACTTGATTTCTTATTGTCACCTGAGTGCTAAACTTAGCTGCATACAATGGAGCCATGTGAAAATAAAGAGGCAACTGCGCTCATTTACTTTAGGTTTTTTTTTTGTCTGATGAAACACTTTGATTTTTTTTTCCCCCCTCTTTTGATTTAAACTTCCAAAATTTCTATTGGAATGGACAGTGTGACCTCAGGAAATTTTATGTCTGTCTTACTCTCTTATGCTGCATTTAGCAGAAATCTGGTCTTTTTTTTGGTACATTTTTCTGAATACTTGGTTCTTTTCTGAGAGACAATAAGCAGGATTATATGTGCCAGACAGCAAGAGGACTTCAAATCCAGAACATTTGTCATTTCAGTTAATGCTGTGTGACTGAGGGAGGAATTTGAACTGTGAGTTTTAGTTTTGAATCTCAGTTCTGTTGCTGACCATTAATTTTGCATCAGCATAGACCAAAAATGCCATCCTTTATAAATATCTACTAGAGAAATAGAAAAAAAGAAATTAGAGGGCCATGTCCATTATCATTTTACTCACATCTCACACACTCACATCTATTGCAAATCAGCCTCCCTTTCCTGAAGCCAGCATTGCATCCTCAGTTTACACCAGCTGAGGATGTGTCCTGTGTTTTTTATTTTTGTAAGAGGTTTCCTTCACTTCCATTGAGCTAACTATTTTGTACATGGAGTACTTGAAATTGTATGTGAAAGGAAAGAAAAGTTTGGATATTGTTTTTGATTTGCTTTTATTTTCCCATAGATTCCTGTAAAAACTTATTTGCTTATTTACTTATTTTTAATCTCAGTCTCAACTCTTCCTCCTTTCTTTCATCCCTAATTAATTTTTCAGTCAGAAAATAGGACACCTGTTAGCCAACTGTGAGCTGAATTTCTATAATTTACAGAAAGACTGGTCTTAAAGTGCTTAAAACTCTGGGGACTTGGGTACCACCCAGTGCAGAACAGATTAATTTCACGGTGTTTTTCTACATTTGCACAAATTAAAAATATGAGAATCTGTACTTTGTTTGTTTGAACTTCTTGAATTAAATTTCTTCAATTTGTTTTGAGCTTGGGTTTGGACAGTCAGCATTTTCAAAAATCTCTAAATTCAGAGTTCAGTGCCAGTTGGATGTGCAGGCTTCTTTCTCTGCCTGTATCCCATTAGTTTCTGATGAGAGAGGATTAATTTCTGTAGCCTTTGTTCCTCACCAGTTTTCTCCACTTGGGCATCACCCTGTTTGCGTGTTTCAGCCCTCCTGTTCCTCTATTACATGTTATTGCTGGATGAAATGCTAATCTCTGGGACTTTAAATTTGTGCTCACTCCTACTTCAAACAATGCTGCTTCATGTTGGAATTCGTGTTTGAAGAGCCAGAGCTGTGGCTTCAGGGATCTCTCTTGTTTTTTGGGGGTAAACTGTCCTTTGATTAGCAATTCCCATTGATTCAGTGATGTAATGTAATTCATCCATGCTTAAATTTAGCCAAACCAGTCCAGATCTTTTGGGATTTTTCTTCTTTTTTTTTTTTTTTTAAAATTCTCTTCTCTGCTTCCTTGCAGTGACAGTGGATGGGAGTGTTCACCCCCTTGGCCCTTGTAGGAGGTTGCCATGAAAACAATACCTTTCAAACCTGATGAAACATGGAAAACCCACACATGGAAAAATTTTGAACCAGAAAGAATAGCTGCTACAATAGTTTGGTGATTCAGAACTTACGGAATCACATCTCCCTCTAGGGTTTAGATGTCCCTGGATGGGGTCAGGCTGCCAATTGATGACTTTGCCTGTATTAAGTTTTGCCATTTATAAAATGTTTCCTTGCAGTTCCCATGATGTTTTTACATGCAAGAAACTGTTCTGAGTTAAAGCATCTCCTCATTACTGGCACTGTACAGGAGTTAACCTGATCCTCATCTTGATGACTGAACTGCAGCTTTTGGGTTTTCCACAGAATTTTGCCACTGAATGTGGTTTTGTTGCTGGTGTGGGTTTTTTTTCTCCCTAATGATTTTTTTCTACTTTGGTAAATTTAGATGGGTCTTCTACTCTGCACTTAGCAGTTCAGTCAGAACTGCTCAGGTTAGGCTGAGGGTTAGCATTAACCCTCTTTGGTTAATGAAGTGAAATAGGAGCCTTCCTGAAGGCATTTACACTGAATTATATAAAAATGTGTTTTAAGACTGGTGTATCAGCTTCTGATGTATCTCTGCCCACTGACCAGGTAGGCTAACGTTTTTTAACTTCACTTTATCAAATTAATAGGAAGGAATTTTATACATGAAAGAACAAGCAATGGTTTGTAACACAGAAGAGCAGATTATTTTTTGTCTGAGATTTCTTCATAGTAATAATTTTTTAATATGATGAACTGAACAGATGCAGCAATTAATTAGGGAATTAGTCTGGTTTTCTGTTCTGAGATGTGGATCACTGGTTTGTAGGTACTTAGTTCCTGGGGGCTGACAATGCATCTTTACTGCAGGAGGGTAGTTTACTAAATATCTAGTGGCTGTTGCCTAGTTTCATGCCTCTTCATTCCACCATAATTTGACAAACTGCAGAATGTTGTGGACTTATTACCTGTTTTGTTGAAGTAGAACTGAGTCAATGGTGTGACCAGGGCCAAAGTAGGTGCCAATCTGAATTGGCTGTTACCTGTTGGCATAAATGACTGTACTAGATCAGCCTGGAGTGCCCAGACTAAATAAAGACAAACTGAACATGACCTACATTTCACAAACATTTCAAAGGCTTTTCTGAAATTGGGAAGTAATTATTTTGTTCTTGCTGCCTGCCCTTTAAAAAATCACTGCAATGACACAGGTCTCTTTGTATTAATAAAGAGGGCAAAGGTAAAGGCACACTAGTACCTGGATGGATTTTGCAGAGTGCAGAAATAGACTGTTTGCCTTTCCTGCATTTATTCTGTAAAGGAGAGCTGATCTACAACAGTGCTTTTTTTTCCCCACAGACCGTGCCTAACTCACATGCACAACTTTTCCATTCTAGAACTAATTAGTTTTGGTTGAGTAACTCATCAACATTAAGTAACAATAAGAATCATATTTCCAGGAACACTTTCCTTGTTACAGAAAATTGGAATCAACTGTGGAAGTGTGGTTACTGAATCTACTTACTTTTTACAGAGTGCTTCTTTTTTAAAAGAAAGGACTTCCTCCTGTAATGCAAAGTCTTTTAAATGTAGCTGTTTGGGTGATTGCACTGTGATTGTAAAATTTTAGACTTTGAATGTAATGTTTCGTTGCTCTCTGATTTTAATAGAAAGATTTGCATGTTCTGAAAACCCTCTCAGTGTGAGGGACAGTTCTGCTAACAGAGAAAATTTTAAGAAAACTCTTCTCTGGAATATTTTACAAATAGATTAGATGAGTGTTGGCCCTGGGTCGAGCTCTGAAAATCCCTCCAGTTTCACACTTTGTGAGCCATGCAATCTGTTTAGTCCATTTTTGTTACACTGGACTGCAGCTGGTTTCAGTTACAAAAGTTTTGTTTACCCTGACTGGGCTTCAATCTTCAGTTTAGGGGCAGATTCTGCCACTGAAGAACCATATACAGTGCCTCTCTCCCTGAAAATCAACCTGGACTTACTTTTTCATCCTCTAAGGATCTGGCTAGCGTCTACCACCTGCTATTCCTTCTGTGCCAGAGAGAAATTTCAGCCCTTTCCCTTTTGTGCCTATTTCCTCCTCACTTTCTGTGCCAGAGGATGCACCTCCTGCTGGTTTTTACCCACCTGAAGGCTGCTTGCCTCAGTTTCCTCCTTTCCCCAGTTACTGCTGGCCTGTCTGAGGAGGATGCAATGATGTATGTCTTGAGGTCTGAATTTGGGGATGTTTGATCACTCTTGGGTAAATGATTTCTGTATATTCTCCCTTTTTGGTCTCTCTTGAGAATCTTCTGCTGCAGTTCTGCTTTGATTTCACACTCTGTCCATTTACAGTCAGGCAAGATTCCAGTAAAATAAATGGATTCCATATTCCCCCTTTTTGCTCTCTCTTGAGAATCTTCTGCTTTGATTTCACACTCTGTCCATTTACAGTCAGGCAAGATTCCAGTAAAATAAATGGATTCCCCTGATGCACTGTGGGACATGTTTCTTTTGAATGGTGTCATGTTCTTTGTGACTTGTTTTTTCATTACTTGGAAAAGAGGGAGAAAGGTGAAGACCTTGGGCTTTTACATTTCTCAGTTGTCTCCTTGCTTATCATTTTAACTTTCACTTCTTGTCTTTCATCATTATACCACCCAAATGTGCCTAGGTCAAAACAAAATGCTTCACCCTTTCACTGTTTTACACTCAGGCTTTGCTACAGAATCCGGTTCAGCACATCAACCTCATGGCAAGGGAAAGCAGGTATTGAGGAACAAAAGGGCCTAATCACTTTTTTTCTTTTTTCCTCCCCTTCCTTTGACTGTCTAATGTTGTTAGTTTACTTACCACTAGAATATACAAGTGAGAAGCTTATTGACCCACTGAGGCCTGCCCTTATTAACCCGGAAAAAATCTAATCAACCGATCCATCACCACTGTGAACTAACAAGTTCAGTTGGTGCCTGCAGTTTCTGGTTTCTTTCACAAACATGGATCCAAGGCTCTTTGAACTGACCATTGTTGTTTACTTTCCTTCCTGAGTGTGTTCATTTGTTTCTCGGCTCAGCTGTGTGATGGGTGGATAAATTTTGTCTGTTCCTTGCTATGGCCTCATGTTATTTAACTTTGTGCTGCCTTTTTGGCACTAACTTAATTCAAAGAGTTGAGTGATATCAACTTGTCAAATTCCTTTAATGCACAAGTACCATGTTGCTCACAGAGGCGGAGAGGCAGTGCTCATTTCTGGAGCTGACTTTGGTATATGCAGATTTAAAACCTTGCTGCAGAGTTCCCCTGGTCTGACCACACTCGTGAATCCACTTTCAGCCTGGAAACTGGGAGCAGCTACAGTGGCAGGCAGCACAGAGAAGGAGCACAGTGACTTTGTAGCAGCTCTTGTCTTGGGCTCCCTCTGCTAATCCAGTCAAATCATGGTTTGAACGTTCACATTTCTGCCTGGGACTGCCACCTGTGTTGTGCTCAACCCATCAGCCACAGTTCCAGGGAAGCTGCAGTTGAAAGAACCCTGTCATTTTTCCTGGTTTCTTCCTGTTCATTCCACAATGCCCAACACCTTCCTTATGTACAGAGCCTAAAGGAATTGTGTTTACTAGGGCAGCTTTCCATGACACAGTAGAGAGTGTTAAATCCCAAGGAGTGGTTTACAGTGGAGAGAAGGGTTGTGTGGCTTTAACTTTTACAGCTCTGCTTCCATGTGACTCTTTTTTTTTCAGGAGAACAGGAATGTCACCAGCCTGAGGTTAGGGTTAATGTAACCATAGCAGGTTCTGGCTGGCTCTATGGATGCACTGTGGATCTCAGGCTGTGTTTCAGCTGGAATCTTGTAGGGCAGAGAGAAGAAATCATAATTAATCAAAAAAAAAAAAAGAAACCCGGCAAGAGAGCAAATGTAGACCAGCAGTTTTCCTGGGCACTGTTGGTTTCCAATACTGCCCAAGAGCAGTCCCACCTTATCTGTTCTCACATCTGAGCCAAACCTTCAGTTCATGTGGAAAGGGTACAGCTGCACAATGCCAGAGCAGCAAGTGAGCATCCAACTCCCCAGTTTTCCTTTTGCTGGTTACTGTGCATTGCATGTCATGTATTCCAGGCAATGTGTTTCTTATTTGCATAGCTCTTTATATTTTAAACAATCCTATCTCAGAGCAACAATGTGTATTTGCTTTTTAAATATTTGTTTTGATATGTTTCCCAATTTCTGGTCCTGGCACATCAAACTCAATAGAATACACTCCAGTTTTGGGAAGATGAAATCAGCCAGTGATGTAATCTTTGTCACTGATGTCTCTCTTTGCTTCATGGCTTGACTAAGTTTGCTTTTTTAATTTTATCTCTCATAAATTCAACAACAAAGGATTGACAATAAAAGTTAGAGATTTCAGGTATTCCCTGTGTTTTAAGTTTTTATGAAAATCATCTAAGTGATTGAGCTAGGATAGAAGTCAGCAAGAAACAGAGCTAAGGAACAACCACTAGACTCAATACCTGTCAGTCAGCAGAGATACATGTATCTTGAATGTGGAAAGGGATTGTTACTTGAAATTTACTGCAAAGATTCTCCCTGTTAGCAGGAACACCCCTTATCCTGGTGCTGCAAACCATGGCTGGTGGCCAGGACACGGTGAGGTGAGGAAGCTGTCCTCACTGCTCAATGGCTGGCTTGAATTTGATGTGTCACATGTGACTGTCCAGTGGCAGTCAAGCTTTGGTGCTTGACCAGATCCTGGGTGGTTTTTCTGTGTTGTTGCCATTGACTTTACAGCTGGCACTTGCAAACCTTCTGGTGAGCCCTGACAGAAAAGCTGAGGGAGTATAGAAAGTCCTGTCCAAAGCAAAACCTTCAAGAAAATTCAACACTGTACTAACAGGAAAATTGGTTTTTTTTTTTTAATCCTAATTCCTTTTGTTAATTTGCTCATTTTTGCTAAACCAATTTTGAAAGCTCACTTTAATTAATTTTCAATCCCCTCCCACTGCTGGCACACTGTAACAGGTATCTCAGTATCAGTCAGGATCCATCTGAAGACAGCAAGGTCTTCCTGACTATTGAACCATTTATTTATGTAAGAACCACTCTACTATTGGAGCTGTGGATTTAACCTTTTTCTGGTTTCAGAAAACAGACCCAGATCAAGAGAGTGAAGGTAATAAAACGTTTTCCTACTACAAATGTAATTTCCTTTGAAATATCACCTCATTCAATTTATTCATTTGTAATTGCTATGCCTATACACGTGTGAGAAGCAAAACAATTTTCCTGCAAGGAGAAAATACCATCTTTTTTAGCAGCATACAAATTATGTGATGCTTTGAGTGGTATTTTGGCCTAGGATTTTATGGGAAATGATGGAAAATAGCTGAAAATATTTAAGGAAAAACAACAGCAGACAAATAACACTCAACAATACAACTTTTCTAATTATCTAGAATTCAAAAGAACAGATGTTAAAAAGAATATTTTTCCCTTTATTCTTTTCCTTATAAAACCCCTAATTTCTAACTGTCTTCAAAAACCGAAATGAAACAAAAGTACTACTGAGGCCAGAAGTCAACCAAACCCATTTGTTGAAATATCCTAAGTTTAGTGGAAATTATGAGACACTGTGGAAGGAAACCTGAGTTGTGAGACACCATATTAAGGGTGGAGGAGCAACAACTGGGTGCAGTGGCAGTGCAGGGGCTGTTTAGTGCTATCTGAGTAGATGTCATTGTCACACATTGACATTTCCCTTTGTGTTGCTGGAAGCTCATCTATGAAAAATGCCAGCCCTTTATGCTGCTTTGACCCCAGTAATGGTTAAGGTAAACACTTTCAAAGTCATAGGTGAATGGCCACATGTGGCTTCTGTTGACTTTAGTGGAGCCTCTGCATGAGCTTCTGTGCTCAGTGTTTGGTTTGCCTGTGAGAGTATGGAATCCTGCCTGCTCTGCTTCATCTTGGGCTGGAGACCACAAAAAATAAATTTTTGAAGTAAAACTTCTGTGGCCTAAAAAAAAGCCACAGAAACATATTACAAAGTTGCAGCAGTATTCAAGGACAAGTACAGCGATGATATGACAGATGGAAATGAAAGCAGAAAAAGGAATGCGGTCTGGAGACCAAATATGTTGTGTAAATTTAGCCCACAATGGAAATTTTAAGTTCAAGCTATCACACCAATCCCATCATTCACAAAGTTTTAACCAAACTTTTGAGAGAATTCCAGTGGTATTTGTATCAAAAGGTTGATTTTAGTCCTAGCAGCATTTTCCCATAATGAAACAGAAAAAAAATATTGAAAATAAAATGACATTTATAGTTATGTTTGACATTGATGAAAAACCCCCAGTGCAGATTTGCTGATCCTTGCCCAGGGAATCCATGGAGTCTGAGTTCTTGTTAAATAGGACCCACAACAGCTCACATTCTCTCCCCTGTACCCCCCTTTTGTTGTTGCCAGCTTTGAAAACAAATTCCTGAGCTATGTAGTCAAAAATCTTTTGAGTAGCCCATATACCACAGGTGTAACTCAAGAATGCCTTCAGTGTGCTTCCCAACCCTGCTCCATCTGCTCCTGGCTCCTGATTTATTACAGCACACAGATCAAACTTGTCTCTGCTGCTTGACTGCTCATAAACTCCTTTTTGTCTGAGGAAGAGGGGATAGTATTAGCACTCAATAAATCATAAAGTGAAAGAGGAGTAGGAGTAACAATATCACAGATTTTAGCCTGGCTTTGAAGCTCCGTGTTGGGCAGTAGAATTAGAAGCGTTGGCCTGAGGAATCTGAGGCCACCTTGGATCCTGAGGTTTCCTGGTTAACTTCTCTTGGCTGAGGGCTGCCCACAGCACTGGTGCTCTCAGGGCAGAGCAAGGAGTGGAGGAGTTGAGGCTGCATCTCCCCTTCCCACAGGAGCAGCAGCTGCTGCAGTGTGTTTAGATAGCGAGGCTGGCTTTGCCACAAATGGCCTCCAAGCTTCTGGTGACCCAAGCTGTCAACACTTCTCTGGGAATTCAGGATGGGATTTTCTGAAGAACCCTGTGGAGGCCAAACTCTGTTCCCCTGAAGACCGGTGGTGATACGTCTATTGATTTTTGTTGGAAGTGCTGCTTGTGAGGCAGAAAAATCTTGGTGTCTTTGTGGTTTTAGTGGACAAAATAGAGGTGTAAAATGCTGGTGTTTAATCTCACATTTCCTTTTGCTTTGGTGCTCTGGTGAGTTGTTTATTTTCAACCTTTTCCTCACTGGAGGAGTAGCTGGGAGCTTTTTCTCAAGCTGTCATTACACAAGCTGAATAAATAGACCTGCAGAGAGCTTTATCCTGACTGTTTTTTTACAGTGCCGAAGAAAACTGCAGACTTAGGATCAGATCCAATGCAGAGCGAAGTCAATGAAAGCATTTTTGTTGTTTTCACTAAAATTTGAATTGGGATGGCTCTCATAAAAAGTGAAAAGCTTCCTGTACAAAAATTCCACAAAAATAAGTAGTTTTGCTTAGTATCACACTTTCCTGTAGTGTAGTAAAATCAGAAATTACAGTGATTTTTGAATGATGAAAAGGGGTCAAGACCAGCAATTCATTTTTCACTCTGTCCTCATTCCTACTAAAGACTGAAAGAATTGCACTAGAGCTCAGTGTGAAGACTGAAGGGTGAATAACAGAATTGACATGATGATACTTTACAAGACTGAAATGAGTGGATGCTATTAATTCTGCTTGTTGGGCTAGATGGTTACATCGTGCTCAAATACCTGAATCAAATGGCTGTATTCTTAAAGACAGACACAAACAACCCAAAACACAAATTCTGATATGTGGCTGAGAAAGGATTTGATAAATCTGTTTAATACTCCTTTCTCTAAAGGTATTTAGTAACATTTCCAGACAGATATTTTGTGTCATGATAAATTGTAAAGATGGGCAGGATTACTCTTCAAGGCTGAAAAATGAGCTTGCAAATGTCATCCTGTGGCTCTGTGTGCAGTGAGGCTCTGCCTTGGGAGGCAGAAAAGTTGGTTCTCCTTCTGGCATTCTGGGAACTTTACCACAGCTTGAAAGAGTTTGTTCCAAACCCTGACTGTTCTTGTGCCCAGATTTTTCTTCTGTCAATTTCGATGATAAAGCTTGAAACTGAATTTTTGTCTCAATGGCTTATAGATGTGTTGAGTATTAACTGAAAGGGAGGAAAAATTCACAAATCCCTCTATTTGTAATAGGCAATTCAAAGGTTTCCTGTTTTTAGAGGTTAAAGCATTTCCAAACCTGCAGCAGGATTTTAGGTTGCCTCACTTCTCTGCCAAGGTCTATTAGCAGAGAACTATTTTCTCTAAATTAAGTCTGTGCTGAATGGTACAACTGTGTCTTCTGAAGAGAGGCTCTGAAAGTCAGAGGCTGATCTGCACCAGTGAGCCGCAGGGCATGAGAGTCCATGGAATAGCCCATGTTTTTAGCTGATGCCATGGAGCTGTGGTAAAGGCTGTTCTCCTGTAAGCCTGGGTGCTTTGGGATTTTCTTGGTGTCTTATACACAGAACAAACCTGATGTAGTAGTAGTCACTAACAAAACACTATGAGCACTGAACCCTTTTGTCATGTTCTTTATGTTCTGCTTCCTTAAGTATGAGGTGAGGTGGAACAGGCTCACTTTGTTCTACAACTGGAATTTAGGCATTTGCTTCTCTGGCAAGAGCACTTGTGAAGGTACCAGAACTGATTTGCTGTTAGATTAGTGTGTGCTCTTATCTAATGGAATTAAGACTCTTGAAAGCTGCTACAACACAGTTGAAAGTTTTTATATAGATTTAAACACATATGTAATTTAAACCTATATATCAGATCCCACTGGAAATGTGGCTTGGCAATTCTGTTAAAATTTCCAAAGGAAGTGTCCCCATGGTCATTTTGCTACTTGCTGGAAATGATTAGTAGTTGCACCTCAAAAAAGTGAGGGTGGGTACTGCAAGATCCTGTGGAAGGACAGGCAAAATGTGTGAACCAATCAGGCTTTACAATTCAGATGATGGAAAAATCTGTTTCACAGTAAATATCCATTTGGACAATGTGATCTAATTTTTGCCAGACACCAGGTATTGGTGGATTTTTTAAGTGACCAAAAATATGTATAATAAAAAACCCCAATCAAACAAACAAAACCCCCAAACCAGCCAGAGTACTTTGATTAGTTCACTCTCTCTCCTGTTATACATAAAACTTGTGTGTACTTCCATGGCTGATGGGGAATTAGCTCCTATGAGGAGGAAAAAGAAACTTTCAGAGGTATGGAGATGATGAATGTTTTAAATTTGAGTAGCTCTGCCAAAGGTATGCTAAGGCAACTTTATAAACCATGTATTCAAGGGGATTGCAACATAGCATGAATTTAGATAATCTAGGGTAGCCATGGATTACAGTGCTAAATGTCTGGGAAAAGTGGAAAAAAAGGCAGTGGGGAAAAGAAAAAAAGCTGTGTTCTGACTAATCAGTTCATCAGCCAGTGCACTTGTGTGGTGTGCCATGCAACCACGCTCTTCCCAGGCAGAGAGACTCTCACATGACATGAGATATGCCCAGGGTCATAAATCCTAGCAGTCACATTATACACCAAAACAAGCGATAAATGCATGTTTTATTTATCTTGCTGTAGCCTGTAGTTTACAGTTGTTCTGTCTTTTACTGCAGAGTGTCTCACTTCAGCCTTTCCCAGCCCCAGCTCCCACATGACTGATTGGTACAGATTTACAGTAGTAATGAATATCTTCTTAGGTAAATGGTGAGATCTGTTCAGGCTGCCAGAGAAATTGTACACATACACCCATGGAATGAATGGGCTATAAAGAAATATTCAATATCCTTTTGTCCTCTTCCCTGTCATCTCATTTGGACACACAAGTTCAGTGATTTTTTTTTCTTTTTTTCTCAAGGATAGTGGTACTCTGGCTGAGCCAGGCCATGAACAAAATCTATGAAAGCTGCAGGCTTTTACTCACACCAAGGGGAACCTGAAACAAGTCCACAGATACTGTACAACTGTGTAATCACAGATGTTTCCCTGGAAAACCTTCTGTGCCTCTTCTCACTAAACCCCTGTTGGAGTGACAAGAGCATGAGGTCTCAGTTGTTCTGCTTTTTGGGAGAATTATGAGGAACATTTATTCTCAGGCTGGAGTACAGCAAGTAACTTCTCTGTGCTGTGAAGCAGTAACACACGAGGTGCTTTTCTGTGGTAGCTGTAAGCAGCTTCATCAGCTTTTCAATGGCTGTTCTGACTCCTTGTGGCCACTGAAGACACTTGTCAAGCATAACCTAGTTTTTCAGACCACAATTTTTTTTTCTATTCTAAATGTGATGTGGGTCAATGCTTGCTGTGTTTAATTTAAATATGTCACTACTTATTCTTCAATCCTGTAGAAATCTCCATCTTCCTGACCAGGCTAGTTTTTCAGACCACAGGTTTTTTTCCTGTTCTAAATGTGATGTGGGTCAATGCTTGTGTGTTTAATTTAAATATGACACTACTTGTTCTTCAATCCTGTAGAAATCTCCATCTTCCTGACTAGAGGGCTCTGGGTTAGAGGGTGACTGGTGGATCTTCAACTTTTGCTTGCTGTAAAAGCATTCAGGGCAAGGTGGGAAATGCTGTGGGTGTTCTTTGCTGTTAGTCTTGCCTGTCCTGTGGGGTGACTACACCTCCCACAGCTACAGTGGCAGCAGGTATAAAAGAATGAAGATGGAGAGAATCAGAGATATTTTTGTCTGGAAAGCTCTGTGATAGAAGGATGTGGTGAAAACCACACAAGTTTCCATTCCTGAGTCTTCCTTTTGCGTTAGTTTTAATTGGTTGGATTGTTTAGCAGGAGTGAAATTTGACAGAAGGGAGATAATCTATGTAATGCTGACAAGAGTTTTCCCTTGCTTTATAGGATTAGGTTGGGTTTGTTTTTGTTTTGGGTTCTTGCCTCTATAAGAATAGATTGCAAATATCCTGACTGATGCAGTTATCCAAACATAGCATCAGTAGCAGGCACTGCCTAACAGCATTTGGAAATTGTTAATGTAGCTACAGAGAGACAATATCTGAGTGTTTCCAACACCTGAAAACTGCCTACACTTTGGAGGTGCTTAGGACAGCTTCTGGGAGGGGCTGGGAGCAAAACAAAAGCAAGGAGATCTCGCTCAGGTTCATTAAATTAAATCCCAGATTTAGCAATGTAGGGAGCTCAGCGCAGTTTTGTTCCTACAGAATTGTGGGTGGTTTTTCCAGGTGCTGACTGCTATAACTAGTTCTGGATAAAATGTAACACTCAAAAACTGCTGATGGTTGTAAGCGGCTTGTGTAGAGAATTTGCTGTTATCTTCACTCCTCAAGGTGCATTTACATGAAATGACAGTCTTTTAATATATATTCACCTGTGACTTTCTCCTCCTTCCTCAGTAGCTGAATATAGCAATTCACAAGGTAACAATATAGAATTCAGCTCACATTTGGCATTTTCCACTTTTCCTGGCTTTTACATGTGTGATTTGTAAAGTAAATAGCAACCTCTGAGTTGTATTTTTATGCGTGCTTTCTGAAAGTGACATTTTAGTTACCACAAGTGAATACTCACTATCTCACTTCTACTGCATTCTGATGAGGTCCTACTTCATAGGCATGAAAATATGAACTATTATAATGAATGTGGTGCATAGAAACTATCCCATTGGAAATTAAAGCTTTGAATTTGCAGCTCAAAATTCAGCTTTTGCAAGAACCAAGTGAATGTCTTGTACTTCTTTCTGTAACAAGGCAAAAGAACAGCTGACTGTTACTCCCAAAGTGATTTCTTTTTGTGATAGATCCTCTAAGTTGTTGCTGAGAACAGTATAGATGGGAGATCCATCATAAACACCTGTATACTTTATGGAAGCACAAATTCTTCCTTTGTCATCTCTGTAGTCTTCTGGTGGAGAAAGTTTTGGAAATAAGTTGTTTACTGACTACAGAGTTCATAGTTGGATGTGCTGAAGGATTTAGTAAAGGTGTAGTATAGAATAGCCTAATATCCTCAGTCTGTCCTGGGCACTCCAAATGTCTGTCTAGAATCAGATTAAAGTTTTGCTTAATAAGAAGTTTGCCCTTTTCTTTTGCTGGCTGCCATCCTGCCAGCTGCCAGATCCCATCAGCATGTTTTCACTCCAGCATCTCACATTGCAGGTGCTGGAGTGCCTCACGCAGTCCAAAGTGCTCCATATCACAGGCAGCCCCCAGAATGTGCTGAGCAAGGCATGCAGAATTCCCCTGTGGGTTCCCCAGCACTCAGCTGGCAGGGAGCTCACAGGATATCCCTGGACTGCCACTGAGGGGAACACCACCAAATGGTCTGTGCAGCTCCACTGTTCTGCATGGGATGGAGCACAGGGGGCTGATGGTGCTCGGGGCCTTGGTGCCTTAGGATTTAGCTTTGGTTGTTCAGATCCTGTACTGCTTTAGTGTGCAACTCTGTCAGCTACTGCTCTCCCTCTTTGTTCAGACAAAACCACTCCTATCTAGACCTGGGACTCAAGGACACCTCACTGTCTCAGGCCCTGAAAAGTATAAACAAAAGTGAGTTGGAGGTGAGCAAACCGGGGGTAAATGACTTCATTACCTGGAGCTGTAATTGGAGGATTAACCCCTGATATGGAAATGGACCAAACTTACCTCTGTCTGAAAAAACTGTGACCATTGTCCATCTTGGATGTAGCCCCTTGCAGGCTGTGGACTGCCCAAGGTGTACCTAGTGAAGGCCTTTAATAAATACCTGATTTAATTCTATTAATCTTGTCTAGCCTCTGCTTCAGGTAGCCACTCCAAGGCATCAGCCTTCATTATCCTATCTAAAGAAGGGGTGTAACCATCAGAAAATGAAAGGTTGGCAGCAATGCAAATTCTACACTACATCCTCTATCTCCCCTATAAAAATCAAATGTCACAGCAACTTCTTTCAATTGCTTTTTGGGGAGAACTCAAAGACCCTTAAGAAGAGTCTGGTATACAAGAAGTTACTTCTCTCTAACTGCATTTAAAAAATGGTGGGACTTTATTTTGTTTATGCTAGTCAGTTTGAGCAAGCCAGAAATTTCCTTCTTCCATTGGACAGCAAAAATCTGAGGTGGGCAGGAATCATGGGCAGGTAGGGGAGCACTCAGGAACTGCAGCAGGGCTGGGAAGCAAAAGAAGGATTTTACTAAGTGCGAGTTTTTAGTGTATGAATGTACTTTTGTGTTGCTTATATTTGTCCACTTGGGTTTGAAAGAGTTTGAAGCAAGGAGTTTCAGCCAGCACCAACAGGTCCAGCTGCCAGAGGGACAGAGCTGCTCTGCCTCCAGCCTGTGCCTCTTGTAGCCCCTCTCTGCTCCCCCTCCCCTGGCACAGCCCTTTGGGCACCTGCAGGGGAAGGTGATCTAAGTAAAAATATGGCAGATTTGCAGGTCCAGCTTCCCAAGCCTGTGTTTCCCAGGAATGAGGGAGTTGTGTCTGTGCCTGGTGGTGAGTAGGCAGGCCTTGTGTGACACACAAAATCTTCAGGAAATCTGCCTGGCTCATTAAAGGGTGTGTGGGGGCAGTAACGAACAAAGGAAATATGTTAAAGCCTGCTCTGAAGGGTGGGAAGTAGAGTGGCAAATGGGATAAGCTATTGGCAGAGGAGTCTGAAGAAGGGATTTGAAAAACAAGGAAGTTTGGGAGAAGAAAAAAGGAGTGGCACATACTTAGGGAAGAGGGGATTGTTCTTGCTGGAGCAGGTTGTGATGAAAGGAGGAGAGTCTGGCCAGGTCTGTGCCAGAAAGGGAGGTCCTAAGTACCTGACAGAAATCTAAACAAACCCTTAGTAACTTCTCCAAAGTGAGAAAGTGTCAATATAGGATTGTATATATGTTTCTTAGACATAAATTAAAAAAATTAACCTGTGTGCACATGCTCAAGGGTTGAAATTTTGCAAGGCAGTGGATAAAAGAGAAATTGGCATGGTTAACCAAGGAAAGTGATGCAAAACATGAATATGTCCAAAATGATGATGATGGAAATGGGATGTTTCAATTAAAAAAGCAGCCCATGTTTCTTTAGTTGGCCAAAGATATGTCAGCTGTCATTTAATGTAACTATAGAAAAAAGTGCCTTGATTCAGGATGCCTGCGGCGCTGAATGTGTTGGGCTGCTGAGGGGAGACTTGAGTGGTCTCAGTTCTTGTGTCCTAAGTCAGAGCCCTGGCTTAACTTTAAACTGGTCTTCCTTGTGTTAAAAGAGCCATTTTCCTAACCTTCTTCACAGCTGCTGCTGTGAGTTGAAATGTGCCCCATCTCAGAGAATATATCCCCTCTTGTAAATCAGGCATGAGAAATTCGGGGGTGGAAATGTTGGTTTGCAAAGACTAGATATATTGAATGCTCAAGACCACAGTGCAGCACGTGTGGTGTCCTGGCTGCTGGGGCAGGAGCATCAGGAGCCACTCCCAGCTGCAGTTCTGAGGGTCTGCAGGCACATGGCTTGAGGATTGTGCTGCACCTCTGTGGCAGCCACTCTGTCCTTCAGATGAGTCACAATTGTCCCATTTTCTGCTGTTACTCCTTCCCTTACACTGCAGCTCCTCCTGCTCTTCTTGCTGTTTCTGTTTATACAATTAAGTCCTTTTAAGACTGTGCTATAAGAAAATTTCTCTGAAACCAGATGTCCCATGGGAATGCAGGAATTAACATGCCTTGTTTCACATCACAAACTGAGACAAATAAGACAGTCCTTCCCCTCTGCTGGCAGGCCACTGTTCTTCCTTCCCAGAGGAGCTCTGATATCAGTGCTCTAAACCTTGGCAGTTTTTTCTGTGTGCCTCTCTCAGTGCTGAGGCTGCCCAGATTGTGAATTCAGGGCATCCCCACCTCAGCTGCTGTGTTTGGTACCTGTTTGAGACAGCACTGGAAGCGGTGGGAAGGTCACTGCCCCCAGCAGCAATTCTGCTTTTACTTTTCCTAGGCTTGGAGGACCTCTGCAAACCCTGGGAAGAGCTTTTGCAAATGTGCCAGTCTCTAAATGCAGATGGGAAGGTGCTGGGGGAGTGGGGTGGTCTTGTTCTCTGGGTGTCTCCTTTGCCTGCACTGAAGGAAAGAATGGAGTTGTATTCCTTGGTCTGACACTGATGATTCCCAATGCCTTTGCAGCTGAAAAGCTCTGAGCAGTGACAGAGAGGAGGAAAGCAGTGATGGGGAGAATGAAAAATGTACATTTTCCTGGGTAGGAAAATAAAACATGAAATATTGTTTGTGGAAAAACACATTTTAAAAGGAAAAAACCTTGCTGTGTTTTGGAACAAGTTGCATGCAAGTCTTGGTCTTTGCTTGTTGCCTTGTGCAAGACAATTGATTTGTTTATTTGACCATACAAACTTTCTGTTGGGGATTTCTGTTTTCTGTGCTGCATTCAAAAATGTCTTGCATCTAAACCTTCAACTGCTTTTGATGACTTGAGCTGCTGTTGTGCTTTGGAAGCACAGGTAGCAGGAGATGTTCAAACCATGCAGTTGGTCCTAAAGACTTTTGTGCATGCAAGTGGATGATCCTACTGACGTGTTAGCCTGTCTTTGTATATAATTGTGCATATTTGTGGCTTGAACTCACAGTATTTTTATGTAAATATGCTAGACATAAATGCTCTCAATTTAAAAAGACATTTCTGCAGCACTTTATTTTTTTTGCAAATTCTTATCAGTTAAGGAGGAAAAATTGAAAATGTGTGAGAGTGTTCTAAGCTGTGCTGGATCCTGCAGACAGTGCAGAGCAGAGGGGGCATGGACAGACATGTCCATTAAGGTAACATAAGTGGTGGATCATTAAGGTCAGGGAATTAGTTATAAATAGAAGTGGCAGCAGAAGGTTATTTCTGTGAAGGATTTCAAAGCGAGGGCAAGAAGTTTGAATGTGATGTTGAGCAAGTCAGTCAACAGAGAGTGACAGGAATGGAGCACAGAGTCCTGCAGCCAAGAGATTGGAGCTGTATTTTTAACAACAGGAAGAGAAACTGTGGCACTTGATTATAAATTGTTAGCTTGTTGAAACTGACATAATTAAAATCTGCTTAGGTTTGGAGGTCTTGTTTGTTGAACAAGCAATTTCTCAGGTTTATAACTGATGTAATTTTCTATAGGGCTCATGTACTCAGAGCTCTTCAAACTGACAGAAGTTGAAAAAATGTTAAAATATTGTTAATTATGTTTGCTGGCCCTTTCTATGGATTCAGCCCCACCAATTAATTAATTTGGGGAGGATTTGTCTCTTGTGACAAGGTCTGACAGAGTGGTTCTATCATGCACTTGATAATGACCTCCTGACAGGCAAATGGACCCCCTCACTTTGAGGTGGTAAGAAATGTTAAGAAATATGCCTTCAAATTAAGTCTGGAAAACATGAAAAAATATCATTACAGAATAAATATTTAATAATTATTAAATGTGGCGATGTAACAGGTCCCTGTATGAAATTTCCCTGATACATTGTGTAAAAGTACATTAAGAATAGTGTGATAATTCCAGCAATAATGGAATGTGAAGGGAGAAGACAACATCAAACAGCACCATCTGCTGTTCCCACTTGGACTGCAAGAACTACAGCAAGGTGGGGAATATGTGCTCCAAAGGGACATTCTCACAAAGTGGTTTTTCATATGAAAACATTCTTAGCAGTCCTATTGACTTGTGCAGAAATGGGGGCATGTCACGATTTTGATTTTTGTTTTCCTAAACTGTTTTCCTAAAGCCCGAAAAGCTTTTATTGCATCTGCTTATATATGACATTGAGAAATTTGGTCATGGGAAGACCAGTATTTCCCTTCACATAAATATATTTGAATTAATATAGACTTATTTCTATATTTTTAAAACATACTTAAATTAATACTTGTTTTAGTCCATAAAACAAAGCATTAGCACATACTATATTTGTTAGCAGTCCTACTGACTTGTGCAGAAATGTGGGCATGTCATGATTTTGATTTTAATAGTTTTGATAAAAATATTTCCCTAAAACCTGAAAAGCTTTGATTGTATGTGTTTACATATGACAGTAAGAAGATCAGTATTTCCCTTCAGATAAATATATTTTAATTAATATGGACTTATTTATATATTTTTAAAGCATACTTAAATTAATACTTGTTTTAGTCCATAAAACAAAGCATTACATTAGTACATACAATATCCATCAATACATACAATAATTCATGCATACAGTGAAACTTAGTTACAGTCTTCTTGTGTAGTTTACACAGTCTGAAACAAATGTTCTGCACTGAGGCTTATTGCCTATAGTTTTGGTAATATCCAACATTTTAAACCATTGTAAGTACATCAAATTAGATAGGAAGTGGTTAATATGAGGTCTGGGGAAGAAGGGATTCCTTGAGCCCCCAGAAACAGCAGCTTGTGCACCCCTAGAGGGAGTATGAATAAAAATGGGATATTAAGTGGCACATGAGAATAGAAAAATTGGCCACAAGAGCAGATGACTAAAAGAAGGAAGTTGCATAAAGTCCATTGTTACTCATGCTTGCAGTGAGTAGAAGATGAAGACGTGCACTGAAACAACAGCAATTTACAAGTCAAGTTCCCAGCAATGAAAGAAAAGACTCATTGCTGATCTCCTTTCTGGGATTACAGCCGGGTTCCCTGGAGCAGTGAGTAGGAGTGAGGCAGGGTGAGGGCCCAGGGGCACTGTGCACCCTGCATGGGAGCTGCACTTGGCTCAGAAACGGGCAGGAGCTGGGAGCCAAGGCTGGGTTTCAGACGGGAGGTTTTGCAAACGCAGGGAGTTTTCAGAGGGGTGCTGAGGCAGGGCTGGAGGCAGCGTGTAAACAGCACTTAAATGGTTCAGCCATGTGTGCAGAATTCCTGGAGCAGAAACTGGGCTGCCACGGCTGTTACCCTGCTCCCACTGTGCAGGTGGGAGCTGCTGAAGGGCAAGGTGTTGCCACTGGCACTGCATCCTGCTTATGGCAGAAGAACAGCGTGGAAGCTGCCTGCAGCAAAGGCAAAGCTTGTTTGTATCTGTCTGCAGAAGACTCTCTACACATCCCCTCAGTCTGGCTTACTAGAGAGAGAGGCTTGCTGGGAAGTGCAAAACTGGGTCAAAACTCTTCCAGACTGGTCAGATGATGGGATCTGGTTTTGATTGAGATCCTATTCAAAAAGCACATTTACTCCAGATACTTATTTTATGGATGAGATGATAGAGTATCTTGTTTTTGAAGACTGCACAAATGCATTTAATTATTTTAAGATGTATTTACCACTACAGTGTGGTGATTTTCAGAGCAGACACAAAGCTTCAGGAAAATCCTCCACTATATAGTAATACTTTAATGGAACTAGAATGTCTTTTAATAAAGCCATACAGCTGTTCAAACAGCTCTGTTATCATCATCACTGTCTTGTGATGCTCTGGGTTCTCCTATGGCTTAATGATGATGTCACATTATCAGAAGCACTGAACTGGCAGAGAGGATGAAGGGAAATGGTAATTTGTGCCTTCTGCAGCTTGCTGCTCTGGTTATTGTCACCTCAATTTGGTTCTAAATGAACACTTTTGATTAGGGAGACCCATTGATTGTGATTTCCATTACTTGTTTTCAATACTGCTACTTTGAAATTCAAAATGGAGCTTGAAGGTATGGCTTGGTGGCTTTATCACAATGTCTGTAAGTGTGATAAAGAACTAGTATTTGATACTAGTGACAAATGTCAGCTTTGTGATTTAGTGGCAAGAAAGTACTTAAAAATACTTTTTGTCCAGAATATATTGGTTGGATTCAAAATATTGTAACTATTCATTTTTTTTCAATCAAACATGTGGTAGAAAACAAATTATTTAATTCCATCTTTAAGCTCCTATTAATCTAACTGGATGGCGTACGACGTTTTGATTTTTTTCTGAAATGTAACACTTTTGACCCTCAAAAATATCTTGCTGAGGGTGAGGAGTGAGAAGGTTCATTTAAATGTGAAGAAGGAACATTGGCAGTTTAGATTATCTTCCTTTATTTTTCTGAATATCTAGTATTTGCACAGTTCTAATTATGAGTTCTGACATAAGACCAGACTCTGTGCATTGCTTTTCAAGAGGAATGAGTAGCTTGATTTAAGAGGACAATGTCCCTGTGAACAATCTGGCCCTAAAACTTGAAGTTCACACCTAATTTCCAGTAATGTGCTGCTAGAATAATTACGCAATCTCTTAAGTGTGTACAAGGAGACAAGAGCAGTAAACAAGTTCCTAGCATGTACTTTTACGAGCAGGTGGCTTAATCTTCCCTTAAATAAAGCAATAATTTCAGCATATTCTGGTGATTACAGATAATAGTTATTCAGGTAATATTAGCTTTTTCAGGTGTGGCATCTTGTTCTAGGTGTTGTAACCTGTCGTTTACTCCGTCAGTGTGTTCAAGTTTACTTAGTAATTGCTTTGCTGAAAAACAGATTATGTATTATTTAGCTGTCAGTTGTGTTGGAACAGTGCCAAATAACTCTTAAACAACCAAATATTAGCCAATAAACATCAGTGAGAACACTCATGCATGAAACAAGGATCTGACTTATTTTCTTGTTGGATGGTTATTATTGGAGAGAAGTCCTGAATCAGGTCTTTCTGCCTTTTTCCTCATTGTCCATGCAAGTCATCTGATGGGCTTGAAGATATTTAACTCTGAGACAGCAGACATACCTAGGCTGTCTCAAAAAGACCCTGCAGCAAGGGAAAACCCCAAACAGCACTCAGATCAGCAAGATGCTGTTACATTAAATGCTCCTGCAGGAGACTTTCTCTGTAGGTTGTTACACTTTCACAAAACTGGTTGGAAAGAGCTAGTGGTCAGTGTTTGAATGTGAGTCAGACCAAACCCTGTTCAAGCTTCCCTTAGAGCAGAGGAACTGTCTGACCCCAGTTTAACAAACAGCTGCTTATATTACCTTATCTTTTTGTATGAATGCAGCAAAGACAAACTCTTCTGGGGATAGTGGCCAAAACCAAGACTGCACATGTGCTCACACATAGAAATAAAGGTTCTCAGCCCAAATTTATTATGAGCTACTGGGGTTTAAATTTGGCTTAGCAGGAAATCTGGCATTTTATAGGTGTCAGTGTGTGTCCATGACTAGCAAATCACCCAGGGCTTGGAATACCTCTGTTATTTGTCAGCTTTTTGGGATAGGGAACTTCTGTCAATGCTGTGATGTGTCTAGGCAACAGAGACAAGCCCACAAAGGAAATAAGTGGCAAGGTAAGGACTGGGGATAGGTGTCCAGCCTCAAAGCCTAATCCTGAGACTTCTGGAAACCTTCAGGGGCCTTGGCTGTACACTTACATTGAAGGCTCTCTTGTAAGGATGGGGCTATTTTGGGTGGAACAACTGAGCATCTGTGCTTTCAGGCTGCCTCTTTTCCTGCTCCCCTGAAGGGTTTTTCCCTGGAGGCCAGCTGGCAGCAGGGAGCCCATGGCAGGAGGGTGTTTGCTGCAGCAGGTCCCTGCAGCCTCTTGTGAGGTTCACGTTGCAACAGCTTGAGGTCAGTGAGCTGAAAGCAGGAGTGGAAAGTATTTGAAGAGTGCGCTTCCCACCCTTCCCTCCTGCTCTGCTCTGCCTGGAGCAAGTTGTTTGATTCCATATATATTATTTTCCCTGTTGGAAAATGACTCCCACTCAAAACAGGATTAGGGAGCTTGGCAAAGGGAGGGTGAACTTAATTATAGGACAAACCAACATTCCCTCCCCCAGGAGTCTTGGCTTCACTTGTCACTTCTGGTGCTTATTCTCTATAAATGGTATCTCCCTGGCCTGTGTTCCTTTTCATCTGATAAGATGACATCTTTTTCACTCCTGTGTTGTTGCCCCGGCGTACAGATTTCAGATACTGATGGATTAACATAGGCTGTCAGCAGAACAGTGACTGATGCTTTTAACTGTACTCGGATTATGGCATTAGGTTGAGATCCCATCTGACTGTAGACACTAAGAAGCACTAAAGTATGGGGAAGTCTCTCCAGTCTTTTCCTATTTGATGACAACATCTCCATTCAGGCATAAGGAAGACTGAATAACTTTCTGCACGTAAGCATTTTTCTGTCTAAGGGAAGAACCCTCAGGAACAAAAGTCCTAAAGACTACTGAAACAAATCTGGATGTTATACAGAAATACTTCATGTTTTGTCCTTGTTCCTTGTAACATTTTTTTGTGTCTTTAGCATTGTGCACAGCAAAGTAAACAAAATGTTTGTAACATATTGATTATAAACACAAATTATTTTGTGATGATTTTGATAATCTTAATAATCATATTAAGTCATGAAGAAAAAAGCACCACAGGATACAGGGCATGCTTGTAGCTGACAGGGTTTTTCCTTGCCTTCAGGTAGCCTGGGCTGAAGGCTACATTATCTTGGCTTTTTCTCTCCTTAAATAGAAGAGACCTGGGGAATACTTTTCATACCTCTCTGATAAGAAGTTGTCTTAACAGATATGGTCTTGCCAGATTGCACAGCTTGACAGATCTTATCATTATTGCCAGCCTTCAGTAAAGCTTTTCTTGATGTGTATCTGCTACTGAAAAGTAGTCAAAGATAACAGAGGTCTGCCTGTATTACAAAACAGCAACAAATTAGGAAAAAAGGGATCATGGGCAATGAATGACATATAAAGGGGTAAAAGAAGGTCAAGAAAAAATCAGAACAGGAATTTAGACACTGCCTGATGGATCTTGAATAGTTTTCCATTTCAATGTATTGCCAGAAAGACCATGGTCTCACCCATCACTTGCTGCTTGTCCTGTGATAGTTTTGGGGCAAACCCCACCTGTTTGAGAAAGGTCAGTCCCTGTGCCAGTTGTGGAACTGAACTGGCAGTGGAACAGGAGGAGGGTGACCTGCACCTGTAGCCCTGGCTATGAGCAGGTATCAGAGGGGACTCAGCTCTGGAGAAGAGCTTTAAGCCCGAGACACACCTCATGTGGCTCTGTTGTGTTTTCTGGCCTGCTCTAGGGCTGCCTGAACTAATGCAGGACTCCTCATGAATAGAGCAGAATTTAGCTAAGCTGTTGTTAACAGCTGACTAGGAAGCAGAATTTCTGTCTACTGGTTTCATCCTGAATGAAAGCAAAAGGAATTTTAACCAAAAGAAGTAATAGGCTTTTAAAAAAAATCCTTATCAGAATATTTGATAAGGTTTCTATGGTTATTTCTTCTAATGCAAATTTAAAAAGTGACATGGTTCAGTATTGTAAGTGTGAAAAGACATTTATTGTGGGATATTTTAATTTAATCAAATCCGCGTTTTTCATTGGGGAAGCTATTGTGTATGATCTTTTTTGATCATTGTAAGCTGAGATATTTCAAAATGCTGTTGTAATTTAAGAAAATAAGACTTTGGATTAGTGGTGTTCTTGTTCAGAGTTTCTGCTATCCAGCACCAAATATGCTGAGCAGGAAAAGAAAGAAAATTACAGAAGTAACTTTGTGGGTTCTTTTGTTTACATTAAAAACCCAAACCAAACAATTCCACTTTAACAACAAGAAACCATTTTTTGCTATCTTCATTTGCCACAAGAGGACTTACAGTCCTTACAGGGCAGTTTCCTATCCACTGTGTTGGGTGCTTTGTGTTTTACAATTGTAGAATTAATTTAAAGTTTTTATTTGAATTTGAAACTTGACTAATCTTCAAGTATTTAACATTCTTGTTTCAATGAATGAGTGTACTTGAGACAAAACTTATTTTATTAAACCTCATTTTATTTCTTTCTTCTTTGTACCCCATTTTTATCTTCTGTTTCCATATTTTAAAACAAATAGCCATAGTTCTTCGTATTTACACTGCAGTCAATGTTTCCTCACATATAGTAATTACTGTAGAACTAAAATTATGCAAATTAGGAGGAAGGAAATATCTCTTTGTGTGGTGGAGGATTAAGAATGTGGATGAGTTGAGTTTTGTTAGTTTTGTTACCAGGAAGGTATTGGGAACTCTGAATTAAGGAATGCTGCTCACTGGGACATGCAATGTACTTTCCTACTTTTAGGTATTTGAGACAAGAGGAAGTTGAGTCTTAAATATTATTGATATTACTGGCTCATTGATATCACTGGCTCCTTCAAAGGTCATGTGGTACAAGCAGGGTTTTAAGATGTCTGGGATGCTTTGGTTCTAGTCCTGCTTCCCTCAGGCTGCGTCCATCAGCGCATGGTTCAGTGCTTGTATTTCATTTAAGGACCTCCAATACCTCTTTTGACTCGTAGGTTTTTTTCTTTTGGCATCTTCATATGTGCTGTTTTTAACATGCAATGAGGGGGCTCTTCTTTTGGCTGGCCAAGGGTCGAGAGCTTGCTGGGACTGGTTCTTGTTCCTCCCTTTCTGTCTGACATTCCCCTGAAGTGAAATTGGTTTAGCAGGAGATGTCTTCTGGGGGAGAAAGGAACAGGATGATAATAAAATAAAGATATTTGTTGTAGTTATTTCCAAGAGGTAAGCTCCTAAACACATTTCTTATTTGAACCGAGCTTTTATTGGCCAAGAAGGTCATCAGGCACAGCCTAATGAATCCTCTGTGGTTAATTGCATATCTTTGCAAATGGGCAAACTCTGGCCTTGCTGCATGGCTTAAGTGCTCGTGATGCAGTGATGCTCATGTGGCTAAAAAGTCTTGCTTAAATACAGATGATTACAAGTTAACCTGAAATGTGTCATAGGAAGCTTGTGGAGCAGGCCAATCCAAAATTTATTTCTATCTAATCTAAGGATTTGTATGGCAGACGAAAATGGGGCCCCCTGAGGCTCCTGTGCTCAGCAAAAATAGACTGCCCTGGACAGAACATTGCAATTCAGAATAAGGGAAGAAATAGAAATAACAATGTGATAGGAGGGCAGAAGACCAATGAATTGCTGTTGCTCTCTAATGCCAAAGAGAGTCATCACCCTAAGTCCCTATCTGGTAACCCCCTCTGTGAACAGAAGTGATGCCACTTATGGTTTGGCTATTGAAAAAATTCGCTTCTGTCTTTGCTGCTGCCTGAATGTGCATCCCATGGCCATGGTGATTAATTGTGAGCCATGATCGTGATTCAAAAGCCACTAAGTACTCTTATCGACACTGGGACTTTAAGTGCCACAGTGTAAAGCATTGTAAAAAGTGCAATTTGAATACATGTGTATAGCTGTAGTTACATTTATACACCTTAGTTCAGTGGGATCTCATATCACAAATGTTAAAAATACCATATGGGGACAGAACATTTCTCAGTTACAATAAATGAGGGATAGATCTTTCTCTTCTGTGCCTTTTAAAGTGTCTTGGACTGAATGATATTTGCTGAAGTTATTCTAAATGCAATGAAGCTGCCAGCAGATTTTTAGCAGCAGAACTGGTGGTGTTTCACTCTGGTGACTCAGGGCTCCAGCAGATGAGCTGAAAGCCCCACTGCATTGCTCAGGGGACAGGTTTGTGTCACAGGCTGCTGTCATGAGCAGCACTAAAGGGTATCCTTTCTGGCCAGCCCTGCAGAAGTACAACACAACATTTTCCCTCCAGTCCCACAAAAAGCCTTGTCAGAGACGTGCCCAAGCAGAGGGGGTGGCTGTAGGGGAAACCTTAGGGGTCTGCCAGTCCTGATGACTAGATAACCTGCAGGTAGGAGAGGAATTTGTGATTGCAGTGCTGCTAGTTCAGCGCAAAGCCTGAGCACTCCAGAGGCATAAGTTCAGTGGGCTTAATGCAGACAGTCCTGAGAAGAGTTACCACTGAAGAGACTTGGGTCTAATTCCCAGTGTTGCTGTAAATTCACTATATTCTTTAACCCTTTTAAATTGAGGTTACAGGCTGTAAACAGGCATGAACATTTCCTTACCAATTTCAAGTTTCCTTTGCAGCCATGTCTGGTTGTTTTGGATTTTTTTTTTGTGCAGCATAAATCCAAACAACCCAGATGAGAAAATAAAGTCTGCAATAAAAACGTGTGACTCTCTGAAGACTGAGTGCAAACTATCAACAGCTGGTATCCATAAAAAATGCCATAATTATGCTATCTAGATGATTTATGGTCCTGTCTGGTATGATCAGACATCTGACTTTTTTTTTTCTCTGTGGAGAGCACTGAATTCTTAGAATAAGGGTCAATTTTCTTCCAGAAAGCAGAGGGAGGAGCACTGTGCTACTTCTAATATGCTGGAGAAAGGCTGCTCTCTAGTGTTCAGTGATGGGGTAATTCGGGGGAGCGCTGGAGTCAGGCACATTGCAGCAGGCAGTGCCCAGGGCTGATTTAGGCTTGTTTGACTTGCAGCAGTAACAATTTGATAAAGAACATTCAGAGGTTATATTTGCTGAATCTGAGACACTTTGCTATTTCTTCATGATTTTTTTTTTACCATGTACTTGATGGTAATCTGTCTCTGAATGATTAGGAAAAGTCAAATCCTCCTGCCAGTCTCAACTGGTCGCTGGAACGTGATGGGTAGGTGTGAGCTATGCCAAGATTTTATTTAATGTTTTAAATAGGAGCAAGAAAAGAAAAGCAAAAAATATCGCACCATTCCTGGAAGTGTTGACAGGGATTATAAATTCTGTGGCTGAGCAATTGTTTGCATCAAGGCAGAGAGGCAGAGCTCCAGGGGAATCAGAAGTTAAGCAATCCTAGGAGAAGGAAAGCTGTCACATTCAAAGACCTAAAGAAATTTTCACTTTCTGCTTTGCCCTCTGCAGGATGTGATTCTGCTTGGTCCAAATATTTTGCTATTTGCTGCTATGTCGATGGCTATAAATTGATATGAATAAAGAAGCTAAGGATAAAAATGAGAAACATTAATTAAATAAAAGCCTACAACTGGAACACAGGTTTTGGGTCACTCTCCCCCTACCCTGCTGGGGGACCAGGGGCATTTAGAGGCTCAAACAGAAATTAAGAAATTAGTGGAGTGATAAATTGTGTACAAGGGTACATTTGCCTTGTGCTCAATTCCAGTGCATCACTCTGCTTCTCCCATGCCTTCTCATTGCTAAGGAATTCCCATGCATTAACTAATCTGGTGCTGTTTCACAGCATACTCAGTGATGCTCCATGATACTTCCTGGATAAACTGAGGTCATTGTTGTGGCTTCTGCATCCAAGTACAGATACACAGAATTGTAGGAACTGATTGGTAGCAGCAACTCATCCCTGTCCAATTGCCTGAACTGTAATGGAAAACCTCCAAGGACTGAAACACCACATTCTCTTGTCTCTTGATGACCTATTAATTATCCCCACCACTGTAAAGCTTTCCCTAATGGCTGATTGAAGTAATCTTTGCTATACATTAAGCTTATACTGCCTGCAAACAAAGATGGGTTTGTTCTTTCTCTTTTACTAGCAGTCTTTGCAGCAACCTATCTGAGAATATCTGAGCCATTGTCCCATGTGTAAGTGGGTTTTATCAAGCCAAACAGCCAGGATGAACAGTTATGCTGATCAAGTCATACAGCCAGGTCTATATGTACCCCACTAGAGTCCTACCTGTGCAATTAGGGTAGTGTTTAAAACTTTCCTTATAGAGAAAATTTGCATGGTTTAATGGAAAAGACACATCTTTTGTAACTGGCTGTGTTTCTTTTTCCCCCTCTTGTTTTCTATTTTTTTCTTGGTTTTCCTCTTAATTTTTAAAAAATATGTCCCAAAATGGTAAAAGAAGTGGCTAAAATGATCGTTGGAACTCCTTACCTAGTGCCAAATCCAGCACTTGGAAAGCTGTGCTTATTGGAAGGATGCTAGCTGAAAGAGTAATGCTCTTGTCTGGGGTGTTAGAGTGTAAGGTAAATCACAGAGCTTGGAGGTCTGAGGTGAAACTGTAAACCTGCCTGTGATTATGTCTGCAGAGGGGAATAGAAGAGTGGGATAATATTTAGGACAAGCAAAGGAAACCTGCAAATTGATCTAGAAACAGATATGTTTGCTTTCAGCTCATTTGTTGTCTGGAACAGACTAAAACCAGCAAATCTCTTTTTGAGGAAACAGAGCTGGTCAAACTGCAGCTTGGTTCAAGAGAAGCAAGGGATCCACTTGGAGCTGGTGTATTCCTGGCTCCCAGCCACACAGAGAATTGAGGAATCACTTTCTGATCATTTCAGTTGTTGCCCTGCAGGCTCTGATGGCATTAAGGTGTATGTGATTCAAAAATGCAAGCATCTTTGGGAGAAGAATTCACAGGGAAAAGCTGTTTCCCACTGCTTTCCTCCCTGCTCAGAGTGGCGATGGATGTCCCTGGGAGTCAGCCAGGTGCACAATCCCAGTCTGCAGAGCTAAGCAGGGAGTGAATTCCTGCTGCTGCCTGACAGCTGGAAAAGCAGAAGGCAGCAAAGGTTGCTAAGGCTGGCTCTCCTACTGGAGGGAGCCTGAGGAGTTTGGGCTTGTTGGGTAAGAAATGCAGGAGCAGAGCTCAGGGAGAGCACGTCAGAGCAGCTGCAGGGAGTATAGAGTATCTTTTCCAAAACAGAGCAAATGTTCTGCTGAAATGAGTTGACTAATAATTTCCCCCTGTCCTGGTTTCCCACACACATAGGCAGCTTTCTCTCTGAGTTTTCATGGCCTGTCTGCTGCTGGTGCCATCCTTCAGCAATGCTGAGTCTTCCTCTTTCTGCTCTTGTAGAAAAGAACTTTTCTGTTCACTTGCTTTCAGGAGGGAGAGAGTGAATCTGATGCTCCTCAAGCAGCCTAGTCCAGCTCAGACAGAGAAAAAAGAGGACACTGATCCTGCTGGGGTCATGTGTGGCAGGTGACAAAACTCCTGTCATTGTTGGCTTTGGAGGTAATGAGGTTTTCATACAAAATTTCAATGATTCTTTAGAATCAGGGAAGCCACTGAGCAAAGATATGTCATATCAGAAGGAGCAAAAGCTTGGCTTATGCTAAGTAGAATATGTGATAATTTTCTTTTCCATTTCAAGGATGAGAGAGTATGTGGAATTAGTGGATGGTGCCATTAGAATTAGCAGTTCTATGTCTCAGTGAGTGTTTGGTGGGGAATGTGCCAGGAGGAAAATGTTTACTTCTGCTGTAATTAGAAAAGCAATTTGCAGAAAATCTGAAGATATCTGGCTTCAAATTAGTTCCAGACTCTTTTGCTGCCTCTTGAAACCATTATTTGTCCATGGAATAGAGTCCAAGCACTGTATATGATTCACCATGTGTCAGAAGTGTGGAAAAGAAGAAAACAATGCAGAAAGTATGGAAGGGGTGTATCAGGAATGTCTTGGCTTGCAGTCACTGTAACCTAGGAACCTTCTGCAGCCCATGGGGAAAGGTGTGGGCCAAAGGGGATTCAGCACAGAGTGAATATGGACTACAGGGAATGCTGTGTTCTTAGGCAAACTAGTAACCACATCTGCCAAGTGCTGACTGGCCTTCTTTTGTTACTCTAGTGTGAAAAGGTGAATTCCCCAGTAAATTTATGAAACAACTTGGAAGGGTGTTCTAGGCAAACTTAGTCAAGAGTCAGGGTATGGGTCTCTGCTGGGGAGCTGAGGTCAGTGGGTAGCACCACTCCAGCATGGAATTTGAGAAGGATGTACTCTCTAAATGCTGCTCTCTACATGGTGCAGGCTCTGAGGACACCTGATGGTGATGAACTGTGAGAGGAAACCAACAATTTCTTAGTAAGAGAAAATTTTACCTGAATAAATCAACAGCCACCATAGTGATGTGTGTGTAACCCTTTTTTTACCCTGTATATAGATTGAGAGGGGGAGCTTGCTCTCAGTTTGCTGTTTTCCATACAGATAAAACATCTGCCTTCTCTCTATTTAGGCAAAAAAAGTTCAGCATTTAAGCCATAGGGTAAAAGTCATGATTTATCTTGATCTAATCAAATCCCTCAGATGTGGTCTGTGATGAATGGACTTGAGATAATACTTTAGTACCATCACAGTAATTTGTGTTGTGAAGTCAAAACCCCACTGAAGTCCAGTTTAGCTCTTAATTTGAAGGTACATACAGAATTTGAGCACTAAACAAGACTTGCATTAAGCTGCCAATAAAGCATATATAAAATTTTTGTCTGATCCTACTAAAGACTACTTTTTCACCTCCATAGTTAAACAAGAAACAAATGGCCATAATTAGAATTTAATGTATAATTAGTGAACGAATATGTATAAATGTTTCTTTCTGTTGCTTGTAGTTCTAAACATAATGCTTATGATTACACAGGCCATCAAAACTCTGCTCTGATATTTTATTATTATATTTGATATTTTCTGTTTTAATCAAGCATAAAGGTCAATTGATTTAATTTCTGTTGACAGAGGAGATATGGTTCAATTTGCTGTTCAGTCAGATATTAAAACAGGATAGCATTTCAGGGAGTACCTACAGCAACAAAATTCCAGGTAAAGGACATAATCTTGATATTTTTTCTTTCTTAAGATGATCAAAATGAGCAAGCTTACAGAGTTAAATGCCAGTGCTTACATATTTAAATACACAGAAACATTGCAATGATTGATACTGCTGTGTTAATGAGAAGCAAAATGCATTTTGGTTTCTTAAGTAATTGGAGCAAAAAAAAGAATTAATTCTCCAGTGATTCAAATACTTGTAATTTGAAACATTTATCTGGGAAATGTGTTATTGGCACGTTTAATATAAATCTATGATTATTATTTCAGACAGGCAAGTTTCTGGCTCAATTTCTATTAGAAATTAAAGAGCTATCAATGTTTATGATCTGGGATATTTTTCTTCTCTACTGGTGGTTTAAAATTTGTTTTTAACCTATACATTATGGAGAGATCTTCCTTTCTACTTTTCCAAGCAAAATTTGGATTGCTTTAAATGGATTTAGAGTTAATATAATTTTTGAGAAGCAAAAACAATATGCACATTTTTAAGTTAGGGAATATGTGAGCACTGATGCAGCAAAGAGCTGCTGAAATATTTTTCTGCTGGATCAGGGATTTTGGCTTAACATCAGGAATCCTGATACATTTCTGCACTTCTGTAGCCTGAAGAATTGGGAAGGAAATTTATAGGAGTGAGCTCTGTGAACTAGCACTGCTGTGAAAAAGACTATCTTGTACTTCTGCCCTGGCTGGAATGATGGTTTCATACTTTTATTTCTGTAATTGGATTAAATAGAGAAAAGCAGAAACACTATTGAGGAGTGCAGTGCAAGAGAATGACCTTGTTAGGACAGTTCTGAACACAACCAAAGCCTCTGCTGCATTGTTGTTTTGTCAGGTGTTGGATGGCAGGTCCAGGTGAGCACTTTATGCTGGAAAGATGTCTTTGCACAAATCGATATCTTCTCCATCTGTTACTTTGAAGCATTTCTGACAATATTAAAAATTATTTGCCTTGGGTTGTTTTCATAAACTTTGTGGTAATCTGTTCTTCTATTTTTAAGTTAATCTGATCCAATTCAAAAGGGTTTTTTGACAGTATCTACAATTAAGTTTTTACCTTGTGGGCATTGCCTTCTGGAAATTGTAGTTTTTCAATGCATGGAAGAAAATGGAGACCGGTGACAAGAATTGAACTGATTTCTCTAAAGTTTTTTTGAGAGGAGTGTAGCAGGGTGCACTGGGAAGGAGGAGGCTTACTTTGGGAAGCCAGTTATTGGGAAGAAAATGGTCTGTTTATTTATGGAACTTGAAGTTCAGGAGTCATGACTCAGAGTAAGGTTAAGTCAGTTCATCAAAATGTCAATGAAATACATGGATTTAAGAAATGTCAATTGCTTGTTTTTCATGAAATATCAGAACACGACACCACTTCAAAAACAGGATATTCATGTTTTCTTGACAAGCAGGATTATGCAGCATGTAGAGAAAATAAATCTTTTGGTCTCCAATTTTGGTGATGCAACAAGGCAGCAAAACCTTTAGCATGTTCCTAGAATGGGAAATTCCAATCCATGAGTGCATTCTGTTGCATAACAACAGTTGTCCACATATATTTTACATAGATGTAAGACTGCAGTGCAGAACAGAGCAAGCCACAATTCCAGGTCAATAGCTGCACAGAAAAGTTGGCTGGAGTTGCAGGAAATCACAAGGAAGAGCCAGGTGTCACCAGTGGAGTTACTCCAACAGGAATTGTCCATGTGTCTGAATTTGCAAAATCATCACTTCCATGAGTTTATCTCACATGCAGGAGTGACCACACCAGGACAAAACCATGTTTGAAGGACCAAGATCTCAGCATCTCTACTGCAGGGTAACCCAGCAGTTGCAGCACCATGAATTCCAGATGTTGTCCAGATGGGTTCTGTTCTTCACAGTTTCTGCTGAGTCAGAGCAGGTTAAAAGTACAATGCCTTTTGCACAGGGTTGGAGCAGGTCCCTACCTGGGCAGGTGAGAATTGTGCTCCAAGAATTGTTTAGTCTTATTAATATGGTTTTATGTAAGCTACATCAATATCCTTTGAGCAGACAGCCTGTTTCAGGTGATGATGGTTGTGGGCACTTGAGTTCTCTTTTTGCCTCCAATTTGACAGGACAGCATTGCCTCATAAAATTAGGAGATATCGGTGAGGATTCTTACTATTTTTTCCTTTTTTTCCTCTCCTACCAGTGACATGCAGCACTTAGCAGTCTCTCTGCCTTTGTCTCTCTATTGGTTAAGGGTATTTTAATGTTCTCCCCAAATAAGAGAAGAATATTTAATATTTGTTAAAGGCTTTGAAATCTTCAAAGAAGGATACAAGAAGAACTTGAAATAATACAAATTCAGTTTTAAGGGGATCCAGCATTTTCTGTGCACTACAAAGGGTTATTTTGAAAGCTGGGGTATGACTCCTGCTGCTGCCTACAGGGAATGCACTCTGCTAAGATCTGTGAATGGTTATTGAATTACAAGATGAATTTGCAGTGCAAAACTCCATGGGCACATATAGCAGATGCCTCCTGCCATGTTTCAGGTTGCCAGCCTAAACTAACTGGCACATGCAGGAGATATTTGAATAGTAACAAAAGAAGGGAAACTTTCAGAAGGCTTGTCTGTCTTTCCATCTATTTCTGCCAATGAGGATGCTGTACAGCATAAAACTTGCAATAGCTGAGGAAAACTGGCAAGAAGTGATCCTTTCCTTTTTAATTTTGGGTGCTGTTGGTAACGACTGTCTTAAGAGGGTGCATTCACAGACTGGACTCCCAGTGGAGGGCTCAGTGTTTCCCCCACCTGAAAGTTTCCAAGCCCTTGTAGCTAAAGCTGATCTGAAGGGCAGCACAGTCCCATCAGTTTGAGCTCATGCCTCAGGTCCAGAATCTCTGGGTGACTCTTGTCAGCACAGCCATGGGGAAAACTGCCAGAATGCATTTTTTGTGTTGCCTTATTGCCTCCCAGGAGGAGAGCCCCCCCCTCCCCCAAGAGGTGAAAGCATCAAACCACATGTGCACTGAGGGCATTTGGTCCAGGGCCAGATAAAATCTACAGGGAGAGAAATCTGCAATACACAGAGTGGAGATGTTGTGGGTGGAGCACCAGCCAATTTCACCTACTGACTCATTGCCAAAATACTTGCTGATGTGGACCTGGGCTAGTGGTACTTAATCTGGACAGTTTGGGAAGGGGGATGTGTGAGAAATTATGTTCTTGTAAGTGCTGTGTGAATGCAAAGGGTACCCAGGAAAGCATCTGAGGAGCTTGTTATTTATTCAGCCTTTCTCCTCCATGATGTCAGTTTTTCAGTAAACAAGATGCTGAGAAAATCACCTCTATTATTTATAGGGTGGTGGTTTTCCACTGTGTGCTCTCACCAGCAATGGGAGATTTACAGATTGACTGTATTCTGCTGTGGCTCTTCTCCTTTGTAAATGTCAAAGATAAAATGGCTTTTTAAAAAATGGTTACTAAGTAGGTCAGTATTTGTTTCAGGATTGTCATGTGTGGTCTTTAAGACACTGATTTTCCCTTTGAAAACCTCAATTTTTCAGCATTGAAGAGTTCAGCTATGCTGGTTTATATTGGGTCCTTTTTAAAAGCTGCATACTTCAGTGCTAAGGGGATTAGAGTTGAGCACACTTTAATGAACACCTGTGAAGAGAGTGAACCTGTTCAAAAGAATAGACATGTTGTGCTTCAAAGTAATCCACAGAGAGAAATATGGAGAGCCATTTAAAAAGAATACTGTGCATTTTAACTAACTAATCCAGCTAAAAGAATAAATTTTCAATGCACAGAAAAGCAAAATACAAGAGGGAGCAGAGGAGAAGGGCTGTGTTACACAGTTATATCTTTCCCTGCTACATTTTTTGTTCTTAATCCTAATAGAAGAATACTTTAAGCCACCTACCTGAAACAGATATTCAGGGTGCAATTTCTGTGGGGTTTCTTTATGGCAATGGGATTATACACATTTAATGGGTGTCAATTGTACTTTCTCTGTGCTTTTTAGCTAATAGTTGTTCTGATCCCTCAGGAAATGAGAAACTTTTGAGTGAGGATGTAATGATCACATTTGCTAAGGGAGAAGTAATAAAATAATCAGTCAGCAAAAATTCTATCACCATTAATGCTTCCTTATGATGGCAATGAACATGCTGAAATATTCAACTGATGAAATGGTTTATGATAAAGACTGAGCCAGTCTTTTGCAGAACTGAATTTGTGACCTGGCAATGGCTTTAGAAGGCTCCCCAAGATGGCATCAGTGAGGTACTCAATGCCTAGCAACAAAACTGAAGTGAAGGTCTTTAGCTACTTTTCCAGATTAGTATCTTGTGCTGAATGTCTCTTGTGAGACACAAACAGAACCTTGTGTGCCTGGGCAATGCTTCTGGGAAGGACCCATCTACCGTTGTAGGAAGACCAATAACAATCTTGCCTTTCCAGATTTTTTGTTTTTAATTAGATGTCCTATAACAGGTCTGTTCTTCAAACAGCCATTCATTTTTTCTGCTGATGCACCAAAACTTTTCCTGGAGTGGGACTTCTTCCCAGATGTTTTGATTGAAATCATACATCATCTTGGCCTTCCTAAAAAACTTCTTGCATGGAAGGTATTCCGTGTCCTCAAGCATAACGAATGTACACAGAGATCAAATCAATACCAGAATTAAAAAATGAAATTTTGCCAATTGCAGCCCTTACTGTCTCAGCCTTGTGAAACGCTTTGCAAACTTTAGGCCTTCTTTGAAGGGAGCACTATTATCTCCTTTTTAAATACAGGGAAAAGGAACTGAGACCTGAACAAATGAGCTGGGCTGGAGCTGAAAATTGGCTTTCCACTTCCACACAAGGCCAGGAGCACTGAAGCTCCCTCTTCTGTATTTGAGTGCAAGTAGAGGAGAGAACATGTGCAGGGGAAGGCAGTGTCAGATCTAAGTGTAAGTCTAAGCCCCTGTAATTCAGTGTGACCTGTTTTGCTTGACCAATGCTCCAGGAGTAAGGGATTGGAGGGAGGCTGTTCCCCCTTGCCCCCACCCCAGGGTGTTCCAGGTGAGACTGAGCCCAGGGAAGGGCACGAGGTTGCTGTGCCCCTGAAAGAGCCCTGCAGGAACCCTGCTCTGCTGGCAGAGGGGACTGTGCTTCCCTGTGGAGATCAGCCCAGGCTGGAGCCTCACTGGCTGAGCCACATCCCTGTGGCATCACATTCTCTGAAAATTCCCTTCGCCCAGGATTTTTCTCCTGGGAAGCTGAAAAGCCTCAGAGAAAAACAATTTTTATCTCATTTGCTTATCCCCTGTTTTGCTCATGTGGAATGTGTTTGGAGATTTACCCACAGGTGATTGCTTCATTGGTTTCCAGTAGAGTTATTTTGACTCATTGGCCAATCAGTGCCAAGCTGTGTTGAGATGCTATAAAGTTTTCATAATTATCTTTTTAGCATTCTGTAAGTATCTTTTCTGTATTCTCTAGCACAGTATAATATTCTTTAATATAACATAGTATCAAAAAATAATAAATTAGCCTTCTGAAAACATGGAATCAGATTCATCATTCCTGCCTTTGTCGGGACACCCGGCAAATACAACACATCCCTGCCCTTCCCTTCATCCCTAGGGAAGGGCACAAAACAGGAAGAGTCCTTGGGTTAGTGCTCCAGTGCTGTGAGTTTAAAAGAAGAGTTTTGAAGGTTTTTAGCTATTTTTCCTTCAGGGTCTATTGCCTTTTAACACTGTGGAGTGAAAACAATTATGTACCTCTTGAGTCTGGAGACCTCAATGAGTCCTACTATCCTTCTTAAAGAGAATTTCTGCTCATTAAAAAGTGCACTAAAACCAGTTTAAGGGCAGATTTTCTCTTATTGTCAGGTTTCTAAGCTGTTCTGATGAGACCCAGTTCACCAGACGCAGAAACAAAAGAACAGTGTAATCAAAAAAATGTGTAAAAGGAAGGGAATGAAAGTTTCTTAGATTGTGTGCAATCAGCTTAAAATGGGCCTAAAATAAGTAGGATTTAAGTGAAGTACAGAAGATCAAGCCTCAGAAAAATTGTCAGGTAATTTTGAGAAATCCTCTTTGCTCCTTGTGCTGGTGATGAGACTGCTCTGGAAACTCAGATCGCTGCTGTTTTGGAACACACATCTCTTTATCTGTATAGCTGATCTTCCTCTCAGAAAATCACAGCTGAGCAACCTGTAGTGGTTTGTGACTGAAAATGTCCCCTGGAATAATAAATCTGATCTCGAAGGTAATGTGAGATTTCCTTCTTGATAACATTGTTGATCCTTTGAAATGGGGTAAAAACTCAGTTCTCCCACTAAATATGGGGGTAGAGATTCTTTTTCTGAGGTATCTTCTTTTAGATACTGAGTGGTTTTCTTTAAAAAAAAGGAGTTATTTTTTAAAATTATGTAAATAACTTAGTCTTCCAAAAATGGGGAAAAGAGTGGACTTTGTAGTTACTGGGGAAGAAAATTACCAATATGACTGAACTCCTTGAAGTCTTCTTTCCAGGAGAGGAAGAATTCTTTGCAGAATATTAGGGAGTGTTTGTCAGTGCTCTGACTACTAATTTTCCCAGTTAAAAAAAAAAATTCTCTTAATCAAAGTACTGTAAAAATTCAATATATGTTAATAAAATATTTTAAGACTTCAGCTAATGGGCAAAAGGGAGAAGAGGCCACTTGATGTAGATTCTAGGGGTGGTTTTGGGGCAGAAGGGTGCACAGCAACAATGGTGTCTTGTGGCTGCAGTTGGGAATGTTTGGAATTGTTGCACGGTGGGGAGGTAAGCTTCTTGGATATGTTATTTTCCCCCATAATTTTGAAAGTCAGTCTCTAAATGAACAGGTACAGAGAAGAGAGATGAGGAAGAGGCAGAGAGGAGAGAGGGTTCTTGAGCTGCTTTTCTTATGTTTTTAAGCTGCTTTTCCTATATTCCTGTGTGTAGGGGAAAATCCTGGAAGCCTTCAGGTGGTGATGGAGGGGAAATGCGCGGGGAGGGCCCGGAGGAGCCTCGGGAGCGTTCGCGGAGCTGCGGGGCCGCGGAGCGCGGGCAGGGGGCAGCGTCGGGCCGGGGATGAGGGAGCCCCAGAGCCCCGCGCCTCTCCGAAAATCCTCTAAAAGAGGGAAATTAAATGCCTGCGAGCGCTCCGTGTTCAGGGTTTGCTGCTGGGGCTGGGAAATGCCTTGTTTCTGCACGAGGAGCTCTCTCCCCGAGCACGGGCTCCTCTGTGTTTATTGCGAGCGCGGCTTTGCGCAGGGCTGGGCGGTGGGATGTGGTTTTGGGGGGTTTTAGTCGGACATTTTCGGGGATGGCTGGAGGCTGTCCCCTGTCACGTCCCTGTGCTCTGAGCAGCCGGGGTGTGCAGGGACTGGGGTCTGTCACAGGTTACAGGTGTGATTCCCGTCTCCCGAGGGAGCCAGCCCGGTTTGTCCCTGCGCCCCTTCCCGCAGCGCTGGGATGTGTCACGGCTCGGCTCGGCACGGCCGGAGCTGCGCTCTGCCGGTGCCGCTCTGTGCCCAGCGAGGCTCCAGCTGCTCAATGGGAGCAAGAGGATTGCTCCAGGACCCTTGCAGTGTTCCTGGGAGTGTTCATATCGCAACTGGGCCTTATGCTATATTTTTTATTTTTTTTGTAAGCTGGGCAACGCTATCGTGATTCAGAGTTGCGGTTCAGAACCAAGCATGAAGAAAAGCAATGTAGTTATTGTGATTAACTTGCTCCAGTGGAATCCTTATCAACCAGGAAATCTCCATAATTATTCTATCTACATGTCTATCATAAAATAAAAGGTCAACTCAAGCTGTTTTTGTTACTGTAGTTAAATTTTCTGGTACTGCTATCCCCTTCTTTATTTGCCAAGATAAGTGAAGCAAAGGCATTATAGTGGTTCTTGCCTTCATGTATAACAGCATGGAGATTTTTTTCAATGAAAATTTCCAATACTCTTGCATTAACATACACACGGTTATTTTTAGGGATTCTGCCACAGAATAGTTTTGAATTTATTTATTTTTGGTTTTAACTGTTATTAAAGAATAAGCAGATATTTTCTGGGCTGCTGCTAGTAAATTCTGTTAGAAATGAAGTAAGATGCTGCAGGAAAAAACTTTGATGTAATGCATATGTTGTGCCATACTTGGGGGACTGAATAGAAAGGGCTTTGTTGTTTTGTTTGTTAGTATAACAAGTGTCTCACAGGTCACTGTTTTACAAACATGATAAAGCTGATTTATTATGTAAAATATTAAGCATTTTGTTTGACTAGGCTGTTCAGAGTTTGTGAGACCTCATGCAAGTATTGAGGAAATACATCCTGGAAAATTGGTGTAAGGGGAATTCTTTCATCTGTATGGGAAAATACAGCGGGAAGAGCTTTGTGTGCTGCATGAATCAGGCTGTACTCAGACTCTAGGAGTTCCTATTGGGTAAAAGTGGAGAAAAAGCAATGTAGTCTTGCTGGTGTGGTGGACTGGGCAGAAGGTCCCAGAGCATATTGTGCTCTTGCAGCTCAGAAAGCTGAAATGAACTTTTGACAGGTCCTGTGGACTCACTGATTATAGGAGACCCACAGCAGAGTTTAGCCACATGTCAGCAGCCTTAAAAAGGTTTAAATAAAAGTTTTGTTGCTCTTTCAATGTAAAGAGGAGCTCTGACCAAACCAGTATCTGGCTAAAACTGGTAAGGCAGGATCTGGGCCAATAGTTATGTGCTTCAATTCAGCACCTAACCTGCAACCACTTGATAGTCTGGAAGAATTGGGAACTGACTTGGGGAAAATGTACAGGTAACGTTGCAAAATAAAGGCTCACTTCATTGCTCATGTGCCTTGCAAAGCCCTGGTGTGCACCTAAGCAGAGCAGCTGTGCCACACTCAAATCTCAGTTTTATCCTGAGTTCTTTCATGGCAAAGTATTAGTGACCAGTGATGCCGCTTGATGAAAATGAAATTTTGTTGTTCTTAGTTATTAGGTGCTGAATTTGTTCTTCTGGGGTTTTATGAATGTGTATGATGTCTCTAGCAGTGAAGTGTCCTCAGCAGTTGAAAACTTGATTGTAATAGGATTTTCTGTAGGATAAAGCAAAATTTCTGAAGTTACTTTACAATTCAATGGCCTCAAAATGGTGTTAAGGAACTGGCTTGATGCTAGTAATTGAGTTTTCGTTTCAATTAGATGCCATTAATTTCAGTGTTGTCAATAAATTCTGAAAAAAACACTTTAAGCAGAAGCTTAGCTGAAGTAAAACAGATACTAGGAACAATTTGGTTGTAAATTGGATTTCCAGCTTTCGTGGCTGAAGTTTCAGCTATTCTGAACAATATATCTGGTCTCTCTTTATTTTGCCCTGTCAATAAAATAAGCCCAAGCCATGTTACACTTGGAGCTCTCTGGAACAATGATATTCCTGATGCAGAATCATCAAGCCAGTTGCACAAGGAGAGGAATACCTGGATTTTCTTTCTGCCAGTGAACTTAATCCCTAGATGCTGTTATCTGTACAAAGGGAACCAGCTCAAGGTTGTTGGTTTAACACCCAGGAGTCAGGTCTGATGGTGATGGGAGCTGCAGTTTTACAGGTTAGATTTGCCTGTCATTTAGATTTGTTCAACTGACTTGGGTCCAACCTCTTTCCTCATGTTTTATCTCTGCTCATATCTAAACTTGGAAAAGGCTGGCAGAGCTGACCAGTGTGCATAAGCCAATTTGGGGGAGAACCTTCATCTTCTCTGGGGCACCAGCACCACCACATCTGCTGTGCCTGACTCCCAGTGAGTGCTGCTTGTCAGCAGAGCAGCTCCATTGATGCCTTAGTTAAGGCTAATTTAGCTGACACACATTTTTGATTTTTGGAAACTGAAAATAAGCCTTTAGGCTGTTAATAGACCTTTTTTGTAAAAAGGAGGAAATGCAGACATGATTTTTAGCTAGAGGAATTGTACTGTAGTTTTAGAGGAGAATATTAGGGGAACATGATTTCACAAATGTATTGCACAACAATACACTAATTCTTTGTGTGTCTCCAGAGGCCTCAGCCCAAAGGTAGCTGAAATTCTATACCATAATTGCATTCTTTCAAAATTGCAGCTATAAGAGGCCATAGTTGTTTCCAGAGAAATGTTAAAAATGGGATGTGCATTTTTCTCCACATACGTTGCATATGTTAGCATTCACTTATAGATTGCTTCATTAACCTTTGCTCTTCAGAAGCCTTGGAAAGAAGAAAATACTTGAAGGAAAAATAGATTGGGAGAGGAGGCTGAAGGGATTTCATCGAAGGTCAAAATCCAGCAAGCTGGTTCTCCCTGCCCCCTCCCTCAGCTAAACAGCCCCTGCTCCTCTGTCCCCACAAAGAAACAAATAAGTCTTGCAAGTGCTGCAGAAGCAGAGATTATTTTGGTGCTTATTCCTTGTGTGTAGTGTTAACAACTTTATAATGTTCTTTCATGGTTTGCTTATTCAGGATTTTTCTTGTTCTTGAATGGAAGCTATAGTAACAACCAAAAAAGAAACAATGCAAACCAAAAGTCCAGATAAAAGGTACTTTTTTGTCCATTCTTTTGTTTTAAAGACATCAGAACAATTACCTGAGTGACTTGGGCCTGAGATACCTCTAGCACTGACAGCTCTTCAATACACCTGCTTTTAATTTAGCTGGTTTTTCTTTTATTTATTTCTATTACCTATTTTTGTTGTCCACACGGTGACAATAACATACTGAATGTACCTAAACTCACTCTATATTCTGGATTCAATTTTAAAAGTGACTTCTCATGGCCAAGTTATAAAGCTTTGAAATATGGGATCATAATAGAAACGCTGACAGTATCTTAACAGTGTCTGCAGTAGTGGGTGTTTCTCTAATATAAACAAATGGTGTTATTGGACTCTTTTTTTCCCCCACGCTCCCTGCTTTCAATCAAAGGTGGTTTTATCACTCATTAGCTTCGAAACCATCATCTTTTTTGCTTAACCCACAACAGGGTTTGTTTGTTTTGCTTTGTTTTCCTCTTTGAATCTGGAGTGGAACAGGACAGACAGGAAAAATTGAGGTTGTAGCTTATCCAGACGATTTCCCTGCTGTCTGCTATTATGTACTTATGTTCAGTAAGTGTGTAAATAAACACTTTGAATCTAAGCCTTGAAGGAGACAATCTTTAAGGAAAGTGTCATGACAGCGTAATTAAAAGGATGAACATTTTAAGATGCTGTGTTTCTAGTCTATTTTATTGATAGAAATTAAGCATTTTTTCCATAAAGGAAAAAGAAAAACCTCAGTAACTTGTTCAGCTGACACCCAGGGACAGGCATACCCATTGCATTAATTCAAAACTCTCTCTGTAAAACCCATATTTTTGGCTACAGCTGCATGGGGAGATGAAGGTGGAGGGAGCACATCCTCTTCTGTGTGGGTGACAACGCTGGGGCTGCCCACGGGCTCCTCCAGGAAAACTGCTGGTACAAAGCAGTGTGAGGACAGAGGTGAGGCAGCAGCAAGGATGTACAGACAGGCGAGGGAGGTGCCGAGCTGCCTCCTTTGTGCCTTCTCCCGGCTCTGGAAATACCCGACCGGGTGGAGGCCGCCCTTGTAACTGCAGGATGTTGTGTAGCTTCCTGTAAATACTGTGTTAATTGAAGTGTGTCTGCGTTTTCATCCATGCTAGGTAGTATTTTCTCCTAGAAACCCTACCACACACTATTATTAACTGGCAGCAGTTGTGGATTTCTTTTCTTCAGCTATTTCCTTTAGCTAAAAATGCAAAACTGTGCTGCCCTGAAGGGATGTTTAGCAAGAGTTTTAATGAAATAATAGAAATGTTGCACTCTAGTGATTTCCCCCGTGCAGGGAAATGTCACAGTCCATTGGTCCTTCCCAGGGACATTACATGAGATTACACCTATTTTCATTCCTCTGCTCAAGTACAATATTGTTAAGTAAATATTTGCACAAAAATGTGGCCATCCTAAGGTGTGAGCAGTCCTGCAAGGTAAATAATTAAAGCATGTGCTCTCTCTGGTAGCAGAAACCAGTGCTTGATACAGGTTTGATCATTTCACATGTCCCTTTGTTAATCCATAACTGTCTTCTGCAATTATTTTCATCACGCAGCCGAGCAAAGATAAAAGGTAGAACGTGCCCCTCTGGCCTGCTCCCAGGGAAGCTCCATTATCCTGCCAGGCTCACGTGGCTGCAGGAAAGCCAATCTGAGTGGGAAGAGGCAGCCCACAAGGACAAGCTCAGTGTGAGCAGAAAATGAAGTTGTTACCAGACAGCAAACTGCAGCCCTCGGTTCTTATGAATATTTGAGTGAGTAACTAAAAACAGCTCGGTGGACTCTAAGCAACTGTGACAGCTGAAACTGCCTGGGAAACCAGCAGCCTACAAGGACCACGAGGAAAAGATCAGCAGTCACATTTCCACCTACACCACCAGTATATTGTAAAACATCAGCAGGTTCTTAGTCCCCAAATGTTGTTTAGAAAGAAAAATACCTTTTCCCCCTATGAATTTTCATAAGGAAGGTATGTACTGAATCTGGCAAGAAATTTTGAATCCATTGAAGGCCAATGATTTCTAACAACCTACCCAAGGCAAGAGAATAGCCACGTTTTTTAGACTTTGAAATATTGATGTTGCTTATACTTATAGAAAATTTGCCCTAGTGAATCTTTCATTAATATTTTTCAGCTAGTTTCATGTGGCAAGAAAGATGATGAGAACAGTTTCCCTGAAGGTAATTTGTTCTGAAAAATCTGCACTAAAAGGAAAGGGTGGAAGAACCATAATAAGCAAACTAATGAAAGACTGGGGTTGTTTTGTAGCATTTGGAAATAAGTACAGGGGTTATAAAAAGAACAAAGCAGCTATATCTGTTTTCTCAAAAGAAAAAAGGGAAAAGTCTATTGCACTAAAGTGCAACTTTATGATGATTATTTTTTTGTTCCTTTTATTCTCATGTATTTTATACAAATGCTTAAAGATGTGTTTGGCCTTCTGGATGGTATAGACCACAGTTAATATGTCCTCTGCAGTGCTTACAACACGAACATTCCTCACTCAGTTGTTTTTGCTGGGACTGCTTAGAGGAGGAAGCTGCAGAATTGGTTTGGTATGGTGTCTAAGGTGTTGGCTTTACAGCAAAACTTCGAGGGCAACATTTTCCTCAAAATTTTTATTGCAACTGCAAGTTTACACTATAAATCTGACTTGAGAACCAGATGAATTGCTCAGATAAAATGTAACTGCCTTGCCGTAAATGAGTAACAAAGAAAGGAGTCTGCTTTTAAAATAGTAAGATGAAGAGCCTTTTTTACAAAAACTGCACTTCCATCTGTCAAATGGCACTTTGTTCTGGCACTTGTGCCATTTGGTAGCAGTGACATTGGTATCAGCACAGCATCTGCAGTGCTGGAACTGAGCCCTTTGAAAAATTGTGGAGTTCCCACCAAACCTGTTCTTATGCATTCACCAAGAATGATAGTGGAATAATTGATCCTGTAGTAATAAAACACAGCCACTGACTGGCAGCCCTCTTGAACTCCTGCCCAGAACTCTCTTCTATGGGCTCAGGTTTTAGGGATGCAGTTGAGCCCTGTTTAAGGGAGCCGTGTCAGAGCAACCTGGAAGGCTTAGGTCTGATTCTACCTATATTTATATCTATCAAGGAAACTGAAGTTTCCCAGAAAATGTAAAGTAAATTAAAATTCAGTGAGCATGAGTGAACTACAGAACTGGATTCCAAGTTCTCTGGCCATTTCAGTTTCAAATTTTGCATTTATTGTGATTTTTAAAAAAATTTGGTCCTTTTATTTTGATTACATCGTGAAAACCTTACCTGGTTGTGATTAACTGGTGGGATTTAGTTTGCATTATGGCATAGTTACTTAATTTTGGCCAATATTGCATATAGGTTCCTGTCTGTTCTTGTCTCAGGCTTCTGACTCCACGGGGAATGTTGAAAAGAAATACAATTTTTCCTCAAGACCTGAGGGGTTGGAAAGTTCTGGCTCAGTACAGAGGCAGGAGATGCCAGTGGGCATCCCAAAGACCTGATGTGCCCAGTGAAGGATGGGCAAAGACACAAGTGTGATGTCCTTAATTGTGTTCCCTGCCCTCTGCTCCCCCCCACAGCAAGGAACACAGCTGAGTCAACAGCCAGGGCTACTCTGGTTTGAGGTACACTGATGATGCAACTCTTTAAAAGATGACCAGGCATCAGTGATGTACATTTTAAAGGTCCCATTAAAAGCTGCAGATGATTCAGTTAATCCCCTCTGGATCATTTCTTTTCTCAGTATTTATGTTACTGTCTCCATGGAGGACTGAACCCCCAAGGAGACTATTTTGATTCAGCCCCACTGTATCAGCTCTGATCCAAGTTGAAAAGTTCTTCAAAGAACTAGTGAAGATCTATATATATATTTCTGGGTTTTATCTCCCCAGCTATCTTTCAGCATCTCTTTTCCTTTAACCATATCAACCTGAGCACAGCAGGTGGGGGTATGGTTGGCTTCCCTTGCTTTGATGGGTGAAGACTGAAGGAGGCACCATCAAAGGCTCGTCCCATTTTCAGGTACCCCAGTGAGATGAGGAGTTGTGCAATAAAAGTTTGTTGTGCTGTGCAGTGAAGAGGAGCTCTGTAGGGTGCTGTGGGTTCTGGATGCTTTCTTACCTCCTTGTTCAGGCACAGGAAAGGAGTCTTTCCTGCAGAGCTGCTCAGACCAGGTGAAACATCACACATCCAAAGCTTTCCTGAATTTCTGGTAAGGCAGCAGTGTACTAAGCACACAGCTAAACGCTTGCAACAAATAGGGAATTATTTGAAACAGTTTGCCTTGTTGTTTTGTTTTCTAGCATTTTGGACAGCAGAGGAAGTTCTTTAATCTTGGTGCTCTCCCACTCACCTCTCCATTAGTGATACTCAGTTTCCCACCAGGAGGTTGCAGGCAAAGTTGATCAGAGGCTGTGGCTTCATGAGGTGTAGCAGCAACAACAAATTGGTCCTTAAAAATAGTTTTTCTTTCTGTTTCATGTTTTTCTGGGGAAAGAATTCTTTATTTTATGTTCATCCTTCCCCAGTAAATGAATAGAGCAGACTGAATCCAGTTGTTATGCACAGAGATCTGAGCCTGCACCTAACAAGAGACTCGCTTCCAGGAGTGACTTTCATTTAGCCATGAAAGGGAAGCACCACTCCTGAGATCTTGGTGCCTCTCTGTAGCATTCTGCTGCTTGAGAAGGGTCTGTTTGGGCTCACATTAGCGACCTCTTCACCCACCAAGGAAAAAGAAGGGTTTGTATCCTGCTCTCCACTGGAAACATTTCAGCACTTACCACTGACTCTGGAAGTCATTTCCTCTGAGATTTTCTTGGCTTTGTACACAAAAAGTAAGACCTGAGAATTGCTGTTCCCCCCCAGGCCCCTCCACACAGTAGGAGACAATAGCCTATTTCCTTTTGTTATTCTCTCAGTAGATTCTGGGAGGCTTTTTTTCTGTTTTTTATAGCAAACAGTTGGAAGCTTTTATTTTCTCTCCATGGTTCTTCACATACAGTGGGGACTTCTGTTTTCATGATTCAGTGATATGCTTGTCCATTTACTCTGCTTGATTACTTTTTTGAGTACATACTGATTTGGGGGGGAGAGTTCTTAGGTTCTTGCTTTTAATTTCTGTTTGAAGTAGTTATTTAAATAAGACAAAAATAAAATGGGTTTTTTAAATACTGGGGAAATGGAATTTCTGACATTCACAGAAGTCACTGAAGCAATGGGATTCTAATTGAATCAACTGATGGAATAACATACTTATAAATCTAAACTATTTGCTTTTGACAGAATTTAAATTTTTAAAAATTATTTTCAAACAAAATAGCCAAAAAAGATTTTTTTAAAAACCCTTCTATATCTATAAGGAGTTTCTTTTGAATAAAGATCTTTTTCCACAGTTATTCTTTACAGGTTTTTTTGGCATCTGTTCTGAATCCCCTGAGTCTTAATTGCACAGTCTTTGTAGACATTAAAAATAAGCTGTGCACAACATAAAACCCAAACTCATTCTGTGGAGAAGCCTGCTATGATTAAAATTCTCAAGGAAATTTTGGATCCATACTGCCTTCTGAAGATTAAAGGGAATCTGATTTGTCCCTTTGAAAAGGAAATTGGGTCAGTGTCTTGAATGGCAGCTTTCTGGAGTACTGAAAATATCATATTCTTTATTATTTGGAATGTGAATTTAGGATACTTTTATTTTTTTCTTCTTCATTGAAATTATTGCATGACAGTGTTACTGAAGACATTCGGGAGGGGAACTTATTCCATGAGAAGCTGTGTAGCAGTGGAAAGTGAATAACCTGAGGCAAAACAAGAAAGAATCGGAACAAGTTCAGGTCAGGGATTGCTACTTTGGGGATTAATAGCTGAGAGCAGCGAGGCAGTAGTGAGGTGAAAGCAGGCTAAATACTTAAGAGCTGCAGTCAGACCATACCAGAAGGACTTGTAGAAACATGGCAGTGCTGGCATGTTAATCAGGTTTTTGCCAGGAATGATGGAAGTGCTTGGAAGGTGTGAAAATTTACATTTTATGCTATATCCACAAAGGAAAGCCCCAAACAACAAACTAGTTTCACAATTGCCTTAAAAACTGATCCAAACTATCTAAACTTGTGTAGATCCTTAATGTCAGTGTGTTTAAATACTGCAGCTTGTTCTGGCAAACAAATCCAAGCCTGTTTCAATCCTGTTTAGGTACGTCTATCTTTACACAGTTAGAAACTTTTGTTCCTAAGATTCTTAAATGGCGTTAAACTTGTGTAGATCCTTAACGTCAGTGTGTTTAAATACTGCAGCTTGTTCTGGCAAACAAATCCAAGCCTGTTTCAATCCTGTTTAGGTACGTCTATCTTTACACAGTTAGAAACTTTGGTTCCTAAGATTCTTAAATGGCTGGGCTAAGTGGATGCAACCCTGCAAGTAAAGCTGGGCTGTGCAAAAACTGCACGTGTGCCTACTTCAGCTCTAGAAAGTAACCTTGATAACTTCAACTCTTCTTTACCTGATACTCAAATGTGCCCACATTCACATGCTGGGCTTCCTCAGGAATGTGATGTTGCAAAGTGTTCAGTTTGTCTGCTCCTGCCCTGAGTGCACTGAGACCAGCTGCTTCCCTGGCTCTTGTTTGGGATCCATATGGACCAGCCAGCAGCCTGACGAGGCACCAGCAGTGCCAGCATGAGCTGCAGGCTTCTCCAGCAACAGAACTGCATCAAGGTCCGGTTTTTCTTGTCTTGCCTGCATGGTGTATTAAGCATGGTAAGAAAGAAACCTTGTTTACAGAATGTCCTGATTTGGAAGGAATCCACAAGGATCATCAAGCCCAGATCCTTGGCCCATACAGGATTGAATCCATGACCTTGGCATTGTTGGTGCCATACTCTAATTTGTCTTCCCCTTAAGCATCTTCTAGTTGTAAGAAAATTAGTTTTTTCAGAAGAAGCAATTTAATTAGTAGCTTTATACAGAAACCTTGGATTGTCAAGGCTTGGGAGGTTTGGAGTGTAAGTTGTGAAGAAGGTGGATTGGTAGCACTTCACACCAGACATTGTGTCCTCAGCTGTGCAGTGTCCAGCCCCCTGGAACATCATGCTGTGAGCAGCAGCACAGCTAAAGCAGATATTTATATCTGCCATGGAAGGGGCATGGCACAGTCAGGGAGCCAAAGGGAGAAATTCTGTCTGTACAGTCTGTGCCCATCTGCAAGGACTGTCATTCTGGATCAAAGGGCTGAGTTTTCTCCCTTGAAAGACTTTTTCTTGTCATAGATAGACTTGCTTGATTTTATGTAAAAGGAGAAGACCTACAAAAACAGGATATCCCAGCTTACAAATCTTAATAGTGTCAGTATTAAAAAAGAGACCTCTAAAATCAGGTTAGCTCCCTAACTTGTGACTGAAGAGTGATCCAGTACTCTGTATACACAACTCTGTATTGTGTATCCAGTGCTTGATTCTAATTTTCAATGTCTTCCTTTTAAGTGTGGATTTCCTATGTGTGACTATGGAACTGCCATTTATCATACTTTTACTCCTTCAGCTCTAGTACCTTGTCAATATGAACTGCTGCTTTTGAAATTGTTCCCTTTTTATCATTGACTGTTCAGTGATTTATTTCTTACTAAGATTGCAGATCAGATGTTCTGTCTTTGAACATTAGCCTTCCATGGGAAGAATGATGAAGATGGGCAAATGACATCAGATTTAATTCTGCATATTCTCACAGAGACTTAGTCTTTCAGCAGCACTGCTGAGTCCCTGCTGAAGCAGTGCTAAGCTCTGGGTGTGTAATGGGAAGCCATCAAGCAGCTTGTTACAAGATGTTTGTTTGCACTCTACTCCAAGCAGCTGTAAATAAACATCTTGCAACAAGGCCATGGCTCTGTCTGTAATTCAGGAAGGAAGAGAAGGAGGGGTTCAAGCTGTTTTCTTCAGGCTGCTTTTATGTTCCAATCTGCCTAAGGTGGTGAACTGCTGCATGTGCCTGTGAACAGACCAGAGTGTGCTCCTTGTTTCTTGTCCCTGCAGTTCCTTTCAGAAAGCCCAAGAGCCCCTCACTTCATTCTGAGGATGAGTAAGACACTTCACTCCTTCATGTTTTGAACCAAGGTTCTCTTTTATGTGACCTGAATTGATATTAAAGGAGAAGATTATTCTGAGGCCCTCCTGTTGCCAAGTCTTTGCCAAGCCTCATCTTTGTCTACTTGCATGGCAGAGCTCTTGGCAACCAGCCCTATCAACTTCTTCCTCCTGCTGCTGGTGTAAAAGCCAAACACAATGGAAACAGATCACATTCTTCTTATCTTTTGATCGCTTTTTAGCTCACACTGGATTTCTGCTTTGCCAGCATTGAAAATAATTAAGAGCTGGTAATTCAGCCATGGTTGGTACTAGGTATAACTTATACCATCATGTTCATTCCCTTTTCTTTTCACTTACCTCCCATCCCCAGGGTAAGGAAAGTTGCATTCATGAAAAAAGAAAAGTTAGGTAAAAACTACTCAATTTTCCAGCAGAGCTCAACTTGGCTGCACGAGTCCTGAAGGACGGGTGTCTACTTTCTGGAAAACAAATGATATATTGATTTCCTATTAAAAGAGAGCACTGACAGGAACTTTCAAAACAAAAGCCTTCTTTCAGCAGAGCATTTAAATATGGGACTGCTTAAATTGTGCACTTTTAAGAGCTCTGTTGGAAGGGCTCTTCAGTGCCTGCTTTGAATCCCTGTGCCAGCCTTGCCCTGGCCTCGCCTGGGCTTTGCCCTGTGCTCAGGGGTCACCTGCCACGGTGCTAACATGCATCTGGTATCCCTGAGCATACTGCTGAGATTTTGAATTTCTGAGGAGTGTCAGAGCCCACTGAGGGTTTTCTTTCCTTTCTCTCTTGGTTCTTTTCCTCTTCTTCTCTCACAGTCACGTACAGCATGAACTTCAAGATTCATTTCAAGTCTTCCTTGATTTTGTGAGGAGAGGGAAGAGGTTAAGCAAGGTACTTTCTTTTTTAAAGCCAATTTTATTTTCCATTTTTCTACTCTTGTATTGCAATTCTCATTTTCCCAAATCCTGACAAAAAAATTTCCTGGACAAAGGCAAAAAGAAGTATATGCATTTTAGATTTTTTAATTACTTTGTCAGATGAAGAGCAGCAGCTTTTTTGATATGGATATTTTTATCTTGCTGTATGATTAATCTGCTTGTAGCTTTGCACATGTGCAGGTACCATTGTTATTGCTGGTGTAAGTGGTGATAATTTAATTGTCCTGGAACACAAAACAGGGGCTTGCCCCTTTTTGTGGTTTGGTGGTTTTTTGTTTTTGTTTTTTTTTTAATTTGCTATACTCACAGTATTTTCTCTCAGGATTTATTCAGCTCACAATATCACTTCCCAAGTGAGTTTCCCCCACTGTGTTCCAGGCAGGTGATCCCTGCTGTGGATGCCCCTCCTTGTCCTGGCCTTTCAGGATGAGAGGCTGGCTCTTGGCAGGAGCTGCTCCTGCTTGCCCCAGCATGGAAGAATGACAAGCTGAAATAGTGACTCATGGAGAAAATATCTTTCAAGTACAGGAAATGAGAAGACAAAATATCAATCTTTTCCAATCATATTTGTCAAGAACTCTATGAAAGAGAGGGGGATGATAAACTTTCAGGTATTTCTAATTTGAAAAATACCTGTAGGACTTGCTCCAAGCAGATTGATTATTTTTTTTTTTTTTTTAGTTAAGATTCAAAAAGAGCTATAAAACACAGCAAAGTGATGGCAATAAGATCCCACCAGTTTCTTAAATAGATGAAAGGATGCTTCAAAGTCTATTTGTTTAGCCAGTCTCTCTTTTCATCTTTGTTAATTGCTGAGAAGGATGAGGTAGCATTAGTATGCACAGCTTGTGAATTATAATCTTGAAAAGCAATCTTTTTTCTTTTTTTAAGCAGAGGTGTTAACCTTGATTCTGCTTTCCCACAGGTGCAGCATATGTATTTGCTGACATACTTATAAATTTAGTGCCATAATAAAAAAAGACAAAGTAAATGAATAGGTTTGGAAATTGCTTCATTAACCTGTTTTCAGACATTCATATTCTTTTTTGTTTTTTGTTTAGGTCCCTTGTAATCATGTATATAATCTTGAAAATTGGGAATGGTGTTAGAGTTCATGTAATAGTTCATTTGGAAGCAATCTTAGTGTTAAGTTGTCCAGTTCTTCTACTACTTTTAGTCTGCTATATGCAGTAATACATGAAAAAGCTCTCATTGGAATGAAATTCAACTTTTGAGTTTGACATGGTTATCTAATAGATATTGTTTCTCATCTTCCAAGTTTATTCATGGTAGTACTAATCTCTAAATTGAGACTGAGAGGAAAAGCTTTATATATATATATATATAAATAAATATATATGTGTGTGTTTATGTTTAACAGAATGGGCTATGCCTGTGTCAGTGTGTTAGCCAACAGCATGATATCCATTCTGTCCACATTGTTATAATGTTGTTTCTGGTGTCTGAATGAAAAATAATTTGTATATGACCAGGCTTGGTCATCTTCAGCAATTGGAATGCCGTATGGCAGGTGACTAGTTTATCATTGCAATGTTTTTGAGCTCAGTATCAGATAGCCAGGAAAAAAACTGGTGTGAAATTTGCAGTTGGAAATGTGTCAGAGTTGGCTTCTTAAAAGTTGTTTGACATGTGTCTTTCCAATCCATAGAATTTCTCTAGCCTGGGCACAGTTCAGAATGAGCTTGTTAACAGCTGGTGTGTTTGAGTGTGCTCCCCCTCCAGTTTGGAAGCATCAGGGTGGCATTATCAAAACACAGACAATCCTAAAAAGAAAATAAAACATGGAGGGGGAGAATGAGCTGGGCTGTCATTGCACACACAACTTTTTCAACCCCACTGAACCAAAAGCTGCCTGGAGCTGTAACGTTCTCCACATGTCAAGGGCATATCAGTTTGGCTCTGGCACAAAAAACACCTAAATCATAGTAGGGGGAGGATTCTGCTCTCTGGCAAGCTGGTTTTTTTTTGTCTTTGAGTGCCTTCCAAATTTTTTTAAGTGTCAATTAACCTTTGGTAGGTAGATTAGCAGGTATGTGGGATTCTTCTCCAACAAGGCTGAAGTAGATTTTTTCCCCCTCTCTGTACCTGAAGAGTCATATTATTGTGCACAGATCTTTTCCTTTCATCTGGTGGCCTCTCAAGAGCTCTTAAATAGGCCTGTTTCCACCTTCCTTTGACAGTGTCTGCTTTCCCAGGTTTTCTGCTGCATACAGAAGAGCCAGTTTATAAAGATATAGGGCCCAGTGAGTATAAAGGAGCTCCGTCTGTCAGTTTGTCATGCTTTAAAGGATTGTGGGCACCCTGAAGGGAAGATTAGTGGAGGATTGTCCAAATTGTCAAGGTTCTGAGTTCTTTCTTGGCAACCATTTTCTTGCATCAGCTTAGGAAAAAAAAAACTCTGTGGGGGGAAGGTAGTGAATGAGCAGGAATGATGACATTCCTTCTGTTTCAGACACTGGTCACAGGACAGTGCAGCCCAGTTTCTCAATTCAAGATCTAAGCCTCTGGCCTAGCCCATTGAGACCTAAAGCATGAACTTTGAGCATTTTGTTCCTGCCCAGAACCCAAAATCAAGGGACCTAAATATTCTATGTGTCTTCTTTCACAGGGCTGCCTGCCCCAGCTTTGATAAAAAATCTGAGTATCTGTCTTCCATTAGAGACACCTTATTTTGTACTCCTCCTGTTTTCTCTCTCTTGGTACTCTGAGTTAATGTCTGCTCAGTTTGTTGCCCTCACTGTTCTGTTTGTATCCCTCCTGCAGCACAGTGATGCTGGAGTGTGCCAAGGTGCAAAGTTCCTCTTGATTAAGCAAAGTCACTGGTCAAATAGGAAGGGAAAGGGCCAGATCTCACTGCCACACCACACATGTGGTCAACACATGTACCATGAGTGCAGTGCTTTTGGGACATGTCACCTCAGCCCATTGCCATGAATAATCTGTCCAGCAGAGGCACAGTAAGCCCACTGCTCATGGACAGGCTCAGTTGCACTGTGTGGGCTGTGTGCAGTGGATGTCTGTACACTGCAGGCACTGCTGAGCTCTCCAGCAGACCCTCATGTGTGCCAGATGCCCAAAAGTCCCAACCGAGTGTCAAAGTCAGATTTTATTGGATCAAAGTTTTCCCTTGGGAAAGCTGGCTCTGTGACAGGAAGGAGGTGAGGTATTGCTCATGGCCATGCTGGGGAGGGGTGATCTTTGGTGCTCTTGTTTATCTGAAACACAGATAAAGAAGAGCAAAACTGCAAATTGTATGGGTTTGATAGGAATTAATGATCCTAAAAGAGTAGATCCTAGTAAAATAGTTTAGGGCTGAATTGAGGAACATTATTACAAAAGGTGGGTGTTTTGAGGTCAATATTGAAAAGTCACTGTCCCCGTAAGAGTTCTTCTGAGCTTATGCCCAGCATAGTAACTTTGTGTCCTATTCAAACTGATTGTTTATTTCAAACATCATTGCTTGTTACTCTGTAGGCAACAGGAGTGTAACCCAGTTACTACTCAGCATTGCTGTAAGGGGGAAGTCAGTGATGCATAAACCTGGCTTTGGCCACCTGTGCAGGCAGAGTCTCCCTAGTCCCCTGGTGGGATCAGCAGGGAGAGCTTGGCCTTCTCCTCACTGCATCTCCACTGTGGTCATGCTTGCCCTGAATGAAATGGTGTGAGCCTATTCCCAGCCTGAGCTGGAAGAAGTTCAGGTAAAACATACAGTATTGGTATGTGCAATGCCTGCAAGAAGTGAAAAAGTATTTGTGGTTGAAGAAACTTGGGCCAACAAGCTGAGCAGCCATGGGCTCTGCATTCAGGGCCAAGAATAAAGCTGATGAGTCTTTTATATACTTCCAGCAGCTTCAGTATTATCTCAGGTGCATTTAACAGTAGAGCTGTAAATTACAGTGAGAAGAAAATTCAGCCAAACAACCTGTTTTGTAGTTAATCTATCCAGGCTTTATTCCTCCAGGAAGTCATCTGATGTTACTTTATGTACTTGCTGCCTGTGGGAGATGGTACCCCTGGGAATGTATTTCTGGGTCACTGGATATTGCAAGGATACAGATGATTAGAGAGAGAATCAGCTACGTGTCTACAGTATCACTTGTTCCCCATCTCAGCGGGTAATAAATAGTGCCACAAAGCACAGCAATAGTCAATATACCTACTAAACCATCTGTTCAGAGCTGCTCAAATGGACTTGGTTAAGCAATTATCCCCCAGGGGCTGTTTATATGTTAGAGTATCTGCATATCCCTTAGATCCTTAACCTTTAGACAGGTCCGCATAGCGATGTCTTGATTTATTTTCTTTGTGTGGTCTTGACCTTCTCCTGGCAGATTTAACATGACCCCTCTCAAGAATGTAGATCATGCTAGAAATGAATTTCTGTCTTCACAACTGCTGGTTTTATGTGTGAGTTTTTGTAATCTCTCCTATTAACCTATCAAACTCAGGCCTAATAATCCACTGAGGCTGGACAGGACTCGTGCAATACAAGAACTGCACTTTGGGATAATACTATTCCAAATATGCTAGTTCTCCAGCCTTTTTTGCCTTTTTTCTCTGAAGTCCTGAAAAGCTGTAGAAATCATGTTTTTAGTAAATAAACTTTCTCCTTAGGAGCTTTCACTCCCTCTCTTTGAAACTGAGGGAAGAAATCTTATAGACTGGAATAAGACACTGCAAAAATAAAGTGGATTTTTAAATTGTGTCCTATTAAATAAACACTGCAGTTTTCAGTGGGTAAATTGAGCTGGGCTGGCAGTACCCAAATGCCCTACATTTCTAATGGAAATGCCTCACCCAGTGCAGCTGCATTGGGTGGTAGTGAGAAGTGGCCTGTGAGCTTCTGCTCCTGGCGGCCTCACAAAGAGGATGCTGTGGCCTGGGAGAGCCATGGAGAATGCCTTCATCTCCCTGCTTCAGAAGTGCTGAACCCTGCAGCTCCCAGCTGATCTGAATGCTGCTGGGGCCCTGTGGGAGCCATGCCCCACTGCTGTCAGGGCTCTTTCTGTTCTTGGGGTAAAAGAACGGTGTTTTAGTCCCTCTGCTGGGGGCTTCAACTTTTCACCCGAGGCAAAGGAAGATGGTGCTGTCAGTAAAATGACCTGGCGTATCTCTGTGTGCTTGCAAATAACCTAAATTTCATGTATATTTTAAATGAGCAATGTGATTTATTTCTTAGGCTCTGAACTTGCTTTGTGGCTTCAACTTTTGAATCACAGTAGAGGCTTGATAGTCTTTAAAAACATATCTGTGGGCTGCTTAGAAAAACTGAATCTGTCGTGACATCCGTAAAGCAGTCAGGACTTTAATGGGCAATCCCTGATGCAAAACACTTTGTGCCTTTCAGCAAAGAGCTAAATATATTTTAAAAGGTATATAAAAAGAAAGGTTACAAAAGGCCTGACAGTGTGTTCTTCTGTGTTCATGAGGAAATTTCTAGTTCTGGGCCCGGGCTGCTGAAGGCAAATCTGAGGTCCTGGTCTGCAGTGGATATGTCCCAGGGCTGCATGCTCTGCTCTGGAGAGATGCTTCTAATGATATTTGCCCTGATTTTTGACTATGAAATGAGGGCTAATGATATTCTGGTGTTTCTACTCTACTCTTTTGTCTGTACAATAAAAGGCACAACTCTTGTGCTACCTGCTGAAGTCTGCCATGGCTGCAGTAGATAACAGCCAGGTTCTGGAATTTTAAAAATTTAATGTTTTCTAACTAAATAGAGAGAGCTATGAATCATGAGTTGTTGTTCACTTCAGCCTTGCTCATGGAAAAGGAGGTGGCTTAGCACTGGCAGTGGTGGCAGCTACCCCCATGGCTTGGTTCCTAGTTGCTTGTTGTGGTTTAACAAAGAATATGTCTATTCCTAGCAGGATGTTCTCTTCTCTGTTTTTCTTGCCTTTTTCTCAAGGACAAGGCTCTGTATGCTGGGGCAGAAAAAGATGGTATAACTCTTGCTTTGTTGCAGAGAAACTTCACAGGATTACAGTCTAAGGAGAAAGTGTATTTATTATGGCATCTTTTTCATCAGCGGATGTCAGAGGAATGCACAAAGAAGGTCAACACCATTATCTCATTTTTAGATGGAGAAACTGTCTCTGTAGTTACTGCAAACAGGGAAGCTGTCTCGCCATACTGACGTTGCCTGGAACCTGCTCTGTAGCCCATAACTGAATTTAAACTTGCATGAGAATTTATTCTTTTCAATTGCACCTTTGGAGCCCATTTGACCTTTTTAAAGGATTATTTCCCCAACAGTAAATATGAAATATTATTGCAGAGATTTCTGCATTCCTTTTATTAATTACTTTTGGTCTGTATTATTTGAAATGAAGGTCATTTAATTAAACTGCTCAAATTTTTTAAATTGGCAGTATTTCCCTACCAATGTCATAGTAGCCAATGATCAGAAATAGTACTGCAGTGAGGGCTATGTGTGTCCACACTTTACAAATAATTTTCTCTCTCAGCACAGAAATTTTCTTTAAAGAAAGGTAAGGATGAATTTTTCAGGTTTATTTGAGCTCTAAATGTCCAACAGCCTCAGTGGAGACACTTGGTGGGGCAGACAAATGATGGGACATTGCACACCAGGCTACTCCCTGCCCGTGAAGTCATGTGAAACATGAGGCTGATGTGCTGTAAGCAGCTGCAGTGTTTCGGCTTTCAACCGGTGATTTTTACACATGACTTACTTAAAAACTGATGGCTTGTTTAGGGTTGGCTTAAGACAAAGCAGTTTCAATAGAGAGCTGGAGGTGAGTAAGATTAAAAGTGCAATTTGATATAGGTATAGGTGTCAGGGTCAGCAATATTTAGCATTTAAAAGACAAGTTTTGGAAGGAAAAATAAGTTTCCTACTTCAGGATCCAGCTTATTCTTTGTTCCAAAGGCAGGACTCCTATCAGTAGCTGCATGACCTTACTTTTGCCTGGCTTACACTTTCTCTTCTTGAAAATCTGCCTTTAACTTTGGGAGAAAAAAAATTAGAAAACTGGAGAACCACCAGTGTGTCTTGTTCTTTTTGTGCTTGTTCAGGTGTGTGTGAAGGGAAAGGCAAGAAAAATGCATGTACATGTAAAATACACACAGTCAGTGGCTCTGATCTTGGCCTTTGGAGCTTCATTCACCATCTGTAAAAAGATTTTTTTTCCAGCTGTAGTGAGCATACCACTATGTTAATACATCTCTTTCTGTACATAGCTGGGGAAGACAGTGCCCCCTCTCTGGACTTGTAGCCAGAGTAAGGGAATCTCAAGGACTAACTCCCCTCTCACTGTGAGGAGGAAACAGGAGCAGGGAATAAATCCAGCAACTGACACAGGGTTTCTGTGCTCCAGTAAGGTATTCAAACCATGAATGATTTACATTCATTAAGTTTGGATTTCAATCCAAATCTCAGCAAATTTTATGCTGCATTTCTCTTTTGCACATTAAAGATAAACTATCAGTGTGCAACAGCAAGATCTCTTCTGTCTGCTCCAAGCCTCTGAAGCAGTCACAGAGCTCATCCTTGGCAAAACATCTCTGTTACAGCCAGTGCTGTTTGTGGCTCAGGTTCCTGTTGCCTGCCTGTCTGCTGCCCCTTCGCCCCAGGGATGACCTGAGAGCAGTTTTGGTTTGAAGAATGAATGTGAAGAAGCCTTAAGGAGGGCTGGGTACCTGGGTGAGCAAAGTGCTGTGTTGTGCAGGACTGTTGCATCTGCAGGCTGGCAGTTCCAAAGGTTAGCAAGCATCTCCCCCTCGTGCTCCCAGGGAGTCTGCCAGATTAGATATTTCTGTCCTGGCCTAGCTCTAAAATCATAATGACTTTTATTTAGCATTAATGTGGATGCCTTGAATGTTTCAATGGGACTTCCACTGTCAAGTCAGCATTAAAGTGCCATTAAAACAAAGTGTTACTGTAAGAAGCAGAACCTGCCAAACACTTCTCAGAAGAGCACGGTGCTTTACAAGATGAGTAAGCGCTTGCTCCTCTCTATTTTCATGTGAAAGTCAGTGATAAGTCTTTTTATTGATTGGACAAAACAATAGAGAAGGGACGTGTGAGAACTGTTGGCAAGACTTTTTATGACAAGTGGCAGATCAGTGGATGTTAATTTGCTCTTCATTACACTGCAGTGTCCAAGATGAATCTTCACTGGTAATCAGGAGAGCATGATGTGACACTGCACAGGAATACAGGGCACTTCCTATATAAAATTGCCAAATAGTTCAGACTGAAATGGTGACTCCTGGCTATAAAACCACACTGCAAAACTCTTCTAACAATGTTTAAGTGAATTGCATTTGGTATTTCCATTGACTATATCTTTATTCCAAATTCCCTTTGAAAAGCAGCATAACAGTGAGGCACAAGTTGCACTGAAAGCTCAGGGGTTAGGCTCCTGTGTCACTTATGTGACTTCAGAAAGTTTTAGCTGAAAAGATCAAAATGACCAAAGAGTGCTCAGGTTTCCATAGGAATCTTCTGTATTCTGCATCACAGAAACTTATCCTGCAAAAGCAGTGTAATAAATCCCAAGATCACTTTACAGCCCTCCTCCACTCTGTGTAGACGATTTACAGCACAAGTGGCCAAGTGATAAAGACAGGAAAAAGTAAGGAATAACATCAGAGATCGTGAAATTGACTGAATAAATAAATCCTGCTCTCGTTGTTTGCAGTCCTCATTTTGCAAGCTTTCAGGTTTAGTAAGGCAACACTTTCCAGCCTTGCTCTGCACTGTTTAAAAGTAGAATATCCTACCCCATACCAACCCTATGAAATATGTGACAGAAGCATGGGCTGACAACAAACGAGATGTGGAATTTTAATAAGAAGTGTTTAGGTGCAAAAAAATGGGGATTTGTTAGAATTTTTATTTACTCCCAGTAAGAGACAGGAAGCAATAAGATTTCTTAATTTGAAGTTAGAAATTTGAGAGGGTTTAGTTGCACAGAGACCTCTGAATGACCCAAGTGAGATGCTCTTGTAGAAGCTGGGACTGCTCTGCCCAGTTCAGGTTGGGAGTCTGAGCTCTGCATTTCCCTCACTCTAGTTTTTGGTTAATTTGGTGAACTGGTCTTTCTCTTTCCTGTTGGGGAAGAGGTTTTAAAGGGCTCTGTTATATCTGGTTGTGAGAAGGGAGTGTTTTGAAATCTTGGTTTTGTCAGACAGGAAATCCCTTTCCTCCCTACCTGTAGGTGCCTGATGTTCTTGCTCTCTGCTGAAGAGATACTTTGTAAGGCTTGGAATGGGAATGTCAGACAAAAGAGCTCTCATGTCTTTGATGGCCCTGGAAACTTCATGTTTCCTATCCTAGGAAGAGCACTAAATGGGGTTCTTTTTTCATGCCACTACAGCATTCCCAAGGAAGATTCATGTTTGGATTATGTTCTTAGGCGTTATAAATCAGAGCTAATGGCAGAGATAGGTTGATGGCTTGAAGTAAGTGGAAAAATAAATTGGTCAATGCAGAGGCCTAGGGCTGAGAAGACATAAATATAAAATTTACACCCCCTAACCCTACCCCCAAAGAAAGTGTCAGACCTCCAATTCTTAAAACATCACTTAAACAAACAGGAAAAGAGTCAGTTGTACATGATCTTTGCTCCACTGATGGGAAAGTTGAAATCTGGGACGATACAAAATCTGTGTGAAGCTTTTGAAAAAGTATAATTTCCGTGTTTCCAGAGAAATCGAGAGGTATGTACCATGAAACATTCATTTTGAAACGGCATCAAGCTTTTTCAGGGGAGACATCAGAAGACATAGAATTCTTTGTCAATATCATATTAGAATGAAACATTAAAAAAGGAGAAAAGCTTATATTCAGTCTCATGGGGTTGGACTGTGAGAGTTGAATGCCTCTATTTGGCCTTGATAATTGTTCTTTTATCCTTTGTGCAGTGTTGGTATGTTTTCACCCCCAGCCCGCTGCCTGTGTCCTTGTCTTCTCAACTGCCAGCTACCCTGGCTCAGTTCTCAGCTTTGTTCTCCTTTATGACTCAATCACAGACTGTAAAATCTCTGCTGAGGCCATGATTCATCACCTGAATGCACTTTCTTTAAAATAAAGTATGTTTTTGTGATAGGAAAAAGATAAAAAAATTACTTTTCAAAGTAATTCCAGAGGCATTTTCAGTCCAGTATCTTTCCTTTTCATATGCTTTTAATTTCATTTAAAGCTATATGAGAGTATTTAAAAATATAGAGAATATGTAAACCACTAAGGATTATATAAGATGCAAAATAATATTCCCAGATCTAAATTAAAAGAAAAAAAAAAATTCCAAGTGGTTGTTGGTACCAGTCTGTTTTGCTGTTCAATGTCACACTGTTTCTGATCCCATTTATACTGACAAGTGTTATAGCAACATCTCTGAAGGGAATTGAGCTGTTCTGAGGTGCAATTGCCACAGGTGAGATGAGAGTTAGGATGTTGGTGCAGACAGGAATGTGTTTTATTTGCCTCATCTGTAATGGAAGCTGGGCTCGCTCTGTTCCTCTGCTCTTCTGGATGCCTTTAGAAGAATCTACTCTTTTGTTAGTGCCTGTGAATGAGAGTCTTGGTTTTATTGGGAGAAACATGATCTCCCAGCTAATAAATACAGATGGCAAAGGACAGATCCCTTGCTCCAGAGCAGTTTTCTTTTGGAGAATGCTGATCTCTATGAATTAGAATCTGAATGTGAATGTAGAAAAATTGGTGATAGCCTTGCATTTGATGAACCCTCTTGTTTCTTTCCTGGTGGTGCTCTTGGGATGGTTTCCAGCCAGGCAGCTGACAAAAACTATGGCTATAATAAGAAGATTTTTAACATGTTTACTAACATGAGGTATGCTGTGGGTTTTGTACAGTCTTGCTTTTGACCTGTGAGAAGGTCTCTTAGTATGAGCATCATCTGAGACACCTCCTGAGAATGAACCTCCTGCAACACAGAAGAGAGAAGCTGGGTTTTCCAGCTGAGACAGTTCTAAGCCCCTCAACATGGACCAAAGCTGGGAGCCCAACCTGTCACCTTTACTGTGGCACGTGCAGTGCAGGAGCTGTGGAGCACAGGGATGCAGAGCAGATCTGCTTTACTCCTGCCCCTTTGGACAGTCATTTCCCCCACATCCATTGCCTAAATGTATTGTATGGCTCAGTTCAAAGGCAATTCCTAAAATAATGCTTGTGGTAAAGCTGGATTGAAAATATCTGTGTGTGTGGGAGGGGGTGGTTGTACAAAAAGGAGCAGGGAGTACAGACACAGGTTTTTCTGATTCACAAGTTGCTTTTCTGAATATCCCACTGGAGCTCACCTATGGGGGTGCTGTTCTTTGATTTCTTCAGCTGAGGAAGCTGCTTGTGAGTTCAATGAGGAAGGTGAGCTCAGTGTAGGAAAGAGGGAGAGAGAGAGGAAATTCTGCTTGTGGAGCTTGAACCAGTGTATGCTTTCTCCTGCTCCAGTACATTGCATATCTTTAGTAACTGGGGGCTTTATTGCCCTAGTAATGCTCAGAGCTGCAGGTGCATCCCAGAGCTGCATTGAGTCCAGTCATCTGTGCACCCCTTTGGAAAACTTACAGCATTTTCACAATGGCCCTTTGGCTTTAATGGGACTTTTAGTGAAATAAACTTACATAAATAGCCTAGCATTTTTGTGGGCTTTCAGTTGATTTTTTTCCCTTTTTCTTTTTGGGAAAGTAATTTAAGGACAGTGACCTAAAGAAGTTGGAGTTTCTCTTGAAGCACTGAGTCTGTGGCACTACTGTGGTAAATAATTCATGTTACATGAGGAGAATCCCCAGTTCTTTTAAATTGTTCACACCCTGTGAAATCGGAATGCAGTTACTAAAACTGTCAGAAATTACTAGGTTCAGCACGTCTTTCACCTGCTGAGGTTGGCCCTTAAATGTTACCACTTATGAATAGGCTCTAAAAGACGAGGTGTGGAATTATGATAGCCTTACAGACGCCTGACAATCTTCTATGTGTGTGTATATATATGTATACAGGTATATTCGTTCTAATTCTGAGAGTCAGAGTTTAGAAAACCATTTTGCCACATTTGGGAAACGGGTTCTATCTCTGGCTCTTCTCCATTTCTATACTGACCCTTGATAAATCTGTTATACCTCTTGACTTGCCTATAAAAGAGGAATGGTGGTTTTGCTTTTTATCAAGTACTTTGAGATCTAGGATTGAAAAAACCTTTGAGGAGTTTTCCTCCTGGGATTTTAAAATAAGCTTTTCCTTAAACAAAAACAACTGCCTTTGTGAAGAGCAAATGTTTCTTGTTTTTACTGTTCTTTACTCTGACACCCCAGAATAGTATCACAAATATTTTGGTTCTTGACTAATGCTGTTTGTGTGTTCTGTGTGTGCATTTGTGTTCACAAAACTGTTGCTGGCAGGAGCCGGCTGTCCTGTCTTTGCAGGGATAGCGTGACAGCAAATGGTGCTCCTCCTGCACACCCTGACCCTGGCAGGCAGCCTGACATTTCAGGGAGGCATGTCCTGACACAGCCCTGCCCAAGTCAAGTGGAGCTGGGACCATGAACTGACTGAGGAACTGCCTGAAAATCAAGGGGAACTGACACTTCTGCAGGCTTTTCATCTGGCGTGGAGCACCTGGAGTCAATCTATCTTCCTCTCCTTCCTCTCCCTCCTTCACAGCCATCAACATCGCCAGGGCTCAGGGCTGCAGCAGCAGCAAGGTTGATGGGAGGCACATGGCTTGGGATAGGGGCATGTTTCCTGTTTCCCTGCTGTTATTAATACTATCACTGTTGAAATTTTATTCTGATCAGCCTAGGATTTATGTGGAATAAAAGTAAGCACCTGGCAGCTGTAATGGAGCCACTAAGCAGTCATCAGCCTGTTGTGATTGAGAGCATTTTCCTGGTGGCCCTAAAAAGTACTGAGCTGTTTTTATCACTCTGCACTCTTTCCAGGTGCAGTCCTTTAAGAATTAATCTGCCAGGAATTACAGTAGCATTAGAGGGTGGGAATTAAATTACAATATTGATTATGCATATGTATTTATACCCTGCACAAATCGAAAAGCAGCTGCAAGGCAACCTGGAGTGAACAGTTTGGCTGGCTGTTTACAAGACTGCTGGGTGGTTGGGATGATTGATTGCCTTGCAGTAACCTTTCTGTGTTCCAGAGAGCATTCACTGTGTGCAGAGAAATCACTGTTCCCTTAGGGAGGACAGAGTTTGTAATGCAAATGTCAAATAATTTTTATATTGAAAACTAAGTAAAAGGCCACAACGATTTTTATTAGTAGCTTGTTTAATGAATTCTCTGTCCTTTGAACCTAAACAATTCCAGTTTTAAGCACAATCTCCCAAATTGGTATTTTATAATCTCTGTCAGCTTTCTCTTCTAGATTTGGTAGTCTTTAAACTGTCGATTTTGATCCTTTCTTGATCTCTATCAGACTAAAAAGTTTCCTGTGTAAGGAAAACAAACAAAAGAGACCCTTAAAATAAGTTTGTTTTATTTTTGAACTATTTACTGACCTAAAAACATACAATGGGTTTACTATTTTACTGCTGGAAAGTTGCCAAGGAGACGATGAACTACAAATTATATAGATTATATATCCCACTGTATAATTAGGATAGCAAACAGTCTACTGGAAAATATTTTACCAACTACTTTATATAATGGAAAGTTCAGAGCAGTGTAACAGAAACCAGCTAATATGTCTCTTAATATAAATTCTACTAGAGATTTAAATTAAGGTTGGAACACTGGTGCTTTACAGACTATCAGTCTTTGTCATGATTATACCTGCCTGCACAGCCTAATTTTGAAACTCTGTTATTGTTCAGAATTTACCTACTAGAAAAACTCAGCAGAGCTATGATGTGGTTTTCTCTGTTTCCTTTGCTGTGTGAGCAGGTCTTCTGGACACTGCCTTGGAATTTGTTCTTTGCTTCTTTTCTGTGACTTGTAATGACCAATTTGATACTTATTTCTCTATTCTGTGATGAGGGAGCTGCCACAATTTTTCATTAAGATACTGTTTAAGCATGGCAGACAAAAATACACTCTTTAGATTTCCATGTACGTTCCTCTGTAGCACGTGCAACAGAGTTTTTGTGAAAGGAAATATGTCCCAAATTAAATAATCAGGAATGTTAATGCCGACCACGCTGGGTGGAGCTCTGAGCAACCTGGGCTAGTGAAAGGTGCCTCTGCCTATAGCAGGGACTTGGAACTGGGTGACCTTTAAGGTCCCTTCCAACCCAAACCATGCTGCGTTTCTGCTGGTTTGACTGAGACAAGGAGCATTGTCTTTGTGTGATGGTTTATTTCAGTGTCCCCAGACTGTACACCATTTGTCACTGAATTTGTGTACCATTACTTACTCTGGAGTATCTGATTTTTGGTACCCTGAACTCTTATTTTTGTCTCAGGCCTTACCCAAGGAATGTTGTTTTTGTTTCAAGTTTCTACTCCCTGTTAGTTGTGGGTCTAGTACTCAATATTTTGTGAGTACTATTGATGGAATGAATTCTGCTTTCTCCTCTCTCTGTGTGAGCTGATGGTACTGCAAATCCTTCTGAGTGTTAATGAGAACTTGACTTTGTGCAAAACTATAGCCCAGAAAGGGAACACACCAGAGATGTCATTTGTTTTCACTACTTTATGTTTTATGGCCACATTTTGTGGCAGTACTCTGCTTGCTTTACTGGAAAAATGCAGCATGGAAAGAATGTGGGCTTTAATAAAAAGGGTGAAGGAAACCCTTATGGCCATGTTTCCTGATTCTTGGTAGTCACGAGACAGCTTTGCTTTCAATCCATATAGACACACTAATGCATCTTGTATTTGTCATAACACCGAGATCGCTGGACTTGTTGGCTCCAAAGGTCTCATAAAAGTCTTTATATTAGCTTTAATCATCAGCAGGGGGAAAAATGGCCTGAACAGACTGAAAAGTGGGTTCTGGCTTGGTACAGCTGGCTCCAGCAAGAGGGCTCTGAATAGATTCCTTGGCTGTCCTTTCCTCCAGGCTGGCCAGGAAGAGGAGCAGCCCCAGGGTGCGGAGAGGCTGCTCCTCACCAGTGCCTGGGGGGTACTGGGGCTCACAAAGGGGAGAGATGGAATTGCTGTGGTGTGTCCTGAAGGCTGCCCAGGGCTGGATCCATGATCCTGAGAGCCCCCTTCCCTCCCACTGAGCTTTCAAGCAATATGTTAAAAGTACAGCACCTTCACATACTGTCTGAATTGACCCAGCCGCTGGAAAACTGACTGCTGGAGACTGTCACTACTTTGTGACAGTCTGAGGAAAGCTGGCATCCACCCTGACCAGACAGCCAGAGGGGTGGGTGGTGTGACCATTTCTGACAGGGTCTTGCTAGTAAATTTTCTCTGGCCAGCCTGCTGATAGCATTGGAAAATTTTGAATGTGAGACATAAAGTCGATTAAATGTAATATGTCTTTCAGAGCTACTCAGAAATTAAATTCTCTTAAATAACATCAATGTTTTTGCTTGTGCTACTTATAAAATCTAATGAGAACTTGAAAAGACAAGGATTAAAAAGAATTATTTGTCTATTGGCAATTCCCAAGGCTAATTTTGCTTCACAAGTTGGAAATGTATATACCCAGGAAAGCTTTAATACATATCTATACTTATAAAGTTATTAAAAAATCAGACTATTAAATCTGAAGGCTGCAGTGTATTGAAGTTTATTGGATCTTCTTTCCTTTCAACCCCACTTGCAAGACTGCTTATGCCACTGTCAGGGATCAAAAGGCAGGATGTTTCCTGGGCTTGTAGGACCCAGGACAGCCCTGCTGTGTGCACCATCAGGTGCTTCCTCTGGCAGCTTCTTGCTCTGTTTTTTGTCAGCCCCTAGGTGGGAGCAGGCAGCATTCCCGATCAACTGCAGGCTCTCCTCTGCCCACTCAGCTTGGGGGATGAGTGGGGCCTTGGAAGTGGGGCTTGTGCTGGCTGGAGGAGGCTGAAAAAGAGGAAGTGAGACTTGGAAGGCACAACACATGTGGTCCTCTGCTACAGGCTGGAATTTCTAGCAGCTCCTTCCACTTAATAAATGTGCAGCTGTGTGTGCTTAAACTGCATGGTGACTCTTAGGAAAGGACAAGGATCTACGGGATAGAATCAAATGATAGGTGCTAGTTGTGTATTATCCTGGTTAACTGTAAAAAAATCCTGAGAGAAGGGGAAAAGCATATTCTAGTGTAGAGAGAGAAAGAAAAAAGACAAACGTGGTTCATGAATTGAATGAAAGTGAAGGAAGATGAATTGGAGATTATAATTAGAAAGCAAAGGAGCAGGCAGGTTTTCCAACCTCAGTGGGAAAAGATGATTGACCTGAGCAGCAGGAGAAAAGAAGAGGAAATATTGCTGACAGCTAAAATGCAGAAGCTATTACTTGAGTCTGACCTCTAAAGGAGAGTGGGGGAGGAATTAACAAAAGCCCCAGACATGAAACGTGCAGTGCTCATGCTGGAGTCAGGGGAGCCAGAGAAACAACATCTGAAGGCTAGATACATGAAGCAAAAATGCTAATGTTATTACATACATGTTGTTTCATGGTCTGTGCCAACATATATTTGTAATGTTTGTATTTAGTTTCTCATGTTTATCAGAGTTGTCAAAACCACTTTAAAATATTTGGTACAGATGTTGAAGGTGCTATCTAGGGTCTCTTCCTCCCATGCTTGTTCCTCCTGTTCTTTGCTCAGCAAATCCGTGCAGGAGGAGCATTTGTTCAAGAAAAACTTATTGTCACCAGTTATTTCAGTCCTCCAAAATACCTTTTATAAGGTACATACAGCAAATAATATAATGTTAGTTTACTTGAAACTATAAAATAAAGGGTCAGCTCTTCAGCCAGGATAGATGGGAATCATGCTGTAAAATCACTCTGGACAGCATATTTCTTGCCTGACAAGATGCCTGAAGTGCCCCTGGGAATCCTCGGAGCTCTCTGTAACCTCTGCTTTAGCAGTGTGAAACGGTGTGAGTTTTCTGAAGAGTGAGGCTGAGTGGTCTAACCCACACCACCACAGCCCTGTGCAGGAGGCCAAAGGCTGAGTGCACACAGCTGCACAGGAGCTGGTTTGCCAGTCCAGGGGCTTGGGGAGACACCACTGTACCCTGATCCTGGGTTGGGTGTTTGCCATGCACACAACCCTTGCCTTTCTCTCTATATAGATTGCCCTTGTTCCTAATCTTGACCATTTTCAGCTATTTCCTCACTGCCCGCCCCCCTCTGTTTATGACATTTCATTGATAGATTTCTGTCTTTTTACAAATTCCATATCAAAAGACTCTTCTGATGATTACTAATTTCTGGACCTCCTTTTGTTTCATATTGCTTTTAGTCCTATTTCCTTTGCCCCTTCCTTTCATAATCAAGATTTCTCTTACCTGAAAATACATCTCCTATAAACAGAACCGTGCATTTAGGTATCTAATGAGGCACTTTCCAAAAATCCTAATTATGTGTAACAGTTTTGAGTATTGTTAATGACTGCCTTCTGCTGTGGAAAATTGGCCTCCTGAAAGACCATGTGAATATGTGAGTGTGTAAAATAATTACTTGTCATACTGGGTTCTTTTTTTCAGATAGCAAATTAGGTTCTGGTAATTAGATCTTGATCACTGACATTGTGGCAATGATGTCATTACCCCCACTCCCCCCCTTTTTTTTTTAAGTATGATCAAATAATTTCATCCATGAAAATGTAGTGTAGATTTATCCCAAGCTTGTGTTCATCCAGGTAACAGTCAGACTGTGGAGCACATGGATGATTCAAGAGCATAATGGGCATACTTCCTTCCTCAGGCCATGGTATTTGGAGGCCTAATGATGCAAGAAATCCTACCAGCTCCTTATTAGGCACCAGCATACCTTTAAAAATCCAGCTGCTATTTAGTCCTAGCTTGGGGTTGGATTTTAGCCTCTTTGCCAAGATAATTCTGCTGTTTTCAATACCACAAAAGCAGTTGCTCGCTTCCTTTGCTGCCTCTCTGCCACCCCTGCTCTCGCACTGTGCCTTATGCCCCAGGACCTTCTGCTGCAGGACAGTTTTTCCTTTTGCAGATGGATGGCCTTGACCCCCATCCAGGATTAGTTCTCATGTGGCAGATACATCATTATAGGTGAATAATGTTGGCTGCATTTAATGTGAGGGACAAAAAAAAAAAAAGAGTTTAATAAGGAGCATGGGACCTCCAACCTCTGTGCAGGCCATCCTAGAACTGCTGCTCTAAAAGCTGCTGTGTGAGAATTGCACTGTTGTAGCTCCAATATATGAAATTATCCTAAAACTAAGCAACAAAAATGTAACACCTGAAATGACAATGGCTCTTTTTCCACACTGTAATGAGAGATATTTGTGGGTAGCAGGATGTGGTGCTTATACCTTCACTGCTCTCATCTGTCTGCAGAAAACATACAGCACAACCCCTGTGGCATTCCCTGTGGCTCCAGCTCAGCAAAGTAGCTCAGTGTGTCCTGAATTTAAAGTGTGGCTCCAGAAGGGCTGCTCATATGCTCAGTGTTATGCAAAGTATGTGATTACCTTGTTAGGAGGAATAGAAAAATACTAATCTTGCAAGACTTCAGACACAAATGTATTTATTTCATGTGCAACCTCTGTGTAACCAGCACTAGACCAAAGCCAGGTCAAACCCCTCCCATGGAGACCTTATCTTGTGCTGATTTGTTTGTTTTTCAAAGATGCAAGATGGTCTTTTTTTGTGTGTTAATTTTTTTCCCCTGATAAAAATATTTGAGTCCTGAAGTGAAACTCCAAAGTGAGCAGCTATTATTTCTTCTTTGTCAAGGACCTGTTTTCTTCTATTTGTCATTAACATTTGTCAGCTGGTAAATTATGCACAGTTTTCTTTTGGCTCTGCTGTTTTTTAGCCAGCCATAATTGCGCTAGCTGATTCCTGTGTAGACTTGTTTTCAGCTGCATTGCTTACATGCCTTTTTAATAGACTGTAATTTTTGTTAAGTAAGTTATGTCAGATTAACTACTTCCGATAAGATGCGGTATTATACTTGGGTTTTCTTTTTCTCCCAGCTGGATGCACAGAATATGTCACTGCTGACTTGCTTTCTCCTGCCTCCCTCCAGCTAAATGGCAATATGCCACTGCAGCAAAACTTCTGTTTGAGGATTCATTGGCTTTTTTTGTTGGCTAGTAATGAGGCTTTGAGGTAGCTCGCTGCTCCTGATTAGCGACAGCGCGCACAAAGAAAGGAGTAGTGCAAACCAGTCATTAACTCATAGTGAAAGCCTCAGCATTTAACTTCATAAAGATGAGGAAAGACTCTGTTAAACCCCTTCCATTCAGACTGGGCTGGTTTGGGGGTGTTTTTAGGCGCCTGCCTCGGTTTTGTGGAAATAACCAGTTGGAGTGTTGATTATGCTCCTGTTCTTGCTCTGCGCTCTGGTTTCACCCCACTAGTGTGACATGGTGGGGCTGGCTGGAGGTGAGGATGGGCTTTGTCACCTGGCTTGTGCTCGTGGGGGCTGGGAGCAGCTCTGGGTGCAGAGAGGGCAGGTTCCAGGGCATCAGTGCTGGTGAGAGCTGCCGCACACGACCCCTGCCCCATCTGTGTGTCCTGCTGGCACAGGGTGCGCAGGGACACCGCGCAGGGCTCACATCTCTGCGGGCTTGGGCTGCGTCCAGAGCTCGGTGCTCAGCACTTGGCTGCAGTTTCCCTTCCCTAGGCTGGCTGCCACTCCAGGCTGCAGCATCCTGGGGGACTCTGGGTGTGCTCGCAGCTGTCGAAAGCAGCAAAGCTGTAGATCCAGGGAAGACATCTCCTGCTATTCCCTTCTTTTGTTTTGCTGCTTGAAGAGAAAATGAAAGGTTATGTGAATCTTCGCAGGCTGAAATAGTGAAATTTCAGAGAACTCTCTGCAAGAGCTTCAGCACAGTTTCTCAGCCTTGCCACAGAGTTCCTTTATCTCACAGATTTCAGTTTCAGTCATGGTGTTAATAGCTTTACCAGGTTTTGTTGTTTTAATGCAGCACAGTGAATTATATTTCTGGGGTCTCATATGAAAGACGATTAGCTGCTGGAAGCTGTTTATTTGTCTTGCAGTTTCTTTAAAGAAGTAAATAAAATGTGAAAATAATGGGACAGCACATTGCAAATAATAGGCTATTTTCTGCCCTGGTTTCTTGATGGAATGGATGTCATTTAATCAAGTGTGAGGATGAGAGAAGGAATATTATAAGTTCTCTTAAATATGATTTGCCACCTGCCTGATTGTTCAGAAGTGTATGCATGCTTAATTAATCTAATTAGTCAATGCATATATAAGAAGCAAATTTACAGGCTCTCTGTCATCTTAAATAAAACATTTTTGTTTTCCTAGGATAAATAATTCATTACAGAGCTGAGTCTGTAATCCTGGAGAACTGGCTTCTTGTATAACAAAAAAAAAAAAGAATGATGATGTTTCTTCTTTTTTCTTTGGCTTCTCTTCAGTCAGGGACTGCATGGAAGGCAAGAGCAACATCCACACTGGAGGAGCATAAATTTCCGTCCAAAAGATAAGGAGAGAGCCTACTAGCTTGGCCTCCATGAGCATTTTTGTGTGAGAGAGAGTTCCTGCTCTGGCACAGAAGCACACTGCAATGTGTGCATAATTATCCCTGAAAGTGAAATAATTAACATGCTGAAAACCATGGCAGAGTTCATAGAGCCTGGGTGTTTCTGCTTCAGAGGTTGGTCCACTAATTCCATGATCTGAATGTGCTGTCAAGAGGCCAAGGGGCAGCAGCTGTGTCCCTCTGGCAGGGACAGTGCTCCACAAACAGCACAGAGCAGGGCAGGCAGAGGGGAACATTTGGGTGCATGGACAGCCTCAGACTTCTAAAGTCACATCAGCAGCATCTGGGAGAGAGAATATCCAAATTAAAGGAGGCCCTGAATGTCAAAGGCAGCAAAATCTTGAAGGTTTTGTTTATTGATACATCCCAGCCTATGCACTTGTCTAAGTGCCCAAAACTTGGCACAACGAGGGTGTCCATCACCATGAGATGCTGCCATCACAGATGTGTGGCTAATTCTGTGAACTGGAGCTGTTCTTTTGTGCTGATTTCTTTTGGGGCCCAGTATGGTACAGAAGAGATACTTCTGGGGATTTTCCTGATAGAATGCTGCGGGGAATGGGATAGAATTTGGTGTGAAGATTGAAACAGAATTGATCAGCTGATTGTGCATTTTAAATAAAGGGGAATAAATGAAGTAGTTTGGTTTAGATTTTGAATTTCTTTTTTCTTAGTAGCTTTGTAAGTAAACATATGAAATTGGTTGAATACATGTCCTTTAGTAATAACTGGTAAGGTTTGCCCTCTGAAAACCTATGATGATACTTTCTTCACTGATTGTCAGGTGTAGTCCAGCTTCCTGGCCTCCAAATCCACAGGAAAGCTTTTGAACCCGATTATCTGTTGAAATACATGGCTTGATGTTGCCAGAGCTGGTGGAATTATTGGCTGTAATCACTGGCTGGAGATGAAGAGGCTCAAGGCTGTACCCAGGATGAATTTGCACTGCTGTAGTATTTACTGCTGGTTTCTACAGTTCTTTTCACAACTCCTCAGCAGGTTTGACCACTACAGCAGAATCTGTAGTGAGAGAATGTTTAAAGGCATTTATTTTTCTCAGTTTTCACACACAGATTGGTGAAGAATTCCTGCAAAGCAAATTAGTATGAAACTGCATCACTGATGCATTAACACCATGAAGATTGCTGTAACTCTAGCCAAAAGTGGAAAGCTGTCTTTTTCCAGGTGTCATGGCCCTGTCCTAGCAGTCCTGTTTCATTCTCCTAAACAAACCTTTAAAAGGGAGAAGATCAGAAAGGTGGTTTGTCCCAGGGACTTGCTTGCTGTGCACTGGGGTCACCCCCATGGGCTGCCTGCTTGTCCCAGTGTTGGTGGGTGCAAGGTGCTCCTGTGTCCTGTCTGTACAGTGTCACTCCTCTTGCCTGCCTGGGTTCTCTGGGGAAACCTGCCCTTCCCATAACCATTGCAGCCCGTGAAACAGCCCATTTGCCAGCCTTTCTGCAGGTTTGGGGCACAAGCCTTTCTGTCTTTTATGAAGGTGCTTTATCAGCTCCCCTTGGTGTCCACAGGGCTCTCGTGAGTCCTGTACCTGCGTGGGCAGTAGTCTTTGGGTACACATCTGTGCCACAGAGATGCCCAGAGGAGGCAGTGGGCACACTCCTGTTTTCTGCCTGGAAACTGAGGCAGAGGGGTGGATTTCAGACCAGTATGGCAGTATGGATTTCAGTCAGTGTGGCAGCCCCGGCTGTGAGGCAGCTCTGAGTCAGGTCCTGGGAAGCAAGGGGCAGAGTCTGGGTATTGCAGGGGGTCACAGGGATTGCTGACCCCAAATAAATACACGGAAGAGGACAGAGGGTGAATGGGCTCTTGAGAGGCAGGACACACAGGTGCTTTTCTCAGTGCTGCCAGGAGGTGCCTCTCTCTACTTGGGATTTATGGCCCCTGAAGGAAATTGCCGTAGCCTTTTTCAGAAACTGCTTGGGCTCACTCCTTTTTTCTCTCCAAGAGTCACGTTGGTGCAATGGACTTTTTTGCACAACAGCCCACTGGCTAGAAATCCAGGAGGAGGGGGATGAATGTTTGTGTCTTTTCAGTAGGGAAAGTCAGAACCTCAAGTTTCAGGGGTTTGTGTGTTTTTCTGAGCCAGCCCAGGACAACAGCCTGTGGATGGCTCTGTGCTGTGCTTTCTGTGTTTTCTTTAAAACTGCTTTATATAAGATAAATTCAGTGACTGGAACACCTCTGACACCCTCTTCCTAGCTCTTCATTGTTCCTCTACTGCTCAGCCAAGCCTTCAGGCCTGGAGAGGGGATTCCCAAGCTGCACATTCTATAATTTTCTAACTGCTCTGATAGTTGAGAGCAGCTTGGGTTTTACGACATGGAGTTTGTAGTACTGGTTGCTGAAGTTTGACAGGAGAGCTGCACAGAGACTGAAGACCAGTGTTTGTACCAGGCAGGTGTGGGTGGGAACTCCTTGAGCTCCTGTTGCTGGCCAGGGTGGCCAATTGGGATCTGAGCTAGTGCTTTATTTACTCGCTTGCTTTTTGTTTTTCCATCTGTATCTCTTGGTTCAACACAGAGCTATGATAAGAGCATTGCATTGCATTCCTTGGTTTATTGCTTTGTTTTCTGGTTTTATTGTCTTTGGCATTATGTTTTAGGTCAAATTTTGGACCTGTTCTATTTGGCAATGGCACACTCCATAAGGGAGATCTCTCTTGTACTGTTCCTGTATCCTCAGGGCTGGGTGCTTCCTGTGTGTCTGATCCCATTCACTGCATTTAACCTATCAAAAATGCAAATAATGATAATTAGATGGTGAATAACGCTATTAAAGATGCAGTTCGGTGCATATTTCACTGATTGGGCCAAATCAGGAAGCTTTGCAGCCTGTGCTGCCAGCTCTATGAGTAAAACTGCTTATTACTTATCTCAGATTGTAATGCGCTATCAATTAATTACTCCCAAATCTCTGGTGTCAGTTTGTGTGGCTGGTGAGGAGCGGTAAATCATTAACTTGCCGCGGCGCAGAGTTGAATTACAATGCCAGGCGGGCAAGGTAGGGAATTTGCAAGTTTGATCCGGGGGAAGGAATGCCTGTGTCTGCAGCATCCCGCTGGCCAGGGCAGGACCAGCCCCCTCCTCCCTGCCCTGTCTCCTCCACCGGGATGGGGACAGGGATGGGGACAGCCTGTCCCTTGTCTGGCACATGCCCTACCTGGAGGAGGAGCCCTGCCAGCCATGTGTCGCCCCTCGGCCCCCCTGAAAGGCAGCAGATGCTGGAAGCAGACAATGCCCTCCCAGACAGCAAGCTGCTGTGGGATCCGCCAGCGCCACACGACTGCAAAGCCCCAGCCAAAAACCAGCCGTGACAACAGAGAGAGATGGGGGAGTGAAAAGTGCCTGTGATCTGGCAGCTGAAATGCAGGGCAGGATTGTGCTGCTCTGAGCATGGGCACTGATAAACTCTGAGCTCTGCTTGTCTCCAGGAGGCACAACCATGGGGACAGCAATCATGCCTTAAACCATCAGCATTTTACATTTTTGTATGTGATGTTAATTGTGTTGAGGGTTGTGGCAAGGATTGATTTGTGTTTTACAAGAATTGGAGGCACAAAGGGAACAACAATCTTCTCTTTCCCAGAGCTTAAAAGGAATCCTGTCACAGAACTGGAGGGAAAAAACAACAGGTCTCATGAGTATCATGGTCTTGAGTTGATTCTAAAGGATTTTTATTAATCATTCAATGCTTTGAAAGTAAGCAATGGAAATTAAATAATTAACTTTCCTGTTCCAAGTATCAGTGTAATTTTTATGATGAGGACCTTTATTGCTTTATTTCATTGTGAGATGACCAGTATGTGTCAGCAATCTTCCCATTGGAACCCAAGTGAAAACAAGGCTCTGCCATTTTAGCAAAAAGAGGAGGTGGCTGAAAAGACTCCAGTGGCATCACCTCACTCTTTTGCTTTGTTTCCACAGAAGCATCATGCTCTACATGCCTGTTTTAAGTTAATCATCTCAGCTAAAAATGTTCTGTGACTGTAGTAAAGGCTTTAATGTTCTTCTGGCAGTAGATGAGTGAATCAGAGGGCATTGTTGGGCCATTTTGTGTCTGATTTTTCCAGCTGGCCCAGAGCACGGGGCATGCTGCCTGCTGGGCACGTGTGTGGTGACAGTGCTCAGCACCTCACGTGGCTGCCCGTGGTCTCAGGCTCCTGCCCTCATTGAACTGCTGCAGTGCAAGTCTCTCTTTCCCACTCCAGCAGTGGTTATCCTTTCTCTGCTCTCCAAACTGTGATCCTTGTGCTCCCACTGAATCTGCAGTGACTGGGTTCTTTGAAAAGAGGCTCTGTCTCCAGCTCTCTTTCCCTTTTACTCTTCTCCCAGCATTTTCCAAGCAGATCTTATAAGCTTGGTTAGAGTTAGAGGGTGTCTGATGTAATCCTTGTTTGACATGTCTCATGATGAATACAGGGTCTGACAACAATTCTGCTCTGCCTTTAACAACATTCGCACTAGGGAGAGGTCCAAAGTTAACATGTGCCATTTCAGAATGTAAAAGATGCTCTGTTTCTGAGTTCCCAAACCTAAAGCAATCTTTTTTTTTCCCTCAAAGTTCCATTCTAAGTCGAAAATTATATTCTTTCCCACAGGTCTGTCAGCTGGGCTCATGTGCAGCCATGTTTTATTGCATTTTAGCCATGTCCTTCCTAGGAATCAAAAATAAGTCCCTCTAGTTTGCAAAGAAAAATCTTTAGAAACCACATCAGCATCAGCTGCAGAATTACTATCTTTATCTGTTATTCAAAGCTCATCAAGCCTCATGTGTGCAGAAGATCCTCTAGCCTGACCTGCTGCTGGAACCTCTGGTGTCTGCTGCTCTGTGTTTACCTTTGTAAGCATTTTTGGGGAATAATTTATTTTGCTGAGTTTTCCTGGCCAAACCATACATTTGTGCCCTGTGGTATTGGAGCACTGACATACAGACACTGCTGCAAATTACACACCAGGAGTCGAGGGCTTCAGAGCAGGAATGCTTTGACCTGAAGTAAATTTCTGTGGAGATGAAGTAAGAATATATAATAGCTGTACATTTCTACTACTTCAGAAATGTTTTGTTGATGTGGGCAGATGTGAATTGAGCCTCCTAATGAAATGCTGTATTACAGTTTATTACCTTTGGAGAAGGACAAGCAGGACTAAACCTTCAAATGTCTTTTCAGTTTGTGTGCAGGTATTTTCAATGTTATCTGATCTATGAATAGAAAAAGAAAAAAAGGACTAATCAGGATAAAGACTGCTTAGCATATATGAAAGCTGATGTGCCTTTCAGATATGCCAGTCAAGAGGGAGTGCTTACTAAAGAGCAGCAGTGATTATTACAAAATTTGTGTATGTAAGGGATTTTTTTGTGTATAACTGCAACGCAGTTGTTGGTACCTGCTAAGGGAATCTTCATCCTTTTCTGCTTTTCTCTGCAATCTCATCTCCTAGGACAACCATGTTCATGGAGTGAATTCTCTGGGCTCTCTGGGGCTGGTCACACAGCCCTGGTGCCACTGTCACTGCCAGCAGTGAAGGGAGGCCAGGTCCTACTCTCAGGTGCAGCAGTGGTGGCAGTTCTCAGCTCTGGCTGTGGGGTTCATGCTCCAGGCTCTGCTGGGATGCAAACCACAGTGAAGTGCCCTGCACATGGGGTGCAGTTCTGGCCTCACAGCTTGGGAACCCTCTGTGTGCTGCAGAATATTTTGTCTTGTCCTCTTCAAGATGAGTGTAGGGCAAAGCTGCTGCAGCCTCCTCAGATAGGGGATGGGAAATCAAACTGCCCTATCTGCACAAAAGAAAGGTGGGACTACTCACAGCGAGTCCAATACTGATTCAAATAATAGAGACTTTTATTAAAATGTAACTCTATCCACTCTGGTGCTATTAACTACAATAAAAATGTTTTATTTATTCTATCTGCAATATTTCCACTTTATGATACATCTGAGGAACTCTGATAGGTTCATTTATTTGTCATTTGAGCAGTGAAATATGAAGGAAGGGTTGGAATCTATAGTGTTATTATGTGGGAGTTATTTGTGCCTTGTGTTCAATATTGCAGATCATAATGACTCTTCTTTGGTTCCAGTCTTTCGTCTGCAATGAAGGTTGCTGAGCTTGGCAGTCATTTTCTGAATGAAAGAGGGGAAGGGAGGAGAGCTGCCATGTCATGCTTAATGTGGCCTTAATAATACCTGTGCTAAGCAGATGTTACAAAATAAACATCAATGGGTAAGTTCAGGTGCATAGTAACCTTTATTTTAGTTTCATCTGTGCCATTCTGTAAGCTGGGCTCCTTGCTCAGGCACAGCTAGTTTAAACAGCTGACTCCTGCGGACCAAACCAGTGTTAAGGCAGTGAGCAAAACTGTTCCTGAATTCTCTCCCAGCAGAGGAAAAAAACCCCAAAACCCAAAACTAAATTTGCTAGATAAATTATTCAGTGTGAATCATTCCCTTAATTCTCATAATAAATGGTTTCCTGCTCTTCGTTCTATTGACTAATTACTGTGTTTAATGTTTTTACTGGCTTTTGTTTTCTATGCAATTTAATTTTGCTGGGATGAGATAGTCTGGAAAAGTCCAAGTGAGGGAATGAAAGCTCTGTGTCTGTGCTGGTGCAGCTCCAGCTGAGAGCCAGGAATTCAGCCACAAATTTTGCTGCTGTCATTCCCAGCTAGATCATTTTTAGTAACAATAAAGCAAGAACTGGGTCTGAGTAGCGCAGCCCCTTCTTGGGGTTCTTGTGTGGAGCAGACCATGCTCCTGTGCAATAGCTTGTGCTGTTTTCTGCTCTTGGGCTGTCCAGCTTCACTGGGTTGCTGAAGCAGTTTAGAGCTGCAGCCCTGCTCCCTTTTTGCTCCTCTTTCAAGGCTCTGCCCTGCACACTGTGTGCAGAGCCTCTGCTTCCAAGGGGCTCCAGGCTCCCTCTCTGCTGCTCCCAGTCCCTGGCAGAGGCTGCCCCAGGGACAAGCCAAACAGGTTGCTCTGGAGCTGAAGGGAGATGGTGGAGTGTGGCCAGAACAGCTTCTCACTCACTGCATAGCCCCTGCCTCCCCTCTCTTGTGGTGAGTGTGTGAATTGGCTGGATTTGGTGCTCACAGCAATGCAGTGTTCTCAGCACAGGCAGGGATTACCAGAATAAGGTAATTTAAAGTTATGAAAATAAACCTCAGAATATATCTACAAGCAGTTTTGTCAAAAGGACTTCAATTCTACTGACTTTCCAGTATCAAAAGTATTATCAGGATTGGCAGCATGGAAATGCCCTAGTCAGGATGTTGGATATCTCCTCTGCTGTGCAGTCAGAGAGCAGAGCCCTGTCCCAGAGGCTGCAGCCAGGCATTTCCCTTGTGCAGTGTTAGAGGTCTTCAAGGGGAGATTCAGCCCTGAACTGGGTGCCTGTACTCAGGGGAACCCTGGTGAATGAGCTAGGAAAGCCTGAAGGAAACCTGAGTTCCTTGAGTGTGAACTCACTGTGACACCTGAACAGCTTAAGGTGATGCTACAGTAAAGTTATTGCTGTCTCCCCCAGTAGGATGGGTAGGAGAGGAGGATGCCTGTCACAGCTGCACTCAGTGTTGTTTTGTGCCTATAGATACTGTACAAATTGACCTATTAAAATGAACACATGACATGACTGATAATTGTCCAGTAATGAATATTTAAAAAATATTTTCTCTTTCTTCCTAAATACTAATAATGCTACAGAACATGTCAAGGAGCAGTGAAACTCTAGCTGGTATTACTGCAAGAATACTGAATTTGAAGAATTTAAAGGAATGTGAAACTGGAAGTGCAGTTTAAATAAATCTTTTCAAGTGCTCTTCTCACAAAAGTACCTTTGACTTCTGTTGCACACAGATTATTTGCATGACCTGAGGAAAAGTCTGGAGATTATTTACTATCTAGGTTACAGAGTTCTGTTTGAGTTTCCAGCAACATGTGCCAAAATAAGGCAGATACAAAGTAAAATAGTAACAAATATTTTCTTTTTTCACTGAATAGAAGAAGCCTTTGTAGCTTGTTACAAGTCAGTTCTAGCCCACTGTCTGGAATTTGATTAGCGTTTTTGATAATTTATCATGGTGTGATTTTATGGAGTTTTGACATTGAAATCCTCATTTCTCTTTCTTTGGAAGCACCAAGGGAAGTGCGGTGCTTCCTTTCTCCCTCTCCTCACTCTGTCTTTCAGTTTCTCTCTAAATAGTAACATGATAAAAGTTAATTTTTTAAATGCATAAAACTTTACACATGTTTTCTGGCGTGTGGGCTGGCATGGAAGCTGGCCTTGCCTTCTGGAAGTGTTTGAGGATGGGCTCTGGAGGGGCACCCAACTCCTTCTCCTGAGTGAGGAGGTCACTTTGAGTGACTGTGTCCCCACACAGTGATGGCAGAGGAGCTGCCAGCCCTGAACCCTGCTGCCACCTGAAGTGATGGCTCTGTCCTGCCCTTGGTAATTTAGGCAGCAGGAGCTCTTTGGAAGACCTGAAGAGCTGTCCATGCTCCCTGGGGTAAGAGTCTTGAATTCTCCATTGTTAGCAGGACTTCATTCCTGGCATAGTTTCCCATCCTCTGTGACCCAAAAAAGCTAAATCCCAGCAGCAGTGGTGATTTTATGTCGATTTGAATGGGCCTGTTTCCTGGGTGGAGTACTGCTTAACATCAGAATGGCAGCAGGGGCGAGTGTTTCCAGTGTTTGGTGTGTGTGAGGGGAAAATGAACCAAATAATAGTTATTTAACACAAAAGGCATTGGAAGGCTCATCAGGTAGAGCACTTTCCAGCTGTTAGCAACGAGCCATTAGGAAATATCCATGTAGTTAACTCCTAACACATGAGAGTTGGCAGAATAGGTACAGAATAGGTTACTGGTTAATTATAATAATAAGCAGAACTGTATTGCAAATAGTGCACTCAATCAGAACAGTTTTAAAAGCATGCTCTGGTATGTCTATAAATCTTGAAAAGACAGAAAAGCAGGGCAACCTCATGAGAGTTTTCCTAACATCTTTTTACTGTCGTCCCCTTCTTGTCTCAAGCTCTATTTGCAGTGATTCATGAAAAAAAGCCCTGAAGAGCTGACATTTGGGCTTTGGTCCTTGACACTTCAGTAAAATACTTTAAAGTGTAACTTGGGATCTTTAGACTCCCTCCTTCCACTCATTCTCTCAAACACTTTTGAAATAACAAAAAAAGCTTCAGCGGATGTTGGCTTTCAGTTTTCCTTTCTTCCGACAGTCTGTTCTCGGGTGGGAGCCACTCGTTTGGAGGCTGCTGCCAGCCCACTCCCAGGCTGTGCACCCCAGGGGCTGGGGCTCTGGCAAACACTGCCACTTTGTTTGCTCGGCTCGTGGAGGGAAGTCACTGAGCACAAGGGCGGTGAGAACAGCTCTCTGAAGGAGAGGGAAAAGCAGGAGCGAGGAGTTAATGTGGGGGAATGCACGGTGAAATTGTTACAGCTTTGCTACTGCCTGTGAAACTAATAAAGATAGTGCTTCGTGCATATGCAGGGCTTTGTCCTCAAAGATCCCTACAAACATTGCCTAATTCCACTTCTAAAACAGCTGTGGAAGCGACTGAAAATAATTCAAAGTCTCTGTGCTTCCTAGATGGGGAGGAAAGGCCTTGGAGTCCATGAACAGAGGCTGATATGCTGCTTCCACGTGGCTCTGTGATGGATGGGCAGCAGAGCAGCAGCTCCCAAGCTTTCCTTCAGCCTTTCTGTTTGTATCTGTGTTCACTGCCAGATCTAAGGATGTGCACTGCACAGAGTGGCAGGGCAAAGAGAAGGCTGTGCTTGATGATGTATTCACACACAGAAACCAAGATTATTGTAAATAATTAATAATAATAGAGCAGACCATGATCTTGGTTACTGTGATGTGACTCTATTACAACTCATTGACTGCACTACATGCATTTCCCAATTAGCATATTTTTTTGTTTCACCATTAAATAACACGATATGTTACAAGGGTCAATAATGTCTCATGCTGACAAAGTACTTTTCCAGCCTGTTTCATCTATAAGGCTGTGGGTAGTGAGTTTCAACATGTGCACACTTCAAAAACATTTGGGAGGCTGCATCTCAGCAGGAGCTCTGGGGAATAGCCCTTGATCCTAAGAGCATTAAACAAGAAATACACAAGAGGTAATTAGGTGGCAGCAGCTCAAGTTTATATTAAACATCCTGCAGCTGTATCAACCCAATTCTCCTGTCTGTGTTGGCTGCTGTAGATGTCTCAGCTCTTCACAACCCAGCTCTTTTCAGAGGTTAGCTGTGGTTCTTGTGGAAGTGGCAAGCGGTCCAGATGGCTCAGATGTGTCACCTCTGTCTTCTGCAGCCCAGCATGGCTCAGGCTCCTCCAAGGGAGAAAAGATTCTTTTGCTTATGAGGATTCCTGAGTTGCAACACCAAACAGCTGTACCTGGAAAGAGAGAGGTGTCCTGTCTGCTATGGGAGTGAATGTTTTGTTAATGCCAAATCCACTTGGGCAGAATCCAGAGCCATATTCCCACTGATCTGCTTCTACTGAGAAAATAGCTTTTTGTTGTAGAGTCAAAGCATTAGTAAGTAAAATTGAAGTCCCTGCAAAAGGTTGTGAAGCCATTCAGGGGTGAAATGACTAGTCCTATGTGAGACAAAAAATGAAATCTTCTCTGTCAACATTTCCAAAGCATCATTTCACATGAGATTGCTGAAAATAAGCATAAGAGAATTCAGCAAAGTGAGGTGATCTGCTTGCATCGCATCAGCCCTCATGGCTGTCTGCAGTCATTACCTTTCTATCAAAAATGTGAGTCAAATGAACCTCAAAGGAAAAACCAGAACAGAATATTCCAAATATTTTTAAACCAAATTCTGTTATTTTCCCCATTTTTTTTTCTGGTGTGACTTTTCCTACTCAGAAGTTTTGATTGGTTCATTTGATTGCTAAAGACAGATGAGACAAAGGTCTACATGGATTTTCCATTTGTAAATGAGCAGTACAAAGGAGGAGATATGACAGAAACTAACATCTCCATCTTACAATAAACAAAACAAGCCACTATACAATGAAGAGAATGACAGGAGCATGTTGTATGTGTCAAAATGAAATAGGACATCTGTGTAGTAAAAAGTGCTGCTAAGAAAGCCTTTCAAGTGTTTAATGAGGGAAAACAGATCGTTAAAGTATGGATTTGATTGTTGGAAAGAACAATGCCTACTGCTTTTGACAATGGCTCTTGGGTTGTTTATAATCAATACATTATCACACAGCTCTTCCAGGCCCTTCTGCAGTTGTGTCAGTACCTGAATCAGAAAGAAACGGAGCCTATTTATTGATTAACTGCTTTGTAGTGAAATCATCACCTATCAAACTCCAGCATCTAGAGGTCACCAGATAAATAACCTGCTTGCTGTGCCTGGGCCAGTGTGCAGGAGTGAAATGAGGAAGGAGGGCCAAGTGTCAGAGTTCCCTGCACTTGGGGAGGGCACTGCCTTCTCAAGTTCAGTCTGTAGTGCAGGTACAGCAGCAGGGTGCTGGAGCTGGCAATGGATGCAGGTAAATAAAGTTCAGCCAGTTCCAATCTGGGCAGCAAAGTATTTCCCAGCATCTCCTTGGAGCCTAGAAAACACGACTCTGCTGAGCTGTGCAATCCAGCTGAGCCCATGGGGGCCTTACTGCCCAGCTCTGAGCCCAGCTGCCTCCAGCTGATGCTGCCCATGATGTGAGCATTTTTTCACTTGGAAGGAAGTTCTTCATCCTTTTAAACAGGGCCTTTTGGCTGGTTTATTTTGTGGCATGGAATACATCTCTAGCTAATACCCCTCATTATGCTTTTCCTTAATTATTTGGTTTCCCAGTGGCTTAGTAATCTAATATGACTCTAGGGACAAATCCTTGCCTGAGATCACAGCCTAAATATCTAATGTTCTATGGATCCAGAGATTAGCAGAACTAAATCCTAAATCCTCTGGGGTTAGAGAATGCCAGTGAAATTGGTGGGGAACTGCCAGTGTGTGGCTGAAACCACAGGGGACAGAAGTCAAATAATGGTGCATCCACTCCAGCCTTTCCCATCCCCAGGTCTTATTTGTTATCACAGGGTCACAGGGATTTGAGAATCAGAGCGAGGTTTGTTAGAACATCACCACAGATCGCTTGCAGTGGTTGGAAAGGGTCTCCTGTTGTCATACACAAAGCATTATACTGAGGGGGGAGAGGGGAAGGAAGAGGCTCTTTTTTCTGTGCTGTATTGCTGTTCTCTCCTGTTTTCTGGCTGCTGAAACACCCATCATCTCAGGAGCTGTTACTGTTATTTGTCTGATGCAGAGGAGAGAATCACAACCAAATCGACGGGAGGGTCCCAGAGTTTGATTGAATCCCAAACCAGACAGGTCCTATTATCCTTCTTTTTGTCTCTTATTCAAATGTGTCTGAATCATTATAGATTTTAATATAAGTGCACTGAAAATATGCAAATTTCTGTAGAATTTCAGGCTTCTGAGTTTTCAGTTTTGCAAAAACAGCTAGTAGATTTCAACAGTTTATCTTAGTACAATGTTACCTGCAAATCTGCTTGCTGAAACTTACCTTTTTTTTCCAGAACTGTTTGAATTACACTTTTATTATTCCAAGTCTGGATTTTATTTTGTGTATACATATGGAGTCAATTTTTTTTTTATCCCATCCTATTTGATAGTCTGAGAAAAAATTGTTTATGGATTTCAAGATTTTCATCACAGTAGTTCTGAGAGTGGAGCTCTGTCACCCTGCATTTATATGGAATACTTACAGACATGCACTCCACCTGCATGCATGCTAATCCAGTAAAGCCCTTGCCATGACTTTTGACATTTTAACTGTACCAAGCACTGCTGGGTTTAGTGGCCACTTGGGTCCCTCCAAATCCTGGTAAGAGAGAGTTGTCCTTAGGTCAGTGCAGTGTGTGTGCAGCTTTGTCCCATATAAATGGCTTTGCACTGGAATTATTGTTACAGCATCACTATTGTTTTTGGGAGGGTAATGAGGTGCAAAAGAATGGAAAAAGATCCTCCCTTCCCCCTTTGTTATTAGTGTAAATTTTCACAGCTCGTTCTAGCAAATTTTGTTGCGGTCTTAAGATTTCCTCTTCAGCAAAAAGAGAATAAAGAATTAGGAAGATCAAACAGTATTACCCTGAAGTGTTACCCTTTGCTCTTGTGATAAAGGCTTGTTGTTCCCACCTGTTTTGAGAAAATACCAGTGTTTGGTTCTTTAAACCTAACAAGTACCAGCTGGGACACATCTCTGTTTATACAGAGGAAAGTAGCTTTAACCTTTGTACAGTGGTGTTCACCCAAATTATTCAGCCTTGGGGATATTCTGCTGAGTGGCAGGATCTTGCCAAGCTGTGCATTGCTCATTTCTGCCCCATTTGTCATTGCAGTGCAAGGATGTCTCAATAAACAACATCTGGAAAATGACTTGAGAAGTTCCTTGTTAATCATTTATTGGTTATAGGCTGGAGAGCATTTGGTAAACAGGGACTGATGCCAATTACCTGGAAAGAATTTTGGTTTGTTCAGAAGATCTGAAGGGTGCTGTGATCATTAAATTCTTTCAGGCTCTGCTCTGGAAAAATATTAACTTGAGAGAGGCAGAACTGTTAAATGAGAAATTTTAACAATTGACAAATGTATGTGGCAGCCTCTTCACACACTTTTCTGCTGAATAAAATGTTTGCACTTTTTATCATTGGTATTGAAAGCCCAGCCTGTGGAGTTGTTTGCTCAGTCTCTAGAGAACAATCAGTTCAGATCAGTTCCTTCCAATCCTGATATTGTACACTGCACACTGCCTCAGAGACATTACTGATGTCTAACCAGGGGCATGGATAGGAATCAGAAATCTGGGTAACAGCCTGCAAAGGCTGTGCTCAGTCTGTGTTAGGAGCATCCCTCTTTGGCTCCCCACAATAATGCAAATATTACATATTGTTTTTTACAACAGTATGACATTGCTCTATGAATTTTAACCATTTCTTAGGAAAAGCACCGATGCAAACACATTTCCACTGTGTCATAGCAGCTGCCTCTATGGCAGGGTGAACACCAGGTGAGCTGGAAAGCTCTTAAATAACTGTGACAAAATGGCTTTGTTTTGGGGTCTGCACTAGTCTGCTCACTGCTGGGAGCTTGGGTGTGCTGGAGCTTGCTGCAGCTTGCATGGCAACTGTCTCTGTGTTTTTTTTCAAAATATTCAGCAAATATAAACAAAGTATACAACTCCTGCAGTTTTAATTTTCTGAAAGTGCAGACAGGATAGTCTGGGTGGTGGTGAATTCATTTAAGCTCTCCAGATGAGCGCTTTTCTTAATGTGTGATTTTTATCACAAGGAATGCTCTGTCTCCCTTGGCCTCTCAGGACTACTGTAAAACAAATAGCCACTCACTGAGAGTTAATTGATAACTTTCACCTTTTCTTAATCTTTGACCTTTACTCTTCTAATTTATACCTGTGTATAAATTAAAAATTTAGACCAACAATTCTGATAGACTTGCTCTTGATTTATGCTGAGCTCAGACAGGTCACCATTGGCTCCTGAGAGCCTTCTTTCCTAAATCTGGTTGTGAGAAAAATATGATCAGCAGGACCTGTTAGTGCATTGCTGGGCTTAACTGATTTACTGATTGCACAAAAACTGCATTAAAGAAAATAAAATATTTAAAGATTATGGATATTTTGGGGATTTTAGTGTGGTTATGAGTTCCATGGAAAAGGCTCTGTAAGTCTTTTCCATGGAACTATAACTGTACATTCAAAAATAGTACATTGATCAGTGTCTCTTAGAGATGTAACGAAGAAATGAGCTCAATAATTATTTAAATGCCTTGTCAGTTCTTTCTCTTTTTAGAAATTATATTTAACATTACGTGGATTCTCCACTGCTATAGCTGAGGTCTTCAAATTACAGATGGAGAAAAGAGGGAGGGTGGCTAAAATAGGGGTCTAAGATAGCAAATTTGGCACGGGGTTAGTCCAGCTTAATAGCCAAGTAACACAATTAGGGCTCTGTTGTCCACACTTAAGCTCTGCAGATCTCTCATTTTTCTACAATTAGAATGAAGTACAGAGCTATGTGGCTCTCTCACCTACATTATGCAAAGTCATTTTTCCCCCTCTTCTATAATTATAGTGCACAGCTTAGGGGACTGCCAAGTGCTGAGAGCAGCTTTAGCTGACATGGTAGTGCTCCCCAGGAGGATCACATGGACTTGGATCTGAGCTGAAAGCAAGTTGTGGAGATGGGAAGGTGATTAGGCAATCAAGCATTATTTGAAAGTTCAGAAACTGAGAAATTTGCACACAGGACCTTTCCATTTCTAGAAATAGCAGGGGTTTTTCAAACAAGCTAAGGATTTTAAGTAAAAGTGTGGAGATTCTATTGGTTTCTGGACTTAGCAATTCAGGAGCTGATTTGGTAGTCAGACTTTCCTAATGTAGCAATATTCTATCCGCTTTTATTTTCATAGTTTGCTTTTGTAATCTGCCAATAAATGATTTTGCAGTAAGTCTCCAGACAACAATTTATCCAGATGTGCCAGATCTACTGTTATAAGGAACGGAGTAGGTTTTTAACAGCTTAGGTTAATAATCTGCCTTTCCCCTGCATTTCCACCAGCCTGGGAATTTCACATGTTGCTTGTATGCACATTTCTCTGTACAGGAAGCCATGGCAGGTTTTGAGCCCAGTGCACACACCCAGTTGGTGACTCTGCCTGTGAGGGGGATTGTGTCACTTTGGCCTTCAGGTGCTCAGTATTTCTGGGACAGCTGTGAAGAGGGGATGGAGAGTGCTGAAACATTCTTGTCAGAGAGCACTTATGGTACTTCCTTCCAGGAGCAGCTTGTTTGCCTTTGGAAAGGCCCAAAAGGCACCAAAAGGCACTTATTTTCAAAGCATTCCTAGGAAAAGATATAACAATTCTGTGTTTTCTTCCTTACTCAAGTCAGAGTCTGCATCCCACAAAAACAAACAGATCGCCTGATGGGTTGCCTGCATTCAGCATTTGGCAAAGCTTGATCAGTTTGCCAAATGTTGGTGCCTCTTTTCGTGGGTCACCTAGCAGGGGAGAGGGGTTTTCAGTTATTTCAGATGATTAGAACACATTATCAATTGTAGCTAATAAGCATTTCCAGTAAATAACCAAGATTTTCCATAGGAAATAGAGACGGTGTTTTGATGTTTTTGACTAAAGTATTGGCTGCTTACAATTAAGTTCTAATCTACCTGACTGAGGTTTGAAGTGGACTTGTCAGAGTGAGAGACCACCCTCAAAAGGAGGGGAGTTTGTGCACAGTGAGTCCTTGGTGCCAGCCCTGGGAAAGGACAGAACTGCTCACCAAGGGAAAGGGGTTCAGCTAATGGCAGGGTGGAAAGCTTTGGCTTTTCATCCTGCTTCATTCTTCCACCTGAGGGGGAGATATTCAGAAGAGTTACACTCTCTTCTGTGTCAGTGCAAATACTGAGTGAAGGCAGAGGTGAAGTGTGGGTGTGGGCTTTTTAAAAAAACCTCCGAGAAGGGAGGCTGTAGTGACAGTCCTCACTGGGCATCACCTCCTGGAGCAGGCAGGAGTGGCTTGTGTGCTGCACTCAGGCTGTGTCTGAGCAAAAGCAGCTCAGTCATTCAGCAGAACCTTGCCCTGATGTGTGGCACAGGAGGTTTGCCAGAGCTGTGTGCTCGGGGGTGCCTCCTGTTTCTGGCTGCAGACAAAATAGATAATGAAGCTTCTTCCATGTGCCTTTATTTGTGAGTCCTCACACAAGAAAGAAACATGTGTACAGAAAGCTTTCTCAAGTCTCTGGAAGTCACTTCTACAATGAAAATTCTTCAAGTGAGGTGCAACTAAACAGGATGTGTGTCTGTGACAGTGACCGAGCTATCTCCCAGCCAGAGTGAGGCTGCTGATTGAGATTTCACAGGGTTGTGTGCCTTGCAACAGCTGCAAAATCACTTTATGCAGGCAGTGGGTGTTCCCTGCCAGAATTCAAGCCCCTTTCCTGCTGTATTGCCTGCTCTAATGCCTGTACAGTTGAGGCAGTGAGTGCTGTATTGATAATTGAGGCTAAAGATCGTTCTTGCCAGGCTGCAAACAGAACCCCCATAGATAGTGCTCTATCCTGGATGGAGCACACCCCCTGAGCCTGCTCCAGCTGCACCAGCTTCCCAAAGACCTAAGTCAGATCAATCAAATGCCTTAATTCTGTTCAAAGTGTTCAAAGGCAGTTCCAAGTGTTTTTCTGTTTCCTAATTCAGGTTCTCCGTGCATGGTATCCTTCTGCCTCTACCAGAAAAAGGAAGAATTATATCCTCTGTAACTGTTCTATTTTTTCCTTGAACAGAGTTCAGGGGACCTGTAGTAAATTGGAACAATTAAGAGTATGTCCAAGAACTTATTGTGTAATTAATTAGTGGTGGTAATTTGATCATCTCAGAGAGTATAAACCTTCCTGGTATCATATTTGGGGTAACTTCAGTATCTACAAAGCTTGGGTTTCTGGAAATTCCTGAAGCCCTGCTGCATTAGGAAGAGGGGGATACCAAAGTCTTTATCTCTTACTTTTGAGTATAAGGCACAGTCTCACAAAACCAAATGTGTTTCTTCCCCTGTGGACGAAAACTTACCAGTAGCTCTGAAGATTTACAGCATCTGATCCTGCACTGTGCCACTGTGATGGTGGTGCTGATGAAGGAAGGGAGGTGAGGTCTCATTCTGTTCAGTTTCAGAGTCCTCCACAGGCTGTAGGCTGATGGGAAGCACAGCCCGTGCTTCAGATAAACTGCTCTCAACCCAAAGTAACTTCCCTGGGCTGAAGCCAAGGGTGTTGTGGTGTTGTGGCAAATTCACATGGGAAGAGCTGAGAGCAGTCTTTTTCAGAAGCAGGAATCTGAAGATAAGTGAAGTTTGCCTTTGCACTTCTTTACAGTAACATAAGCCATCAGACAGAAAAGTGACAGTTTCTCCATTATTCCTGGGCAATTGTACTGGTCTGTCAGTGTTATCATGTTGGAAAATAATATCCAGCAGTGCATTTCTATAAAGGAGTCAGTGATCAGAGTAAATGCAAGGAGTGCACCAGGCTCTGAGCACAGTGCTGAGTTTAACCAATGTAGGCAGGTACTGGAGGTGTGAAATTGAAAAAGTCACAAATGCTTCCTGCCTTATTCTTTCTAGACAGGTTTCTTGTACTTATTTAAAGGCCAGGAGTCCCAAAGGACAGTGTTACCACCTTTATTACTTTCTCTCTAATGAGATTTTTCAGATTTGTGGCAAAGCCACATCCCATGACACAAATGAGATAGCAGCATTTGCTGCATTGCTCAATGTGCCTGCCAGGGAAGGGGCAGCTGTAACTCTTGCCAGTCTGTATTTCCTCATCTTTCTTTAATGCATGTAAACTTTTCTAATGTCAGCTTTGTCACAGGGATACTGTCCTTTCTGAAGGGGAAAAATTCAGCCTTGCAAAAACTGTTATATCAGTCAGGCCTCGGGAGGAGGGAAGTTTGCTCAGAACTGTGTTTCATATCAGGCTGAGGAGTAGACTGGGGGCCCTTTGCTTGCAAACAAAAAGCTATTAAAAAGTAAGGAAACTCGCTCTCTTAAGTCAGTACTTATATCAGACTGCCCTTAAGGGCTTTAATTCACTATTACTTAATCTCCCAAGCATTTATATACTACTATACTTCACTTACAACTTGATACAGTACAATTTCATACACCTGCAGCCTTTGGTACCACTATTTTTACTTTAAAAAATACTTAACATGTGAGTCAAGTGAAGCCAACTCGAGCTTACTTCTATGAAGGACAATAAAGTTATGTGGGCATGGTGACCATTTAATATTTTTGGGGGAATTTAGCACAGGATAGAATGGCAACTTGAAATACTAGAGCCAGGAAAAACATAAATTTGATAGGCCAAATTTCTTTTTCCTGTCAGAGATGTGTATTTTAGCAATCAATAGTGACTTGTAGAAGGCCAGACTGCATAATTTATATATGAAATCTATTTTATATTTTTGCAATTTTACATGGCAGATTTTCCTGTGAAATATCCAGATGGATAGTGGTTCATTTTCCTTGTGACTCTGTGTATCTCAAGTGTGCATGACTCTCACTCCAGGAAATGTTGCTGCATTAATAAACTCATAATGAGTTTTATCTCCTGACATTTTTCTGGGCAAAAGGACTCAGTCTTGTTGTTTTCCAAGATACTCTTCACTCCTGTCACCTGCAGCACCCGTGTGATGAAAGTGTGAGAAATCACATTGCCTAAGAGCTCTGTTGGAAGCAGCACTTCTCTCACATGGTCTGTGTGAGCCCTGCAAAAGAAATGTGCCAGTCCAACAACCCTGAATAAACTTGGCCTGTCAAGCACACAAACAATAAAAGTGGGAGAGGAGTAGAGCAAAATAATAAATAAGTGAAAATCCTGAGGGCAGTATGAGGAAAATTTGGGTTTTTTTTTTCTTGTGTGTGAAACGTGAGGTGGATTGATACACATTTTAGAGTGAACACTGCCACTGCTTCCTGGGCTCTTGTAGAGGTGATCTGGGGAATGAAGAGTAGTGTTGCACCCCACAAGTTGGAAATGTGAGCAGAGCTGGTTGTCCTTCCCTCCCTCAGCCAGGGGCATGCCTCTCCAGAAGGGAATTGCTGCATCACACACCCATCCTGCTCTCCAGCTTCCCTCACTGGCTCGAGGGTTGGCACCTCTGCCATGCTGCTCCCCTGGGTGCATCCCTGGGGACCCGAGTGCTGCTGGGCTGTGCCTCTGTGGGCTGGGATTCCTCTGGGCTGCAGATTCCTGCACTGGCTTGGAGCTGCTCTTGGGGCACAGGGAGGAAGTAAGCAGTGACTGCTTAATTGGTGCTGTAAAGGCAGGAGTAACTCTTTTAGTGTCCATGAAATCAACGCAAATGCCACGAGAGGAACATTTGTTTTTAACAGCCTCTTGGCCGGGGAGATGTCTTGCATTGATCTCGTGCTGTTGGACAGCCAGACCTTCATTCCAGCACAGTTGTCAGTAATGAACTGGTGGTAAGGAGTGGTTGGAGGGCTGAAAACACTGCAGCTCTTCAGTGCTAATCTCACCACAGAGAGAAAGGATGACTCCAGCACACATAAATATAGGAAAATTAATTATAATCTGAAAACAAGGTCCTGTTGCTTGAAAGGCTCTCTGAGACTCATTCTGGCAAGGTCCTGGTACAGGAATCTTGTAGGGTGTCACACTGTACTCCTCTGAGATGAGCAGGGAAACTTTCATGAGAAAGATGAAAAGTTAAAAAAAATAGATTCCATGACTGAAAGAAGAGCAGATAATTGCTATTTGTCTCTCTGAGATTTTGTGGGCAGATATTGAATAGAAAATGGTTCATATAATTGTATTTTTGGGAGCCTAGTTGCAGCCAAAGATTTATAGGAGTTTTTTTTCCCTGCAAAACCCCTGCTCTTTTCTATTTTAAAAAAGGGACTATCACCAAGTGTCACCCTGAAGAATTGGACCCACTGCAGTATTTTGTTACATATCAGAAAACGAAGTGCAAGGCTGGTACACTATTAAGCAGCAGCAGCGGAGATGCCACTCTCAACCTCATTATTCAAGCCTCTCTTTAGTTCAATTATACACCTCTACAGCTAAGGAAGATAGATGAAGGTCATTTGGGAGCTGTAAACCACAATGCATTGAATGCAGAACTATGTTCTTAAGCTGATTTACACCTTGTTCTCCAGTGTTGTACAGCATGGGGCTTCGATTGAAATGCAGAGGCAGTGATTGAAAAGCCTTTTTCCTCTTCTTAGCTCCAGATCCACTGCCTGTAATTATTGTCTTGATTAGATGGTGAGAGACAACAGCTTCTGCTTCCATACCTGGGTGGCAACAAACCCCAATATCTTGGGACTTGGGCAAAGAACCACCAGGGATGCACAATGGTGTTTACATCTGCAGTAAGTTAATTCTGGGTTGTGTGTATTGGTCCAACAAGGAAGAAAACCAGTAATTGAGGGAAGCAATTTGCCTTTCCAGGAGAGACAAAGAACTGCCATCTTGTACTGATTTACCTCCCATATTTCTCACCATGAGGAATGGCAAGTACATTGAAGAAAGTTAATTAAACACTGCAAATGCACACAAAAAGGAGAACCTTTTCATGCTAATGACAAAGGATTGTAGGCTTCACTCACAGGAAACAGAGACATCTTAAAAATAGCATAGTGTGAGCTGTGCTGTGCAAACCTACCTGGGACCACATCCTGAAGCAGTGAATCTGTGGGTGCTGATGCTGCCAAACACTTCTGGTTCCTCAGAAAAGTCTCAGGGGGAGACCAGTTTGGGTTCTTGGGCATTTTGGTTAAAAAAAAAAAATTGGTAAAAAATTTAAATCTATCTCACTCCCTAAACATTGTTTCAGACCTTGTGCAATGCAAGCACCTTGCCTTGTACACTGAGGTTAAATTGCACATCAGCACTTTCACCCATCAGTGGAAGCAGCTCTGAGGATTAGATCTAACTAAATATCACCTGCAATTCCAGGGCTGTCTTGGGAAATATTTTGTCAGTCTAAGCTAACCGAAGAGGGGAAGATAGGCAATAAAACCAACATGATTTGAATTCTTTTCTGAAATGCGGTTTGCTGAGCATCCTACATCTCTAGCAGCTCATATTTATTTAGAAATAAATTCTGACAATAATCATGCTTTTGTCCATTTAACAGAGAGAACAGGAATCAGCACAGAGCCACAAGTAGTTTTGACAGAGAAATAAAGACTATTTTAGCAATAATCCATGGACCAGAGTTTGCTTTATTAACATTTCCCCTCTTTTTATAGCAAGGTAGAAGATTAAGCACCATAAATGCATATTTGTTTATGATATTTCAGCTAGAGATATTTTCTTTAATATTTTTATTTACTGGAAATAACCGCAGGAGACTTTTAAACATTAATATTTTATGAAAAGATTTTTGCTCTTAAATATTTAAACTTTTAATCATATTTATAGATACATGTTTAATTTTTGGAATTAGTCCTTTCAAGTTAAAATCATACTATGATTTCAATTTTGTAGCTCTGTAAAAACCTAATTCTGCCCACAGATGTGCAGATGTGATGCCCATTCATTTCACAGTACTTCACCTGAAGGCCAGCATTTCCTCTGTGTTGTTTGCCTGAATTTTTATTATTTGCAGCACCTGGTATCCTTAAGAAAAGAGTTTTCTGTCCATGAACATGTCAGGTTTTCCCTGCTGAGTTTGGCCTGGGAACAAATACGCATCTCCCACTTCTAGAATGGCCCCATACATCATTAGCTCTAATTGTACATGAAGCCACTCCTGCCTCGTTAAAAATCAATGAGAGCACCAAAAGGGCCTGAGGTGGTTGAGAACTGGGATCTCTAAGAGTCCATCAGGAATAAATGTAATGATAATACATCCAAAGACAATAAAATTGCAATTATATATAAATTGCTACTAACTTAATTATGGATATTCTACACAAAAATCTGGAATCCTCTTTTCTCACAGGAAAATTCCTGCATTAGTCAATAAGACTGTGGTGTAAAAACAAAGTGGGACTTGGCTGGAATGCACATGACTGCAATTTGCAGACTTTATCTGAGATTCTGCATTGATTCTTTCTTGCACTGAAGATTTGCACTGCACTGCTTATAATCTTTTATCTTCCATTAAGTATCTTTTTAAAGGGGAAAACAAGTCTCAGAACTAGTCCCTGACTTCAAAATACTTTTGCCATGGAGACACTGGACATGCTGGATGTGCTTCTCAGCAATCATTACAAATGCAATGACTTACAATTCTTAAAATGAAAGTTCTTTAGTATTAATCCAAAACTTTACATTAACTTTTAATAAAAACTTTGGGTACAAATTCCCTCATACAAATTGAAGGTTGTTCCCTGGTAGGTTTTTGTTAGCACAAAGAACAATTTAGTTGCTGTCTTATTTTTCCCCCCTTGGTTGTACTGATGCAATTCTTTGCAGTGCTGCCTGGCAAATCAGATTAGGGAATGATCTGGATTAAAAATCACATCAAAAAGGCTCTAAAACTAGTGGAGGTATGGCAGCTGAGAGAATGGTTGGGAATGCCAGCTCCTTATGCCAGGATGCTGGCACCTTTTAACCTGGAACTGAATATCAGCTGACCCAATGCCAGACCAGGGAGTGGCACTGCACTCTGACTGTGATGGTGAGAGCCACCCACACATTGCAGGCTGATAATGATTGATTTTCTTTCAGTCTTCTCCCCCCATGATTAATTAGCAATTGTACTCGTGAGGCAAAATGAATAACTTTGAATAATCCTGGCTTCCTAATTTTTTTTTCCTTCTTCTGGAAGCAAATTTTGAGTTTAACATTCCAGCTGAAATGCTTTCCCGAGGCTGTACTGGCATCCTGCACATTCCCTTGGAAAGGGCAAGGCATGGCTGTGCTCCAAAAACAGGGGAGCAGGGAGGAAGAGATGTAACCACTCTGGGGTGCATGTTCTGTACCCTGTGTGCAGAAATTCCCTGCAGAGAGCACTTCAGGGTCCATTTTATCTGCAGGAGTTGGCTCATGCTCCAGAGTCTTCCTTCAGAGGAACTTTGGACACCTGGAGGTGTTGCTCTCCCTCAGATGCTGCTGGATAAGATGACAAGCCTTAATTTCAGGGTTTGAAAATTCAAGACATCATTGAAATTTCCACCTCTTCTTCAAACCAGTGATAGAATAAGCCTTTTCCATCTAATCCTCCATTTCCTCCCCCTTCCCCCCCATTTTTTACACACCATGAACCCAGCAATGTCAGCTCAGAAATGATTGCATGTAGTGAAGGCACTGAATGCATTGCAGAACTGGCAGCTGATGGTTTCTAGAAACCATGCTGGCTCCCACAGCACCACATGTGGATCACTGCAATGCTTGCACCTTCCTTCTGTACCTTCCTTCCAAATACAGTGTGGACAGGACAAACTCTGTGTCCTGCCTTCTGCTCTTTTTCCTCCTGCAAAAATCCTTGGGGTTTTCAGTTGAGAAGGGACCAAAGACTGAAATCACCCTGCTGGTTTGTTGGAACACGTGGCAGACATGAGAACTCTCTCCACTTGTACATTTGGACTTTGGAAAAGCTGTGCTTGCCAAGACTGGGGTACCCACGAGCTCTTAGCTGGAACCTTCTGAGCAGAGGATATGGCAGACTCAGCTCATTCCAAGAAGTATTGGAAATAACAATCTCCTGCATGTGTCTAAGTGCTTAAACAGAATACTTAGGGGTTTATTTCAGTTTTTTTCATGCGATAATCTTCTTCAACAGCAACATCTGATAGCTGTACAAAAAATCAGAATGAAGTACTTGAGCAGATTATCCAGGCAAGCTCTCAATTAGCTGAGACATCTTGACCTATGAATCTGAATAAAAGGGGCTGAGCTTATTGTTGTGATCTTTCTAACAAGCATGAATCTGCTGTGGGTAGAGGAGTCCCTGCAATAGCCATAACGTGGGGCAGTAATTCTGAAAGAAGGTTGCACCTACCCAGTTTTCTTTTTTGCTCTCTGTATGCTGCAAGAGGGTTTATGAGCTTTGGTTAATGATCCCAGCTGTTCCCAAGGAATTCTCATGCAGATAGGCTTGGACTGAGAAATGTAACATAAACAAGGAGTAGCTCTGTGTATCTGTATCTTTTCTTAATCAAGCTGACTGTAAGGCATGCACATACTGTGCACATCATTGAAATGCAGAGCTTTGTAGGCACTAACCAGTCAGTAATGATATATCAGAGAGATATATCATTAAGCAAAGACATCACTGTAAACTTTGTCTGTAATCAAAAGTACAAGAAGTCAAGCTGAGAGACCTGCCTTTCTTAGTCTTCTTGGGTCTTATGATAGAAATGTGCATGCTCTATGTTGTTTGGTACTCCATTTATTTTTTGGAAGGTATTGAGCTGATCCTTCCAGAGCCTCAGTCTGCTCTCAAACAGCTACCCTGTCCTAGTAAGGGTCTGTTAATTTGAATGTGTGGGCCTCCTTCCATGCCCCTCCATCCCAAGCAGCCTACTCTTCTTGCTGCTGCCTGACATTTTAATGTGAGATAGATTTAGACTAATACATTCCTGGTTTTTGGATTCTTGCTGTCTTGGCCAGAGCCAGATTTCTTAGAAATGACAGACTTCCATGACACAGATTTGTTAATGTCCTTGTGTGCAGTCAGAACCAGGGTTGTTTTTCCACATGTCCTGGCCCCAGTTCCTGATTGCTCTTTGCACTGAACATCAGGTTTGAGCACCAAAAGGTGTGATTCTACCCCCTGAGGGCCCTGACAACAGGACCCTGCCCCATCCTGCATGTCCCCTAACCCCAGGAGCTGCAGCATCTCCTCCTGTGCAGTGCCACAGTGTGTGGGAGGAATGAAGCTGTGAGTGTGTCAGTCTGGGATTACACTGCTCTCTATGAGACACGAGCTCTTTGAGTGCTGCAGGTCCTCTGGCAGTGACACCACCTCTCCTCTGACCATGCCTATTTTAAAAAACAAAGGCACTACAGGTACATTTTGCAAGGTTGTCATTCCTTAGACCTGCTCTGAACGTGGCAAATGGAAGGGGCACCCTCCAAAGGACTGGCAGGCTGTGTCTGCCTGCAGATCTTCATCCATGTTCAGGCTGGGCCAGTTTTGAATAAATGCAGAAGTAAAATGCAGAGACAGATATCACTTGCAGGTGAAATTAAAAAAAAAAATTACTGCATTTAGCTGCTCCTGTGCTGAAGTGTTTGTTGAAATATTTAGAAAAATGCAGGTGGAAGGGAGCTCTGGAACTCACCTAGTCCAGTCCCCTGCCCAAGGCAGGACTGTCAGAAGGTCCTGAGGGTAAATGCATAACCCACAGATCACAGAACCACTTTCCACAGTCTTTGCTGGACTTTTTCCAAGCCCAGCTGCCAGGACCATCCTGTTACCTGTGCACAAGCAAATGGGTGGCGTGGGGAATTCACAGCTCTGGAGGATGAGCTTTATAGAACACAGGAAAGGAAGAGTCTTGACTGAGTTACGTGGGAACACAGAATTGCAGCAGCACATAGTCTGGGTGCTTTTAATACAGTCATAGGTTTGAAGCCAGAGGGGAGCATTAAAATTGCCTGTTCTGACCCTCTTCATGGTGATACAGGGGCATTGAATACTCCTAATGCTGGAATAAGAGTCTGCTTAAAGCTACTTTTCTACAGCAATTTCTAACTATTATAACATTTTTCTGAGTTATTCTCTAACCCCTAAATTACTCTTTTTCATATAAGGCTGTCTGTCAATCTGTTCTTTACTCCTCTGACAGCTCATCCCCACCTTCCAGTGTCTTGGGTGCCTTTTTTTCTGCTGTCAAACTCAGGCTAATTCATTTTCAGTTCCCTTAAGAGACCTGTCTGAGCACTGAAAGATCTGGACTCTTGCTATTTCATTAGCCCTCATTATTTTTCAGTTAATGGTTAGCTGGCAGCATTGGTTTTGATTTTTTTTTCTTGTAATAGGAATGAAGCAGGTTTGTATTTTATAGTCCTTTCTCATCAGTCTCTGTGAGAAAAATATATCTGCCTACAAGGATATTACAGTCTCCCTGAAAGCAAGCTTTATTGTTATTTGCATCACTTTCAGTTATACACAAATTTAATGGGAAAAGTAGACGAAGTTGGAGTGCATGCAGCCGTGCAGGATGCTGGCAAATCCTGCCAGAGATGCTCCTTCCCATTCCCTTCCCTTCTTTGTGACAGGACTGCCATTTTCCCAAGGCACTGAAAGAGAACCCACTGGCAGAGACAGAGAAACAGCACTTGGTTTTCTCATAATGCTGAATGTTTTCTGAGACTTTAAAGATACAGCAGAGCTTTTAGGGGTAACATGATAAATTTTGCTGCCCTGGAAGAAAGCACAGAGAGTTATTGACTTCAAAGTGTCATTGTTCAAGCTGGCTTTGCAGCCAGCCGGCGCTGAGCCGTGGTTTTCCAACAGGGACGTGGGAGTAGCATGCTTCCCTGATTACCCTTGACTGATGTTATTAATTAATCAAGCACAAGCTCATTACAGTGACTGAGGAATGACTCATGAACAATCATATCAGCTTTTTTATTTTTTGGTTTTATATTGTGGAGGAGAGATGAGAGAGATATAAAAAATATAACAGTAGCATTTCACAACATTTTCCTGAAGACAGCAGGTTCAGAGGGAAGGAAAGACTGAAAATATTTGGGTCATTAGCCTGAGGTTTTCAAAATGAATAGGGGTGTTGGATTCCCACGTTTCTTCAGCAGCTTTGGTAATCTTGGCTCATGCAAAATCTATCAGAAAATCAGCTAAGTGTATCTTAATTCAGAGGAGGCTTAATCATCCTGTTGAATTTACCTGCATAAAATTATGTCTGCAGGGTGACTTGCAGTAGCTGATCCAGTGAGAAACAGAACTTTAGAGCCTGGGATTTGATGAGCACCACTAATAGCCCTTGCCTTGTGCAGCAATTGCATGTGAGCAGCCCCTCTCAGATCAAGGTGCTTGTCACTTGTGATCACTCTAGCAATAATCTGAATGGTTTTCTGTAAAAAAACAATATTTTATTCTTCCAACCTGGCCAATCTCAGAATCAATATGAATTCTCAATTTTTCATTCCTTCTCTTATTATTTATCATCTGTTAAACTACCATGGACAAACCATCTCCATAAGTGAGTTTACATGGAATGTCAAACCTATGCAATTAACACTACTTATAATTATGTTTCAGCACTGATGGGGAAAATGGCAAGGAATTTATATTTGACAGAGAAAGGAGGAGATGGAGAAAGGATTATGAGTAGTAGTGTTTGGTAATGAGGTTAGTGTCACAAAAGAGTTATCCAGAATTAGCAGCAGGAGCAGCATTTGCCTTCCTGTTTTTCCCAGAAATGGTTCTGCTAATAAAACAAGCACAGATGTGGAATGGTTTTATAGCTCATCCTTAAGTATCCTCGTGCAGTGTCTGAAACCTAATCATTATAATGTTTTGCATGAAAGCCAGAAAGTGAGCAAGTCGTTATGTTGCTACATGTTGACATGGCTCCTCGGTATCTTCCTCCTGAAATAAATACAGCCTCTCTGTAGATTTGCTATAATTGGATTCTACTGCACAGTAATATGTAAATTATAAACTTCAATTACCAGTGTATAAAAATAGAAAGTCATGTAAAAGTCTTAGGGAAAAGTGTTTGAGCAACTACGAATATTTAGGATAACCGAAGTGTGTGCTATTTTGTTACAGTTGTCATTACCCTGAACTTTTAGGGTGTTTTTGTTTGGTTTTTACTTCTTGTTTTGCAGTTCTTGTTTGGTTCAGCTGTGGCAGTGAGCTATATCCCACCTGTGTGGTCCCATACAGCTGACTGGAGGTGCGTTGGCTTCTTAGTCTGCCTGTGGTACTTTGATAGCTTAAAAAAAAATAGGTAAAAGATGTTTTAATTTGTGGTGTTTTCAACTGCTGTTAGAACACTGTTGTAATCTGAGTGTTTAGCTTGCTTGTTATTGTTCCTGAAAGGTCTGTGGTGAGTGACTTCAGCAGCTGGTAAATCTGGCTTTTTAAAGGTGTGAGAGTGAGGATGGCTCATGCAGCACCTCCTGAAAGGTGCTGGGGCAGTGAGGCAGATCCCCCACAGGACACTCATGCTCCTTCCTCCCAGAGGTGGCACTCACAGGTGGGTGCTCCCAGCAGAGCAGACTTGGTCACATGATAAGGAGGGGGAATTAGGGGACAGGTTTTCTTGGAGATGACATTTCATAGGCCAGGTGTGCTGGGTTTCACTGCAGTGCCAGTGGAGAGACTCCTCTCTTACAGACCTTAGCAGGGAGCAGATGGGAACAGAACCTGCAGCAGCTGCACTGGATCAAGTGATGCAGCCTCATGCACAAAGCATGGGATTGGATTTGCTGGTGTAATTTGCCAAGTGCAGTTGTTTAGAGGCAGCCAGCAGGAACACGGCAGAGGGGTGAGTTCATCAGTGCCAGCTGAGTTAATAGAACAAAAGAAGCAGTCTTTGCCCCTTCATTATTTTATTTTATCAGTGAAGCTTACTTGCTTTGATTCCTTAAATAAGGAGGACCAAGCCTAAATTCTATTTCCATTTTTTGCACTAGCTCGACTCTGTTTTCCTCAGGCCTTTCTGTTCCAAACTTCTTCTGAAGCCAGCTGCTGCAGGCACACAGTCTGTGGTGATTGGGATGGGCTGGCCCAGCTCATCCCCACCGGGCACAGCTGTGAGCAGCAGGTGAGCAGCACTGACAGCAATGAGCCATGGAGTGCCCAGGGGCACTGAGCAACCACCAAAGGGAGCAGAGGGCACACAGGTGCAATGCATATGAGATGAAGTGTATAAAGAGGAGAACATGCAATGATGAAGAAAAGCCTTTGATGTGTTACTTTTTTGGTGTTTCTGTTTCTGGCCATCTTGACTGCAACAAGCTACCTGCAGAAGACTGTTCCATCTACATTGCACTGATGCTGTGTCAGCATGCAGGATTCAAACAACTGGGCTGGGAGCTCATGTCTCTAAGGTGAGCTTTACGACTGGTGTCTATCACCACTTTCTGGAGAGATCATTCTATTATAGTCAAATTGCATTTACTTTAGAGATGTGAGTAACACCAAGCCTTCTGTTATTCTACATGGATGTGTCTCAGAAAGTCAAATTTTATTTTCTTACCCACCTAGAGGATTTCAGTAACAAAGAGAACATGAAGGAAATCTGAACTTCTTCTACCTACTACTTAATTATTAATTGTTATTTTTATCTTAGTGCGGTTTAATGTTATGCCAAAGAAATCTAGCATTCTCCTTCTGTAGAAAATGTGTGAACTCAGCTGTTGTCCTTTGTTCACCTCATATGCTGTGTATCGGTCCAAAGAATAATTAAGGAAGAAACATTAAAAAATACCTTGAAAGGGCTTAATTTTCACTGAATTCTACTGTGATACTGGTGTCTAGTTCTTCAAGATTCCATGTAGCCCATGAGCCTAAACAAACTTCTGTTACCATAGGGGCAATACAAGTTCAAGTAACTTTAACAAACTACTATATTTCTCCACTGTTCATTAATGTTAGATGATACTGAAATTTGCACTTTGAGATGATTGAGTGCAACACCTAAAACCCCATGACAAACCAGGCCTTACATCCTCCGTAAGAAAACAGACCAGGAAAGCTTGCTTAAAAGCAGTACTGATTTCAAGATACTTTTGTACTGAAGTGAAAGAATGAAAAACCTGCTGCTCACTTCAGCAGGGCTTACAGGTATGGCTAAAGGGGAATGCTTTTATTGTTAAGAATTGCTTTTCCAGGGAAGGGCCTTTGATACTAAAAAAATAAAAAGAATTTGCTATGCAATGTTGGAAAAAATCCCTTCACTTCTCTCCAGCTAGATCAGAGCCTATAATGCAACAGGAGGCTATCACAATCTTTTTCATTCACTGAGACCACTATATTTTTTCTTGACAGAGCAATTACTACTTAATCTCATTAGGATAGATGGTAATGGAGCCTAGTTGTAAAATATCCCTTTGTATTTTTTCTTCTATTTTGTTTTGAATATATTGCTTTGATTTTTATCACATTTATGTGCACATTAAGGCACAATTATTCATTGTTAAAGTCAATCTGCAATCAATGTAGTTTTCTGTATTTTGTTTACCCAGATTAGAGGTTTGATCCTGCTCATTGACTTCAATAAGTGCTTGACTTACCCTCTCCCCCCTCTCTCTTGGCTCTCCATTTTACAAAGAGGTTTGTCCTTGGCCCTGGCTGGATGCACAATGCAAAGGGCCTGTGGTACAGACCTGTGTGCTCTGGGGGAAGACTGGTGGTGTTTGCCTGTGCTGGGCTGGGCACAGTGTCACCCTGTCAAGTCTCCCTGGCTTCCAGTAGAGGATAAATGGAGGGTGTGGGTAAGGAGAGCATGGAAGGAGAAATGTAGGGAGGAGGGTGACCAAAACCAGCTAGCAAATGTTTAAGAAAGAGACAAACCATGGCATCCCAGGGCAAAGGCTTTTTCACACCAAGAGCTGGGACTGGGCTCTCCTGTGGGTATGAAAACCTGCAGGGCTTCTCTGAGTTCTCTTTCACCCAGAGAAAAGCTCTTGGGACAGAGGTTGGTGTATAGGGGGAAATTCAGTCAATGAAGGCAGCTGGAGGGAGGAAAAAGGAATGTTCTCAGTGCTTCAAGGGACAATCTAGAAGGATCAAAGCAGTTCTTTCTGACCTTCAAATTTGTCACTGCTTCACAGTGGTGCCAGTTTCAAGCAATTTTCTTTGTGTTCACTAGAAACCTTCCTCCCCAGTGATGGGATATTTGTGCTCTCCACCCTTTCCTGTGATTTTGCCACTTGTCATATATCCCCTTCCTTAAGTTACAAATAAGTAGTTTTTTTCTCCTATGAGCTGCATTCCTGTTCTGGTGAACAAGAAACTTAAGGTAATATTAAGCAAAGAAAGAAACTCATTTCCCTATCTCTCCAACTTGACTCAAGCTATCAGTTACCCTGGAGTAAAGTGGAGATTAATCGACCCCATGTGTACTTGCAGTATTTAACAATAACAGTCTGCTTGTCTTATCAGTCTCCCTGTGGAAGTTTTGATCACAGAACTGAAGGAAGAATAAGCCTGTGTTTATTCTTGCTGAGGATCTTGACGTTTGGCAGAGTGTTTGCCTTGCTGGTTCTGTGCCAAAGCATTACAGGCTCGATGGGCTGTGCAAAGGTGGGGGAAGACAAGGAAGGGAAAGCCCCCATTAGGGAGTGCTGGGAGAAAAACCTGCAGAGGTCACAGTTTTGCTGCCCAGATTTAGCTGGGAGAAGTGGCATAGGCAAAGCAGGGTTTTTCCAAAGGCAGTGAACCCTGCCTGCCACAGGGACCATACCAACTTAGCCAGGCTGTAATGTTTTCAGTAATTGAAATATGTTACTTCTGCTGTTGTTTTTCTCTAAAGCCAGACTGCTTTCTGATGCTCCAGGTGAGATCACATCCTCCCCCCATGTATTTCAGTGTGAGGAATATCCAGTTAGCTTGATTCTTGCCAATCTGTCTATGCCAAAAAGAAATGTTCTTCCTTGAGTGATCTGAAAAGTCTAAATCATCTCCATCATTTAATCCTGCCTTAAGAAATGTGCTGTACACAGGAGCTGAGATGTAATGTGCTGTGCCCAGGAGTTCAGCTGGTCAACTCTGTAGATTAGTGGCACTTAGGAAAGAACATGTTTCATAGAGAGTTTTTGTTTAATAAATGATAGTGAAGAGTGTCCTGGAGTGTTGTAACTGCTAATGTTGCACTTCCTCTGCCACTGCCCTAATTTAATTTCCTAGAAAAGTACATTTTGAACATTTCAAGGCACTGAAAGTGCCTGATGAATGCAACTATGTGGAGTTTATAAATTCATCCTGGACTGTGAAATATTATTTCACATAAATAACAATTAATAACCTTTGGAGAACATTCTCAACTCAGATGTATGACCCAAAGTCTGGTGCCAGCCTGTCAGCAGTTACTGTGATTTTGCACCCATAAATTGACACTAAACCCCCACTTCTCTTCTGTACCAGTTCTGTGGTCAAGACAATCTCCTCCCTGTGGCTCATCTCTGGAGCACTGTGTCCCACAGTTTGGGAAGTGAGGAGAGCAGTGCAGACCTGCAGGCTCCTGCATCTCATGGCACCCACGTCTCCCAATGAGATGGAGAGCAGGATGAGCAGCAGAGATGCTGCCTCCTGCTTTGTCATTTCCATGGAGGAACTCTTGTATGACAGCTTGAGGCAAAGAATGAAAAGTTGTTTTTAGGAGGGAAGACTAAGGATAAAGAACACTTTTTAAAAAATAAAATTTTATTGTTTATACTTGAGTTTTGTCAGTATATATATCTAGCTCTTTTTAAAACTAATTCTTATTCAACATTACAAATATATCATTTTCATTTCAAGCCATAGTTATTTTGCGAAGTTCTGCTTTCCCCCTTTATTGATTTTATTCCTGTCTAAAACCTCTTTCTGTCACTCTGTAATAGAATAAAAATGGGCTAAATCAAGCACTTTATCCAATCGATGACTCTTCATACTTGACCAAGAATCTCTGTGCCAGCAATAACATTCCACAGTCTGGAAGTGATAAGGATGAAAAGGTCCATTACAACATATTAATCACTGTTCCTCCATTTTTCTTTAGGCAGGACAACTTCTATTGGTGTTTATTCTGTGACTTGTGATGGGTATCTCTGGAGCTGGCTTTACAGCAGCAGTGACCTTAGGCTCTACATGATTTCTTTATTTTTTTAACTGCTGTGCCATAATATATGCCCAGTGGTTTGCACAGTTCACATGTGCAGTTCCGGGAGTGGACACAGCCCTGGCTGCAGGGAGGGGGGTTGGTCATTTTTGATGCCTGGCCTGAAAGTGCAGGTGTGGTAAGTGGGTGGTGAAATCAAATTCCAACCATGTGAGGAAATACTTGGATGGGAGATATTGCCTGTGCAGTGAGAGGAGGCAGGAGGTGAGCTCTGGGCTGGAGCAAGGAGGCTGCTGAAATCCATCTTCCTCTGCTGGTTTCAGGAGAAGGGAAGTAGGCAGAAAGGGTCAGAGGTCCAGGGGTGGCGAGAGCTTATCAAAGAAACAGTGCAGCTGCTTCTGTATCACACAGGAGAAACAAAACTTGTGCTTGATTTGGAGTAGGGTTGCTGATGCTATAGAGGCACAGTAGAAGAAAATCTTTTCATTTTAATCTGAATGTTCATCTCCTACCTTGCTACTCTGAACCCTTTCTATCACATCTGTGCTAACCAGGACCTGCAGTGCCAAATGTTTGTTTGCAGTGGCCAGGTTGATTGTCACAAACACTGCTGTAGCATTTCTCAGCTCAGGAATAGATCTAAGAAAATACTTCAGAGTGGCTACACTGCCTTGGGCTTCCTGATGGTGCATGGGGAAAGCAGAGGGCACCTTCAGAGTGTCAGACAATGCAAGATGTTGGGCATGGCTGTACAAACAAGGCAGCAGGAAAATGGGAGGGAGACTGTAATTTTCAGTCATTTTCTTCAGCTGTAGAGAGACTTTGTGCAGTGTGTTATCCAGAGCTTGCAAATGTCTCCTGAAGGTAGGAACTTCTCAGATAGCCAAGCAGGGCTCTCCCTTTTCTCTCCTCACTTCTATAAAATCAATCAGAAGAAGAAAAGGAAGAGTGATGCTGCTCACTCTTCAGTGGTTTAACCATGATCAATTCCGTAGCCAAGCAGGGCTCTCCCCCCTTTTCTCTCCTCACTTCTATAAAATCAATCAGAAGAAGAAAAGGAAGAGTGATGCTGCTCACTCTTCAGTGGTTTAACCATGATCAATTCCTTCTTCTGCCAAAATAAATTCAGCCACGCCTCTTCTGGAAGGGTTCTCTGTAGACAGTTGTGGAGAAAGGTATGGTATCATGAAACAAGAAATTGAGATCAGGAAATCAGGCTAGACAAGGAACTGCAGCTGTGATCTAGTGTGGATTATGCAGAGTGGGATTCCCTCTCTCTGGATTTTCCCAGTCATTCTGATGCAGTGAACTCCATTATTTTATCTTAAATTCATTTTTACAGGAAGGATGAACACTCCCATTTCCTACCCCAATCATATGTGTTTGGAATACATTCAGAAGTATTACCCTGGCCCTGGAAGGAGGACACTTACACAGGATTAGGGATTTCCCTGCAGAAGGCAGATATGGCTTGGAATTGCCTCACTCAAAAGAAAATCTGCAGCTGAGGCAAGGCTGTGGTAGAGGCACTTCCTATCCACATCTGTCCTCAATGTAACTACCATCAAGATCACGTTATATTTATTTGACAGAAATTTTGGCATCACCTGAAATAGAATTTTGGTACTTGAGCTTTATTCCAGAACTGGCTCATGATGAGTGCAGAGGTGATGTGTCTTGCAATCAAAACTGGATCTTTAGAAAGAATGTTGTGCTGCATGTGCTGAGTGCAGGACTTGACCCACAGTTATTTTTTAGCATGCAGAACTTGACACCTTAATTCAGATGTTCATGCTCTCCCTCTTTCCCCCTGAAATAGTTGGACAGCTTACACTACTTCCTCTTTATAGCAGTACTTACAAAGCAGGTAAAATTGAAAATTATGTGGAGTGTAAATGATCAATAATTAGAGCTACTTTACATAATCTCAGCCCATGAGCACAACTGTTGGGCATTTCTCATTAGAAGTCTGTAGAATGTTCTTACTTTCTTTTGCTTAATGTTACCTGTTTTTGGTGTTTCTGCACAGACTTGTTGAGATAGGTTTTTTTTGGGTTTTTGGTTTTTTTTTTTTGGTGTGTATTCTGCCATTTTCCCACTGATGTGCATTCCCATTTCTTGTCCATTTAGTTAATCAGAAGTTTTGCAATGACTTACACAGCCCTCAAAATCATGGTGGGAAATATTTTCTAGGGTTTGTAGTTTTAAAATGAGGCAGATTTTTTATAAGCCAACATTCTTGATACTGAATCAGATGTTGTGAAGTAAGAGATACAAAATAGATCTCTCATGAATAATAGACATGCCACAACATTGTGTGAGGAAGGTTATTGTGAGAATATGCAAAACAAAATGCCACAAGAGCTTATAACAGAGATAGATCACAGGTGACATTGGTTTCTGTAGAAACTATAGGCAGATAAACCCAAACAAATTAGTAGAAGAATGTTTCTTTTCTGGTATTTTTGTCAGCAGGATCAGACAAGTTATTTACTTGCTATCTTACAAATAAAGGAACACAGAGAAAATGTCCTCAGGAAGTATTTTGGACTCTAGATCATGTCCAAGTGCTTCTATAATCCTAGAAGTAAAGGAGGCAACAATATAATCAATTTAAAATTGTGACTTATTAAAATCAAACATTCATGCTTGGACTCTTCCATGCTTCTTGTGCTGAGCAGAATCTTCCAGGAGCCCCCATGTGTCCAGAACCAAGTCTGTATGTGGAGTACAGTGCTGATCAAAGGCAGAATCCTGTCCCTTAGAGCAGCCCCTGCCCTGCAGCAGCTGGCGTGGTGCAGTGCCACACCTGAGCTGGCACTGCAGCACCCCTGGCACGGGGCTGGGCTGGCACGGGCTCTTCTGGGGCACAGAGTGGGGAAAAGCAAAGCCAGCCCCGGGTGAGGAGGGCAGCTGGGATGCCCAGGAAGAGCTGTCTGAGCACAGCCATGGCCTCAGAGCAGTCCCACACTCCCAGCCTTGTGCAGGGGCTGCTCTGGGAGTGCCCTGCCCGCAGCTTTAGGTGGCAGCAGTGGCTGCTGATGGTGACAACAATTTCTCCTCCACATTACTCCTGATTATCAGTTCTCCTATGACTGCAGGGTCCAGGTTTTGTGAAGGATGTTTCTTCACACATAGTGTAACAGATATCAAATTGACCTAAGGGTTATTTCCTCTAAATTTCCTTTGGGTTCTGTTTTTGTCGGCTGGCTGAAACCAGGTTATTTTAAATTAAATTAGCCTGCCATAAATCTTCTTTTGCCTCTTTTTCTGCCACAGGCTCTTGCTTCCATGTCTGTGGTCTTAGATGCTCTAAAATATATTTATTTTAAAATAGATCTTAAGTTGATAATCACAAGAGTGTAAATTTCTGTGTTTAAACAATTTCGTAGTATGAGTAGCACCAGAAATTGCACCTTGCCCCCAAAGATGTTTTGTTTGCCATCTTGCTCCTCTCTTGTTGTAAACAGTAGTTTTAGCATGTCTGTCACTATCCAATTCTGATATTCTTTCTGAAGTAATTCAGAAGGAAATTATTGAGTTTTATAATACAATGGCTTTTAAACGAGCTGGCCATCCAAGAGTTAAATGAAGATATTTCAGCTGTTTCTTTATAGGTTGTAAGTGCTTGGTTTTCATCAAAGCCTTAAAGGTTAGCCTAGTCCAAGGGGTCAACCTTTATATTGGGTATCATTTATCAAGGATTAACACAAAATTAAGTTTTAATTGTACAGTATGAAGGAAAGTTGGATTGGTTTAAAAGAGGTAATAAAAGGAAATTTATGTCCCTGACTGAGTATCAGAGTGGGATTGGGTGACTAGAGAACGCTTAATGTTTTCTCTAGGAAAAGTGAGGAGGTGAAAGCAGAGAGGGCAGACAGGCACTCTGCCTGCTGATAACCCTCCCAGCCAGGGGAGCTGTGCTGGGCTGTCCTGCTTGGGTGTTGGGGGATGACACTGCCACAAGATTTCATTTAAGGCAAGCCCCACAAAGATTAAAGCCACTTAGGGAAAGGCCAGCTCGCCAGCTTTCCTTCCATTTTCAGTCGGGAGTGAAGCTCACTCTTCACTTGCGTTCCCAGCAATTTGGGGCTTGACTGAGATTGAGTTTGACAGTAAAAGAGATAAAACTTATCATTTGGTGTCATGATTCAGTACATAGCCCAGAAGATAAATGACTCATTTCAGAGGTTGATAAAAATGTATTTGTTCGTTTGCCATTATATGATCCGTTATATTTGCAAGCAATCTTACAACTGAAGGAACATCCATTAGCTCAAAACAGCTGTGTGCTGTCTGTAGAGTTAAAAGGAATTAAAGCAGAGTTGTGTTTAGAAAACATGTGTATTTTCAGATTGTAGCCACAGCTTGATGAAGCACCATTAGGTACTTGGGTGGCCAGAAGAGCAGTCAGTGCTGACACGGACACCCAGGGTAATGTCAAGTAAAATTCCTCCAGGAAATTACTCAGTGTGTGCCAGTGTCTGGCCAGTGCTCAGCCCCACAGGCTGGGAGAGCAGCTAAAGCTCAGCCTTCAAGGAGCCCAGCTGTAATCCAGGGGGGATCCCTGCTGGAGCAGGGCTCTGCCTGTGCATTTGGTACCCAGCCCACTTGGGAAAGATGACAAAAAGCCCCTGTAAATATGCAGAGATTACAGGAGGATTGATCTTTGTGAGTGAGAGTTCAGCAATCTTAATGGGGTTATGTGTCACAAATATCAAACCCTTGAAGACTAATTTTAAACCAATGGGAGAATATTTCTTCCAGCAGAGCTGGAGTAAATGGTATCTCTTCTGTCAAAGAGCTCAGGGCCAATTTCTTCATCTTTTATGCACTCCCTTTCTTCTTTTGCAATTTCCTCTGTTGCCTTCCTTAATGGACTTTTGCCAATCTTGCCTTTGCATGTGGGGGACTCTGACTCCTGTGCTGTTTTCCACAACTGTCAGAATGGGGAACAAGCTGTTCTCTCCTGTTTTCTTACCAGTGGAGTCACTTTAGCATCCTTTGCACAGCTCCTGTATCAGGACTCAGCACTGTTCTGCTAAATCCTGCTGTGAGCAGTGCTAACCATGGCCTTGAGATTTCTTTGGTTTCTTCCTCTGTTTCTTTAGAAGAGGAGACATTGCACACTTACAGGAGCCAATTTAAATCATTGAGAGATTTAACACCAGTAAGGCATTGTCTTTAGGTCTGCAGATGCAAAAGTGATCTTAAACCCAAAATAAATCTTGGCATGCTTTACACAGGTCTCACAACAACACAGAATTCCTTCAACAGAAAGTTAAACTTGAGGTTCAAGTTCAGAAATGTGGCTAAGGCAGTGCTTCAGTTCTTTTTTTGATTCATGTTTCAGCTTGCATTTTCTTCTCCTTTCCAATGTACTTACATTAATAACTTGATGGGAAGATGTTTCACAGGATATATTTTTGTACTTGAAAATGCCTTTTCTGTAGCCTGTGAGATGCAACATAATGCATTGTCCCTGTGTGAAGTTTTTTTTTCTGAATGTTCTTAATAAAATTATTATTACAAATGTAAATCCTTGAAACAAAATGAGATGACAAATGAGAGGAGATTTTATAGGTTCCTCAGAAAATAAAAAATAACATTTCAATGAGCACATTATTTATCAGTCCCATATCTTTGTGTTTATACAGGACTTCTCATCATGAGCTGCATTAATTATCCTTTCAAATACTGTCCTCTAAGTCAGGGAGTACTGTATTTTCTCTTAGAAGAAATCTGCTGAGAATTCATGTGGTTGCAGTCATTTCTTGAGACCATACATATTTTTTATTCATTTTAAATATCCCATCTGTAGCACAGAAGGATGTTTGATTTGTTTTCTTTGGTTTATTTACAAGTCAGTACTGTTTTCACTTTCTGATGATAGTTTTGTAATTAGATTTTTGTCTTCTTCCTCTCCCCCTGATTTTTTCATAATCAACTCCCAAACATGCAGAATTAATTATTAGTAACATTATCTTCATTTTCCTTTCACTGTCACCTTTCTGAGCTAAGAAGTAAATCTGTTGTCTTATTAATAATATAATGAAAACTTTTTTACAGGCATGATAATAAAGAGTTTAAATTTTCCTGTACATAAGCTTCAGAATGATGCAGTGTTGTTTTCCCACGATTAATTTGGACACTGGCAACATGCAGAGGAGGGAACATGGGCAGTGTGATGCCTGTGGTCTGCAGCACCCCTGTGCTAGTTTAAATTTTCCTGTACATAAGGCTCAGAATTGATGCAGTATTGTTTTCCCATGATTAATTTGGACACTGGCAACATGCAGAGGAGGGAACATGGGCAGTGTGATGCCTGTGGTCTGCAGCACCCCTGTGCATCCATGCCAAATCTGGCTGCCTGGGGACCCCTCCTTTCTGGGCTGTTCTTTGGCAAAAGCCCCCTCAGCACTCCCCCCTCTTCCCTTTAATCTTTCTGGTGCCTTTTCTCTTCTCACACCTTATGCCACCTCTTTGTGATAAAAACAGGGGTGGCAGAACTGAGGAGAGATCGACCTTTTGTTCATCTGCACTTCTCCTGGACAGTTTTTAACCTATTTTTGGATAAAGAAGAATTTTTTGTCTACAAGGAAAGATCTCAGTTTCAAAACTGAAGAAAATATTTCTGAGCCATCTCTGAATGGTCAATATAAGTATCCAGTGCTTCTTAACTTTTCTGTCTGTCCCAGATTTATCCAGGCAATTGTCTAGATGTGCCATGAAGCTCTTTATTTAATGAAAAGGAGATTTTTTTTTTCCTAGTGGGATTGAGGCAGACCATTTACTGCAAACTTATTTTTAGTTTGGTCTTGGGTTTTTTTCTGCTTACACCAATCTGCTGATGCCTGGTGGTTATTCTGTAATATTTGGTACACAATATATTTGTTCCTTTCTCATCCGGTTGTTACATTCACCTGTGGCTGTTGGGGAGGAATCTACCTTTCCCAGGGACTTGATGGTGCAAAGAACAACGTTGTAAGGTTGTTTAGGGATTAGCCCCACCTAAATATTACCTGGCAATGAGCTGGCTGTTTAATTAGCTGTGAGCAGTGACTCTGTGTTACCTGTATTCTTGATGAAAGATGGAGACAAGACAGGTGAAGGTTTCATCAACAAAAACCCCATTATTCCTGTGCCACATTTATCTGTTATATTGCTTTTGTGTCCTGCCAGATAAGAGTTAAGTCCATGCAACGCAGTCTACCTCCAGCACCTTTTTGGAAAATCAGAACAAGACTTGTTTTGTGTACAGCATCAATTAACCCAGGCAAAAAGGTACTGTCATTGATTGAATCTGGCTGACTGAGTTAAGGAATAGTACAACTTTCCCTGAGAAAACACCCATAAATACCCTGTGCTGTCAGGGGGAGAGTGCACACAGAGGGAAAAGGCAGATCAGGGTTCAGTCTGTCCATGTGCAGCAGCAAATGTCTCAGTGACTTTCTATAATAGTGGCAGCTTATTACTCAAACTCAAGCAGGTTCAGGAGCATTTCCCCCTAAGAAGGTAAAAATCCTCAATAAAAATTAGCACAGAGAGTAAGGAAATTTTCAGTCATCCAGGCTGGACTGAGCTACTTGTTTCATTTACAGCTGTGACTGATTGTCCTGGATTTTCTTTTTACTTCATTCTCCTCTTTAAAATTAAAAGAATCGTTTCATGATATTCAGAGATTGCTACTTAGCATATTGTTATTTCCTCCAGAATACAGCAAATTTCAGAGGTATGTTTCAGTCCCAGTCTGTTACTGTGGCTGATAGCATTTTGGTAATTTGTTTCTGCAGCTGTACAATGTGGATTTGTGACAAAAGGTTCAATCTATTTTGATAGTGTGGAGATTGAAAAAAAAAATGGTTATCGTGGTTTTATTTCATGACATTATTTCTGAAAAGAAAGCAATAATGGCTTCACCCCACACAAAACCAGAGAATATAGACTCCATGAAAACATGCAAGCCCCCTTTTCCTTAATTATTGCTGAGAAAAATGAAAAGAAACTAAAAAGTATTTCACTCGGGAGCTCAGGGATATTTGCCACAGATCTGTTAGCCACATCCTGCAGGGCAGGTCGCAGCCATCTGCCTGCTGTGTGCACCTCACAATTTTGGCTGCAACTGAAAACAGGGAAACCCCCAGACAGGGCGATTTCCATCCCCCAAGTCTCTCCCATCCTTTACCCTGCCCTTATTTTAGCAGTTTGATTTCCTCTGCAATACTATTGATTGCAGAGCCATTGTTCAGAACTGATCAATAATTGGCAGCCTGGATTTTAGTATATGCTGCAAGGTTTAGAGAAGGAAATTCTGACGTTCTCAAAGTCTGAAAAATTATTTTTCAATCTGAAAAAAATTATTTCAGAAAAGTCCCACCTACCCCCAGTCAGACCTTGGTTTCCATGCAAGGTCCACCTCAGAGCCTCAGCTTGGCTGCCAGCCTCAAACTCCTGCAGAATTCAATGGTAGCTGCAGATGGAACTTTCAGAAGCACATCCTTAAAAGAGACTTGGAGGGGAAAGTGCTTTCTCCTCTCCCTCCCCTGCTCCCACCACTTGTAGATGGTGTACAGAGAGGTCTGAAAAGATGGAGCAGGGAAATCTTCAAACTCTGGAGCCTTCTGGGTCATCTTTTTATATCTTAAAATAAGGTCAGCAGCAGAGACATTGGAAGGCCTTTCTTTTTGTTAGGCTGTTTTAATGAGAAGTGTATAAACTGGCACTGATCTCTTCACATTAGGGTTTATTGCCTTGTGAAGCTGGAGATGTTTTTAAGTGATAAAGTTCTGCTCAAGCACTCAGTAAATAAATGCAGTAATAGAGAGATTTAGCTTATGTCAAGAAGAGGCGAACCAAACAGAATGGGCCATAATAGGCAAATTTTCATGAAAACATTGGGGTATTACGGGAACAATGGGGTTTGCCAGTGTCCTTTGAACTCCATGAGAGTGAGTTGTGTGCAGTCTCACTTTAAGGATGGGGAAATTGGATCAGGTCTAAGAGTGGCTTTCTAAATTCTCCTCTTGGCCCTGCTGTCATCTTCAGTAGATGTTGCTAAGGCAGATCAATGTTTCTGTTGATGTAAAGTAATCTTGCCATTGGAAGAAGTCTAATTTAGACGCAGCCTAATTTAATTTGCTCTGTTTGGACATGCTGTTTAATCTGGTGCTGAAAACCAAATCTTAGAACAGCTTTTCTTGACTGTACTGACAATTACACAAGTTAAGTGGTTGTGCCTTTTGGGACAGCATGTTCACATCCTTGTGGCAGGTTTATATTTGTTTTATTTAGGTGCTATGTCAAGTCAGGGCTTATGTGATAACCACTCAGGCAGACAAATTAGCTGTTTCTGTTCTAATTAATCACAACTAACTTTTATTTGATGCCTTCAGGAATATTACTAATGAACATATTCAAGATAGATTACTTATAAACAAATACTTATGTCTTTATCCCTAAACCATCATTTAAGTCTGAAAATATTGTCACACGATTTCAGAAAGTTGTGTTCTATCCAGTGTAAATGTAATGATTACATTACCATCACATTCACAAGCTGTCAGCTGTCAGATTTTACCAGTAAATATATTGAAGTAAATAGAGAAGCAGCATTGCAATTTCTTATGTTAATAGGGTTCTGTAGCTATTAAAACAGTCTAAATACATAATAAATAAATAAAACTCAACTTTATGTAAAATGCTGACAGGGGACATGGTTTGTTTGCCTCTCCAGCAGTTTGTGGCACTAATGGAAGCATTAGCTTGGGACACTCCACCAGTGGGTGTGAGATTAATCCTCCCCTTGTGTGTTAACACTGGCAGGGCCTCTGCCAGCTCAGAGGAATCTGCTGGCTCTCAGAACATGACAATATTTTGGGTGCAATTTGCCTTTGCTGACCTCTTGGAGGGGGTGGATTTCTCTCTTGCCAGGTTTCTTGGGTAAGATGGGAGATGGAAAAGCTTGTATTGCAGAAACAAGCAGGGGAAAATGCAGTTTTGTGTTTTTCTGGTGGAGAGGAAGGGAAAGTGGAGGGGTTGGCAGGTGCTGGGATGAACATAACTCTGGGTTCTCTTTCTCAGCTGTAAGGAAAATGACCCATCCTTCCCCCACCCAGGTGACTCTTTCACTGGGAATAACACTGAACAGTAAAATATAAAGTGCCCCATCTTACAGTGTGTCATATAATTTTTCCCTGACATCTCATAACTTACCCTTTTCTACAGCTTTTTGTTCTGAGCCAAATGTCACAACTTAACGCATGAATAAATGAGGATGGTTCTCACCACTTTCATGATATGTTGCAAAATATACACAGGTGGTGCTTTAAAAGCTGCCATTTGCCTCAATAACTAAATACCATTTGCATTTTACTGGCTTCTCTGTGTGTCAGATCCCACACCTGTTCCAGACCCATTTCAGTAGGCATTATACCAGATATTTTATATTTTACTTCTCTCTCCAGTGGTAAATAGGTCAGTATTTCAAGGCAGAAATCTATTAGAGAGAAAGTAAGTGTTCTGTCTGAGAGGAAATACGGCCTGTATGAAGTTAAATTAAAAATAAATTGAGTAATAATCAGTCAAAAATTATAGAAGTGCTGGAGAAATCAGTCGAAACAGGAGAAGTAAAAAAATGCAAAGAAACCCAAACTCCAAACTCTCATGTATCAAATTCCTCTTTCCATAAAACCTGTAAGTATGTGCTTAACTTAGATATATGACTTGCCCAGCTGTAATCAAAGCACATATGCTTGAAGTTATAGGTGTTGTTATGTGCCTTGCTGATCTGTAGCTGAAGGGGTCAAGCTTAGTAAGTATCTCTGGAAAACATAGCTCTGATTATGTGCAAAAAAATCCACGTATATTCACAATATTTGTTCCAGTGAATATTCCTTAAAATACAATGAGTTTGACCATGATTAGAGGCATTGTGACAGTGGATGTTGTGACTCTTAATGAACAATAGCAGGAATTGTTTGAGGGTTATTCTGAATGCATACGTGATGCAAAGGATGGTGGCTTTGGGGAGAGGTGATTTTTAATATTCCTGTCAACACCAGGTGCTGCTCTAAGAAAAACTCTTTTCTTTCAAGGCATTATAACCTGTCTGGAAGGATTGCTGGTGGTTTTCAGCTTGCTGTACTCCAGTAAGGTGCTAGGAGTGGTTCCTGTGCAAATTTGAGCATTCCCTGCCTAAAGCCATGCATTCACAGGCATTTCATCTTGTGCCTCTGCACCCCAGCTAAGGGCTCAGAATCAGTCTGAAGGAGAGTGTTTGTGATGTTTGCAGTTTACATTAAGCAGCTTTTAGAAAGGAAGAAAAGCTTTTACTTCACAAATTAATCGCTCTGTATATATTATTAGGATGTACTAATAGGGGCTAGTGTACACAACAAAAACAGAATAAAAACACATCAGCTCTCTTTGTCAGGCAAATCAGAGTTTTTAAGAGTTGCATGTACACAAATTAAATTATGTTAAGAAATTTATAATGCTATTAGGTGGCCTTTACAGGCTTTAAATTTATGGAGCAGGGTTTAGGCTTTCCCATTTCCAGTTGTCAGTGGTGTGTGTGCACACTGAGGGCTGTAATGAAGGGTATTAGAGACCAAGAGCAGAATTCAGCAAACAACTAGAAAAATGAACTACCAGGGCTTGAAGGAAAAAGTGCCTATGCTTGTGTATCCAGAATTTGTTACAGACACCTGCATGTAGGTGCTTAGCTCTCCAGCTGTCCTGTTCAGGGATGCTGTGCACCCACAGCAGAAGTTTTTTGGCTCTGATCTCGGTGGGAGATGGAGCCTTGGCAGCAGCAGGAGGGCTTGTGCTGCATCAGCCCTGAAGGGGCTGCAGAGAGCCCTCCAAACTTCTTTTCCTTCATAAAGTGTCTGGTTGATTTGGCATGTTTTCATTTTCAAATACTCATGTTCCCCCAAGTGTTTTGGAGAGAGAAAAGGTGGAGCCTGAGCTGGGTTTCTGCTGCTGGCCTCCCTCGCTACAGACAGAGGGGCCAGGAGAGCTCAGACCCTCACCAGCAAAACCCTGGGGTAGAGTCAGGTGCTTTGTCCAAACTGTGCTGTCCTGAAGCAGCTTGTACAGCATTTGCTGAGGGAATCCTAGTTTGGCATGCCTGTATTCCTGTCACACGGTGCAGGTTTCCCCAGAACCAGCTCTTGGTGTGGATGTCTATGTGAGATCAGTGTCAGAATACAACAGAAAGAGATTGGTGACCACAAGAAAATACTGAAACCCTTGGAACAGAGGTGGAGTGCTCTGGACCAGTCCTTCAGTACCACCAAGAGATGTATAGCAGATGTCCAGAAGAATCCTTGGGAACAACTGAGCCACAGCACTCCATCCTTCATAGCTTTCCTCAAGGCACAATAAGCCAGTCTATTTGTTCAGATGAAAAAGTGGAAACAATGTGACTTTCACTCAGGTGTCTGCTGCTTGTTCTTCAGCACTAAAAAGAAAGTATACTTCAGAAATGTGCAGCATTTTCTGCAGGAAATTGAGTCTCAATTAAAATAACAGTATTTTTAAAGAAAAGGTAATGAGAGTGCTCTGACAGTATAACATTTTGACTTTTCCTTCCTCAGCCATTATGAGGAATACAAATATTCATCTGGGACCATTGAAAAATAACATTTATAGAAATAAAATTACTCCATCTCAGTTGGCTGAACCAACATCTTAAGTGCTGAAGTACATTTATGCCTACTACACAAGGAAGGGTGTTTTATAGCCTAAAAAAAACACCTTAAAAATTACCACTGTTGAGTTCAGCTGAATTTTTCCCCATTTTGCTGTAGTAGGAGGCAGCACACAACTGTGCTGCCCCAAAGCAGACCCAAGAGGTGCCTTGTGCTGGAAGCTATGTAAAAATTGTGGCCATTTTCATCACCCAAGGGCAGTGGTGTTTTAACAGGTGGGTTCCTGCTGCTGGTTGCTACTGGATGCTGTTGATGGCAGGTGGAGTTTCCTTGTGCTCCATGTCAGCCCCCTTGGACCCACTGTGAGTGACCCTTTGCTGCTGAGCTGTGGAGGGAGGTCCCAGCCCTCCCTTTCGTGCTGACACTGGTGCCATTGGCCGCAGCACAGCCCTCACCATCACCTCCTTGGCACAATAAATTAGGGAAGAAAAGCACCTACACAAATAAAAACTAGGTGGTGCTGAGCTGTTATTCCTGAATATATCATCTGCCAACCCCAGCCCACAGGCAGACACAGGTCTGGGGGTGCCTGAGCTCTGTGCTTCCTGTGGGGCTGAGGGAGCTGAGCTGTGCAGCTCCCATGGCTGCTGGGGGAAGCTGCAGCATGGATGTGCCAGTCACTGCTCCGAAGAGCTTCCCTCAGAAACATCACAGAGCGAGGCACAAAGCACACGGAGTGCACATCAATCCCAGCTGCACCCTGCCTCGCTGCCTGCTGCTGCTCCTTTCACTGCTGCACTCTGCAGGCTCTCTCAGAAGCTTTCTGCTCTTCCCTGGTGGAGGGGAGTTCCAGCCTGTCTTGTACACCATGTGCATCTCTTGGCACTGAGTCTTCCTGAGGAGACATGTGGAGAGTTTTTTGAGAGTGGAAAGGAATTCTCTCCTGAGTGTTTCAGGCTGGGAGAAGTGCTTCTCTGTGCACAGCAGAAACTCCAGCTGACCTCGCTGCCCATGGGCCATGCTGCTGTGCAAGGTGCATTGCCAATTATGCCGTCGTGAACCCACCCTGCCACGCTGCTCCTGGCTCTGTGGTATCTCTGGAAGACACCTCTTGGCCAAGGCAGGATGTGCTGTGTTCCTGAATGAGCCAGTTTGCCTCCCTCGTGCACCCCTCAGGCCATCCCTGGGGAGTCAGTGTGTGCAAGTCACTGCTCAAGCATGAGCATTTCCCAATCCATACTCAAGCAGATTCAAAAACAGGCTTTTTGGCAAGGGGGCTCACCTGTGACTTCTGTTGGCTTTGAAAGGATGAATTCCTTGTGTTTCTTGAAGTTGGATGAGTCTTTGATTCTTTTGGCAAGCATTTTGAGCCCAATATTTTAAAACATTTCTCATGTCATATCATGACCATATAATAGGAAAACTATGGGGTGAAAGTTGAATCATGGACTTCCAGCCATGTATTGCTTTATTCAGGAATGTTACTGATCCTGTGCATAATTGTCCAGCCTTCAAAAAGAGCAAATTGTATAAGTATGCTTAAAAAAAGAAGCCAAAACTAATGTGTGTTTTCCTTTGCAAGTTTGGATTTTGATGACCTCCATTTTCCAGATGAAGTCCTTTCTGAATCTTCCACCTGCAGATTGTGGTGTAAATTTTCTATTAGTGTAACAATTGTTTGGGCTGTTGCTTGTGTGTAGTGATCATTTGTTGTTGGTGTCATCACATGTGCCAAACATCAGCATCTTCAGATTCTTATCACCTGTTCTCACAAATGCTCCCAGAATTTGGAGATCCCAAAATCCTTTCAAAAAGAGCAAATTGTATAAGTATGCTTAAAAAAAGAAGCCAAAACTAATGTGTGTTTTTCCTTTCAAGTTTGGATTTTGATGACCTCCATTTTCCAGATGAAGTCCTTTCTGAATCTTCCACCTGCAGATTGTGGTGTAAATTTTCTATTAGTGTAACAATTGTTTGGGCTGTTGCTTGTGTGTAGTGATCATTTGTTGTTGGTGTCATCACATGTGCCAAACATCAGCATCTTCAGATTCTTATCACCTGTTCTCACAAATGCTCCCAGAATTTGGAGATCCCAAAATCCTTTCGGGTGTTTACCTATTCTTATGTTTATGAGGCTTTTCAAGAAACACCCAACGTTTCTGATGTGTTTGTTGGCTTTGAACAGGTACCTATTTTCTAAACACTGGCTGCTACACCGTGAGGGATTGGCATGGTTCTCATAGCAATTAAGTCATGTTTTTCCAGCTGAGATTAATTGTCTACATTTCTGCATCAGAGCGGAAAGCTATATAAAGATAAGCCCTCTTAGACTGGCTGTTGCAGAGTCAGAATAGTGGAATGTGGAGGGATGTTTACCCCTGGAGCTGAGATTTCTGCAGAACCCCAGTGGCACTCAGAGCCTGCCCAGCTCTGCTGGCATGTGCTCCCCTGCCCCAGCCATGGATTTGGCCTTGGGATTTGTGTTTGTTTGAGTTGTGTGCTAAGGGAATGTGCCAGGGATATGAACATTGTTCTGTTAGCATGGAAGTTACCTAGACTTATGTATATTTACTTTGCTGAACCTATGGGATGAAGTACTTGAAACTGTTAATTTATAATGAGACGTAAATTCGCTAACATGGTAAAGAACTTACTGCAGAATGATGGACAACTTGTGTTAGAATTCCCCTACTAATGCAGTGCAACACTCATTTATTATTATTATATGTCCAAAAGTGCTTTTGGCACAGTTTTGACACACTTTGCTAACAGACATCCAGTCCAAATTTATTGCCAAAGATAGATCCCCGTAGGAATGGCAAACTATCCACACTGTTTCTGTACTGTCAGGTACCAGGCTCTGCCAGCTATCCAAACAACCGCAGGCAGGGGGCCAGGGAAAACATATTATAACATATTATAAAACTCTATTTTGACTTGCACCTTTGTTAAAAAAACAGAAGACTGGATTTTAAAGTAATAATAATAGAAGAAATGCTTTTGAATTGGAGACCTAGTAATCTGAAGGTAATTCAGTGACCCATCAGACTAATCACACGTAAAATTCTGCAGTCAGTGCAGGGATGTGAAATGCAAACTCCTACACCTCACCATTAATTTCTTCTTTCCTTTATGATTTAATATTGAGCAGGGATGAAATATGTCATCCATAACAGGAGAATTGTATGAAGTGATTTTCCAGTAATTAAAAAAATGTATGGAATCTGGGTCAGTTTTCCAACAAAATAGCCAACATAAATTGATTCAGAGAGAGACTAATCCATGAAACATATGATTTCAGTTCGTTATCTGATTCCTGAAATGCTGTAGTACCTGAGGATCTTGTTTTCATTATCTAGGCAGGTGGAAACTGATCCAAATTTATTTTAAAATGAGAGGGGTGTATTGCAGTCTCCCCATGATGGAAAGCATGCTGGGCATGATTGAAGAGAGTGTCAAAACTTCAGGAAGTTCAGTGTGCAGGGAGGGAAAAAGCATGTTAAATTTCTTCTCTGGCCCTTCCCTTGAAGGAGTTTTCTGAGTTGCTGTGGTGTTCCCTGCCTCTCTCCAGCAGTGATAGGCGGTAGCCATGCAGTTGATTTGCTTGAAGCCAACAGAAATATTTTTCTAAGTAACAAGAGTGGTCTCTAGCTGCACTAATTGCACTCATTTTTTTTCCTATTCATCCAATAGGCTGCTCACTGATTTCAGTGAGCATTGGATGTAGATTTTATAGCTTATTTCTTTTTTACTATGGTAAATTTCTCCTGGTTTCTGAGATGCTTTTCTGGCAGAAAGTCTGCAAGATCATCCAGACTGCAAGTAACTCCCTGGTAGGGTATTTAAAGTCTGGTGTTTGTTTGTTTTGGGTTTTGAGGTGTTTGGATTTTTTGTTTTTTTCTTTTCTTTGTGGTAACAAGGACTATAATCTTATTTGAAGCCAGACAGTTTCCCTGTTCCACTGTCAGCAATTTCAGCAAAGTAGATTGTGAGATTTTGTTTTTTAAAATTAGGATCTCTTTATTCCTATTTCATTAGAAGAATTACAAATTTGTAATAAAGGGTTTGAAATCATCCTAATTTAATGGAAGCTCTTTCTAATATGAATGATAGAACCCGTACATGACTAATCAAATATATTAGTGCACAGAAGGGAGATTGCACAGGCTCATTTTTCTTTTTGTCCATGTTTTATATTGGCTATATTATACTATTTTTTTCCATTTTACTTTTACCTTTTTTCTGAGCTTCAACTGAACAAATTCACTTAGGGTTCATTATAAGACAGTCCAGGAGTAGATTACACAGTGCTTAATGGATTGTATTTCTGCAAGACCATTTAAAATGCATTTATTAGGGAGGTTAGGTTTATAGAAAATTAATACAAATATCAAAAGATTTGTTACATTATATATGATTCTGGGCTCTATAATTTTAACAGTTTTGTGTGAAGGTCCACCATCTTTGTAGACCATGAAAGTGATGTGGAAGTGAAACAATTGCTGCTTTCTCTAGAGCTTTCATGCTGTACTGTTTGCTCAAGATATTTTAAAAATCAAGAAGTCTTATAAAAGTTAATTAGGTCTTTAAAAAAGTGAAGTGTAATCAAAGAGTTTTCATGGCTGGATTTCAGTGCTAGACTACTGCATGATTAAGAGTCACTGTTCTAATTTAGCTATTAGACAATCATTAGCCTGACTACTACGTATTGACTGCTGCACTTAGCTCCCCGATCATGCTACAGGAGGGAAAAAAAATATAACAGCAGAAAGGAATAATTTACTGATGACAGCTCTGCTTAACAGTTCTCAGAGCTGTTTTGGTTTTAAAACATTTTCCCTTTCACAGTAAATGCCCACCTTGGCATTTGAGGATGTAAAAGGCTGTCAGTTGTTAGAGCAGACTGTGTGACTGGGGCCAGGTTTCATGCTCTGGATGAGGCCAAATGCTCCCTTTGTATCTCAGGCTCTGAAGTCACTCCAAAGTCAGGCTGTATTTTTATAGGAGGAGAAGGTAGAGTTTTATTCTGCTTCTGAGACCCAGAAAGCTTGAAAGCCATACTTTAGAAACATTTCCCAGCTCCTATTGAAATCCCTGTATGTAACAGCTTCCTACTTGGAAAGCAGGGCTGATGTTGATGTGGTCTGTCTGGTCCTGTTGGGTTGCAAACCCTGGCAGAGGGAGTCTGTAACCTTGAGGTTGGGCAGTGCCTGGCACGGGGGCGGGGGGGACCTGATTGCAGCTGGAGCCTCTGAGGACAACAGCAGTCATATCAAGTAAAAAGTAATATGAAGGCAAATATGAAGGCAGTAATATGAAGGCAAAAAGGAATTTTTTACTTTTTCAAAGATCTGTTGCCTTCAGGTTTGCTTTCAGCAGCAGTGTGGCAGCACAGCCAGCCTTCTCTCCCAAGCTCTGGATGCAGGGAGCAGTTTCCCTCCTGCCCTCCCTTCCCAGGGGCTCCTCATCTGCCTGAGCCTTCCAAACACCTCCTCCCATCCCAGGAAGGCCAGCTGCACTGGACAGGAGTCTGCTGACAGGAAGGAGGCAGAAATCTTTCATCTCATTCTTTCCCAAACCTCCTGGCTGCTCCACCAAAGCCCTCCTTTGCCTGGGAAACCAAGGCACAGGGATGGGCTGGCAGTGGAAGCATGGGCTCTTCCTGGAGCTAGGGCAGTCCTGGGCAGAGCGCTGCTGCCTTTGTATCTCTTATAACATTTGTGCAAATGAACCTTAACTGGGCCCAGTGATGGACGGCCCAAACCCAGTCTGTTCCAGTGAAATCTAATCAATGCCTTGATTTAATTTGGGACAAATTTCTCCCTTCTTAGCTTGTTTTGTCCTGATCAGGCTGTTTGAAGATGAAGCCCTTGGAACAGTGAGTGCTCTGTATCACCTGTATCAGGGCTGATAGCTGCTGCTAACAGCCCATACTTCCATTCTTCCTCAGCCTGGCCCCGTGACCACCCTTTGTGCCAGGCTGTTTGTGCTGAAATGGAGCTCATCATACCTAGGATGAGCACAGAAAGCTTTATCATCCACTGCTTCTCTGAGGCTTGTTCTGTGACTGCACTCAGCAGCACAGTGAATATCATCCATAGTAAGTAGCTAATTTAGTGTCTCCTTTCTGAAAATGTGGTAGTGATGAATAATCAGCAAAGATTTAAATGATCAGGAACTTAGATACTTTTTTGAAAGGCTGGAAGATGAAACTGAGGTCTTCTGTTACAATACTCTGTGTGTACTATATAATGCTAAGTGCCTATACAGTGACTAATGTGAAAAGGTAATATGAGCATTGCTGCAACTTAACCCCATGTAATGCATTTTTATTCTCTCTGCAACTAATCTTAAATTATTTTCCTTGTCAGTATGATTGACTGATCCTGATTGAAGAATCTTTTATCATTAGAGAATGCCTTTTTGTTTTATAATTTCCTAATTAGCTCTGAATCCTGCTACTCCTCTCTGTAAAGTACTGACGTCTGCCAGAGGTAACTGCCCACATAAATGCAGACCCCTTTGAATATTGCCTCACAAAACTTTCTTTCCCATATCAGGAGACATATGTGCCACACAATAAAGCTAAATGGCTTCAGCTAGGAAAATGATAAGCATAGAAATACTTGTCTCAGATAAAACACCAGCCTGCCCAAGCCTCCCTGGTAGACACAAGCCAGCCTGGGCTGCTGCTGTTGAATGCTGGGTTTTGGGGATGATCTACAGCTGGAGGGACCCTTGTGAGCAGCATCCCTCCATGGTTTTCCTGGGAATTAGTCCTGACCCTCAGGTTGTGGGTGAGAGCTGCTGGCTGTTACAGGTGCCTATTTTTACATCTCAATCCCAAAGTATCTCAGTTCTTTCCTACTTCTACTTCCCTTCAGCTTCCTTCCTCACTCCAGGGGCTTTTCCCCTTCAGTGGGCAGTTTGCAGTTTCAGGAGGGCTGCACAAAGCAGAAGTGGTTGCTGTTCATGGTCATGCCATGGTCAGAGGGGCAGAGGTGGCTGGTGCCCCAGAGCCCTGCCCAGGGTGACACAATGCCCAGGGGATGGGGACAGCTGAGCCACCCTGTCCTCCCAGCACAGCACTGGGCTCCTCTGGCCATGCCACCAGTCAGGGCTGCTCCTGGAACAGGGAGCTGACCTGCATGAGATTAGAAAATAGCACCAGTCGTGGTTTTCTGAGGCTTTCAGCTGTATAAAGGGTTTAGATCAGCTTTGGACAAGTTTCTGAGCTGAAGCTTTTGTGGGGCATGAATCTTTTTTCTGCTCACGTCAATGTGTTTTGGATCAGGCCCCTGGTTGGGATAGGCTGACGCCTTTGATATATTAGCCTGTTGCTGATTAAATGTATATTTCACTTTTTAATTTTCACTTTTTGGGGTAGCCATCACTCTAATGGAGACCCATTTAGTCATTGCTATAGATCAAAACCCAAGCTTGCTTTGTGCTGCTATGGATTTTCCATGGAGCTACTCATAAGAGCCTTGTAGTTATTAAATCTTTTGTTTTGCTGTCAATTAAAGATGGGTAAACATCAGTCAAGGAAGGGTGGGTTGTTTTTTTTTTGGCTTGTTAATTAATCAGTGAGCCCCTTCTCTTTTTCCTCTATGCTTTCCCTCTCCTTTCTGTGCCTTATTTTATATCTGTCCTGGTTTCTTTCTAATAGTAGCAGGCAGCTGTACAGAGTGGACTTCAGTGCTTCAGCAGCAGCACTCTGTGCCTGATCAGTCACAGCCTCAGCAATTAGAACAGTCCCTGGTACGCATGTCCAAACAGGACAGAGAACAGTCCCTATTTCATTTTATTTTATTTTGCAGCACTGCTTTGCACACAGCACACACAATGTCCTTTCACATTAAGAAATGAGTTATGTTTCCTTGATGACTCACTTTCTTATTAGGTTACATTTGGTATAACTGTTTAGGGCTACTTGTAATTATTCATATAATATTGTCTTATGTATGGGGATGGCCCATTTTCCACTAATTTCTCAACCCTGTTTTTCTTTCTCTAATGGCATATGACCAGCTCCTAACGTAAAAAGAAAGAAAGGAGGGTGAATAAAAGGATAGGGAAAGAAAAAGAACTCTGCTGTACAACTGAAACGGGTAATTATGCTCCTCTAAGCACATCGCTAGAGCCCAGCTGGCACAATTAAAGAAATAGCTGATCAGTTCCAGTTATTGATTCTGCTAACATGTTTGTTCACGGTTGCTTCTTGTCTAATTAGTTTTTTCTGCTTTCTTAGTCTGAAAGCATACCTTTTCAGTCAAATCTGTTTTCAGGCATCAGATAGCAATGCTTTATTTAGACCACTTGCTAGCCATTTATTTTAATGCAACAGTACTTCTGTTCACTTTTCTTTTAACCCTCTGTGGGGCTGATTCTTTGGGACGGTGTTGAATTTCCTGGAGCATTTTGAGATAGTCTAAAATTTAAGATGAGACTTCATAATGGTGCAGTGAACAGAAAGTAGGGGTTGGGGGATCTCTTGGGAGCACCTAAAGACATTTAGATACCTCTTGCAGGTTGTAGGAAGTTACTGGCTGTACTTGGCAATTAGGGAAGAATGAATGCTAAGGCTCTGTGCTCATATTCTGACTGTATGGATTGGCAATTTTAACCACCCAGAGGCTCTTCTGTTTACCTGAATCTGGTCCTTTTTTTTCTCATTTGAAAAAATGGATCCTATGTAGAAAACAGTACTTTGACAAAATGGCCCTTCTTCACAAAATGGGGACTGGACAAAGCAAAGGGGAGCAGGAATTGGGTGAGAACCAGGATTTGTCATTTCTGAAGTGCAAATATAGAGCTATAAAATGCTTTCTTATTTAAAATATTAGTTTTACATAAAAGTGAAGAGAATTGATATATCAAACAAATAATGATTTCCCTCCTGTAAAACTGGATCAAGTGAAAACATTTAGAAATACAGCTTTTTGCCCTGACACAGAACTGCAGCAACAAAGAAATCTTGGACTGTTTTGGAGGACATCAAACCTATTTTTTAACCAGCTCTAGTTCTGGTGTTCCATTGCGCTGCTGAGCAGCTCTCATGCTGCACCTCAATCACAAATGCATTTCAGTGCTGGGTAAAGCTTTATATCTTTCAATGAACAGTAAATAGATCATTGCAGTCTGAATAATTTTTATTTTTAAAAACACCAAACAGAAAAGAATATCCTGCAGTCTCCATGACACAATGTATGTGTCTGCACACATGAATGAACACAATAGTCTAAAATGGAGAGTAGCAGTATGACAGATTTAAAGGTGCAGAACATAGGAAAGATGTTATAATTCTCTAACTTAAAAGTGTTGTTCAGGCAGGGATTCCTTCATAAGAGAGAATTGCTTACTGCTTTAATTTGAAGAATTGCAAAATCTGAACTGAGAGAAAAAAATTCCTTTTATGTCTGTTTGAATCCTGCTGTTCCTAAGATTTCTTTTTGGGTTATTAGAACTGTATAAATACAGGTTGATCTTAACTGCTTTCAGCACCCAGAGAGATATACATATTTTAGATATTGCAGTAGTCCTTGTCTTTGTGATTGACAATATTCCTTCCTGGTTTCCCATTTTCCATTAAGGGGGGAAGCCAAAAGTATTTAAGCAGTCAGCAGATGAAACTTGTACCCTACCAGTCCAGTTATCATTCCAGAAGCACACACCAGAAACATCCAAAAGTTTTTGACACATCTGGGGTCCATTGCTTCTTTCCTGGCTGAAATATTCTGTGCAGCTTAATCCCAGCTCTGATCCCAGCCTCCCTCCCTCTGCTCCCTGGGATGTTGTGCCTTTCCTGATACCTGAAGCCACCTTGCAGGTCCCTTCCTGCACCTACAGGCTATCTAAAAGTAGAGGGGTGGAAGGGAGGGAGGAAGAGGTGTTAAATGTACCTGGGCTAGGTGCTGGAAGAGCCCGGGGAGGTGCTGCTGCACACTGGGATGTGCAGGGGAGGCACCTGGGGGATGTGGGGCTCTGCAGAGGGTGGCTGAGCTGGCCACAGGGTGGAGGACAGCACTGCCTACCCTGGGGGACTTGTGACGTTTGGTTTGCCTGGGGTGCAGGTGACACACTGGGAAGGGCCAGCAGAGAGGCCAGGAGCAGCCCCCCAGCTGAACAAGGGATTTGGGAAGCTGAGGTTCAGCTCCAGCCGTGTCACAGGAGACCTCAAGCAGGTAACTTCATTTCACTGCGCCTCGGTTTGCTGTCTCTAGAATACAGAAAGTAGAGCAAATGTGGTTTCCACTGCCCGAGGGGCTTTGTGGGGATGGAAGCTTTCGGGTGCAGGGGTGTGAGGGGCAGGGTAGCTCGGGGAGCCAGGGAAGAGAGGCTGCCTTTGGCAGGGGGCTCTGGAGTGCCGGGCTGTGGCTGCGCGCAGCGCTCAGCCAGACGTGGGGCTGTCTGACCTGCCTTTATTGAGCCTGCAGCTCATTGTGGTGAAGCTTTCTCCTCTGCCCACCATAAAAAAGAGATGTAAATTGGAAGGGTACAGCACTTCTCATAAAAACTCTGTGCATTTATATTTAAACACTGAAGTCACACCACTCCCTATTGAAAAGCCCTCGGCTCCATTGTTGCACATGACTAGCCCAGAAAGAGGCCATTATACTCAGCAAAAATGTATTTTCCTTGCTCATTTTCCTGGAAACAAAACCTCCTGAGCTCTGGTGGCACAAGCCTCACCAAATGGTATTGATAAAGAGGGAGAAATTGCACATGGCACCGAGTCACCGGCTCCGTCTGAGGGGGAAGGAAAAAAGCTCTGAAATATGGCAGCAGATGCCTGGGAGATTGCCTTTGTGGCAAAGCAGAGCAGTTTACCAATAAAGCTCTCTCTGGCTGTTATAGTTGTGTTCAATAGCAATGACAGCTGTCAAGGAGCTCAGGGACTTGCTGGGATGCCTTCAACATTTTAATCGCTCCGGCAAAGACACAGAAAAACTGTTTGTGTTTGGAGCATTGTTATTGTCACATGAAGTTTAAAAAGAATTGGTAATGATTATTTACCTGAAAATGAGAAGGAGCTTTTAATTGTTGCAATACAGCTCTTGTTTCTGTAAACAGAAAGGACAGGTCCTCTCTCATTTTAGTTTTGAGCAGTTAATTGGTGAAATACATAGCCCCTTTTACTATCACACTCTCAGTCAGTCAGATGATGAACTGTTTTTCCCTGTGAAGCTCAACTGACAGATTTTAATATTCCATTAACTTTACAGTTTTACTATAACATAGCATCTTGAGACACTGGGGCACGTTGATTCAAACTGCAGGAAATTAATTTTCTCTCTTTTATTATACCACCAGTAACTACCTTAAAAAAAGAAACTTTAAAACTCCTGGTGACATGAGTATAATATGTAAAAATGACAGGAAGAATTATGAATTTTATTTCCATAAGAGAAGGAAAAGGAGGGGGGGTAATAATTATAGTGCTGAACCATTGTATTCAATCTGAAATTAAGATACTTTTCTAAGACATGAAATGCACACAGTCAAGAAATGATCGTGATGGAAATCTTTGCAGTTGAAAGGTATTAACAGTTGTTAACCCCTTTCCTCGCAGCCAAAATGTTTTGACTGAATATCTCTGCAAAAAAGGGGAACAAAAAATCACAAAATTTGGTGTTGGGAGGACTGAACCTTTAGGTCTTGTCTAAAATGACCACAATTCTTCCTGGGAAGAAAAGAAAAATATATCTGCTTGACTTGAATTTTAACTCCCATCTGAATGAGAGTTCAGTTTCTTGGTAATATTCTATTATGGCAAAAGTTTGAAAATATGTTGAAACATTGGTAGTTATGGCTGTGTCTTAGCTTTAGTTTCATAGGCAAATATAGAATATATATATGAATATAAAATATTGCTTCATTTATATTAAGCAGGAATATATATTTTAATGTAAGAGTATTTATATATTCCTTGAACACAGGCATAAAATGGTTAAAATTAAAATGCTTTCCACTGGAATAGTGCATTGTTCTTCACATATCAAAAAAAGTGACAATAAAAATTAAAATTAAAACGTGCTTTATGCGATTTCCCCAGACAGCAGAAATGCTATGAAGTCAAGAGGCTTCCTGGCAGTTTTCCACACTGCTGGCCACACTTATCTCTGCTGCCACACTCCGATCTCTGTCCCCTGCCAAGCCACCCCCATCCCCTGTCCGGGTGCTGGGAATTCCAGTGGCACTGCCCAGGCACGGCTGCAGTGGGTGCTGCCCCCATAGCTGGACAAACTCTGCCTCATTTCTCTCACCTCCAGTCCTCTCTGACTGCCTTGCCCAAGCCCTCCATCCAGCCTGGCTTGTTGGACATGTCAAAGGCAGGTTAGAGAAGGTTTTAGGCTCAGTCTAAAGTGAGGACCCAGCTCTGCTCAGCCTGGGGGGTCAGGGCAGCCAGACCCCAAACTGAAACCTGCCTGGGGTGCCTCTGCTTGCCACCAAAGCAGCAGGGTCTGCAGAAAGGTGAGGGAAGCTCGTGTGGAGCTGGGGATGCTTTGGCCCAGCTGCTCAGGAGAGGAGATGAGGGACCACACAGGATGAGCAGGGAGAGGAGAAGGCAGAGGGGTAGGACAGCCCTTCACTGGGGGATGCAGACCTGCCTGAGGAAAGGTTAGCAAACACCTGCTGGGAACAGCATCCTGCTTTGGGCAGGGGTCTCAGCAGACAAGTCCTCATTTGTCTTATTTATTTTTAACAATTCAGTGATTAAAATGGCTCAAGACGTTTGGGTTTAGGGAAACCAGTCCAGCCAAGCAATGGGTGGGAAAAGGAAAGTTTTTGAAATGCAGTGGTGTAGCCCATATTACTGGGATCATGGAAGAACATGTATGGGAGGATTTAAAATGTTTTGGTTCTGTTTGCTTTTTAATTTCAGCTCAAATGGAGATTTTCAGGCTCCCATGCCACAGAGTTATTTTTAAAATGGGATTACACACATGAAAGTTTATTTCAATTTACCTTAAATTGACACAGAAAGGACTTTCCCATGGAGTATTGTGTTGGGTTGCACAAGGCTGGGATGTCTGCACATCATCAAAGACAGCAAGTGCCATAATTGCAGCACAATTTGTGGCTCAGGTTGAGAAGGCACTTAAGTTGCAGGGGGAGGGATCCTGCCAGCAGAGAGGTTTTGGTTGCAAAGTATTTACTGGTTCTGCTTTAAAATGAGAGTAGCTTGGGGAAATGCTCATCCACACTAAGGAAGTGAGATTTCTGCTATGTTTTTGGAAGGCAGGAGAAAATATGAGCACAGCTTCTGAGGAGATTCCAAAGAAACACTTGCTCTGTCTTGTTGGAATTAAGACAAATGGAGACTAAATAATTTGAAGGTTCTGTCTTCTCTTTCTCAAAATAGTAATATCCTAAAAATATTGTGTCCTTTTAGCTCTATCCTAATGAAAAGTTTGTTCACCATCTTAATTGTTTAATTAATGTTTACACAAAATTTAAAAAACTGATGAACATATTTTGCTCATACTTTCTGTGACACCTAATCCATTGGATTTGGGATGACCTGGGAGTTATGGCTTCTGTCTGCTATTTTCACACAGCTTTTAGCAACCAATCCCTGCACCTTTATATCCATGGGTGAAGGATTAGTCATGTGGAGAGGAACCTGTGCAAAGTAAGCAATGTGACACTAATATTCCCTGCTGAGATAACAACTCCACTTTCACAACAGGATGAGTGGAGAGGTAATTGAGATCTCAGAGAAATTAGTTCCACACACACTGCAGGCAGTGTGGTAGCTCTATGTTACCATAACATGGTAGCTTTAGCACAACTTCCACGTGTTTCATAGGAAGGCAAAGAGGGATTTACTCCAGTGCTACAACATTAATATACTGGCTGCTTGATAATTCCACTGAGGTCTGGCAGATAAGCATAAGCATTTAGAAACAACTTGCCCAATGAAGCCTTCTGCCCCTAATCTACATTCTTCCCATAGCTCGAGAAATTCTAGCTTGAAAGTGTTGATTAATCTATATAAATTCTCAGATAAAAGTTCTCATTCACCCTTTAGCAGCCCAGCAGCCTTCTGTGCTAACTCTGGGTATATTACTGATATGAAATGTTGTCTGTGAGGAGATAAAGGAGAGCAGAGGATTCTTCCATGGCACTGTCACAACACAGAGCTGCTGTCAGGTCTCTGCTGTTCCAGCCAAGCCAGCACAGAGGAGGGGAATGATAAGTGCAACTCTTTCATGGTAAAGAGCTGGTCATAAGTTTGGGCTGAATTTGGGGTTTGAGACAGTTGTTTTAAGTCGCTCTGACCTATCCATGCATAGAGGAGGGGAATGATAAATGCAACTGTTTCACAGTAAAGAGTACCAACTCTTTACTGAATTTGGGGTTTGAGACAGTTGTTTTAAGTCGCTCTGACCTATCCTTGTGTTTTCTTTCATAACTGGAGATTCAGCCACTCTTTCAGCTTAATTCCCATGAAATGCTGCAGTAAATTCAGGTCATCTTACTATGGTAATTCAGAGCCCTGGAAATGTTACTCTGTTCTGCTTTGATAACTAGTGAAGAACCAGCTTTAGTGCAACAGTATTGCATTTTTACTCTGAACCATAAGTCCAGGGTTGACTTTAAGTGCTAGAGCTGTCACACGCTTGTGTGCCCACTGAGGAGCTCCTTGCTCAGCACCAGAGCCATGCTTGTGCAGGATGCTAGCAGGACAGCTGTGCTTTCACTATTTTAGTATTAACAGTACAGGCACCTGAAAAGATACAAGTAGTTATTGCTTCCTTTGATTTATTTGTAAATGCCTGTTGTGAGTCAAGTCTGCTGCAAAGGTGCTTTGGAGACCACAGCTTCCAGCATTGACACAGCTGCAGAGCCTTGGCCAGGGCAGAGGGGGCTGTGGGACAGTGTCCCTGCTCCTCATGGGGCTCCTGCCACGCTGTCCCCTGCCACGCTGTCCCCTGCCACTCTCCTGTTGCCATGGAGAGCAGATTTGGTCCTGCACACTCATGACTCCCGTGCGGCTCTCCTCTGCCAGGGTAATCTGCTGTCACTGTGGTCATCAAATAACTGAGCTTTTCTTTTTTTTTTTAATATACTCTTCTCTGTATCACATCTTGTTTTTGGCTGCCTAGATACACTCTTGGTGTCAGCAGCACGATGTGATACTGCTCGTTTAGACTGGGAGACAAAACCCTGATGTGATATTGCTCACAAAATTGCTCAGTGCTCCTGTATATTCTGCAAGGTTACTTAGGATACATACAGCGCTGCTTCACCTTTTGTCTTTAAAGTGATGTAGGATGAATATCTTTCAAATGGAAAGACAGGCAACTGGAAAAAAAGGGGGAAAACAAGTAACAAGATCAAAGACATAAATAGAACAAAATATGCACAAGAGATCTCATCTGAGATCAAAGATGTGAACGTAATTACCATGAATGAGACGTGCAGCGCTCACCAGAACAGAATGGTTTGTGCCTGGAGAATTCTGCAGAAATAAACCATTCTGTGGGAAATTGAGCGCTCCACAGAGTGACAAAAGGACATTTATTCTGCACTGGAGGGGGAATAGCAGAAAACCCACCATTACAGCAGGGCTGCTCATTGCTGCCTGACCCTGCACAGGGCTGCAGCCATCGAAGTGGCTCAAAAGAAATCTCTGAACCTTTTATGTTAAAAGATTCTGATCTGGGGCAAAAAAAACCAAACCCAAACCCCAGCTCTTTAACCCTGGGAGGTGTGTTGTTCTTGGGCAGACATTTTCAAGGGCAAATGTAGTGATTGTGTTAAGAGTGCAGTTGGAAGAAAAACAATTGCTTCTGTTAAGCTTAACACATAGAGGAATTGTGCAGAGCATAAATCATTTCTTTTCACTAACCCTGTTTGGTCAGGGATTGTGATTGTATTTTTGATTTTTATGGCTGTTATGTACACGTGTCCACAGGCCCTAACAGAAAATCCTTAGAAATGCAATAAATAAATAAGAGAAATCTAGAAGAGAGTGTAAGGAAAGTTACAGAGACTGAGCTGAAATTGCAAACTGCTGATTCTTCTTTATGAGCTATATGCTGGTCATAGATACAAGAACATTGTTTGATTTTTAGTGGTGTTACTAAATAAATGCCACTGAAATAGAAAAGAAAAATATATCTTTCATTTTCTCTTTTTGATAATGCAGATCTGGACACTGATCAGTCCTTCCTGTATTTCCAGATAAGATGTGCCTTTACCCTGAATATCTCAAACCTGATGAGAACATGGAAACTCAAAGTTTTAGGAGTGAATTTTGGTTTGGTTTTATTTTTACCTCTCTCTCTCAGTTGACATGAAACAAAAATTCAGACACAGGTCTACATATCAGGCTTATTTTCACTGGGAACAGAGGTCAAAAAGCAAATCCTCTATGCTGAGCCTACTGTCAAGGCTTATTTTCACAGAACCTTTATTAGAACAGTGTTTAGCATGTAGGTGATTTCAGCAGTAGCCTAGTCCATCTTGGTACAGAAATACCTCCTGTAGGGAACCTGGAAAGCATGTGCAGTCTCTAGAAATGGTATTTCTGACTGCTTTGTTTTGGGAAGAGCCCACTGCTGTCCACAGGTTCTGCTGTCTGTGACTTTGAGTCAAACAGTGGAAGTAGAACCATGGTCCGTGTCAGATCTCACATGGATCTATGAGCTGTACTGCCTGGGATGGAGATCCTGCTTTCCCATGCAATGGAATTCCTGTCTCCATTGCAAAATCCCCATCAGCAACCATGGTGTGGTGCTGTGCCAGCTGATGCCTTCAAAGGGTCTCCTCCTCCCATGACAAAAAGAATAAATGTAATACTGTATCGTTTTCAGCAGGCAAAAAATTAGTTTTCTTAGTAAAAAATGTACAGCTTCTCCTATTTCCTTTGGAAGGATACACCGAATTCTGCCTTCAATTGTATCCCCAAGTTCTTTATGAAACAGAGGTGTAGAGACGGAATTGAGAGAATGTTGTGTCCTTTTGCAGAGGATGTTACTTCACAAAAAGAGCTCTTTCTGTCTTTAGGCCAAAATGATGTATGATGTATTATCTTAAGATCATCAGTTACTGTCAGATTGGAGACTGAGGAGAGTTTATTTTGTGATGTTCATGACTGTTTCTGTTCTCCTGCAAGTCTTTGCTTTGACTTCAGTTCTCTCAGGAATCTGTAAACTTACTCATTATATAAATTTCTATTTTTAATTTTTTTTTTTTTTTTGCTTGGAGGTGTTTCTAGCATTTCCATGCTTTCAAAATAACAAGTATGTTTGTGGGAAGCCTGTGGTAGGTGACTCTGCTTGAGAAAGGTGTTGGATAAAATGACCTCCACAAGTCCCTGCCCGTCTCAGGCTGTGGCTCTCTGTTTGTATACCCCCAGTCTCTTCATTGGGATTCAGGTGATAGAGTTATAGAAACCTCTGTCCTGTTTTATTTTGTAAATATTATCTATTCTCCAAAATGGGCTCCTCACAGCAAAGACGCTCACAAAATTTGTAAGCCTTTTAGTCCAGTATATTTAGTAATTTTCTTTAGATAATACTATGGATTTTGGCTCAACTTAGTGCTTAAATGCAAAAGGCTGGCACACAAATAATCTTGAGGAAGTCAAGAGAGGTGCTTTTATACTCAATACTTAAGCTTAAGTGCTTGGCTGCATAAAAGCCATCCTGATTTTCACTAAAACAGTACTGAGAAAAGCACACAGTTTGTGCAGCAGAGAGATGGGTGCATGTGAGTCTCTACCTGTTACACAGCCTTTGAAAGTCTGGTGCTTAACTGATTGATGCAGAATTATCTCTCAAAACACAATTTACTGCTTAGCAATGAAGCAAACTGGATTTTGGACAAACACCATCTTGCCCAATGACCAAATACTTATTTCAGGTTTTTGGTTTTTTTCTTTTTTTTCTTTTTTTTTTTTGACTGAGCTGTCTAACCTATTTTCTGGGCCAATATAGACAGAAGAGAAGCTCTCCTCCCCATCACCTCACCCTGCTATGTAAGTATTCTGTCAGTTCAAACAATTTATTCTTACCTGAGAGCTGCTGTAGCTCATGACAGCTGTGGGCAGCCACCAGGGGATCACAAGGTAGCTTAAAGCAGTATGGCAAAAAGAAAGCCATAGATATGCTCTCAACTCCCCAAACATACATCCTTATTTATTTTTTTTTTTTACTCATTACATCCAGGTTATATTGAACATATCTAAATTGTAAAATTAAGATTGCCCCAAAACAGTAAATCATATTATGGGACACTGTGAGCTTGTCCTACCCCTGCAAAGGGAACCAGGACAGGGATCACTCACCATTGTCAGGGCATGTGGGCTCATCTGCCCTCTTTCAAAAACATATTCACCGTCTTTTCTTGCATCTAAAGAGATGTACACATGCACAGCATTTAGGCAAATGAAACCAGTGGGAGCTGGGTTTCAGCACAGGATCAATACAGGTCAGGCCCTTGTGGGTGGCAGTGCTGCCTCTGCTGCATGGGATCTCCTGTCTGCACTGGCAGTGTCAAAATGTTTTGATCTCCCCTCTCCCTAAAATCAAACGCTTCCTTGCAGTTCCAGCAAAGAAAACAGTTTTACAGTGGGTGTTGGGATAATGCAAGCCTCAGTTTCAATGGGACTCAGAGCTGGAGTGTGTGTATCGAAGAGTATTTGAATCACATCCAGCACTGTGTATGGGTTCTCAGGAGTTGCAGAGCCTGTTAGAAATGAAATAAAGCTTATGGAAAGGGGCTTATGTTTTCTACTGTGCTGAAAAAGAAATAAAGAGGAAAACATATTTGTGCCTGTTCAAAGGCTGCCCAAGGACAGCTTTCATTCTTTGTGACCCAGTTACATTAAATGCTCTCGCAGGAACTCCTCAGATACTTATTAAAAAAAAAAAAAAGAAAGGAAAGCACAGATCAGTGCTTCTGATCTTCACTCTGAGGACACATCCAGACTTGGAGCCATTGACAGCTATCTTGCATCCCTTGTTACCTGTACAAAAATTAAACAAAGCAAGAGATGAGCAGCACTGGATGAGAAATTAACTGTGTCCATCGAAACATTAAATGCCATAGTTTAAGATCATTTTGTTTTTAAGAAAAAGTGCAATCAGTCATAACTTTGGCCAGAACAAGCTGATCTATTGCTCTTATCCTCTTTCTCTGGTATTTTTCCCCCCTTTTGGCACAATATGGATCCTTTGAGTATTTTGTCTGGTATGCCAGACCTCCCCAGTCCAGCTGAAAGTTTTTTCACTGCCTTTTGACAGAAGGTAGGAAATTCTGAATTGTACATACAGCAACAGTGGTGCTTGTCAGACAGGAGCCCAATTCCTTCTGAAACTGAAGGGCTTCAGTGTACCCTGTGGCTTGAATCCTGACCAGGTGTGTGCAGGAACTGATCCCTCTACAGATATTGTTGATAAATGAAGTGTGTTATTGACTGTGCTACATCCTACCTAAACCCCAAATTAGTCTGTGCTGTGAGGGACAAAAACAAAGCTCTTTCTGCTGCTTCTTGGTATTGTATCTGACTAATGGTGTTTGGTGCTGTTTGAGGAAATTGAGGCTGGAAGGATTTCTTGGGCGTTGTGGCTTATCCCTTTCTATGTGCTGGGGCTTCCAGAAGTGAGAGTACACAGAGCTCCAGAGAGCACTGGGCAGCAGTACTGCATGTACACAGTGACAGAAAAAGCTTTCTGTGGACTTGAAGTTCTTTTGGATATCTTCTAGTCAGTGACTGAAGTAGTTGCAAACATTTTATTTTTGGTGATGTTGCTTTCTAACAAAGGAGAAAATGCAAACTAATTAAGTCTGTTGTAGTTGCTTGCTGCGAGTTGAAGAAATTGAGATATTTACTATCCACTATACTAATTCCCCTGACGCTGTGCCCTATCAGATTTGCCAAAATGAAAAAGATTTTTAAAAATTCCGTGTTTTCTCGATACACTGGACTCTTGTGTTTTTCTGTCATATGAATATTGAGTCATTGATATTTTATGTGTCACACAGAATGGTTGAGATATCAGAGAAAACGAATGATTTACATAAGGATCCCAGAGGCATTTTTGGCTTCCCAGCATGCAGGAGCTTTAGCCTGTTGTCTTTACACAGTCTGCTGTAATGCTGCGTGCCAGAGATGACAATTCACTTTGTGAAACATGATCAGAAGAACCTTTATGGAGGTGTGACAGATGCAGCTGTAGCCATCACTTGAAGCCCTTTTCCATAACTTTAAAAATGCGTCTCCTTCTGATTTTCGTTCTTGATGACTTTTTTAGGTATTGTTGAGTTGCAGCTGTCATGGGAAATGAAATTCCTAAGAGAGCAAGGAAATAAAAAGGTTAAAGTGCCCCCAGCCACAGTTTCAGGACTTAATTGGACACCAGCTACTCGACTATGAGCATTCCCCCAAAGAATGGTGGAGTTCTTGCAGGCTTCAAACAATGGAGATGCGTGGGCTGATGCCATCTGCAGCCTAGGGCTGGTGGAACAAAAAGATGTTTGAAGAAGAGGGAAATTCTCAGAGATATGGTAGAATGGGACTGATCTGAAAGTAATCAATCATTAGGGTGACATAAATCACAACACACAAGAGCCCAGAGCCAGGAGATGTCAAACACCGCCCGCAGCGCATCAGTCTCTGCGGCATCATCACTTTTGTGTGTTGTGCCACTGCTCTTTTGTGGCCCATCCATTTTGTGGGGCGATGAAACCCAGGAATGCCGGGCTGCCCCTCGCTGGCTAATGCAGCTTTATGATTGCGCACCCTAACGTGCACTTGGGGCGCATTGACGCCGTGACCCAGCCAGCAATCGATTGTGAGCTGGGTGCCAAACCCGCCAGATGTTGCTTGATCTCATAATTGCGTTAGTTCTGTTGCTCCAGTGCAGCAGCATCAAAACAATACCAGCCAATCTGGGGCACAAAGAGAGGCTGCAGCTCTCATGTGGTCATCTGGGCCACGCTTGACATTTTTGCCTAAAGCTCTCAGATGTTAAACTTAATTTCTCTTCCTTGATTATAAGCAAAATGATCTGTGTGCAATATTAAAAAAACATTTATCAGCTGGAAAATGGCAAAAGGCATGGCATAAACTTATATAAATGTTAATGAAAGGCAGACAAAATTGAGCAATAGTATTGTATTCTTTAGGCTTTTATGCACTTTTACTTAAGAGACTCTGGGGGAGGAGGTCAGGACAGGATTTAAGAACAAGCACAAAAAATACTGTTTGGAAATTTACACTAACTCTTCTTGTTGTTTAAAATGCTGCTGTGGAAGTCCTGTTAAATAGAACAAGCATAATCCTTCTTTAACTTATTTTGATATTTATCATCAGATCAACGTAAATCATAAATTCCATTATTTCAATAGAAAGGCTCCATCTTTCTACTGTTGCCCATAAAAAAACTCATTAATTTTTCGCTGCCTAGCTCCTTCCAAGAAACTGTCCAAAGTGGTAAAACAAAGACTGTGGTGGTTGTCTGATGAGGTGTATTCCTCTGAGGTAGGGTGATGCTATTTGGATGGTCTACAGGGCAGTCTGAGCACAAGGCTCCAGGTCCCAATACAAAAATACTCGAACGCATAGGACCCAAATTATCCTTCACTTTGTCATATTGATCTTTAATTTGCTAATGTAGAGCTGAAATACAGAAAGAGGGTTTTCATCCCATTTTTGTCAGCGCTTAGCCCCTCAGCTCATCAACTTCCCCTTTCCTTCACCTGCCTTCCAGCCCACAGAGCTCCAAGACCCGTGCTTGAGCTGTTCAGCACTGCTGCTGTACATGGGAGCAGTAGGGCTCTGCACAGCCCATTGTAATTTTCTGCTTTTTCAAGTAAATGTGGTGAGTCTCATCAGCGGCAACTCTTAAATTAAAGTATTTTCCTTCCTCTCAGTTGTGAGCTACAACACAGACTAGGTACAAGGAAAATTGTAGCACAGGACAGGAACTAACAGCTAAAAAGATTTTCTAAACAATACAAGTTGGCCTCAGAGTGCCCTACTAATATACTCTATCTTGCAGTATTTTCATTTCAACTAAGAATATAAAATCATGCCACATGTAAGAGAAATTTTATTTCCTGTACTGCTGCAGTTTTTTAGCATAATGGCCCATGTAGATCAGTGGGCAAATATTATATCCTGAAGTTTCAAATAATTGCCATCTTTATGTTTCATATCTGATCTTTCATAAATGTTATTTTACACTGTGCAATTAGACTTCAGGATGTAAAACTCAGAGTAGTCCAGAACCTTGTCGGAGAGCTGGGTATTTTCAGGGTGCACTGACATCTAGATTCTGATCTAACTAATGGCACAAATCTGAAGCAATTTCCTAGAAATCAGTACAATTACATCAGCACAATCCCCATAAAAGTAGGATGAGAGTCAGACCTTTATTTCTTTTCCAGCCTGCTCCAGAGATATAGTATTTTCCATTTAGTCAACTGGAGAGAACTGTAAAGGTATAGAAAGAAATGATAGAACTATTTTTTACCATTTAACATATGGGAAACTTGGTTATTATTTTACCATAAGCTTATGCAGGAAAAAGAGTGTGCTGCAGTAAAATGGAAAAAATTCACCTCAGGTGCTGTATCATGAAATCCAAGGAAGTGACATCAAAGATTAAACCTGGCCCATTTACTTTTAATCTGTTTTGTTTAAGTATCAGATTTTATGTCTGGAGATTTTCTCTACTCTGTGAATTTTATTCCTTTTTGTAAGCATAAAACTGAATGAGGATCAAAAAGAATTTATTTTGTTGCCTCAATGCCAACATCAGACCCTCATGTTGGCCCCTGACATTCTTTAGACAGTTTTGGGTGTCGGGCACAGAGCAGCACAGCAATTATGGTGCAGGGTGGTTTTAGCCAAGCAGGAGACAGTAGTTTGCCCATGGGGAGCCCTGGCTCTCCTAATGCCAGAGCAGCCTTTTTGTTCCAAGGACAATTGTCTGCACTACCTGGTGACACTGAGACAGCAATTCTGTGTGGGATAACGCTGTCTCCTGGTCATTGCTCTGTCTGGAGAGGAGAAGTGGGAGTGCCAGTGCTGTCTGGGCAGGCAGAGGTGCCGTGGTGTCTCCTCACACCCCATGAAGCCGCAGCTCTGCTGCCTTCCTGGGCTGAGAATTGTTTCCTTTAATTCATTTCACTAGCTCAGAAGAGTGACAGAAGACGCTTGGGAAACTACAGGAAAACTTCCAAACTCTTATGGGAGAAAGAGCTAAAGGGACACAAAAGGCCTTGTTTTGGATAATGGGAGCCACAGGGGAGAGCAGATCAGGGATAGGTGAGGTGGGGACAGTGGGAGAGTGGCTCTGGGCTGACCCATTGCCTGCAGGCAGGAGGGTGCCCTGGGAGTCCTTGGTACCTGGAGGTCTCTCTGCCATGGGCCAGCCCTCACCCTGCCCTGGTGCTCTCTGGAACATTTACCTGGACTTTCAGGTGCTGGAGAAGTTCAGAGGAGTGTGGAAAGTTTAGTACAAGATGGGTATCTGTCATGCTAAATTTTGTTCCTAGTTCAAAACTGAAAACTTTTCTTTGTGGGAAGAAGTTAACTGGAACTGATGAAGTTTCTTTTCTTGGATTATTTAAGCGGTACAAGATGTTTTTAATGCTGAGTTTCTTCCATGTTATTTGGGAAAGTATGTCTGATTATGTAAATTAAAAGTTGCTGCTTAAAAATATTTTGCTTGAGAGATTGCAAAGGCGACACAGCAAATGAATTAAGATCAGAGTCTTGCTCAAGTGAGAAGATTGCATAAGTAACCGCATGTGTTATTGAAAAATACATACTGTTTACAATGTATTCTTGCAAGTTCCTTAAATATTTCACTTTGAGGTTTGCTTGATATAAAATATTGCATTTGTTCAAGCTGTCTCACAGGCTGGGACCTAAGCCGATTTGCAGCTACATGCAGATTAAAACCACTATGCTGTCCCACTGCAATTTTGGATTTAATTTGGTTAGTTTCCATCTTTTTAAGAGAAACAAGAGAGTTTTCAAACCAACAGGCATTGACTGCTTACCTAATTAAAAATGTATCCATCTGCTGGTGGCTGACTTGTTATTCAAAGCATGCAGATCTAAGTAGGTTGATTTATTTATGAAGACCTTATGACACTGAGAGATATGCACTCAAAAACATGCAAAAATAAATGTGGTTGCAGATGGGTAGACACACACAGATCTTTGTGGGGTTCTAAATAACAGATAGAATTTGGAAAATGTGCTTTAAAGGGAAGATCCTTTTATGTTGCTTTCACGTGTTTAACATTTACAGCTCAAATAACAGAGCAGCCAGAGAACATGTTGTGAGATAACTCTAGTCTAAATATCCTATAGTGCCTTTTAAGTTGTGACAATTTTTTTCTGAAAGCTTAGTGTGAGTGATAGACTCTGAAGCAGATGCATTTTAAGCAATGTTTTATTTAGAGAACACTTTAAAGGGAATTTTAATTAAAGGAGAAAGAAATCATTAGCACTTACAAACACCATGCATTGGAATCAGGCTAATGCTGTCTTCTTATATTTGATTTCATTGGTACATTGGTAAATGTCTCCCAAATTAAGTTTCTATGCCCAAGCTTTGGAAACTTCAAGTTCCAATGTATTCATTCTCAATACTATAAATATTGTTGCAATTCTCAGGTAAATTTCATTCATTAGTTTATGAGCTCTAGGTGCTTCCCAGTGTGATGAAGCCATCAGGTATTTATTTCCATGTGGGGTGTGGAGCTGCTGGCGTCACACTTCACGTCATTCCTGGTGCAATTCCACTGCTCTGGCACTTCTGACACTGACACAAAGGGAGTGGTGCCCCAGCTTGCTCAGAGCTCTCTCCTTGAGGCTCTGTGTGTGCCTCTGACACCTGAGAAGTTTGAGGAGAATGGAGAATGTTGTGTCTGGGACAGCTCTGGAGTAGCTTTATGGCCTCTCTTCTGTTCACAGCACAGTTTCCAGTGGGTCCTTTTGGTTTTCCCTTCCATCCATGCACTTAGCAGCATGTTTATTCAGGTTTTGCACATTTGCATGCCTGTTTGTGTTCATTGGTAAAAAAATGTGTGAAAAGTAGACTGAAAATATTTCTTTACAGACCACCTTATCATGCTGCTGTCCTCTTAAATTGAAACTGCCTTGCACTAGATGATAAAGTTGCTTTCAGAAAAAATGTTTTTCTCACCAAACTATGCATTGACAATTGTGCTCAGCTTCACAAAAAGATAATTCTCTAATCCCAAGGTTAGCTTGAGCTGATTTCCCAGTATATACACTTTCAGATTCCCTTTGAATTGCTTTTATTTCCATGTCAAGACAAACATGTGGGTTTTCTAGCACCAAAAAACCCCGAAATATAGAGACATGGTTTGTATGTAGATCAGCTAAGGAGGATATTAGACTGAGTTGCCTTTTGGTAGGAAGCCATCCTGGCATGTCTTTGAAAAACTCTAGAAATGTTTGAATAATCCTTACACTAACAGATGTCACCACTGGGAATCTGTTTTACTTTTACAGCTCTTTGTTTGAGTATCTTGCTGGCATTTTTTGATATTTTGGAATGGGGTGTGGATGTGTGTGAAACTCAAACAAATCTATATTTTCTTTTACTTGATTTCTCCCAAATATATATTTTGATGAAATTTCAGATAATAATCAAGGGAAGAAAACCTATAAATTTTGCTATGGGTGTTCCTTTTGTGCAGAAGGGACAAGACAAAAAAAAGACCAAGAATCCTTTCCTTTTGTTTTCAACACACTGCAAATGACTGTTTGCTGTTTTCCTGGCCCTGTGCAAGCCCTGGAAATGGGGGACAAGGGATCACAATGGGTCAAGGCAAATAGTTAGTCACACTCTCTCTTAGAATTGAACCCATTGTTCAAGCAAGGCAAGTAAGTTTTCCACTACTAATTTTGGTCTGCATTGGAAACTGTGGCCACTGTGGTTGTGTGAATAAGGATTAGTAATGGTGAGTGGGCACGGGAGGTAGCTGAAGGGGTGGCATTTTTGTGCCTGTAAAAGCTGTAGTCATTGCACATTTCTCCCCAAACTTAATATTTTTGCTATTTACCTCAGAATACTGCAAGACTTATTGGGAAAAAAATATCACCGGAAATATCAACTGCATACATGTCAGGAAAGTCTTACAATTGACTGTCTCAGTAAAACACCAATGAATAATTGCTAATGGAAATCTGGCCTTAAGGTAGAATTCAGGGAGATGTAGAGGTAGAATTAAGGTAGAATTCAGAAAGATCCCCTTCTCTTTATTGTTGCTACTGATCTGATTACAAGAAAATATGCTCAGGATTTGGGTCTGACTTTCATTAAGGGAACGAGATGGTTACTGCTGAAGGAAAACTCAGAGGGAAATGAGACACACAAAGAGTGTTTGCAGCTGGAGAAAAATTGTTTGTGGTGCCTTTGGTGTAGGAAATAGGAAGAACTGATTTACATGTCAGAAATTTAAAAATTCTTAAAATGAGGTTGATGCCTGTGAAAGGTGTAATGCAGGTATAAGACCTGTGACCATCTTTTGTCCTAATGCAACAGTGATGTCCAGCTCCTTGAGAGTGGATTTGAGGTCTGGTCGTGCTAAAAGCTGTACAAGAATATCTCAGTGCATAACAAGACCCAGAAGATGGGTATAAATAAAAAGAGAACAAGGAAATACTCTGGCAGCATTGCCCAGCACAACTAACTACCTTATTCTCTGAACTCTTCCAGTATCAGTGACAGCACTGAGGAAAACAATGGCTGCCACTTTTCTAATAAAAAAACAAAGGCTGGGGTTTTTTTTGTTTTGTTTTTTTTTTCATTGTCCTTGCAGTTTTTCATTTCTGTGCCTACTATTTTGCCTACATGAAGTTAATCCAGAATTTGCAGTATTCTGCTACAAAATCAGTGCAAATAGTGAACTAGAGCACACACATGGACAAATACTCACTTCTTCCAGTTAGTGATTCCCTAAAATAGGACAAGTGGTTTCTTAGCTGATAAACAACCATTCTTTTGTATCTACACATAATCTGAAATCAGGACAGAGAAACACAGGCAATGCTTCAGATCCTGAGTAAGCTCACCATTACTTAAAGGCTGGCCAACCTCTAGACCACGAGTTCCACACTTCCTTGAGGATGTTACCACAAGGAACTGCACATCTCCATTTTCTTGGCAAGGATGGCACAACAGGCACTGGATGCCTACAGATCTCTCTGACTTTGTTTATTTAGCATCACTGTTTTAACATGGGCAATCACATAGATCCTGCTTCAGAACTGTTGCTGCCAGTGGGGTCTATGCAGAACTTGGAGCAGAGCTCTTGTCCCAGAGGTAAACTCACAAAATTAATCTTTCTCCTGTCCTGTGAATGTATCAGTCATGCCTGCATGCATAGGAAAAAAAAAAAGTACAAATACTTTCCACTTTGTGGAACAAAAAGCAGCAATTTTTTATTTAATTGTAAAGAAAGACAAAGAGTCTGCTCTCCTATTAAAAATAGCAGACATTAAAAAAGAAGGGAGAGTTGGTATTTTTTCTTACTTTACACAGTTTTCTCCTATATGGTTGCCAATATTTTTGTTCATAATAACGGGTGGACCATCTCAGATAGGATGGTTTAATCTGAGTTAATTAGAATTTACACTCTATTAGAAGTGCCAGAAAGCTTCAGTGCTCTGTAGGGAACCTGTCTCTGATGCAGTTTGATTGGTACCATCATTGCATAAATAATCTTTGAAAAGATCCCTGTCTCTGAACACAGAATAAAAATGAATTAGAGCTCTGACACTCTATTCTTTTGACAGTTTTACAAAAAAAAGACAATTCAAAGATTTTTGCACAAAAATTATCTTTGTTTATACTGAAATTTTACTGGTGCAATTAAAGTAATGCTTTATTTTGTTTAGTAATACCTGTAGTAAATTATGGCAGGAAATTTAAAATTCCAGTATAAAAAAAAAATCTGGGAAGCACTTTGTTTTAATTTATATTAATTTTAGATTTATTCTGTTTTCACATGGAGGGCCCAATTCTGCCTACATATTAAAGCTTAGTAGTTAAGCTGCTGGTAAAATTCAGCTTTAGAACAAGCCAGAATCTGGTTCAGAATCTTAAACTGCGACCCTATTCTTGACAGACAAAATCCAAGTCTGCCTGACTGATTGTTTTTCCCAGTGCAGAAAAACGTGTGGGTGCTTTTAAGGAAGTCTGGATGCAGTTTGTAGTTTGAGCTTTACCTTTGCGATGCAGCTAAGGCTCCTCTGAAGCAGTTCCCCGTGTGTTCTGGCAGAGGTTCTTGGCCTGGCATTTGTTTCATTATTAATGGCACACGGAGCCCTTGGGAGGAGGCTGTCCCTGCTTGTCCCCGCTGGCTGGTGGTGCTGCCCCTGCCAGAGCTCTCCTGCCACTGGCACTGTTCCTACATCAGGCCAACATCACCATCCCTCCAACTTTTCATTTCTGGAAGCTGACGCCGCTCCCAAATGCTCCTGAGTAAGAAGCGCAGCTGCTGAGGACAGGCAGTACAAAGAGGGAGATATTCAAAAGCAGTTTGTAATAATTAAGGTGTCTGTTAACCTCCACAGCTTTAAATAACCTTTCAGTGAAACGTGGGCAGGCACATTCCTCTGCAGGTTGCCAAGCATCTGTGCACTGCAAACAGCCTCACACAGTTATTTGCTCTGGTTTATTGGTCACACTTTCACAGGAAAAACCTGCAGGTCTCTGCTTGCCCCCAGCCTTGCTGAGGGTGAGAGCTGCGGCGAGCTAAGCCGACACCTCTGCTGCAGAGGTGGGAGCTTGCACTGCTTACGTTTGATCTGCTCATTCAGTGAAAAGCAGTAATACCTGTTCTGACATTTTGCTGCATTTATTTCTCTGCTTCATCCATACTGATTTTATCTTTTGCCAGTGCCCTTTTAGGTTTATTTATTTTGGGAAACATAATCTGCATTGTAAACACTCCTGGATTTGTAAATAGCTTTGCTGATAGGATTTCTTTTCACGGACTTGGTAATGGCATATTATAAATTTTAGACTAACTATGAGATTTGTGTTGCCAGGACCAATACAATAAAAGATACTCCTTCAATTGTCATTAAAATCCTGTTACATTTCACTTACGCTTCTCTAGTTTCCCTTAGCACTGCTGCTTAGAAAAGGCAAAAAATCTATGCATCTGTCTGTCTGTATATTGTCAAGTCACGCCGTGTGCCTACTCTGAATAAAGACACTGTCACAGTTCCTGTAATCAGCATCAAGGCAGTAATGAATAGGAAAATCTTGTGATGATGATCACGATTAACAAAAGGAAATGTAAATAATCTACAGTGCCTAAAGCTCACTTTTTTTTGCAGAGTGGATTTGCAAGTGAGCTATAAACCTGATCCTTTTCTTATTGAGGTCAGCAGCAAAACTCCTGCTAATCCCAGCTGAAACAAAATCATTCTGCCAGCTTGATGTTTATAGAAATGCATATTACCTTCATGGAGATGTTCTCCTGCTACAGCTTTTTGTATTACAGCCTGCAACTTCATCTAAAGCAAACATGACCTGAGGAATGAAATCTTACACATATCAAATAAAAAGCTGTTATTCTGAAATAGCTAGCAATAAATTTTGTCAAGTAATCTACTGGCAAATGTTTAATACTCACAGATCCAAAAAGAATCAGTCAATCCAGGGAGGGAAAGGCTGGGCACATCTGAGCACTTGTACTGGGAAGGAGCCGGCAGTGACTGTCTGGTGCCAAGCCTGATAAAGGTGCACCTTTGGGGCATTATTTCCTTTGACAATGAGACTCTGTGTGTGTCTTACACTTCCTGGGGTTATTTTACACTCTTTTGCAAATACCCAAGTAGTGTGGAAGTTGCGTGGGAGTGGAGTAAATAGGATTGAATTTTTGTAGGAAAAGGCTATTCAGAGAAGATGGGTGAATTTTTCCTGCAGGCTGTGGAATTGCATACTAAAGGAAGAGATTGTGCTTCCTCCCCACTGCATTCTTATTTTTCCTTTATTTTTTTTTCTTTCTTTTCCCCTTCTAAATGTAGTGCTGGGCCTCAGGAGGCCCATGAACACACAGAGCTTCCTACTGAGGTTGTCACTTGACTGACAGCAAAAAGCTTCTGGGGAGATGGACGAGCATGAGTAGGTGGACATAGAAAAATGGAGAATGAAAAGATAGAATAAAAATAGAACCGAATGTTCATCCAAAATCACAGCCCTTTCAGGGGCTTAATGTAACTTACAAATGTTGCATTTGTGATTGGAAAAAACATAAAGCAACTTTGTATCTATAAGCATACATGTGTGTGAGACATTTGATATCCATTCAGTGTTCTGCTAGAAATTATATTAACTACAGAGATACATCCAAGACAACGCCCTTGTGTCAGTGCCCAATCATTTATACACTAATATATTCCCTCAGTGCTTTAAAATACGAGGAGAACAAATTGTGAGTGAGTAGGAAATACAACAATATTTCAGTCCTTGCATTTCAAGATGATTTACAGTTTCTCAGAGGGACTGTGTTTGTGTGTTCATGTGCCTGTTTGTCTGTACCATTTGAGTCCTGATCTCTAAATAATTCGGCTGGGGTTGACCTCTCTGAAGCAGACAGGATCAAACATTTAACACACTGTCATAATTATTACGATGTCTGCTGCAAGTGAATACAATTTCGCCGAGGAACTGAGACAAATCCAAGCTCTGAGACAAATACCAGAGACGCTGGCTGTGCTTTATTGAGCTGCATTAAATTGACCGTTTAAATGGTGTAAACTTGATGATGGTGCAAACATGATTAGTTCCCATCAAAGCCAAATCACTCCTGATAGTGAGTTACAATAACATAAGTTGTCAGGTTGGCAGCGAAGCAGCCTGCTCAGGTAATAGGCGTTTAAGACAAATGTAACAGCTCCAACAGCTGTAGCAAAATTTTAAGGAATAAATTTTGATGTCAGATACTTTGTTGAAGGGTGGAGTTATTGGCTGAAGCCGAGAACAGAATTGAGTCCAAGTATCAATGACATCTGTTAAAACCAAGCTGGGCTTTTAGGATTTGTTGAAATGACACAAAGTAAGGAAATTGTGATTATTTTGGCAAGACTTCTTAAAAAAAGCCCCACATACTGGAGGCAAAATATAGTAGTTTTGGTAGGATTGCAAACATTTTATTTTATGACATTTGCAGGCCTTTTTTACATTGTCTGTGTTTATTTTATGTGACTTTTTAAAACAAATTAAAGTTGCATTACAGAAAATTTTTTAAGGTTTCAAAGCATTTTATATATTTTTAATGACGACTGACTCTTCTGGCATTGCCACAAAAATAACTTTAATTAAAAAAAGAAGACGTTTTGATGCTTCACCATTCCCATAAAGTTTATCCCGACTAGTAGTAGATCTGTCAGAGGCATCAAATATATGAAAAGAACATTCAGATAGTTTTGAGGACTGCCTATATTTCTGTCTAAATAATAAAAAAGGCACTAAACCTTTTCTTCCTTCTCATTAGGCCAAGAATTCTTGTAGATAATTAAAGTCAGGAAGTACAAGTTTTAACAGTTGCATTGACTGTGCTACACTGTTTTCTAACTCCCATTATCCAAGCAGCCGCTTAAAAGATTTATTTTCAACGGAAAGAAAAAAACACACCAGCTATCTTTGCAGGGTTATCTTTAAGGTTTTGCCAGTGGGAGCTCCAAAAGAAATGTTTAAGGCTAAGGAAAACAATGTGAGCCTCAGAAATAGGAACCTCATTGTAAATACTGTGTTACCAAACCTTTTTAAGAGCCAAAATAATGCATCCTCCCAAGATCTTGACCCGAAATTAAACCAGGTGAAAGATATTCTATGTTTTAAGCCAAAAGTGTCACTAAGGGCGTGTTTGTAAGTATTATGTTTCAGAGATATTTGGACTTGGGGAGAAGTAGAGTGATTTAAAGAGAAAACAGCAGATTCTGAGCAGGCATGTTTCCCGATGCACAGAATTGTTAGTCAAACTTTAAGCCGCATTCAAAATATTTTTTTTAGCTAATCGAGCCTCTGAAGGGCTTCTGTGCGGAAGCTACAGCTAACTCTGGCAAGGATTCGTTTTAGCCCGGACGGAGGAACAATCCCCGGAGCGTCTGGCTGCGATTCCCGAGTCCGGGGCGCGGGGACGCAGCCGGGAGAAGGAGCGGGGTCTCGCGGGGAGCTGCCCACGGGACAAGGGGCAGCTACGGCCTCCGAACCTGCGGGAAACTGAGGCAGAGAGCCGCGGTGGGAGCGCGGGGGACTCGGCGGCCGAAGGGGGATGCGCTGCTGAGCTTCCCGGGGCTCAGGCAGCGGTACCGACAGCGGCCGGCGGACGGAGCATCACGGGGCGGGCAGCGGGGGAGCTGCTCGGCTTCCCCCGGTCCCGGCAGGCGGCTGGAGCGGCCGGACAGACAGACAAGTCCGGGAGCTGCTCTGCGAGTACCGACTGCTCAAGGACAGTGCTCAGCCCGCTGACGCTGCCTGGCACACCCAAGGCTCAGCTTCTAAAAACTACGCTTTGTTGTCAAGGCGCGTTCAGAGAGTATTATTGAAGGAGTCAGGTGTTCGGAGCAAAGCGCGGCTGCGGCTGCACAGCGCAGGATCCCGGGCACAGCCTAAGGGCATCAGCCAGCTCCGGTGTCCCCGGGCACTGCTCGGGGGACGCGTCCCGTGTACGCCTGTGGACGAGGGGAATGTGCACGGGCTTGTGCGTCCCGATGGATCTCAGCGTTCGGGGGGAATCGCTCCGAACGCGGCTTTCCCTGCAGCCCGCCCCGCCCAGCCGCTGCCCCGGTGCAAAAAAGCGTGAAGGATTGGAAACTCCGCGGGGAGCGGCGGGGCCCGGCCTGGGCCGCTCACAGGGGAGCGCCGCTGAGAGCGGCCGCCCGCACGGCCCGTCCCTGGACATCCCCGCCCATCCATGTACATCCCTGCCCGTCCCTGGACATCCCTGCTCGTCTCTGTACATCCCTGTCCGTCCCTGTACATCCCTGCCTATCCCTGCCCATCCATGTACATCCCTGCCCGTCCCTGGACATCCCTGCTCGTCTCTGTACATCCCTGTCCGTCCCTGTACATCCCTGCCTATCCCTGCCCATCCATGTACATCCCTGCCCGTCCCTGGACATCCCTGCTCGTCTCTGTACATCCCTGTCCGTCCCTGTACATCCCTGCCTATCCCTGCCCATCCATGTACATCCCTGCCCGTCCCTGGACATCCCTGCTCGTCTCTGTACATCCCTGTCCGTCCCTGTACATCCCTGCCTATCCCTGCCCATCCATGTACATCCCTGCCCGTCCCTGGACATCCCTGCTCGTCTCTGTACATCCCTGTCCGTCCCTGTACATCCCTGCCTATCCCTGCCCATCCATGTACATCCCTGCCCGTCCCTGGACATCCCTGCTCGTCTCTGTACATCCCTGTCCGTCCCTGTACATCCCTGCCTATCCCTGCCCATCCATGTACATCCCTGCCCGTCCCTGGACATCCCTGCTCGTCTCTGTACATCCCTGTCCGTCCCTGTACATCCCTGCCCGTCCCTGTACACCTCTGTACATCTCTGTCCGTCCCTACGCATCCCTGCCTATCCCTGCCCGTTCCTGTACATCTCTGTCCATCCCTGCACATCCCTGTCCGTCCCTACACATCCCTGTCCGTCTCTGTCTATCCCTGTCCATCTCTGTCCGTCTCCGTCCATCCCGCTCTGTCCCTGCCCGTCCCGGGGAGCCGCTGCCGCAGTAGCCGCTGCTCCCGCCAGGTGGCGCTGTTGCTCAACGGTGGCGCCGGGCCGGGCCGGGCCGGGCGGGGCGGCGGCGGCTCCCGGGACGTTCCCGGGACGGACGGGCCGGCCCCGCCCCCTTGGCAATGTCTAGCGCGCGCCGCGCGCCCCATGTAGGCAGTTATTCCGCTGGGATAGCGCGGCCGGAGCGCGGCGGCGGCATGGCCGGGGTCCCGATCTGCGCCCTCCTCCCGCTCCTCGTCGGCGTCTGCGGCGCCGTCACCGGCTCTCGGGTCTATCCCGCCAACGAAGGTGAGGCTTGCCGGCGGCCGGGCTCCGCGTTCTCCCGGCGGGGCGCCGGGGGCGAAGTTCGGTGTCCCCGGGCGGGCAGCGGTGCTGTCCCGTCCCCTGCCCGCCGCCGCGCTCCGCTCGCCGCCGGGACGGCGCTTGCCCCGCGCTGCCCGTGCCGGCCGCAGCGCTCCCGCCAGCGGCGCCGGGGCGGCCCCGGCTGGGAGGGCGGCTCATGAAACCGGTTCTCCCGGGAGCGCTCGGCGGCTCCGCGCCGGTCCCCGGGGCCCCGGCTCAGCCCGTTCTGCGGGACGGTCCGGCGGCGGCTCCGCGGGAGAAGCCCGCGGGTGTCCCGCGCTGTGGGCGTGCGGCGCCGTCCCCTCGGGAGCCTGTGCCCGGTCTCTCCGTGCCTCGCCGTGCTGCCGGGGTCTCGGTGCCCTCTCGGAGCCCAGCGCTGGCATGCAGGCGGTGCGGTGCCCAGCGCCGGCAGCGCTGCGAGAGGCGCTCCGGTGTCTCCCGCAGGTGTGCCGGCACTCCGCCGCTGCCCTCCGCGCCCCGAGCGGCTCCGGAGCGCCGGGAAACGAACACGCGATGTATGTTTCCCCCAGTGAGAGTTTCATAGTGTTTCTAAGAAATTGACGCGTTCGGAAATAACATTTCGTTTCAAGCGGAAGGTGGATGCGATGTGCTCCGCACATATGGAAACGTTCAGGTAAACCATTTATTTTTGTATTGCCTTTTGGCAGCTGGAATTTAATCTCTTTTATTTGTACCTTTCTGCAGTTACCTTGCTGGATTCCAGATCAGTTCAGGGAGAACTGGGGTGGATAGCAAGTCCCCTGGAAGGAGGGGTAAGTTTTAAACCGCTATCTGATCAAAAGGGTAAAGGGGGTGATTAGTAACTTTCAGAGAGCCCTAATGGCTCGATTATTGTTGATTGTGGTGAGGAGGTCAGATTTCTTCCCTGGCTTACCAAGTGAATTACTCTTTGTTGGAGAAACTCTATACTCCCTTTGGATAGTTCTGTCATGGAATAAGTGGAAACCAAAAGGGCAGAAAAGAGGTTTCAGAATTAAGAGATTGGTTGAGGCATGGGCTTAGATGCCTATTTAAAACTGAAATACCAACAAGAAATGTGATCTCCCGACTGAATTGGCATTCGTGACTGCTATTATTTTATCTGTGGACTGTCTCGGCTGGGAGATGTTCAGGGCAATTGCTGTTCTATTTCTGGATGAAGGAGTGGGGATCAATATACATGCTAGACCTTTTGTTGTGATGGGACAGTTGTCCTGTTTCAGGGTGTAAACATCGTGTGTTTTGGCTTCTGAACAGATAAACTCAGCAACCCGTTCTTGACTGTGGTTCCTTGGAGTTTCTTTTTATGCACTTTTACAATTTTCTTGTTGAACAGAGGGCTGCTCAAATGCACTGCCCAGTGGTGATGTGATGACGCTGGGCTTAGAGTCCTTTTGCTTAGAGAGCTGCACACGAGGTAGCTTTAGTTTTTGGTTTAGCTTTACGTTTTTGGATGTTCCTTGCTGCTCCCTCATCTGTACCCCGACCTACAGGGTGCCCAGTGCCTCTCTGGGAAACTCCTTCGAATGTTGGACTCTGGAATTGTTGGGATCTGGAGGAGACTGTACTTCATGGGACTTTCTTTTAATAAGCAATTAGAAAGGCTTTTTCTTTCTTCATATGAACAAATTAAGCAAAAATGCCAGCAATGCGCACTAAAGGTGAATGTAAAAAAAAAAAATCAAATCCTTTTAATATTAAGGAGTAAAAGCAGCTTGGAATCCTTAAGCAGAAGTAACTAAGTCAAAGTGTTTGAAAAAGGAAAATGTTGAAAGATCAGGACCTGTGCCCAACAAAGCACTGGATTCTTCAGGAACCTACAAATTTACTTTTTTTGTGTGTGCGCGTTCCCGCTCGCAATTAGAAGAAGCAGAGCTAAGGAAACAGCAGTGAGCGGAAGGAATCCAAGGCTGCCGTGGCTGGTGATGCATTATGCATAAGCTCTGAATAACCATAACATGGGAGAATGGGGGATTGTTGTGCTCCCCCATTGTTGTTCTGGGTGAACTTGACTACAGTCCTGGCTTGTGCTCCGCCTGAGCACGCTGTGCTGTCCCCGAAACTCGCTTTGTCAGAGAGTGGGGATGTGATTGGCAGGCCTCTGGCAGCGCCCACGGTGCACGCTCAGCGCTGATTGCAGGCAATTGCCCTCATCTTTTGACAGCGTGGAAAGGTACAGCTCTATCTCGGGGAGAGCCGGGCTCCCGTGTTAATCCCACACCCTGGAATGTCGCTTAACAAGACGGGGTCTTTCGGACACCTCTCCAAGGGATATCTACACTGTATGTTCAAACAGAACCTAAAATACAAGTTTTAATAAGTCAGCAGTGGAATCAATGATCAGAGGACAGCTGTGTATTATTAATGGCTGTTGGATCCCCCTTTCTCCACATGCTTTTTCTGAAAGCGCCATGCAAGCCTGAGAAGGAAAAATGTGTGCTCTTATTGTGGACGTGACTCGTATCACTAAACCTACATATGTGTGTTCTATTTTTAAGCCTGTAGTGAAAAATTTAAGAGTACATGGTCTGTTTCTGAGATAGAGTGCTTGGAAAGCATTTACTTTACTTCATATGCTGCAGATTTATTTGAAGCAGCAGAAACAAGCTCCTTTTTCTTCCTGGGAAGAATTTGTCCTTTAGTGTTTTTCTTTAACTGTGTATACTTTATTGTCTAGTAAAAAAAAAAAAAAAAGGTATTTTTTTTAGATCTGAGCCACACTGTTCCTGGGGTGTGAGGGTTGTGTGGACAAGAAGGGCTGGAGATAAAGATTTAGTCATTTAGCAGTGACTACTCATATAGTAGCCCCGGAGGAATTAATGAATTGCATTATAAATGTAATTAATGATTTACTCTTGCATTTCACAGTTGAAAAGCAGGTTTTGTGCCCAGAATGTTTTAATCTGCATCATTAAACTGTGGGAAGAGCTGAATTATAAAATTTAATTTCAGCTTGAAAGCAAAAAGTTACAGCTTTGACCACATACTTAGAGTCACAAGTCATTTGCAGTGGCTGGACAGTTTGGGCTGTAGTTATTTTCTAGCTTTGTAGTTATTTTCTAGTTACATCTAGCTCTGTCAGAAAGATGCACTTGGGTTTGTTTTGTATTTGTGCTAATGGAATAAGAAGCCCAGCTCTGTACATTTGTGTGTTGGTCAGCAGATGGGTGTGTTGAGAACACGATCCAAAACTTGCTGAATTCAGTTGCTCTGTCTGTTGACCTCGGCGGTCTCGCTATTGAATCCTCTAGCAGCATCCTCCATTGTGTAAATGCACTAAAGGAAATCCCATCAACAAGTATTATTTCCCTCTGCTTCTTCCTTTCTCTTGTACCACACACAATATTGGTGGCATAGGCAATCTGAAGATAAGCAGAATGGAAAGTGATGGATCGTAAAGGCAACATTGTAACACTGCACTAGCTCTGTGGTGCTCTAAATTAAACAAGTCTGTCTTCTTACTAACAACATGTTACACTTTACATTGATAGATGGCTTTTTAAGATTTATTTCTTCCTTTTCTCTGGAAAGGAGTGACATGCTGAGTATTGATTTCCCCCCTCCTTCATTTTAATTTGCAGTTATCTCTAGGCAGCAAATAAAATATTATTCTTTCTGCTCCTAGTGACTCATGGTGCTAACTGCTGTCATTCTATAAACGGATTCAGCTAAGCTGGAAGCTTTTTAAGTAAAAATCACTTGCATAAGAGCAATCCTTGTGAGAAGAATGCAGGATATTATACAAGAAGACCCTTCATCTTAAGAAGGCTTCTGTTTATCAAAGCTGTGGCTTCAGTAGTTTTGAAAAGCACTTCTGAGAAGTCTCTTTAAAGTTATTACTGTTTTCTAAGGATAATTTTATATGCTTCATTGTATTGCTTGCAAACCTAGTCAGCATATCATTATCTAATATTGTTATAGGGAAGGATAAATTGAATAATATAAATTGAAGTGCTATGGTTCTGCTGGTTTTATTTCCTGGAGACATTTCTTTTCCTAATGCTCCTACTTTCCTTTCTCTACCTGCCAGTACAGCTCTGTGATAAACTTTCTTCTGTCTATGATAATACTTTGGCCATTTTTTTTCCTGAACTGTTGAGTATGTGTGCTTTCCTTTTCTGAAACTGCTGAACTCCTGCATCTCCTTCTTCCATACCCACCCTGGATTACACATGTTGTTGTTGTTTCATAATCATGCTGCCTGGTTGGCACTTCTGAAGATGCCTGAACTTGATTTGAGGGGTGTAACAATTCTGAAGAATGCTGCTATCCTTATCTTTCAGCACTTTCCCTCTCTGCTAACCCTTTTGGGATTTTGATAATATGCATTTAGCTGTTCCCTGACATTTCCTCCAGAAAAAATATGTGTAGTATTTCTCCTTTTTTTAACCTTCCCACTAGTAAGAAGCTCTATTTGGATAACAAAGTTATGGTGATGTTGCTGATAGACTGATGATGTTGTCTCTTTACCTGTTTTTCCTTCTCTAAGAGCTACTGGAGTCAAGGACCCAGTTCTTTGTAGGCAGCTATTTCTGCCCAGCTCCAAAGCAGAATTTACTGAGCCTGTCTGGGATATTGGTAGCCCAGGCAAGTTGGCAGCTAGAAATAATAAGAGATGGGTTGAGAACTTTGAAGATAAGCAGTAGTGATGCCTGAAATGTGGCTAAGTCGTGCTGTGTCACCTGTTGGATGTTCCCAGGTGCAAGGCAGGGTCCTGCTGCAGAGAAAACACTGCAGGGCAGTACTGCTCTGTGGGTTTGTGAAGTTCTGTATGTAGCCCTGCTCCAGTGTTCTGTAGACTGAACCATACTGCAAATAAACCTAGTCAGTCGAGGGAGTGTTCTTGGATTGGTTCAGAGGGCCCTTAAAGCACATGCTTGTTCCTTGAGGCATGAGGGATTTGGAATTTGTTTCTCCTGAACAGATGCTTCCTTTAATGTCCAAGTGGTTGAAGTCCTGGCTATAGCTTGGTCTGCTGGGTTGTTTTTTGGACTGTTTGTTTGTTTCCCCGTAATGGAACAAGTGCATGTTGTTTGTTGTGAAGCTCTGTTGTTCCTTTCAATATTGATGTGTTTTTCTCCCCCTTTTCCTCGCTGCAGTGGGAGGAAGTGAGCATCATGGATGAGAAGAACACTCCTATCCGCACCTATCAGGTCTGCAACGTGATGGAGCCCAGCCAGAACAATTGGTTACGAACTGATTGGATTCCCCGAGAGGGGGCTCAGAGGGTTTATATTGAAATCAAGTTCACGCTCAGAGACTGCAACAGCCTGCCAGGTGTCATGGGAACTTGCAAGGAGACTTTCAACCTTTATTACTATGAATCCAATAACGATAAAGAGCGTTTCATTCGCGAGAGCCAGTTTGCCAAGATCGACACCATTGCTGCTGATGAAAGCTTCACCCAGGTGGACATTGGTGACAGGATCATGAAGCTGAATACAGAGATCCGGGATGTGGGACCACTCAGCAAGAAGGGGTTTTATTTGGCTTTCCAGGACGTCGGTGCCTGCATTGCTTTGGTCTCTGTCCGTGTGTTCTACAAGAAGTGCCCGCTGACGGTTCGGAACCTGGCGCAGTTTCCAGACACCATTACTGGGGCTGACACCTCCTCTCTGGTGGAGGTTCGTGGCTCCTGTGTCAACAACTCGGAAGAGAAGGATGTGCCAAAAATGTACTGTGGGGCAGATGGCGAATGGCTGGTGCCCATTGGCAACTGCTTGTGCAATGCTGGCTATGAGGAGCGCAACGGAGAATGCCAAGGTAGGATGAGCCATATTGTACTGTTCATTAGGGCTTAGTGGAATGCATAATTGAATCAGAGATGAGAGTAAATGGACTAAAGCCAGTGATTAGCAGCCCTGTGGGATGTGGTGGGACAGAGGGATTTAATGAAGAAGTCCAATAGCTCCAGGTGGCAAGGCTAAGAATTATATAATGCAAAACAAATGATACTGCTGTAATAGGCAGAAGGTGAAACACATTTTCTAGCAGATGCCTAAATTTGATTTGGCTCGTGATAGTCACCAAAATGTGGATGACTGCAAAGCCGTGCAGTTGAGCTACCATTGTTTGAAGAGACAAATGTTTTAAGGGAACTTTGTTAAACATGGGAAATTCTGGCAAAGTTGACTTTGGGTAATGCAGTAGGTTAAGAACCAGTCTGGGAGGCAGGACAGGAGTTTTAGCTGGATTACTTTCCCAGTTTAGGAAGTGGAAATCTTTGGTGTTACTTGTCGCAAATTTTTAGCACTAAATACCCTTTGATATTTGACACTGCTGCCTTTGTTAAATATTTTCATTTCTCAGAGAGTCTCTATTGTCAGTTAAATAATAGAGGTGCTAGGATACTCTTAGAAATGCTAAAAGTCTCCACCCCACCCTCCCACACACACACACTATCCTGTGTGCTGCAGAATTAGGGATTAAAGTCTGTGTAAAAGACAGATTTGCCTAAAAGAAAAAAAACCTCAATACTTATATTCTCTTCGCCTTCCTTTTCTGGATAAAGAAGCTGTAGAAGGTTAGCGAAGGAGAGAAGACAGTTTATAAATAAAATATCTTTAGCCTCTGCTTTGAAAGTCTTGCTCATGTAAGCATAAATTAAGATCAAACTTAAATGGTTTCTTGCACAGGTCAGTGAGCTTAATTTTGCTGGGTGCTGAATTGAAGGTGCTTAGCTCCTTCAGGGATTTGGAGCCATGTTTTTAGAAAAGGTTCTTTGGAATCAGTTGTCTCATCTTCTTGGTGTGTTTTTACTAGAGCATTTTTATTGTCTTGAGACTGAGAACAAGTTAGCAAAGCAAGTAACTGGCTGCTTTTGTGATGGACTCCTGAGAGAATGGCATCTTTTGAATGTTCTACTTGATTTCTTTTAAATGCTAATTTACAGTCAATATGAAGTTCATTATTACGCATTAAAATTATATTTTGGTAGAAAAGAACTGCTATGTGTGAACTTCAGCCTTAATTTTGAGTTTTTGCTCGATGACGGAAGCCTAATGTGTCATTGTGGCAACAAAACTGCCGTGGGCTGAAATTACAGAGGACTGAAAGATGAGCTGCACAATGACAGGGCATCCTGTCTGGGGTAAAATGCTGGGGTTTTTTGTTGGTTTTTCCATCCTGTGAGATGGAAAAGCCTGTTCAAGTGTGTGAACCTGTGGCACTGCCTGGGTGCTGCTGGGGGGAGCCATTGGTGGCTGGGGAGATGCTGTTAGTCTCTCACAGCTCAATAACTTCTGAGCAAAGCTTCCTGACACCTTACGAGCCTGGGCTGTGAGAGGAGGAAGTGAAGTGGGGAAGCATTTATTGGTTTATTGCATGGAGATGATTCCACTTTCTCCTAAAGCCTGTTAGGTCAGTACTGGGTCACTCTGACACAGATCATCCATTTTTCAGTGTCAGTGGCCCAGATGTGGTGAGCTAATTGTCCAACAAATCTTGTGTTGTTTGGGGGAAATCTTTTGAGGTTTTGCTGATGGGCAGTGGTTATAGTGGCATGCTTTTTAAGTTCATTTTTGTAGTGTTGGACTAGACCTTGGGGATGACTGTCAGCTTACCTGAAAGCTCTCAGCTGCATCTGAGGATGTTTGGGCTCAGGAAACCCAATTCTCCATTTCCCAATTAAAAGGGAGACCAGGTGATGCCATATTGACAAAGGTGTTAGAAATGTTCTGTCTCTTGGGCTCTCCAGAGTGAAGTTGGCCTGTGCTACTCATTTTGAGAACGTTCGAGCCAGCACATAATTGAAAGTGCTAAACCCATTTCATCAGCTGTTACTTGTGGTTTCCTTTTCTCACATTTGCCATTCTCCAGCCAGAACAGTTAACTGGGAAGCTCCTCCTGATGAATTCATGAAGCTCACCAGAACTGTGCAGCTTCTCTCCAGTTTCCAGTGAGGCTGTTAAAGCAGTTTGGCCTTTGACACTACTGAATGAGGTTTCCCCTTTTCTTTCCACTCTTAACTTAATCGTTTAGCTAATGTTCTGCTCTGACAGGTTTTTGGAGGGGAGGAGGAGGATGAAGTGAGGAGGATTCCTGTGGTTTTGATATAGAGGACTGGGGGCAGGGGGAGAGACTTTGAGTTTGGGAAAGGATGTGAAAGGGCTCTGGTCTGGGACGGGAGCTGGTGAGCAGGTTCCACCTCAATTGTTTTTCAATAGGTTGACTGTGGCAGGACAAATACAACGAGAGGTCAGAGGTTGTCCGTTTCCTCATCCATCTTCCCCTGTGATCCTAGGGTCAGAGTGAGGATTGATTAAGATCTTAAATGTTTAACAAAAGCTCAGTGGGCAGGAATAGTTTGGGCCAGTGGACTGGGGCTTTGCACTTGTTGGGAGATCCCCAGTCTGTGTTGGAGCTCCTTGTCCTCTCCTGGGAGCTGCTCCCTGCCCCACAGTGCTGGGACAGACCAGCTGGCCCTTGGGTTGTCCTGCGAGCTGCTTCAAGTTCACTCATCCTCCCAGTTTTTAAATAATACATTTTCCTTGAGATTCTTTTGCCTAATTTCTGATGTGTGTGTGGGAAGCATAATGGAAAGCCTTTTCACATCTAAAGTTCTTGTAGTGGGAGTTAATGACTTTCTGACCTCAAATGGGATTTTTAAAAATTTGTGTCGGTGGTATGGAGGTGTTTGAATATGATGACAAAAAGCTGTCCTTTCTCTGACTGCTTTTTTTTTTCCCAGTTCATTTTATTGATGATGATTGCCTTACTGAACATCCACCCATAAGTGTGTGTGTATGTATATATGCAAAAACCTGGGACAGGAAGGAAAAGGAGCTGAGTACTAAATCTGTATTGATTTGGGAAGCTTCACAGGTGTGTCATGGTGGTAGTTCTACAGAATTGGTCCTGATGTGTAAAAATTTTAGGTGAGATCTGATTCTTTGCTTGCAAACGAACTTGTAGCTGTAAATTAGATGCCAAAAAAAATTCCAATTTGCTGTTTCTACTACTGTTTACTCTCCCTCAAATGTTCTGTGTTAGTGGCTATCCATTTAGGAGAATATGAATGTGGAATATTGTTGATGGAAGATGACTCTCCCAAATAGTGACACATCTCAAGGCTAAGGCAATTAGTGCTTTAGGGCAAAGCTGAGACATCAAGTAATTTTAAACTTCACTTGTAGACATCATTGTTATGTAAATTGTTTTGTTACACATTAATAAAATGTGGTTTGGATTTAGTTATGATTTCCTTATGATAAAACACGTATCTTTCTAACTCAAAGGAAGAGGGGGGAAAAGAAGCAGGAAGGGAGAAAAGACAGATTAAAGAAGCAATAGACTGTAGCCATCTGTGATGATTTTGATGCTGTGAAATTACAAATCTCAATTTTAGACCTGCCATTTAGTATAAATATGTGAGACAGTTGAGATTTTTACTGTGATATTGTAAAGGTTATGAGAGCCAACAGCTTTGTCTTCATCTACACTTGCTTTTTCTGAGTTGTGAATTGGCCAATTGGCAGAAAATCCAGTGTCATTTAAAATATGGCTCAGTCCTGGTTTCATATCACTGCTGTTTTTAGAATTTTCCTTCGAACTTTGATAAGAGCATCCCTAAGAAGTAATAATTTGAATGATAAGATTCTTTTAATCTTAGAGGCTTTGAAGAGTGGCTGTGATCATTGAAAGCAGTAGTTCAGTTTGCATCAGAAGTGTACAGTCTAATTATATGTTTTTCTGTGATAAGATTCTTGGATGATGGGTTTTTTAAGGGTGGGGAAGCAATGTAATTTGTGTGTACTTTGCCATTTTAGTCATAGATAACTTTTTTTGTCAAAATAGCACTGATGTACAGTCTGTCTGCACAAAAGGGTGATCAGAAGGGTGACTAAGACTCTGCAGATTTGAGATTTCAGGAGGATTTTTTTTCAGGTTGATTATTTTTGGCAGGGGAAAAAATGCACAGACTCAACATGTTACGTTTTAAAAGGAGCTGAGAAGACGGAAGCTACAGGCGGGGCCTGGGAGCGATACTGAAACACAGTCTGTCTGAACCAAATTTAGTTGGTTCTCTTCTCTGCTGATTTGGTTATGTTATGTTCTCATGTAGCTCAATAGATCTTCCAAGGGTTACTCCCTCTGTGATTTTCTTGTACCACCTGGTGCATTTCAAAATCTGCATTTAAATGTTCTTGCAGGAGCTCGATTGCTTTTCTCCTGCCTGGCCTCCTCTGAAGTCAAGTTACAGTTGTCAAACAATTGTCCCTTCATGTATTGCTTGGAGAAAGGCTGTGATTGCTTCTTTTTGAATTTCTGACATGATTTCTGCTAGTATTGCACAGGGGAGCGATATCTGGTCCTTATTCTGTGTGTTACTGGTGAAAAGCACAATCCTCACAATCAAAGCCAGATGAGTTTTGTGGTGGTAATGAATTTCATGGTAGGTCTGGGTAGTCTTTTGTGGGACTTTCAGCCCATCTTCTGGTTTGTGTGTTCTTTTAGGATTAAAAAAAAAAAAGGCAACCCAAAACTTTCCAGACAACTCATCCAGTGTGTGATGAGTTCAGTATTTAGATCTTGGCTGGGTAAGGGTTATTATCTGTCTAATAATATGCTTCACTGAGCTTGGTTTTTATTGTGCTTGTGAGTAGTGATTAAAGAAATGCTCAGCAGTACTCTAAGGTCTTTTGAAACTTCATCAAAAAGCCCCCCAAACTTGTGAGATAAATATCTTATCTGGTTTCCTCCCATTATGTGACATCCTTTTCATATGTTGCAGGGAGCAGGTGAGGTCACACAGTTTTGTGAATTAGAGACAATTAACACTCCCATGACTAAACGGCCATTTTATGAATATTCAGAGCCTGCTTCACCTCCCTGGGAAGCAAACATGTTGGTTCCCTTCTCCTTCCTCCTGCTAGAGACTAGGGAAGCTCTCCCTGTGAATGGGGATTGGCAGCTGTCGGCCGCTTTGCCTTTTGCATGCAGCAAATTCCTCATTTACATCATTTGTATACACCCTCATGCAAAGCACCATTTCCCCATTTCACAAAGGAGATAAGAGCTTCCTTTGGAAACGCCGGCCAGATTCTTCTTCTGTTTATGCAGAGCTCAAAAGATTTGGATTTCATGCAAATGAATTCTGGTTTGATTTTTTTTTTTATTTTTTTTGATCTCTTTGTTTAAGAGACATTGTGATATTTGCTCAGTGTGCTCCTCATGTCTTGACCATGGCTGGTTGTGTGCAGCTCCCTTCCAGCTGGTGTGTGTGACAGTGCTGTGCTCACACCTGACCACCCCTAAAACCATGGCTGGGTGTGGAAGTGCCACTCCTCATGCCTGGAAGGGCTGCAGGCCCTTGGGTGTCCTCTCCTCCAGATGTTCACCAGTGGTCACCAAGCTCTCCTGTAGCTGCAGCCTCAGCTGGGGGAGCGATGAGGTTCAGGAGGTGGGATCCCCCCTGGGCTGTAAGTGTGCACTTGGGGCATGAAAAAGCAGCATGACATTTTGACATTTCCTATGCTTTGGGCCAAGTCCCTGCTCAGGCCTGGGCCAGTGCTCTTCCCTTTGCTGTCTGGGCTGGCCTTGGCCCATGGTTATAGCGTGGTGAAAAGGGGCTCCCAGCACTCGGGTAAGTAAACATGCAGAAATGCTCTGCTGTCTTTATTTATTGAATGAAAATAATCTGTGAGAAAAGTTCTGCTTTCTTAAGGCTCGTGATTATACGAGTACCCATATTTTATTTTATTTTTGGTTTTAGTGGCTTTCTTTTCTTTTTAACTTTTCTTTATTTCAACTTTACTTAAAATTGCCTTTGGCTTGAAATAAAGCTGAGGCTCATTAAATGCTCCCAAAACACAGGCTTGTTCAGAATGGATTTGTTGAAAGGTTTATTGATATAAGTTAGAACACATGCTGCATGAATGTACTGTATTTCTTTAAAGGACTGGTTTTCATTTTGTGTCTTTATAAATCAGTGGTATGAAATTGGGACCCCGATGGTGTTGGAGCTACATCCTATAAGAAACCAGAAGGAAAAACGTGGTTGTGGGGGGTTTTCATTTTTGTTGGATGTCCAATTAGTGTTTAACTTGAAGGTAATTTCACAGGGGTAGTAAACTGCGCAGTGTGAAACCTGGTGGCATAATTAAATGGAGGAAAGGCTCTTTAAAACAACAAAGGAACGTGCAAAAACTTTGCTTTTGTCCTAACAGTCACCCAGAAGGGGAGGTCATGCTGTTCAAAGTACAATATGGATGGGCTATTAAGGTTTGGAGGGGAAAAAGGCAAAAAAAAAAGCTCTACTATACAGTTGCTATTTGCTTTGGCTCATTTAGTCATGGATGCCTAGAAAAAAACCCATTTGCTGGTCTGCTTTTTATACTTCTCTTAGATGGGTGTGTTTAAATCTCACTAATGCTGAGTTGATCTGAACAAACCCACTGAAAGAGGTGTGCTGGAAACAGGCTTTGTATTCACTGGGGGCCTGGTGCTGCACAGCTCAGGCTGGGGCAGGCAGCAGTTTCAGCAGCCTGGGCAAAGGCAGGTCCTGGGCAGGAGGAGGAGGAGGAAGATGAAGGATGCTCCTATGCCCCAGCCAGAGGATGGAGGGATAAAGCCTGAGTAACTTTCCCAGAGGCACACAGGATGTCTGTGACTGAGATAAGACCAGAGTGAGGGCTGAATGTAGATGAATGTGCAGATACTTTCTGCCCCTCCTCACTTGTCAAAAGTTTTTGCTCACCTTTTCCTAATGAGGGACCCATCTTACACATCCTTAAAGCATCATTTGAGCTAAGGCAATCAATACCTATTGCTTCTGCTTGTATATGTGAAAGCTTTGTACAGCCACACTACAAAGCTGCAGTACAGTGTCTTAATTACCCAGATAATCCTGTTTGCTTGTATTTTTAAACTATGGAGCGCTGGGTAATTATTCAATTCTTAATAGAAGGCAAATGGCAATGTAAACAATAATTAGGATGTTAGACTAATGTGCTTCAAAGCAAATTGGATTTTTTTTCTTACTGTTCAGCATGAAGTCCCATAAAGCTGACAATTTAGTGGCAAGGAAGCAAGTTCCATTTTTGTATATTCTGGTGTTATCTCCTCATGCCTTGTTTCTGTGAATGAATTTGCTGTGATGCTGCTGCCTGCTCCAGAGCAAAGGTCAGGCTGATAGTCAATTCTCCCCATTTGCCTGTTCTTTCTGCAGCTTTTTGTCTCCTACAGCCGGGGGTTAGAGGTCAGCAGCATCCCGAATTCCCTCCTTTGCCTGGGCATGTGAGTCTGGAGGGGCACAGCTGGTGCAGCTGGCACTGGGCTCAGTGGGTTGGGGCTGTCCTGGGCAGGGTCCAGAGGAGAGGGAGCTGGCTGAGCTTGGTGACTTAAGCTCGTCCTGCATTTGGAAATTAAGATGTATTTCAAGGGAAATTGAAGTTTTTGTGTGTTCAGTCTTTGCAAACAGGATAATATGCTGTGTGTCAGAACTACAGCTCGTTATCTCCCTTAGCTTGGAGAGCACTCCTGGTTTTCATAGCTCATATCAGGTTTTCCTAGGAGCATGATGCAAGCCACAAACACTAATGCAAAACACTGAATTGATTTCTGTTCTGCCTGCAAAACTTGTGCAATGTAACATATTTCACTACTTGCCCAGGTCGTTAATTAAACCCTGCCATTTTATCCATTCCTCACTTTGCATTTAGCCCGTGATTGAAAGGCGAGTGTTGGTAGCAAAGGCTCAGTCAATAACGCTGCTGCTTCCCGAAATACTTCAATAATGTCTCTGTCACACCGAGGGTTTTGTCTGGCCTTCCCTGTGTGCTCTCGGCGGCCTGAAGGGATTGAACAATTGCCTTTATTTTCCCCATTATCAATGCTAAGAAAAGCCAAAATGTTCTCCAATGTTGATGCTGAATTACAGAAATTGAATTACAGAAATTTAATTTTAAATACATTTTATTCTTCTCCTTAGAAGTGCGTATGTGGGGGAATCAATGGAACACTTCCAGAGGTTTTGGCTCAATATTTTTGATACAAATACAGGCTATCTTTTTATTGAAGTGTGCACTTAAAGGGTGTGGATTTTCTTATTTTAAATCCCAGAGGGTTTTTGCCAGGCCACATTTTAATAACCCTAATTAACAAGTCTGTCTTTCCATACATCAAACATCTCTGTCTGGGGAGCTGAAGAATACCTGCGAGTGCTTCTGTGAATCTGGGGCTTGAATTCATTTGTTTTCAGTTTAAGTTTTTCTGCTGCTGAAAAAGACATCGCATCTTTGAAAACAGTTTCCTTTTGAAGTGTCCAGCCTGGCAATGACTAAGCAGCCACTGGACAAATTAGCATGTTAAAAGGAGGGGATCAATACTTTCTCTTCGCCTGATCTCTGCTGGGGCTGGGTCTTGGCAGCCCCTGCTCGGGGTCTGGCCAGCTGCACCCCGGCATTTCAGGGGAGCCATCAGCAGCGGCGTGGGCTGTGTCAGGCTGAGACTGCTTGATCTGGTGCCCAGGCTCTTTCAAGGATGGTGATTTGAAAATGGATTTGAGGGAATTGATAGCTTTGGGAAGATCAGACAGCTTGTGTAATTATAAACAGGATTAGAAGGAAGGTGGAGGGAGAAATAGGAGATCAATGGCAGGGCACGAGTTGGCTGAGCTCCTCTTCTGATGCTTGAGTTTTGTTGTACTTCGCTGCTGTGCGTGGAAGATTTCTTTGGCCTTTTTGAAGAGACAAGTAAACACCAATTAAAAAGAGGGAGTGTGGGCAGTCCCCACCGTTTCACAGAAATGGTTGGAGGCAGTGGCTGCTGGAGAAGTGTAGCAGGAGATGCTTGGATGCAGCTGTGTTTGCCAACAAACTGCAGGAGGTGGTTCTGGCTTCCCTGTGAGCCCCAGCCCATGTGCCTACACACCTGCACCTCCGGAGCTGAGCCCTCCTGCCCTTGGCTCTCTCTGCCAGGCTCCTGCTCACCATCCACACCTCCCTCCCTGGGCCTTGGCCTCCTCCTCCTCCCTGAGACACAGCCCCTGCATTGGGAGTGGGGGAGCAAAGGGGTTTCACCTCTGTCCACCACTGTTGAAACAACCAACAGGTGATTGCACTCATCAAAATGGCTCTGGAGCTGTTCTGAAATGGAGACTACTTCTTGAGAGGCATCCTGCGGTCTCACTCACCAGAGATACCAGAAGATAACAGAGTTCTATTGCTGTTTCTTTTTAGTGGCTTCAGTATTTGCATCTTGCACATCTGCCAGCCTTCCCTTAATCTCTGAAGTACCCTAACACAGTTATTAGGTTGACACATTTTGTCCACTCGTAATTAGTTCTTGGATTGCCTTTTTTTTTTTTTTTTTTTCTTCCCCCCCCGTCGTGATCAGTAGTGTCCAGGGTAGAGCTAAAAAGACAGCTGAAATCAGGACCAGGTCCCTATGTGCACTCCGCCAGCTCATTAATCAAGGACTCTGCAGTTAATGAGTGTAATTTCCAGGTAATATTTAATCTTAGAGTAGCAATAGTTACACTTAATGTGAAAATACTTTTTTTGTGGTTTGTTGCTGAAGTCATTCCCATGGCACGTTCCCATTCTCTCTGCTACTCCCAGCTGCAGTTCTGTCAGGCTGGCCCAAATTTGGACTGCTTCCAAAAATCCATACAAGGTGAAAATACTGGATCCAAGTATTTAGGCTGGACGTGACATTTCAGTGGGTGCTGAGTGCAACACACATGCCTACAGACGTGGCTGATAATGCACAGTTTTGCCGTGCTTTGAGGTTCAAAGGCTTCTCTACGTAGGGAAGAAAGTTGAAAGCAATCAGCTAAAGGGGTGAAGTCAGCATATATATAACTGAAGGAGCATCATTAATTACCTGCAAGACTGTTTCCATCCTTTTCATCTGAATCTATTCCTTGCAGATCCTTTATCCATTTAGTTGATTCACCTTAAAGTTTTTAGTGGCTCTTTGAAGACGCGCTCTTGGTGCCCAGTTTTAATGTGCCCAGAATTAATGCACTTGGTAACCTTGAATTCAACACACCCTATAGCTTGGGAAAGTGAGCTCAAAGGATTGTGGGCACTGTGAAAGCACCCATTTGTAGCTTGAGGATTCTTTAATTTGGGAGAGAAAAGAGAACAAAATCCACCTGCAGTCACAGCAGCAGAAGGGAAAGGAGCACGGCCACAGCTCTGCCAGGGAGGGTGGCTGGCCAGCTCCAGAAAGGGGAAGGAGCCCTTGTGCACATTGGAGAGCAGCAATGGCTGTGACAGAGGCTGGTGGAGGTGCACTGTGGGCTGGTCCAGCACTGCAGGGACCTGCCCTTGTCCTTACAGGAGTGGAGCAGTCCCGAGAGCAGTATGTGGCCTTATTATCTCATCTCCTTCCCATTAGGCTGCGCTGAGGCGGTGACTGTGCAGTGTTTTTATTCAAGATGAACTGTAATTGGGGTATGAGAGTGTGCAAATGGAGATCCCCACCCTCTTTCCTGTTTGGTTGGGCATTGGTTTGTCTGTCTGTGCAATCAGAGGACCCTGCTTCTCTAACTTGTGCTGAGTTTTTAGCAGCTCCCAGCTCACTGTGGGGATATGGGGGGCAGGAGTTCCGCCTACCATATTCCTCTGCTTCTTTAAAGGTTTCCACTAACTTCTCTTTCTTGTGGCTGGGTGTTTAGCTAGCCTTTTGCAGCAATGCTAATTTGACCTCCCTATACACCTGTATTAAAGTTTGAGTCAAAAATGTAGTGTAGCAAAGGAGAGACATTTTTCCGTGGGACTGTTGAGCTCTTTGAGAATGCCGAATGACAAAGTTAACTCTTGTGCAAACATCGCCTTTTATTTGACTTTGTAGTTTGCCCTTTGAAATACAAACATATTTGTGTCAATCAGCAAGTCTCCTTTCCGGAGTTCTGGTTGACCCTGTGGAAAGAAATGTGACTGTGCAATTATTAAAGGTGAGGCCTTCCCTTTAACAAATGCTGAGTAATTGCTATTCACTCCTTTCTGTGCCTGTGCCATAAATGACAGTGAACTGCCCTTCAGCCTGGCTAAATAACAAGGAAGATACTTGTTTGGAAGGAATAATGCTTCAGAAATTTGCAATGTGTCAGAAGTATTGTGTCACAGGGACTTGTGGGTAGGAAAAAAAGTTGTCTGTCTCAGCTTAGGGTGCAAGAGCCTTAGCTGGGCTTTAAAATGCAATTAGGTCAAATACTATATCTATGTCACTCAGAGCTAGTAGGGGTTGTCAGAGTATAGAAGAGGGCAGAATTTGCCCATTATAAAAAAAATATGAAGTGTATATGGAGGTGTGATGCTCTGACAATTCTTCTGACTGTAACTCTTATGATTAAAAGGATGAAAGCTCCTCTCCCCTGCCAGAGCATTGGCAGGAATTGGAAAAAGGATCCAGTGTTTCCAAGGAGTATTTCCACAGTCTGGAGACTTGGCCCTGCTTGGTGCCACTGCCCTGATTGATTTTGTCCGGGGAAGTTTTCAGCCAGATAGTGAGGCTGTGGATGAGTTGTGCCAATGAAATATAAGGTTAGACCTCATTACTATTTTTGGAAAATAGCCCCTGTCCTCTGCCAGGTATTTTCTTCTTACTGGTTTTTTTTTTTTTTTTTTTAATGTAAAAGCCTTCAGAAGAGCCAGAAGTATGGCATAAATTCAAGTTTATTAATCATTATTGATGCTATTGAGATGGCCTAGTACTTATTTGACCTGTGTCTCCTTTCTGTCTTAGGTTCTAATTTCTGTATCTTCAGTCAGTCTGTCTGTGATTTCTCAAAATAAATTGTTTATTGCCCCAAGTTCAGCATCATGAGGCTTGCAGGCAGGCTTTCAATAACAAATACCCGTCCTCCTGGTAAGGTAAGGGGAGATAAATTTTTGAGAGCACTTCTCAAAAGAGATTTTTCAGAAAGTAATAGATTCGGTTTTACCTATTCACATCAACAAGCTTATTTTGGCCTTACTCCAGAAGGAAATAATTGAAACACTATGCATTGGCTTTCTAAGTAGTCCAGAGCTTGATTGATGGATTTGTAGCCCTTAAGCAGGCTTAAGAACTTAGGCATCCCTTTTGCCTGTGTTAGGGCTTAGTGTCCAGTTCACTTTTAGTAGTTCAAAAGTTGTAATTGCTTAAAATTGAAGATATCTTGAAGTGTCTCTCACTTTTATTCTTTAACCAGAAGTATACAGAATTTGGCTGTAAAGATGGAGCTGGTAAACAGGGCAAGAAAAAATTGGTTTAAATTGCAAAACCAAAAGATTAGGCTAGACCCAAGGGGAAAAAAAAATTACTGAGATCTGTAGTGCCAGTGCAGATTGCTCAGGAATGTGGGAGAATCTCAGTATCAGAGGATTTTCAGAATAAATTAGACATCCAGTAGCATGGTTTAACTACATGTTATCCTCTGTGGGGCTGGGAATAGGCTGACTGGGATCATCTTTACCTGTGTCTCTTGTGATGAGTGCTCTTGTACAGTTGTTGTGGGATCATCATTGTCTTACAGGTGAAAAGCAGCTCTTGAGGTCTGACCTAGAAACAGAGATTTGATCATACTGTCTGCTGGCTTCTTTCCCTCAAGAGAAACATTTTCAGTCTGAAGAGGTCTCTTGGCTACTAGAGCTCTTGCTGTGCTGTTCAGCTTTCCAGTTTAACCAGCTGCTTCCAGCTAAACAGAACCTTCCTGAGGTGTTTTGGATAACCCTTTCTGTTTGTTCCAGTCCTTCAGGGAGCCAGAAGGATCCTGGACAGGCCCTGGCTTTTCCAGTGAATCATGGCCCTACATAAGAGATTCATAGCTTCATTATCCTGGCCTTAGTGTCCCCTCTGAGCATCTGAGCCTTGGTCATGACAGAGAATGTCAGGGATGCTGTGGAGCAGCCATGAAGAGCTCTGCCTGGCTCACCTGGAGAGAGGAGCAAAGTGCTGCTGCTGCCTGGCTCCTTGCCCTGTCCCTGTTGCAGCAGCACTGCTCTCCTTGCTCTGGAGCCTCCTGGGCACTCAGAACAGCCCAGAGTACACGTGTGCAGCAGAAATGCTGCTGCACTCCTTGCTTTGTGTCTCTGCGCTGGATTTTGGCTTAATTTTGCATTCCCTCCTGTGGGATACTTGGCAGATGTATCTCAGCTTGTTGAAAGATGCTCCCCTTATGCCAAAGGAAGCCTTCTCTTTGCATCCAGCCTGGTTTTAATGTGGAGCACATGTGCTCACTTACAAGTTGAATAAACAAGTAACTCCTGAGGAGATATTGTCTGCTCAGGTGCAGCCCTATATCTGTTAGGATGTGGAGAAGGGATATTAAAATTGTTTACGAGGTCAGAACTATAGTGAGCCTTGCACCACCTTTGAGTTATGATATCATTACCTGAGCTGCAGGAACCAAGAAATAAAACCTTTTACAGTGAAATGTGAGGAGTGCTTATGATTTTGAAGTACAGAGAGGCAGAAAAATGTGCATTATGTCCTAGTACTTTTTTTTGGTTTTTTGGGGTTTTTTTTGGTGGTTGTTTTGGTTTTGTTTGTTTTATTTTGTTGCAGGGGTTTGTTTTTGCTTACTGGTGACACATAGAATAGATACAGCATTTGCTAATGTTTGTGGTAGAGAAATGCTCTTTACTAGTTAATTTCTTTTTTTGGGTCAAGCTAGGAAAAATGTTTCTTCCTAAAAGGAATACATTATTCAAGTTTATGTAAATAAACATGCTGTTATTTATCTACGTGGTACCTGCACAATTGCAATTCCAATCACTTGTTTTCATTTTCCACGCTGTGTTTCCTCTCCTTCCTGTGACCAGGTTTCTTTCTGCCCTGGAGTAGGAGCCATTATGACATTCATGCCATATGAAAAGTTGCACCTAAAACATTTAGGGACTAGAACAGAGGTTGCTGAAGCAACATTGATTAAGCTGATTATCCCCAAAGAGATGAGAGCACCTAGCAGCTTACATCTTTTATGAGACCCACTATCTGTTTTTCAAGCACTGAAAGCAGTTGATGCTCTATAGGTAGTGATCTATCAAAACATATTTTGACAGGTTTTGTATTGTCCTGCCTAGATACTTGTCTCATAAGTCACTTTTGTGGAATTAAACAACACCATTATGAAGTTATGTATCTGCAGAGCAAGAAAGAAATTAAAAGCCATGAACAAGAAAGAAGAAAGTGTAGGTGTAGAAACGGAATGAATGTGGGCTATCAAACAGAAAGATGTGCTGTGGACAGCAGGAGAGGCAGCAGATTTTGTCCTGGGAGAAACTGAGGGACAACTGCCATGTACTAAACCAGTAAATACTGGTTAACTAGCAAAGTTAACTTTCGGTTTCTTTAGAAAGTGGATTTTGTGGTCTTGCTGGTCTGCTGTTATGTCAATGACTTGCATCAAAACTTCCTCAAGTCAGAACATCTGTTGCGGCCAATGGAAAGATTCCTCTTGACTTTAATGTGCTTTGGATCAGGCCCAAAATGCAAATAGTTTTTCTCTCATCCTTTGAAGTCTTTAACATTTCATGGGCTCCCTTATGTTATTGGTAATTTGCACCAGAGGTATTTTGCATGCAAATGAAATTTTGGCAGTAACAATGACTGCATTGGTGAATATGCATGTAGGTGTATCAGTAAAGCAAATTTTACTTTTCAGCTTATCAAACTAAAAATTTCCTTGTAACAGTGAGTTGTTCACAGTATCTACAGCTGCAATCAAATGTATTGACAAATGCATGTAAAAGACTGTATAAAACTGTCAAAGTACATTTTGATACATCTGTATAGAGCCAATTGATTTTTCCTTTTTTTGTGGCTTGTGCAGGTTAATACATGTTTTCTATATGAAACTGGCATTTGTCACTAACTTCACAAAGCACTGTGGATGTCATAAATTTGAATACTGTAATTGAACCTGAATTTACTATGGATTTATTTAGCAGATCAAAGAGTAGCTTCAACCTACAACACTAATTTTGTTTGCTAGCATAAACTCCTGAGCTTAGGGAAGTGCCAGAGAAGGCCTGTTCCTTTGAATTATGTGAATGTGAGCAAATCACTGGGTTTCAAGATTTTAATAACATTGTAAGTGTATTTTTTAGCTGAGGGCTCATGCTGATTTTAGTGTAAACATTCTGAAGTTTCTTAGAGTCATAAAGACCATTGTAATGTTCTCATGGGTGAGTGCAATACCAATGCAATAAAATATGACAAGTTTACAGTGCCCCTTGTTTACCTTCCATTAGAGCTCACTTTCTCATGTGAGGTGGGTGCTTTGCTCCCCATTACCTGTCCAGTGAACCTTGTCTGAAAAACACTGAGCCCTAATGAGGGCAGCATCTTCTCTTTGTGGGTTGTTACCTGCCCCAGCCACTGGGATGCTCTTCCCCATTTAAAAGTCATCCTGTCCTGCTCACCTGCTTGGTTTCACCTGGTCCTGAGCCCTCCTTTGCAGAGCAGTCCTGCTGAAGCCCAGCAGGCTGAGCTGAGCTCTGGTCCCCTGGGGCCTCAGCCCTTCCTGCTCCCTGCAGCAGCTGGCCCTACCTGTCCTGGCTGCTCTTCAAGGGCACCGCCAGCCAGGAGAAAGGGAAAAAACAATTTGTGTTTCTAATTGCTTGAAGATATGATTACCAGCATCTTTCCTCAGAAAAAAAATATGTCTGCTAAATAGAGTATTGCAGGAAGGGCTTGTCAGTGCTGTTGCTGTTGGGAGATTACCGTGTATGACTGGAAATGTGAAGAGTTAGTCACTCTACTTGTACCCCAGGCTGTTATTTAAAGCTCTTGCTGGGAATGCCATTGCAACAGGGAGGGAGTAGCAGGAAATTAAGGGCTGGGGTCAGCAGTGATGTTTCCCAAGTGGAGAGAAAGGATGAGTCAGCTGAGCAGAGGTGGCAGTGCCCAGAGTCCTCACCTGAGCTGCAGGTTCTCACAGCAGGGCTTGGCTGGGGGAGCTTCTGTTTCAGTGCATCTTTTTGTGTAAGAAAGAAGCACATAAATGTGGATGGGTGGAATGTAGGAAAACAGTGATAGCGATGAAGGTAATCCCACCCCTAAGGAGTTACAGCTGTGCTAATTATCAAGAATTAGGAACAGGCCTGCTCTTAATAGGCCATAGCTAGATCCAGTTGGGGTGGGTGTTATAAAAGAGTAAGTTGGCTGGTCAAGAAGGGAGGATGGAGTTTGTTGGCTGTGCTGAGAAGAAGGAGTCAGAGCTGTGAGGAGCTGCCTATGAGAAATCACCAAGAAGGTACAAAACCTTTGCAATAAGATGGCAACACATAAATAATCAAAATCTAAATGGGATCTAATTGTATGTGATTACCAAGCTCATAAAAAACACCAGTTGCCAAAAATACTTGTCAGTGGAAAGTCTTTGAAGGAAAGAAGGGTCTTTTTGGTTCTCTGTGTTAAATTTTGCATTGATTTAACCAAGTTTCATTTTGAGAAAGAGGAAATGCAAGGTAAAGGTGCCTTAAGGAAGCATAAAGGGAGGCAGCATTGCAAGTGATAGTATGTCACTGGTGGCTTTGCTAGGACAAAGTTATGTGGTAAACACATGTACTTAAACTGCTGAGGATAGCAAGTTCTATCTGACACTAGTTCTGGTCCAGGTAATGCTGATGGGAAGGGAAGAATAGGAGTGGGGCTGTGGACCAGGCTTTGCTAAAGTGTAGGTCTGGGGGACCAGGCTTTGCTAGAGAAGATCTGGAGGAGCTGTAAGGCCAAGCCTTTTCCCACGGGGCTGCTCTCAGCCCGAGGCACCCAGGGCCTTGCTGAGCCAGCCCCTGCAGCCCTGGGGGCAGGCACAGAGGGCTCTGTGCCCTGAGGAGCCAGTGCCAGCCAGCCCTCTGCAGAAGCAGCCCGAGGCTGCCCCTTCAGTCCTGGAGCTCCTTGAGCAATCCCCAGCTCTGGTGCCTCCAGTTCCCTGAAGTGCAGGGTGGTGCCTCAGCCAGGCTCCACTTTCCCTCCTCAGCCTTCCTCAGGGCACAGCCTCAGGAATGGCTTTGGGAGAGCAGGAGGGAGGGGTGCAGTGCCATCTATGCAAATCCTCCATGCTTTGAGCTCCTCTGCTCCAACCCAGCCTGGGGAGGTTTGTTCTTCATGGGCCGTTCCATTTGCTTAAACATGCTGCTTGCTTTTTCTGCAGGCAGGCGGTGCCCCAAACTATTATGTAGTATGGACTCTTTAATATCATGAATTTGAGGCTTAACTTTGATATGAGATAAGCAGAAACTAAGAGTTGCTTCATTCCAGGCAGAGGCTTGGTGATAGATACTGGCAGGGGGTATCCAGTTAATTTTTGAACTCTTACTCCATCCAAAGTTAAAAGCTGATCCCAATCTGCTGATATCTACCATCTAAAACTAGGTGGTTAAATCTCAACCCGTCAGCTTTGGTGGTTCAGGGGCACTGCTCAAGCCATACTGTGACACCCAAGCATGCTTGAAATTCACCTCACAAATGTGCTGTTGTGTTCCTGATCCACTGCCACCCCTCTAAAGAGTCAGCAAGTGACAGTGGGTGCAGTGAGAGCCAGGCTCTGTCTGAATTAGCATTCCAAAATAAGTGAGGTATTGCCCAATTAATATACTCTGCATTACCTAAGACCATGAACAGCCTCTTTTGTGAGGACCAAAGTTGTCTTTATAAAGAAATAATACAAAGATGTGTTTAAATATGCATGGAATGCGTATTGGTTATTTGAAACACTAAAAAAGCCTTGTTATGTGGGAGACCAAGGACAGTTGTTTTATTGTATTGAGTCTTACAACATCTTAGAAACTTTTCAGCTGGGTGCAAGTCTAGAATGAGAATGTTCTCTTAAGCTGAATCACATCAAGTTGTAAGCAGTATTCTATTGGCAGTGCAGAGGGCAGGATGGAAAGAGGAGGGTTGTCCACCCAGTAATGAGACAGGTTTAAAATATACAAATTAGGGGTTTACATGGTGTTTGTTCCCTTCTGCAGTTTGGGATGGGGATTGTTTGGTTAGTTGAATTTGATTTTTTTTAAAATCCACTGGAGAATCATTCCAGGCTTTTTTTTCACTGCCAGGAGGGGTGTGCTTTGCCTCTGGGATGTGAGTGACAGTGCCCACTTAATTGTCTTTAGAGGGTGGGATTGGTAAAGCAGCACACAGGGTGCAGACAATGCAGGGCTGATAGCTGGCCTCTGGCAAGCCAAACTCAGGCATCCTGGGGTGCACAGATCTGGGTTCTAGTGAGGCTTCCCAGTGCATAGCCCTTGGCTCTGCTTCTCCTGCCTTACAACTTTTCCATCAGTGAAACCCCACTGACAGAGGATGAGAATTTCAATTTGCTGTTTAATTTTATGGTGATATCAGGGTGAGGAGACTCAGACCATGCATTATGAGGGCGGTTTTATGAGAGCAGTGATCAGGCTGTTGAGTCATTACATCTACTTTACACTTTGGATTTTAATTGCTTTATGGAGCTTGTTAATTTTTGTTTAGTTTGCTTGTAACTTATGAGAGGTAGCTGTCTTTATCAAAAATTTCTGCCAGCTCTTTCGTCACTAATTCTGTATGGTACCACAGTTCTTAGAAACATGCAGGCAGGATTTTATCCCATGTGGATATTACATTGTGGCTTAAAAAATACCATTGTGTTTTATTTTGGCTTGTTTTCCTCTCTCAGTTGCTAGGAACAGATATAACACTCAGAACAGTGTGAGTAATAATCAGAACTTTTTAAATATCCACTAATGTGGGAGATAAAACTTACCCAGGTGACATATTTGTAAGTGCAAGCAGTAGTAAAGCCATATGAGAAGTCATTATCTCCACATTTTTCAAATCATTTTTTGAGGTGTAGGTTGCTGTTTATTTAAAATACCCTCAGTACAAAGCTCCTGGGAATACCAGTGAGAATGTGGTATGCAAGTCTCTCTGTGCAGGGGTTTCCATGGGCAGCTGTTCTTTGACCTTGCCCTACGTGAGGAGTTTCAAGCTTTCATTTCTGGTTTACCAACCGTCCTCTCTCAGTATCACACATTCACTTTAGCTTTCTCAAAATGCAACGGCAAATCAGATTGCATTAATGGAAAATGCTGTGGCCTAGAAAACAGCTTTTACTGCTGACAGAATGGGCTGATGAAATCTGGGCTGGTAAGGTATGCTATTTTTGACTGTGAAAAGTAGCATTTTCTGAAGGTTTGCTGAATGCAGTAATGTGATTTCATGTTCCTCTTTGTTAGTTATCTCTAGCTGCTGGTGATGGTAATGGATGTTAATGTTCAACATTTAATCAGCTAAGGTATGTGTCTGTCTGCTTTTCTTTCTCAAAATTTGCAAGGATTGTTATCAGCTCTGTATGTTTTCTAAGAAGTCAAAAGCAGCGCAGAGAAGATGAACAGAGGTCTGCTAAATCTATTTTAAAAGCCCATGAGTACAAATGAATGATTATGTGGAAAAAATTCAGTCTTCCCTCTGACTGAAGAGGTGCTTGCAGTGACTGTTGGCTTGCACTGTCTTCCTCCAACCTTTCCATGACCATTTAGTGAGGTCTGATTCAGACTAATTCCCACAATCTCGAGGTTTTATTTCCTGCTGAGGCTGGAATATTTGGATGTCTGTTCAGACAGAGTTTACTTTCTAATTAGCACATCAAGTACATTTTTTTCCTTGGTTTTTTTTTTCTTTTCCTTTTTTTGAAGGCCACAACCTCTTGTCCCAATCTGGGCAGGTGAAATTTCACGGGCACTTCATCATGGCTCATACCTCAAGCATCCGGACACGCCTTTCTGATTGTCATTCATATCCGCCTGCCATTGCCTCTGGCATTTGCTGAGTTCACGTTTCCATGTGATTTACTGCAGAACAGTTTGTTTAACGAGTCTCTAACACACACTGACAGGGAAGTCCCCCTCAAGAAGCTGAACTAATGATAGCCTTCATCTTTGCTTTCTTCAGGTAGACGCTAAAAAATCAATCTGTTGGTACCCACGCTTTAGACTTTGCACTTAGGGTGAATTCCTGAAACTTGGAAACTTTGACCTTGAATCTGTGAGTGCTCTGAATTGCAAATGTTCTTTGTCATGGGTTCTGTGTGCGTAACGAGGCGGAGGAGCTCTGAGGCAGCCCTGTGCTCCCCAATTGCAGAATTTCCAGTGCAATTGGGTTATGAGTCAGCAGCAGCTCTCTGTGAGTGTTCAGGTAACCACTGAGGTGTCTGGATGCTGAGGCTGCTCCTTGACAGCATTTCTGGGAAACCTTTTTAATATCCCAGAGCAGCTGCTCTGTCTTTTGGCCTTGGCTTCTTTGGTGCATGCCTGAATAAAGTCACTAAGTGTTTGCAATACCAAAATCCACTTAATGTTGGAAAAAGTGATTCATATGGGTCTTATAAAAGATTACTTATCTCCCATGATGGGCTGGGTACAACTGCAAAAATAGCCCTAAGTGTCTCATTCACAAAACCGAAGCAAATGCATAAGAATAAAATATAGCAAAAAATCCTGTTCTCCTCTCTTCCCCCAGCTGGTTGCTGATCTCATGTATTTGGGGCTCTGCCTGGCACAGTGCAGATTTACTGATCCATTAGTGGCTGCTGTTTGGCTGCACCTCCACATAGGAAAATTATGTCTAGAAAATAAACTTGGCACATCAGACACACCATAACTAAATCATTGCAGCCAGCACATTTCCTCCTGTTCTGCTTAACTGCCTCGAGTTTTGATTATGTACAAATTTAATGGTTTGGTTCAGCTAGAAAATCTGGGGTTTGTTTATTTAAATTTATATTTCTTAATGAATGCATGCAGGAGAAAGCGCGAAGTAATTACAAGTGAGGAACATGGAAAACTACTATGCTGAGCTGAGCATTAGTTTTTGAAAGTACAGGCTCTCCTTTTTTAATAGTCTAATAAAAATTTTGGTAAGCGAGTGACTAAGTGCTTGCAAATTCAAGCAGATGGTGGTCCCTGGAAGACTCCTTGCTAGAGCAACCTAACAAATCCTCTGGGAAATCGGTTTTGGTGGTTAAAGGCAGAGTGCAAGTAACCCTTCTGTGGGGTGGGCACAGGGGAAAACTCTGGTGGCCATAGGTGGATGCTAGGGCTGCTTTAGAGGATTATCTATCTGTAGTTGTAAGGTACCTCTCTCTATGAAACTCAACAGTCAGAGGAACACCAGGAAGACAACGAAATTTTGCAAGGTATTTCTATTTTGGGAAGACCCTGCTGATAGGTGACAGAGGCAGAGAGAAGAAGGGAGAAGAAATATACAGTTCTGCCTCAGGTCTTCTGTCTTGGCTGAAGGTCGGAGGGGAGGTTGCTCTGTGTGACTTTGGGATCCCTTGAAAAGTGAGAAATACATGCTGAAAACAGATTGTCCTGCATACCCAAGCAGATCACCATGTCAAGAACATTTTAAAACCTTGCTCTCCTAAGCTATCTCAGATACAATTGGGATGTTGGTGATAGCATTTTGTTAATTGTTGAGGCAAAATTAAGTCTTGATATGGTGTAGATAAGGCAGTGCTCATAGGAGCTCTGAGCTGATAGCTTATCGTATCAGGAAGAGTGCGGGTGATCGGGGCGGACGTGAGTCACACGCCAGCTCCAGCCTCGCCACCACTCTTCTTTGCTGGAGTAAATTTTTGTGGCCTGGACTGAAGTCAGTGGTGCTTTTGGCCATTTCTAAATAGCTCCATAGTTACCACAATTAATTTCTTTATTATCTTGCACTAATTTATGTACTGTGTAGATATTTGAATAAATAGCTCCATCATGTCAACCATGGGGGCCTCCGAGCCAAAATGGAATGTTATTGTTGAGTTTATTTGCCAGTAGTTTTGTTGGAGACAGATGCTTTTCCAGATTAAGAAGGAAAACTGTGTTTGTTTTGTCACTTTCTCCTAATTCGCAGCTGTATGACATCCAGCAGGACTTTGAAGGGAAGCTTTCCTTCTTGTGTGTCACTGTTGCTGGAGGGAAGGTGCTGTGGGCTGGGCTGTGTCCTGACCTGGATCCCTGCCTGGAGGGACTGTGTGTGCCCTCTGGGTACCTGCTCTGGTGACCAGAGCTGCAGCAGGCTCGGAGCAACCTGACAAAGCCCCACTGGGGATGGGGTTGGCATCCTGGGATCTGTATGGAGAGAGGGAGGAAAACCCCTCACGAGCATTAGCTGACTTTAGCCCAGTCATCTGAGAAGTCTTCATTTGCTTTAGCAGTTGGCTCAGCTGTGGGCTCATTCCTCATGCTGGAGCTGGTCTTGAAACTGTGTTATCCTGCCATGGTTTGTGCCTCCTGCAGTGCCCAGAGTGTGAGCTCCCTCTCCCACAGGAGCAACAGGCACCTCCACCATGCAGGCTTTCAGCCACGGTGGCTTTGCTCTGGTACAGGTGGATTCACACTCCAGATGCTTCCCCTGGAGCAAGTCAGAGGGCCCTGCCATGCTCTTGTAATTCATCATTTCTGCTGCTCACTGGTGTGTCTGCTGAGAGCCTCCCTGGAGCTGCCTGGCAAATGCTAAGCTGGGACACAAGAGACCTATCACAGCTATTTTTGGTCATGCCTGACATCAGCTTCTTTCCCCCAGGACTTTATTTAATTTACCTTCTCATCAAAAGGGAGACTTTCTGCAGGACCCTTGAAGAGGTCTTAAAGCATTCATTAAATGTCTGCCTCCATAAAAACCCCTGCTTTAAAGTTTTACTAGGTGATATGTCCATTGCAGAGTTGGGCCAAATCCTGTACTCCTGGAGCAGCAGCTGTGCTGTAAATCTCTGGGTCGCCTGAACCTGGAAGATGGATGGGCAGACTCTGGTTTAAAGATATCATACATCTTATGAATTCAGGATAGTAGAGGATTTAAAAACTGAGTCCAGCTCAAATTGTGATTCTTCTTGTCCAGAACCCCCAGCAGCCACTCATAAGTGGTCTCTCTTTGGCTGTTATTTTTCTGAACCTCTTGCTTGCTGGGGCTGTGACAGCAGGTCCTCCAAACCAGCCTCTGTACATCAAGTGCCTTTCCCTCACTCTGCAGGGATGTGTGAGGATGAAAAGAGGCACTCTGTGCAGGCTTGGGGGAGACATCTGCTCTCTGCAGAGCAAGTGCTGGTGACCCAGAGTGGTGGAAAGCATTCTGAAGGGACCTGAACGGGGTCAGCAGCAAGAGCTGCTTTCCTTCTCCTTCTGGATTGGTGCAGTGCCACTCCTGGGCATGTCCTTCAGAATGTCATGATACACAGCTTCACAGGGCTTCTGCTGTGCTGGTGTTTCTGTTGGTGACCTAACAGACTCTGCTTCAGAGCTATTTTCTCCTGAGGTAATTCCCTGTCTTGCTTTTATTTATTGGTGATAAAAGACTATCACAGATAAATAGGCATGTTCTCACTTGACTCGATAACTTACGTGGCATTGCTGAAGGTGATTTACAGTTTATACATGGAAAGGATTTGCTGATCTCATTAATAACTTTCCAAACATCTAGATAAACACGCTATTGCTCTGAATCAAATGAGCATGAAACAGCCAAGGTATTCACCTGCAAGGGCTTCTGGCACTCTGCTCTTTCCCAGACAACAGAAGTTTGACAAAAGAATGTGGGAACTGCCAAAACGCGTTTCTCCTCACAGCCACCCAATCACCCTAAGGTGGGAGATTTCAGCTGTTCTTGCTAAATTATTCTTCTCTATTGGAAGGCTCGTTGACAGGAGAAGATTCCCAGCTCTTTGATTTTTAAATAGGGCTGTATTTCACATCTCTGAGACTGCAGCTCATGCAGGCATTTTGCTGCATCCTCTTGAATGTCCAACCAAAGCCTGAGATGCAAAAGAGCAGGCAAACAATCTCTACAAACTTCCTCCACCAAGGCTGTAAAAGGAGAGCTGAGACAGCCCTGGGTATTCCCTGCTGAGCAAGGCTGTTGCCATGATTTGTTTCATCAGAAATAATCACCTCCTCTTGTTTTATGGGCATCTTGTTATCTGGAGATCTCCAAGTGCTCTATTGCTTAATTAAACCTCACAACAGCTTTTAGGTGTATGTATTGTGAGTCTTATTGCCACTTCCTAAGTGGATAAACTGAGGCAGGGGTATTGAAGCATACACTCTGCATGTCTGTGTCTGTCTTGGTTACCCTTTTCAATTTAGGGGGCCCAAAGGAGCAGCCCTGCTTTCTCTTTCTCTGCTCCCTGCTTCTTTCATGCCATTAACTTCTGTGAGAGAGTTGTTCATAACACAGGAATCTCCCATGATCTGTAGAGAGATGAGCTGGAAGCTAGTGAGCAGGTGAGGCCAGACCAGATGGGAGGAAAAGGAATGATTTTTCATTTCTAAGACAGTGATATTCACTGTTGTGTCCACGAATGCCAGAGGCAGGTCAGACAAGCTGTTCTCAGCCTCTGTGGTGGAGCCAGGAGTTACACCTGTCTTGGTCTCCCCTGTAGCTGTGAGATTGCACCTTGTTGAGAAGTTTCAGGCTGTGAGGGAGAACAAGTGTGGGTGAATAGCTTCCAGATGGCTCCTGGCATGTTTGGGGGTTTTTAGGTTAGCCCAGTGAGGGGCAAATCTCCTTCCCTGGAGATACTCAGAAGTGGTCTGGACACAATCCTGAGTAATGTGCTCTACAGAACCCTGAGCAGAGAGGCTGGAGCGGAGAACCTCCAGTGGTCCCTTCCACCCTTACCCATTCTGTGAAACTTCAGCTTCATTTTCACACCTAGGAGAGAGTTGGGGGAAAAGGGCATCTAGGGAAATCCTGGGTGGTTTGTGTCTTCCTCTTTCAGAACCTCTTTGGTAGCAAGTGCCACGTTTAAACAAGGGTGTAGCTGCTTGTGCCTCAAGTCCAACACTTCTGGAAGGGTGGGATCTGTGTAGAACAGAGGAATATGCAGATTGAGCAGATTTAGGGAGAAAAGGACAAACAATTGAGCTGCTGTTTTGCTCTTGCTGTAGGTTGAGCTTTGTGCTAAATTTTGCATTGGTAATGAACTGAAAGTGCTCATGTGCTCCAAACAGCGAAGGGCAAAGAAGAGAGAAGCAACTCATCAATGTATGGCCCTCTCTAAAGTGTCGTGGGTAATCAAGTGTGAAGTACTTAATGGATCATGATTTGCATGCCACTATTTTGATTGATGTACTACTTAGTAGAGGTTTGATAGTTTTTTACAGTGGTGTTGATGGGAGTCTCTCAGCAGCAAAGGTATTTAAAAGATGTGTAGATGTGGCACCTGGGGACGTGGCTTGGAGGTGGACTTGGCAGTGCAGAGTTAGTAGTTGGACTCGGTTTCTTCCCTAACTAAATGACTCGGTAAGCACCTTGTCTATTTTCTTTAGTGCTGGGGAGAGCCAAAGCAGTGGTTTTTTGAAGTCATTGTGTTCCCAGCGTCATTGTTAAACAGTTAAAAATAGTGCAGGGTTGTTATCTTGCATAGACCCGGATCTCACCAGAACTGTCTATATTTAGGCATCTTCCAAAACCTTTGTGTCAAGCAATTCTCTCGGGAGACCAAAATAGCTTTTTTTTTTTTCCTTTTTTCGTTGTTTATATATAATGTTGTACAGCCATCTAGAGAGGATGTGATGATTAAACCATATTAAGACATCTTGCTGTAGCTCTGGAGATAGGAGGTTTAATTGTGTTCCAGGCTGCTCACAGTTAAAGCAAGAATTAAAAAAAGCCCAGAAAAACACTGTAGTTTTTAGTTTGCTGCCATGACGTGCCTCCATCACACTCATGATACAAGTTCAAACAGTAGCAGAAAACATTGCAGCTCTGCCGGGTTCTGCTGCGGAGTGAAATTCCACTTGCACAAAAGAGACAGCATTAAGGGATTGAAAGGCAGGATCAGTCCTCAAATTCTTCGCAATATGCAATTTGTTCAGGGGTATTAATGTAATAATTATTTCAGCCAACTTGCAATGTCTCAATAGCCTGTATAAAATACAAGCACCTTTGAAATAACGGGAATAACACGTTAGGTGCTGTATAATATGTTACGAGTACAATCTTTGCAAAGTCCAGGACCCTGAGCTGATGCTTGTGTTAGGAGCAAACAGACATTTTAAACAGTCATGTCAGAGCTCTGTGGTGGGCCTTTCTGTCTTAAAGTGCTCAAGCTGATGCTGTGCTCTATCTCAGGCTTATCTAACTTTGGAGGTTTAATTGCCTTTCTACAGAGCTGTTAAGATTTAGGAGATGAGAGATAATCCCAGGCTGGCTGGACAGTGCTTTTGAGATACAGATCTCTGTTCTCATCAGTGCTTTTACACCACTGGGGAGAGAAGCTTGTAAGCAGGTCTCCTGACAAGAGGATTAGGGCTTGTTAATGTGGAGATTCAGGCCAATTAATCAGCTTTCACTGGAGTATATCATAAAATTTCAGTAGGGATTTTTTTCTTTCCCCTGTAAAATGTAGTTGCTAAAGAACAAAAATTGCAATTTTCTGTTTTGTTTTCTTATAAAAAAACCCCACCGTATTATCTTAGGTTTGCTTGAAAATCTGTCAGTTTCGTGATTCTCCTCGTGCTGTTTCTGTTCAGGGGAATCCATCAACTTGTTTTTCTAATTGAATAATTATTTGAAACTGATTAGTTGACTCATCCCTTAAATCTCACAGCTTGTAGAAAGGTGATTAAACTTCCAGAGTTAGATGAAGTCTGTGATAGAGCAGAGTGACAGCCTGAGCACCCTGAAGAGCAGACCATCAGAGCCCTTGGCCCGGAGCAGCGTTAGAGATGCCCTTAGCACTGGGGTCAGTGTGCTGGCACTGCTGGTGCTCTCTGCTCCCAAAAAGGACACGGCTGCTCCAGCGCCGCTTCTGAGCAGAGGCGCTTTATCATACCCGGGCATCTGTTCATTGTTCAAATACTTTTTAAAGTAAAAATGCAAACAGTGACCTGCCAAGTCCCCATTCAGCAGCACATTCCTCTTCCTTAAAGCACCTGAATGTGAAGCTGTGTGTGCTTTTAGTGCTCCGCTGCCTGGAAGGAAGGGACACGTCCCTGTGCCACTGTGCAGGCACAGTGTCCCCAGTGCTTCCTGCTGGTGGCCGGCTGCTTTGCTTGCCAGTGCTAGCAAATATCGTCCTGTAGAGAGCAGAGCAGGTTGGGATTTTCACTTCTCGTGGAAAGTGCTGACTTCTCACTGAGAAAGGCGATTTTTTTTTTTTTTTGTGGTTATTTTCAGTCACTTTTTTTTTTTCACCTAGTCCTTGAATTTTTAGCTTTCTATTTTTATTTCAGACAAAAACCCAGTGCAGCAAGTGTTCTGTCCAGGGGCTGATTTTCCTTGGTGAGATTTTCCAGCTGTTCCCCCACTCTGGTGCAGGGCTGGAAGCTTTGTGTGCTGGCGGGGTTGACAGGGCTGACGTGAGATCAGGGTGCTGTCAAAGACCAGCAGTGAGCATGATGTGAGAAATGGCAAGCTTATCCCCATCTACTCCCCCAAACACCACAGCTGTAGCAGAGAAAAGGGTTGCATAGATAAGCTATTATTATTAATATATAGAAATGTGAGATTTTCAAATTTGTATATTTTTAAGAGCAGGTTTTTTTTTAGCAGTTGTGACCTATCAGCTATGTAACAAAGTTCAGAACCATTCTTAATTTTTAAGAATTAAAGCTAGTTTTTAATTTTTAACTTTTCTATGTATGTGCCTATTAAACTATGAATTGCATATGTATTTAGTTTTTTGGTTTATGATTTTGACTATCTAGTTTCTTTAGAAAAAGGGGACTGATGAAGCAGATTTTCAAATGATTGCATTACCAGCATAATTATATTTCTTTTGCATGAGGTACAAGTTGATTTGTAATATTTCTGTAGAAGACAAGCAAAATGTTTCTCTGTGTGAAACACAGGAGAAGTGATGCTGCTTAGGAGTGGCACTCCAAACCCTGTCCCTGCAGGATTTGGGAGGATTTGGCAGCTTGGCCATGCCATGGGTCTGTGCCCACAGTGTGCAGTGCCCAAGTACATGGCAAAAACATCTGGCAATTGGCTCTGAAGGCTGTGCAAAGAAAATGATACCCAGGTGAACAGGACCTCCTTGGCTGGGATTAATAGGCCATTCTGGTTCTTGTATCCTACACCTGGGAATTTTGTCAGTGCCTGTAGCTCTCTCTTGAACAGATTGCTGTGTCAGATGTCCAGTCCTGTTGTGCTTGTGCCCTTTGCTGAGCTGGAGACTTCATTTTTTGTGGTTTGTTTCCCTGGATTTCATGTATATTAAAGAAAAAAAAAATTAAAGCTCTGGAATTCATGTCAGAAGATTTCGTCTTGTTCAGGAATTTTATCAGGAGGGCAGTGACGAAGACCACGTGGGCTGGTGGGTTTTAAAGGACAAGCTGCTGCAAGCAGATGCACAGCAGCTGCAGAAGGTAAAGGGGATGTTGCAGAAGGCCAAGGTGGATGGGCAGGGAGCCCTTGGCACAGCTCAGAAACACAAGAGAAGCACCCAGGAGGATTCTGGAGTCTAGCCATTGCCTGAGGATGCAGAGGAGGTGTTGGGAAAGCCAAAGCTTGGCTGGAGTGTGTCTGGTGTGGGATATGAAGGACACCAAGGACACCTGCTCCTGTAGGAACAATAAGGAAGGCTGAGGAAAATGGTCCCAGGGCTCAGTGGGGGAGGAGAGCTAGGGACCAAGGACATGGCAGAGGTCCTGAATGCCTTTTTGTCTTGGCTTTCACCAGGAACAATAAGGAAGGCTGAGGAAAACACGGTCCCAGGGCTTAGTGGGGGAGGAGACCTAGGGACCAAGGACATGGCAGAGGTCCTGAATGCCTTTTTGTCTTGGCTTTCACTTTCACTGGCTGCTGACCCTGCAGGTCCCCCAGAATCTGTCAAAGTGAAGTGTTAGAGGACAGAACTTGAGTACAGAGGAATTTAAGTGAGGTGGACCTGATGGGATGTGCCGGATGGTGCAGCAGGATTTGGCTGATGTCAGTGCACTGCCATTCCCTGCTGTCTTTGACAGGCTGTGCCAACGAGCACCTTGCAGTGAGTGCCTCATCCTTTCCCTCCTAAGGATTCAATGAGAGACCTTGGGTGGTGATGGTGGTTTGTTTCCACGCCAAAGATCACTCTAGCTCACTTCTTAAAGTGAAGTAGGCAACTGACTTTGTGGTCTCCCATAAGCCAAATAAAAATCTGGCCACCTGTCAGTGAGGTGATCATCATGTCTCCATGGATGCACAATCAGGCAAGGTACTCTTAGATTTACCAAAGGTGTTTGAGTCCTGCTGTGACTGGCATCATGGGATCAGTCCCCAGCCTTAAATCAGCAAACCATAGCCCTAGCAGCAGACCTGTAGCTGAGGAAGCTGTACTGGGGAAAAAATAACCAAAGATATTTAATTTTTTTTAATGGTTGTTCAGATTGGGTGTGTGAAAAGCTCCTCCACTTGGTTTATGTTGAAGCTTTGCAAAGGAGGTCTGAGTGCTTAACCTGCATGTATCTGCATGTACAGGTCCAGTGGCTCGGATACTCAGAGTTTGGATTTCAAATCATACTACATTAATGTTCCAAGGTCCCTTTATTTCTGTTTTGAACTTCCTGAGTTTTTACCCAATCTTGGAGTAAAAGTGCTCTGCAGTCAAATAGTCTAGACTCTTCCCCAGTGGGATTTTTGTGTTTCCTTGTGCCACTCATGCATTGAAAATGCATGCTTAGTGTGTAGAAATACTGGTTTTCTCATCAGAGATACGAGCTAAAGATGGGGAGCTCCTTTTTATGTGTAGCAATAGCACAGTCATTATTAACAGGAGGCAAAGATCTTACAGTGTGAACATCAAAGGAATCTGACGTTATTTGGAAAGAACATTTGGTATATCACATCACATTCTACAACTTGACTTTTAAGAAATGCTCAAGAGAAAGCTTCCCCCCCCTGCTTGGCTTCTAAGGATCTTTATTTATCACCCTCAGGGGCATTACAGTGAGTAATTAGATTGGACCAGAAGAATGACTTAATTTTACAAGAAACTCATTAATTCATCCTATTTTAAATCTTCTCATTTCACCCCAAACCCAATTATGCTTGTAGTGGCAATGATCTGGAAAGGCATTGTCTCGTAGGTATCAGGGGGGCCACTGGGACTGCTGGGGTATTCATGTCGGGGAGACAAGGGTGACTCCCTTTCTTTGACTTTTAGGTCAAAAGACCTGGTTGCTGGGACAGCTTGACAATTAGAAAACCCTGATGAGCATTTGGAAGTAAAACAGCTGTACAATAACGGAGGGGTTCATGGTGCAGGGCAGAAAGCTCATCAAAAGAGACTATCCAAACAATTGAGTTCTATAATTAACACACAAAAATCTGTTCAGAAATGGTAATAACAGTAAAAGTAAGCTAAGAAGATGCTGCCTTCTTATGTGGCAGATGTAGTTTTGTTACAATGTGAGAGAGAAAATCCATCCTCTTAAAGACTAAGAACAACATTCAAGGGGAAAAGTAAAAGAAACTTTTTGTTCTTAAGGGTGCAGTTAAAACGTGAGCTCAAAATATTTCCAGAGAGAAGAGCTGTAGAAAAAGTAACCAGTGATGAAACACATCAAATGTGCTATCAAAGTATTTTTTCAAGTCTTTAAACACAAACTTCTTTTCTCACTGAAAAGTATAAATGTGACATTGAAATATCTCTTATTAAATTATATGCCTTGTCCTTCATTTCACCAAGAGTACTATTTTGGAGTCTTTCTTTAAAGTTGGCTACAATCATTGACTTAAAAGTAGTTTTCCCTCTTCTGTTATCTGTATAGAGAGATTTGATTCAAAATTGCTTCTTAAGGAATTTTGAAGTTTTCTTGAGTATGTAGCTAACATATTTTTCTGCTTCAAGAAATGGGAACTGGAATGCATATCTTCTGACAGCTGAGCTGACTGCACAGGTTTCAGCAGCATTGCTTGCTTGCCTGTGATAATAAATATTCTTGGGGGCACAGGGGCTTCCTTTGGGCAGGAGGGTGCAGCAGGAGCATGGTTTAGTTGTGGTTCTGTCCTGTTTGGGGTCCCTTTCCTGGTGTGGGGGGCTCAGCCTTTGGCACAGGGATCTCATGGCCGTGGCTGTGCAGCCAGTGCTGCTGGCCCGTGCAGGACTGCATCCCACGGGGCTTCTGTGGGTGAGCACTTCACAACATCTTTGTCACATTTGCTCCTAATATCACTTTATTGACTTAACTAGATTTACTTGAATAAAACCACGTTTCTGTGCTTGTTTTTCTCTCTAGTCACTTTATTAGGTCCTAATCAGAAATCAGTATTTTCTTGGTTGCAATCCTCTTCAGCAGGGGCTGAGGCTTCAGGCAGGATTGCTGCTGCCCTTGGTCCCTGGTGTCCAGGGCTGCTGCCAGAGCTCCTGCCCAGCAGTTTTCAGCTCGGGGCTGCTCCTCTTGGGCCTTCCCCATCCCATCACTGCTCAGATCTCAGCCAGGCTCTGGGGTGTCTCCATCCCTGCCTCAGTCCTGCTCAGCCTCCAGCCTCTGTCCAGAGCTCCCTGGGATGTTTTTAAGATGTGCACTGTATTTTTATTTGTTTAGGAACTTGTCAGCAAAGAGGTTGGGATTATTTCTTTATCCAACCTTTTGTGAACATTACACAATTTTTTATTTTTTTTAAAGGACTATTAGGTGTGTCAAGGCTTTTCCAAACTCGGAAGAAATTATTGCCATTTCCACAAAGATAAAGGAACAATTTAAGAGCAAGTACTGGGGGATATTATTTTTAAGCAACTCTAAATTTGAAAGAATAATTTTCCTAAATATTTCCCCTGCACCCAATAAAAAAACCCCAAGAATATAGCTTATTTAAAAATAGTTAAAACCAATTTAATACAAGTATTTTGTTGTAGCGGTGTTTAAAAAGAATGTGATTATAGTCCCATCCACTATGAGATGAGATTTTAAATTCTGAAATTGCTGCCTGAAATTTTCTAGTTGAAAATTCAGCATTTGGAGAGACCAAGCAAGCAGACTTTGCAGCCCACACATGTATTCTTTCTCTTTTTTTGAGGAATCTTTAAGTCTGAAAATCAGGTTTTAATGTGAAAACAGAGTTGGAAAAACAGCTTGAGAAAATTTACAGCTAGATTTGACTGAAGTTCCATAATTCTTCAAAGCAATTTTTGCAGTTTTGACATGTATCACTCTGATATATTTGGAAAAAAGGAAAAAGGCATGTAATAATGACAGCAATGTTTGCCAGATCTTGTCTTGCTTTAAGAGAAATAGAAATCAAATAGATTTTAATATTACAACTCGCAGGCATCAGCATGATTATTTCAAGCTGATGTCCATTTAAATTAATGTGATTTGCTCTGAGGAAAAACTGTGAACTGAAAATATTTTTGTTTGAGAATTTCCCTTGAATGTGGTGCAGCTGATTGTAACCGTGTTACACTTGGGGGTGACCTGAATGTGAGAAAAAAAATTTTCTCCCTTTGAAAAACAAAAAGAAACCTCACAGAAAGAACTAATTAAGGCAAAGCTAAGAAATTGAACTCAAAGTTTGCATTGCACATGTGAACTAATCTTTTTACAAAGGCATCTTTCGAAAACTGTGTAAGAACCCCATTCATGCTGGGTCTCACCCAGCAAATCCTTCCTAGAAAAGCAGCTGCGTGAAGATTTGTCATGAGCAAGCAATAAAGACTTCCAGGGAATGAGTTCTGTACAGGCTTCTTGTTTGCCTACTAAATCATTACCCTTCCAAAAAAAGTCCATCTGTAGTTGTAATAGGTGTGTCAGCAGCACTTCATGCTAAGAACAGCTTTTACAGGATTAGGTTTGAGTTTTTAAGTGGCGCTACCATGGAGCTCTTGGGGGCAAAGAACTCGTGGTTTAATGCAGCACATTCTCTAATGCCCTTTTATGTCTGTCGTGAAATGTGGTGAATCTCTGAGCACACAAAAATGAAGAAAACTGTCTTCAGGGCTAGTTGATTTTTGAAGGAAAATGGCTGTGTGTGCTTTAGGAGTGGCCAGTGTATTTGGAGAGCTTTCTTCAGGTCTTGAAATATTAATGATCTTGGCTTAATATAGTAGAAAACAAAATACAGTGCATGAAACAAGGGGGAAAAAAAATCCTTGAGTTACAGAGTTTTGACCTTGCAGTATCCACTGAATACATCTTTTCCCTTTTGAACCATGGAGTATGAAAAGACAGGGAGGAATGGTCACAAAAAATTTTACCTGTGACTTTTTCTAGTCTTTCTAGAAGCATGCTATAACTCAAATAGGATTTTCAGCCTTTAGCTAGATTGTTGAATAGATAAGTATTTTAATACCCCAAATATGCTAAAGATATCTCAGTGTTTAATGGTTTCTGTGGTTCATGATGCTCATATTAAAAATAATATTAGAGTTTACATGTTTGGTGTTAAAACCATGAATAATAGAAATAATTTTGTGGATGAAAGCAATCAGCTTGCTTTCCTCTTGTATTCTGTTTTTCAATGCCTTGTCTTTATATGTGGCAGCAAGATCCTTCCTGTGGGTGTCTCTCCTGGTCACACACAGGCTTAGGCATATTTCTCATGTGAGCTGTGACAGTGAAAACCAGGAGTAATATCTCAGATCAGCATCTACCATTTCACTGCTGCTGTTAAACCCAGAACACATAGTGATATAGCAACTTGCTCGCCAGATAGTGCAAATTGTATATAAAAAAAGAAGAGTTAGTTGGTTAGTTAGTTGGTTGTTTTACTAGGCAATTCCCATCCCAGGCAGAATAAACTGTTTTCCAGGTGTTGCATTTGCATCTGCTGGTGCTTGGCTGATGGGCCAGAGGTGGGGGATTTGAATTTGTGTTCAGGGACCAAAATGGTTCCTGACATGGGGCAGGCTGGGTTTAACCCCTGCAGTTCTCCCTGCCAGAGCTGTAGCTGCTGATTTTAATGGAAACCCCTAGGCTGTTTGAAGCGTGGCCAAAACACACCTTGCAAGTCGAACCTTATCTAATACCACGATGCATGTGAACTCTGGAAGTGTAAATCTCAGTCAGCTGAGCAATGTTTTCCCGAGCTCCTCTGGTGCTGTGGCAGCCCCAGCGAGTGACACTGGGCTGATCTCCCAGCGCTCTCACACATGGCGTGTGGCACATCGTAAAGCCAGGACTTGTTAAGGACATTTCATAAATGGCTTTGGCTAATAAGAATGAAGTAACTTGCTCTTTATGAATGTGTTACTAATATCCCTCTCCATTTCCCACTGGAGGGCTTCGTAAGAGAAGTAGGGAAGGAGTGAGGGGGACTAAGGGAAGGTTGAAACAGCAAGAGAGAGCCCTGGCTATGCAGGGGCTTATGCCCTCCCAACAGGAGCCTGTGTGTAGCAGGGGAACCCTAAAGGTAGTGTAGGTGATAAATGACAAGATGTGGGAGTGAGTCACACAGTAAATAGTGGGAACAACCTTTCTTTTTTACTGGTTTGCGTGCCTGGGAATTTTCTCTCTTCTCTGCAGTGGTGGTGATGGTGGGCTTTTTTCTCTAGCCAAGGGAGAAATTTCTAGGATGACATACCTGTTAGCCACCATGAAAATGTGTTATTAATGATGCCAGTGAGTTTTTTCCAAGTGATGTAAAAGTAGCCTTTTGTGTAAGTCCTGCTTTTTTGAAGCTGATGTCACCAAAAGCTTGCCAACTGCTCATGGGCCCGGGTGGCAGTGGTGCAGTTACTGCTGTGCCCCAGCCTTGAGCAGGGGAGAGCATTGCTATCTCCTCCTTTGGGGAGAAAGAGCCAAATGAATTCTGCCTTGCCAGGAGGGAGATGTGCCATTTCCGGGCATGTTGGGTTCCTGTCCCACTCCCTCTTAAAAATTGGCAGTGTCTGACTGTCAGCTGCCATTCCTTAAGTGGTCATAGAATAACCCAATTGCACCCCTTTTGTCATGCTCTGTGTGTGTGGGGTGCAGGTGGACAGGGGTTAAGCCACATGCAACTCCACAGTAAGCACAAAGAGGCAGCTGATTTTCTGGCAGTGTCAACAGAAGAGTAAAATTTTTTTTTTGCCATCTCTAAGCCAGCTTTTAAAATGGCTCCTTGTTGGAATTAGAAATCAGTATCCCCTGACGTAGGACTACTCATTAAGAGTGTGATGATTGTTAATTCTTCACCTGGGGCTAAGAGGACATCATTAGATCTCTTTGAAATGTCTCCTGCCTTGATTTTGAATGAGTAAGCTAGCAATTTATGATCACAGCCCGGGCCAGTAACACTCTCCCTTCCTGTTCCCATCTAGCTTGCAAAATCGGATACTACAAGGCTCTCTCGACAGATGCTGCCTGTGCCAAATGCCCGCCCCACAGCTACTCCATCTGGGAAGGCTCCACGTCCTGCACCTGCGATCGCGGCTTTTTCCGAGCCGAGAACGATGCTGCCTCCATGCCCTGCACTCGTAAGTTGGTCTTTGAACAATCTCCTGCCCCTTTTACCACCCATTTCTTCTCCGTGTCTCTGAAAAGTGCTCTGCTTCTGACAGCAGCATTCAGTAGCTCTTATGGCCCTTTGCAGATGCAATTTGCATTGTGGTCTCACTTCTGAGTGGCAGTGCTCGTTCTCAGCTCTCAGTTCTAATGGTGCCATGGTTGTGCTGACCCTTGTGAGTTTTGTAGTATAAATAAACTAGGAGACACAGTTACAAAAGAGGGACTTGCACACCTTAGTAACACAGGTAGAAGTTAAATACAGGCCTCACTTCCAGTCTGAGCACCTGGGCAGTAAAGCACATCACCTTTCATATCTTTAAATATGAATATTTGTAGAAATTGTGAAAGCTTTCCTTGTAATTGTATGACCTCAGGTAAACAGGTAATATTTACAATCTCATTATATTTCTAATTTGCTTGAAATATAGCTGATGACCCTTAGAAACCCAAGTGTTACTCTGAAAGGGGTGGTAATAATAAATCTTAAACTTTAATGAAATACCCCCCCTATTCTGTGTAAGGAAATACATCATGTGCAGCAGATGGAATTTGCTTTAGCTCCACCAAAATGCCTTCATCAGGGAGGAGAGATGCACTGAGCACAGCCACAGGGTTGCTAGATAAACTCCTTGTCCTGTGTGTTGGTTAATGGCTCATGCAGTCAAAGACCTGGGATTCCAGGCATATCCTGGTGTTAGATTGTGCTCGTCTATTTCTTTGGTTTTCACTTTCTGAGGAGCAGAGCAGTTGAAACAATAAGTGAAAGGGCTGTATTTTACCAGGGGGGATATCCATGTGTGGCATTCCCTGAAAGCTATTGGAAGTGTTTCCAGATTTTTTGGAGTTCAGCTGTATATTTTTGTAGAGAGGGTGTGTGTGTGTCTGTCTGAGTGAGGAAAGGCCGAGATATTTCTTTTGTAACGTTTTAATATATTGAGAATTAATTTTGTGAGAGATGACTCACATTTATTTAAACCTTAATTTCTCCCTTACAAGGCAGAAACAGAGCATGTCCATAACTAAGTTAGCATTCATCCCTTCCCCACACCCCCTTAATTCCAGCTGTTCTCCAGTGATTTCCTTCTTTTCAGCAGTGAATTTTGGTGGGTGGTGGTTGAGGAGGCCAGGGCATAGCCAAGAGCAGCTGCTTCTGCTTAGTAGGAAGCAGAGTGTTGCATGTATCCCTTGCCAAGTATTGGCTGGGAATGGATTCTAACTGTATTGTGAAACCTTGTCTAAATGGGCAAGAACATGCTTTCTATAATATAATTTACACTACTAGATCTAAAACGTGACCAGTTTGATAGGAAAAATGTCTTCTGCAACAACAAAACTATAATTTGGAATGTACACCCTGAATAACACTATACCGACAAAAGTTTTTCAAAGCCCTGGTTCTTGTGAATGATATCTTGACCAAATTGAAATCAAATTAGTAATCAACTGGTTGAATTTAAATAGGCATGTGCAGTTAGAGAAGTATGAGGAGAGAGCAAAACATTTCCAGATGGGGAAATTGTAAGCAAATGATATGTATGTTTGCTGGTATTGCAAAATGTACCCCTGCAAGCTTAGCCCTTTTTTGTCAAGTCTTGGGCCTGCTGCAGGCACTCTTCCCCATTGCTGTCTTGGCTGGTCAGACAAAGCTGAAGATCTTGGTCTTTTACCCCAAAAATACAGAGAGGGAAGGAGAAAAGGCAAAGGCTGTGGTGCTGTCCTCAGTCTCCATCTCTGCAGCAGCCTAGGAGAGCTCTGCAGGCAGAGGCAAGCCAACACCACAATCCTATGGAAACCTCCTCTTGGAAAACAGGCCTGTCTCTGGAGGTCCTGTTTCAGAGCTTTGCATTTTCCTGTAGCTGAAGGGCTTGTTCTTCTGTGATCCAAGGTGAAGGATGACACAGGAGTTGTTCCTGAGCTGGCCTGTGGCAGCTGTGCCCCCAGCCGTGCTGTGCCCCTCTCTGAGCCCGGTCTTGGCTGTGCTCAAGGATGGTGCCTGCTCAGGGCTCAGACTCAGCCCTGCCTGCCAAGCTGTGCCAGGGCTCTGGGGGCTCTTCCTTTGCCATGCTCCCCCTCTGAGGGGCCTTCTGCCCATGGATCTGAGCAAGTGACAGCATTCAGAGGGCCCCTGCTAAAGGAAGAGCCTTCAGAAGGTCCCTGTTTGTCTGACTTTCCTGACAAGACGTGTAGACAGAAGGGAGCATAAACATCAAAGGAGCTTTCAGGTGGATTCAGACTGTAATCAGTTCTTACCAGTTGGTTAAACCAGGTGACAAACCCAATTCCCTTGTGCTGACAGCCATAATAATCAGGCACCTTCTTTGTTCATTATGCTCTCTTTAACTCTGGTATTCTCATTCAGGCCTGCATTTAGTAATCGCTCAGTGTGACGGCACACTAATGAAGAAATAAAACAGTATCTGAGATCCATTCTTCTAGCAAAAAGATAGACTCTGCTCCACTGGCTTGTAAAATCAGGTTTCTGTTCACTTGGAGAACTATTAGACCAGGCGAATATAAGTAACATTGGATAATTTGGAAAGAACACCTGGAATGGACTGTGGATTGATCCCTTCTTTATTATTCCTAAACACTTTTTAAGATGAAGAACTTCAGCCTTCTTAAGATGTGTTTTTGTAAAGCTTTGACCCTTGGCTATTGATTTCCTTTAGTAGTAAACTGGCTGGCCTTGTCATTTATCTCGCCTTCTAGGTTGGGGGAGGAAGACTGTTAGGACTTTCCATTAGCCTGATTGTGCTAGTGGATGAAAGGGAATTAGAGAATTCCCCTTCCTTTTCCTTTCTTGCAATTCCCATGATAAGTAACAAAAGCAGTAGCTACTTCCTGGTGTGCTGGCCAGGAGAGTTGCTCCGGAGTTTTACCCTTCCATGATACTACTCTCTGACATTGCTGTCCCCTGCTGAGCTGTAAAAACTGTGTCTAACCTCAGGTAAGCCAGGCATCAGGCTCCTAAAACTCTGGTTTTAGAATTCTGCTCTATTTCAGCTCTGCTACAGTGAGTGGTTATGCCTGGTGTAAAGTTAATGTGGCAGTGTGGGTGTAGAGAGAGCAGAGTGGGCTGTGTCAAAGGCCAGGCAGAAGCCTGACACACACGTGTTTACTGGTGCCTCCTTCCCCTCAAACTTGCCTCTTGGGGATAATCATCAATGTGTCTGTCACCACCGAGGGGCAGAGCCAGCCTGGATCTGCTGCTTTGGCCAAACTTGGGAATTCAGACTGAGCTCTGAAGCACAGTGGGTTTGTCAGCTGTGTGCTTGGGCATGAAGATGGGATGATTGACTTGTAATACGCCTGAGCCCAAATCATGGGAAACACCTTTCTCTTTTGGAAGCAATGCAAAAGTAATGTCAAGGTAACTCTGCAAGCCTTCATTATGTTTCAGTACTTGAAGAGAGGAAGGGTCTTTCACAAGATTAGCAATGTAATGGAGAATAAATTGCCTTACCCACACATGAATCCATGAGGCAGGAAAATCAGTCTCAATCACGGCCCTTGTCCCTGAATTCACTTCTCTGTAAGGAGATATCTTGTGAATTGCAGCCTGGTGCAGGCAGGTGCAGTTCCCACCCAAATTAATGGGCGTTGCTCCTGAGTCCCCACCATTAATGAGTTGGGTTCTCTAACTCTTAACAAACAATGCTCACATTATGAGTGAGAACGGAACGGTTTTGTATTGTTTATGTTGTCTGTTCAATTCAAATTATTAATGATTTTTAATTGGGAGCCCTTTACAAAAGAGAGATTACCATCATGGACTGTCCAGCTTGAAATCTGCCTCAGTAAATGACCCTGAATAATTTAGTCAGTTGTGTCACCCAAACAGGGACTGATGGATTGATTGATATTTTGTCATGGCCTGAAGTATTCCAAAAGCGGTTGCATTTAAGACAGTTTATACTGGAGAAGCTTGGAGATAATAACAGCAGATGTAGTGAGATGCAAGAGAAGAGTTCCTGCTTTAAAAGGACCTTCTCCAGTCTAGGTTATCAAGAAACTGAATAGCCTGACTTCAAACAGCAAACATCACTTACTTGTCTTTACATTCCCCTCTTCTAATTGAATTTAGTGCACTGCTGTATTTCCTTCAGAAAGTATATTGTTTTTAAATTACCATTTCAGTGCTATTACTCAAGGCTCCTTCTTCTAATGCTTTCTGACAGTTATCAGCATAATGAACCATAATGAAATGATGAGCAATCTACAGTGGAAACTCAATGTGAATTCCACTAGAGCTGTGTGACTGTGTTGTTAAAATTTGAATGCACATTAAAATAACACTGTCCTTACTTGTTTCCAAGGTCAAAACTTTAAAAAAGGTTTCAAAGGTCTAAACACTCCAATTTTGTTAATGTTGCAGTCTAATATATACACTTAACTCAATCTTGTGTCACATTTACCATATCTCAGAGATAAATATTTGACCTGCATTTCCAAAAAAGAGTGAATTTACCTACCTAATAACTGTGGCTGCAAATGACTAATTACGTAGGAGCTGATTATTTGAGCACATGTTTATAATGATTGCTTAAACTATAAACAATATAAATAAGCAAATGTGCTCTTTTTCCTTCAACTGAACTTGTTCCTTTTCTAAGTTTCCAGTCGGATGTGGATTGTCACCACTGTGACTGCTAGGAAGAAGGGAAAACAGGATACACCACACAGTCGTGCTGGCTACTGCATCGTAGGAGGCTTTGCACTGGCTTTGCCACACTTCCACACTTGTGCTGGCACCACTGCAGTCCTCTGCTGTTGGAGCCTGTTCTCTGTAGTAGCAGGTATATGCCAGTAGAGCCTCTGATCTTCAGAATTTAAATTATGACATAATAACTCTTCCACATCTTTATATATATGTCTGCACCTTCAGTAAATGGTTATGTTCTTAAAACGTCCTTGAATATTGTTCATTATGTAAATAGTACATCAGAATGCCTTTTAAGCTGTAGTACAGCAGTTACAAGAGCAGAGGGAACAGTGGGTAGGCTGTAAGGAGAGAATGATTTTTCTTCTCCACGTAGTCTGGGAAAATGGACCATCCATCGCTGCATCGCTGCCAGACTGAGAGAAAGGGATTGTGAGTGATGGGAATCTCAAAGAAGAAAGCTGTCTCTCCTTGTGTGTGGCGATGGGCTGAAGGAATTGAATAAGAAGGGGAGTGGTTATAGCTTTAGAAGAGACGGGAATAATTTGACAGTGTGTGTTTATAATCAGTAGACTTGAAATCATCACTCCTTTAAATACAGCAACTGTTTATTAGCTGTCTTCTGATTTTCTGGCCAGAGCCTTAAATTAACAGAGACATTTACTCAATTAAATGGGGGCTTTGATTTGGTTAGTCAGGACCCAGTTCTGTGGAGTCGTTGAAGCAAATTAGAGGGCAAACAGCATAAGAAATTCAGCAGTTGGGCCAATTACAGAACAGCTTATTTTTCTGGTTGGATTTCTTTCCTGTCAGACTGTCAGATAACTTTCTGGTTTCTGCAGTGGAATTATTTTATCTCGAAAGAGTGAATGAACACAGGTGGTACTGTCTGCAGCACAGTGCATTAGAGTAGATGTGATAACATGGCTTAGCATATGTGACAATGCAAAATGTTCTTATATGGCAGCTCTTGGAAGAGAAGCCTAGAGCCCAGAGGAGTGGTACCTGTGAGCATCAGTTTTCCCACACCTCTGCCAGTGGTAACTGGACCTCTTTGCTTAACTTCTTTAGCCTTTTTAGGATAGGAGCTATTAATTGGATTGTTCTCTGGGTGAAAGGAACAAAGCCTATTGTGAAGCTGGTAGCTGGGTTACTTCTGGCAAGTAAATAGGAAATGGTACATTCCAGTGAAATGGGCATTTTGTCACTGGCACTGGTCCAGCATCCCTGGCTTGGCAGAACTCCCGCTGAAGTCAAAGGAATCTTGCCCAAGTAAATAAATGAAGAATTGTTTACCAAATAATTTGCCTTATTATAACCCAGTTGTAAAGCTGACTATGCAGAGAGGAGATAGAAATGGAGCAGATTACTGGTATTTTAAGTGACTGCTGCAGTTTGTAGCCTGTTTGCTTTGGTCTCACTGGTTGTAAAACACATAATCTATGGCGATAAATGGTCAGGAATAGCCAGGCAGGCAAGAAGTGAGGGCTGTCCGGGCTGCCTTTGCTTGTTTGAATTAGCCCACAACAACAGGGGACCTGTCCACAACTGCTGAAAGAAGCAATTAGTGGCAGCAACATACACAACTGTCTCGGGAAAGTGTGGGCTTTATTTGCAAGCTTAAATGTACAGGACCCCAGGTATTTACTCTGTGTTAGAACTTTTCTTTCAGATGGTTAAAGACCAACAACAAAGGCATATCTGAAGGGCATCACAGCTCACATGCTGAAACATCATCGACAGCTCCACTGCTGTACAAGTTCAATAAAGCTTTATGAGATGGAAAGAGGAGGCCAAAGTGCTTCCTCTTGAACACTGTGCCTGGCATGGCTTTGCCAGACATTTAGTCAGTGAACTTAAGGCATTTAAAGACATCGATTATTTAATAATTACTTTCTTTGCATCCTCTCTGCAAATAGTAGAGAAATACTCTCTATTTCACGCTCTCTGAAGTACTCTCTATTTCACGCTCAGCCCTGCCCCCGGTGAGACGATTCTAGGATCATGATCAAATTAAAGAGCATTGATTAGGATTGTAAAAGGCCACCCATACAGTACCAGTGGGGTGAGGCTTTGCTGAGGGAGCAGCAGTGTGACCCCGTGGGTGAGGCTGGCAACACGACCAACAGCCTTAGCAGAGCCCTAGTGCTGCCTCCAGCCCTTTCAGAGGCACCTGATGTGCTTCCACTGGCATTTCACTGCTCCCTGCAGATATGCTCCAAAGATCTTTACAAGTGTTCATTGTATGGATCTCTTTTTTTTTTTGTACACCTCTTTATTTGGACTCTATTCTTGCTGTGTTACACACAAAAGCTGGCTCTCCGATCTTGCATAGCAGATGTGCTAAACTTTTCCCTGCTCCTGATGGAGCATTTCTAGTCAGGTTTTCTTGCTATTAGGCAGTTGGATGCTTGCTCCCAGGTGCCTGCTGCTCCTTTAACTTATCAAAGAGTTTGCTGCTCCTCTGTAGTGCAGCCAAGGCCACGATGCCGATTCAGAACAGGCCAGTTCATCCTGGGCTCCTTTTAACCACGGTGTGTCATAGCAACCTTCCCTGTTGTATGAATCTTGTTTATTATGTAGCAAATTAGCTCAAGATTTCTGAATACCCCAAGTTCCCTTTGAAATCGGGGCAGATGAAGAGGGTCAGGGTCTCTGGAGCAGGCTCATAAAGAGGATCCTTTTGTCAGTCCTGGTCCAAAGCCCATTGGGGCCTGCTGGTCTGCCTGATTGACTTTGATTAACAAACACCCATAGCTGGCACACAGCTGCATTTAACAGTGTTTTTGTAGGGCTTTCACAGTTTTAGGGTGAAGTTAGAAAGCTTCGAACTGTAACAGGTTATTGTTTTATTTTTAATACAGTATTTAAATATTTTTTGTTAAAATTATTTTGAGTCCTTTCAAGCTAAGGTCTCTTTTTCTGCCTCAAAAAAGAAGTAATATTTTCTTCAAGGAGAGTGTGGGAATGGTTAAAGAAGATTAAAGTCTTTTCTACATGCTTGAGGTTTTCTGATGTCTGGTGGGAATTGCCAATGAAGCTTCCTTCTGATTTCACACTGTCAGGCGAACGCAGGCTGAATGCAGTGTGACAACCCACTTGAAAATAATTATCCACTGCCCTGGCTGCAGAGACATCCGTTACCTGCTGCAGAAATGAGCTTTTACACACGTGCCCAAGCAGATGGAGTAAATTATTTTTTAAATCATTTTCTCCTTCCAGGGCTCAAAAGTTTCATCATGCTAGTTACTTAGTCACATACATACCTTTAGAAAGCATTTTTCTTTTAAAGGAGGTGCATTTTAAATGCACCGATCTGGTGACTGATGGGATGCTCCTAACAAAGGCTTGCCTTCTTGAGGGTATATATTTGAAATATCTCCATTAGCACTTCCATGGAGAGTGTGGGTTTCAGTTTGCATTTTTAATAGATCTCCTCCCACAGCCAGATCTTTCAAGGTAATAAATCTTAACTATAACAGAGGCTAGTAGTAAATAGATGTGGTTACAGTCCTAATACTGATAATATCAGTTCAGTCCTTAATGGGTAATGCTGCTGCCAGAATAATTCACTACCACTGTTGATGGCTGAAGACTAAGCTGGCATAAAAAAAGGAGCTCCTGAAGGAGCCCTCTGCCAGGCTGTGACAGAAACGTGCAGACAGGCAGCTATTTGTGGCTAAGAGAGCTTTATTTTGGGCGCCACCAAAGTGGGTTTCTTGGAAGTGCTAAATTCGCTTTAAAGGAATTAATTGTCAGAACCCTGTGCTGAAGTGCCTTTTGGTTTGTTTTGTGATGTTTTTGTTTCTCAACACAAGAAAATAGTATATAAAGGCTACTTTTTATCTGATAAAATTGGCCAAACCATAGCCCTTAATTTTATCTTCAGCCCTGTGGCCATGGGACCTCTGAGAAAAGGAAAGAGGAATTTTTCACTTGTGTCTACCTTTGGTGAATTAAAGTTGCTTGCCCAAAATTTGAAGCTGCTAGTTGTCTAGAAGTGAGATTCTGGAGTCCTGTCACCCTGGGACAGCAGAGAACCAAGCTGCAAGGTCTTTCTTATTTCTTCTCATTTTATGGGACAACAAGGTCACTTGGGAGCTGTTTTGCTGGGAATCATTTCTTTCTCATCTCCGTTCTCTGTGCTTTAATCCACGCCTCCTGGTTATACACTGTTGCTGAACTAAATTAACTGGTTTAGTGAAGACAGTATTCTTGATGTCAAACAAGTCTGTCTGGTCTCCTTGTAGAAAACTGTAATTGAATTTACCGCATACACCCACAGAGACTTTTAGAGAAACACCTTGCTGTGCAGATCAGTAATAAAAAAGGAAGATGTAAAACCAGGGATATTAAAACCTCTGTCATAACCATTTAAATACAGTTCCCCAGCACAGTGCCCTTACAAGTCTGCCTTCAAATCCCAGGGTTAGTTTTCAGGGATGTTTTTTGGTCGGGTTTGCAGCTGTAGGGAGGAAGGGAGGACTGACCTGGCTGGAGTCTCCCTGCACAACCAACCAACCGTGCCTGCCTGTCTCCCTGGAGCCCGCCCAGCTACAGCAAGCCCTCTGCCATGCCTTTGGATGGGTTTGTGGTGTATTTGTCAGGGGAGGCTCTCTCCTCCCCACTTGTGCCTTTGTGGTGGTGCTGCACTTGCAGTCCTGGCCTGCCCTGGTTAGACCCTGTCCTTGGGCAAGCAGCAGTCCTGGGTGTGTGCTTTCCCTGTGGTGTGCATGAAGGGCTGGGCAGGCTGTTCCCTCAGGGCAGCAGGAATATTCACTCAGTCGTAGCTAATCCCCTTTGTGCTATCTTTCTTTGAAATCATTCATTGCGTTGGGGTAGATGTTCTTTCTCCTTGGCAGAATGGCTTTGCCAGATTCATGAGGCTGAGCCTCCTACGTTTGTGCTGCTGTCCTTAGGGGACAGGAAGAAAGGGGCTTTGGGATAACGTTCTTGGCTGGATGGCATCCAAACAACAGTCAAACAGCCTGTTGATGTTTGACTCAACGATCTTTGATGCCCTTTAGCTGATTTAAATGGAAAATACTGTACTCCTTGCAAATAAACAGTTTACTGAGGTGTTATTATGCCCAGTCTGCAGCCTGGTTTGCTTCCCAGCTGTGTCCCCTTGCCATCTGCACCCCACAGGTGCTGCTTCAGTCCTGAAGAGCGAGTTCATTACCGGGTCTTCACTGCGGAAGCTCCCTGTGAGTCACTGCAGTGCCTGGACCAGGCTTGATCCCTGCTATGCATCATCAAAGCTCCTTAAGTGTGCCCACAGAGACCTGTAATCCACAGGCAGCTGGCTCACAGGGATCTCCTGTGGTCTGGAGGGAAGGAAGGAGACAGTCAGATGTTGGTATGTGCCCTTGTCATGGTTTTCACCAGGTCCTTGACAGTTGTACAGGCGTGTGTGGGAGGCTTCTGACTGGAGAGAGACTTGAGTGTAGGAAGGAAGGGAGAAAAATGTTGATAAATGAGAAGTTAGAATACTGCCAGAAGTTGTAGAAGGAGTGCTAAAATGCATCAGTCCTTTTAATACAAGTAGTGCCTGTGCTATTAACGCCTTAAAAACTCTTGTTTTGCTCAATGTTTGTTTGACATAGGGTGCATTGTCCTTAAGACAGACAGATCTCTCTATCTGTGGATGAAAGACAGCTGGAATGGCTGTAGCCTATTGCAGCAAGAGAAAGCCAAACAATCTGCATTGCCCAATATATTTAAGGAAATCAAATAGGAGGGTTGGGGAGGATAGCAAGATTAGCTTGATGAAGATTATTTGTTGCTAAACAGACTCTGCAGTGTTTCCCTCAGCCCTGACACACACAATGAACTGCTCCACCCAGGGCCTTCCCATTTGCTTCATGGCTCACTTGATTTTGATGGTTTTATTGTGAAGCAAGATTTATGGAGCCCCAGGAAGGAATAAAATTGAAAACTTCCGTTCCCTGTGTTCCCACAGAGGAGCCCCCCTGTCCGTTCAGGGTGCTGGTTAAAGGGACTGGAGAGGGATCCGGCTTTCAGGCCCCATGATCAAACTGTGTCCCCTGTGCAGTCACTGACGTGAGAAGACTGAGTGGCTCTGCAGATCCACCCTCAGATTCTCTTGTCCTGTGCAGGGAAAACAACAGCACCTGCCTTCCTAACATTATAAAATGAATTTTAAAATTAATTGTTTTTCAGAATTAAAATGTTAGATTTAATTTTGATTTCCTGTAGGAACTGTCACATTTTCAAACTGTTCCAGGCAGTGTGGCAATATTAGCTCCATTCTTCCACAGTGCCAAATAGCCCATGCAATAGCAAGCTTCCATTGGCAGGAGATTGATGAAAAATGCTGTAGATCGTGGGCCTTGTGACAAAATTACAGATGGTGGTGGTGATTCAGAAGCACAGGTCCTTGTCTCCTCTCTCATCTGCCCTGTAGCTAGATTTTTCCTGCCAGAGGACACAGGTTTGTGTGGGGGTGATGGTCTGGCTGACAGGATGCTGTTCCCTGTGGGATCCTGCAAGCTGGGTTTATCCAGGTACTATCCTGGCCCTTGCAGCCTGCCCTGGCCCTGAAAGGGTTTGTCTCATCTATGGGCAGCGGCTCTGTTGTCAGAAACAAAGCAAATCCTGATCACCATTGAAGGAGGGGATCCGCCCTGTGTTTCAACATCTGAAACCAGGCCCATCAATCTGAAGCTATTCCCCGCTCCCTGTGCCAACAGCTCCATTGATGACTACACTCCAGGAAGAAAAGAAATTGCTTTTCCCCTCACTGTAATGTCAGCCCACCATTTGGAGACTCCCCCGCATCTTCCTTTTCATGCTGGAGGTGGTGCACTCATCTCTGTGACCTGCAAGCATCTGCTTCCCTGGTTTTCCGCTTCGCCGCGTCTCTGTTTAGACACTGCAATGCCCTGTCCCACATACTAATTACTGACTTTTTGCTTCTGAGGAGCTTGATTCATTCTGGCACATTTTCCCATGTGAAACTGGACTTAGAGCCTTGGAAAATATCTTAATGGACATGAGAGTAAGTCTGAGTTTAACCCCAAACTGGCTGCTGTATCTGAGCTAAGAGGGACATCTTTCAGACCGCAGCTGTGGCAGTATGAACCCTCCCCCCACGGAGGTCTTTGCTTCAGGACTACCCCCATGAAACGGGGATATTCTTGGCCCTGGCAGAGCTGGTGCTGCCTGGGGAAGGAGGTGTTTGCACTGGCAGCACCTCATCTCAGCTCTCCTGGCTGTGCTCTGAGTGGATGCTCTCATGTGTGTGGCTGCAGCGAGGGAATGCTCTGTAAGAAAATGCCTTTTGCTGCTCCTTGCTATCAAGCTCTTGATGCTTCCCACAGGAGCAGTTTCAATTCAGGGCTTGCTGCTGAGAGGTCCTGAGCAGTCTCCGGGAGGACACACAGCCTCAGCTCCCAGAGTCTCTGGCTGCTGCTCTGTGCAGGGCAGACCTTCACTGTGCAATGTGCACCTGGGCTTGCCGCCTGCTGAGGCTGCTGTTCCCCCCAGAGGCTCGTGTTGGTTTTCCATTCCCTCGACAGTGCAGAGGGACAGGTGTTGCTACCTTGTGCACCTGCCTGCCCTGAAGAGAGCCCAGGTGTGATGCAGTTTGGGGAAGTCCAGGGTGGAGAGTTTGGTTCAGGTCCTGCTCAGCAGCTCCTGTGCTGCCGCTTGAGTTCACGATTTCAGGAGTGTCTTCCACCTCATTGCACTCAGAGTTTATTTTTGAAAAGAAAGCTCGTGTATTTGCAGGCTAAGCAGAGACCACTTTCGTACCCAGGGGAGCTGGCAAAGCCAGCTTTTGTGGGAAGGAGAGCTGCTTATGGGACAGAGGCATTGGGCTGGGACTTGGGACAGTTTTGACCACTGCCCAGATGTGCAAAGCATGTCTTGTGTGCCCTTGTCTCACCACATCTCTCTCTGCCTCTTTCCACTTGATGAATAGAGATTAAAACCAATTTCTTTCCTTTTTCTTTCTCATCTGGTTTTTGGATCAGGAAACATCTCTTGCTGTGTTCAGTAACTGATCTTTGAGTAAAAGGGTTTTGTCCTTAGGAGTCCAAAATGCTGCCAGTGCATAAATAAAAGCCATGAATGGCAGCCTGGTGGAGCAGCAGGCAGGAGGGCTCCCTGGCTCAGGGACTGGACTCAGCTCTCTCTTCTTGCAGTAATTCTACCTGTCAACCCCGATTAACTCAGAGACTATTTCAAAGGTTTGGCAAGAAGGGAGGATTTCCCTCCTTTCATAATAAATATATTAATTTTGTATTTTTGAGGTAAACACAGACAAACAATCCCTGTTTAGCTGCTCCTGCAACAGAGACCTTTCGTTGGGTACTGAAGGCCCATTTGAGCTCTATGTCATTTAAAACTCTTTTCTTAACCTAGCTACTTCTCTCAAAATCAGTCCTGTCTCCTGTTGAGCATGTGTTATATCAGGTGGCTTCAAGCACAGACCTGAGGAGGCAATGCAGCCCTCAAAACCTTGTCTTATGCAGCCTGCTCAGGCCTCAGGCTTCCTTTGAGATGAACCTGATAAATTGAGGAGGGAGCCACAATTAATCTTCCCCATAGTCATCCCTTAACAGCTTAACTTTTCTGCTGTTACACTTGATGAGTCACTTTGTAATTTCAGTAGAATTTCACATTTTCAATGTATTTGGTTTCTGGCTTACCACGATGACTGTTTTTGTACTTTTGGCATATGAGAGATTATGACTTATTTATTTATACACTTAATGGAACTATTGGTGCTGGCTGATTCTTTTTTACCAGGTTCATAGTTTCATAATGTTTGACAAATTTTCCAGAACTTTCTCCTTTCCTTCTTTTTCTGCAAGGAGATCTAGTTGAACTTCTTTTGAATTGCAACCATCAAATGTATTTTGATGAAATCTAAGAAGCTTTCATGAGCTGTGTCTTGAATTTGTGACTTTCCAAAATTATTTCTAGTATTTTTCTGCTAATAAGATTTGTATATAAAGCTCTGACTATTGGTAAGCACAGCTATTTTTCCTGTGTTCGTGTTTGGATTGATACATTTTGCAATCTTCATTCTCATTCTGTCTCATTTCTGTTTGATGCAGTGCTTACCTGCAGCCCTGTCCCAAAGCACTGTGTGTGTCAGAGTAGCTGTGTGCTCTGCCCCAGAGCAGGCTGCCTGGTGATGGTCAGAGAAGCCTTTTGGGATGGATGAAATACCCATCTCTTTCACGGCTTCACTCTGAATCATCTGCCTTAAATTTAAGGGTACAAAAAGTGTGTCTCAACTGTATTGAAATTAGATTAAGAGTTGCAGGATTAGCTCTTCTGCATTTTCAGTTTGCCTGTGGGTTTGAGGCCTGTGGGGATTTAAGCACATAAATAGGATTTGTGCCGTGTGTTGGTTGGCGCGAGGCAGGGCAGGGCTGGCCACGGCACCTCTGGAGAGGTGCTGCAGGTGCAGGAGGGGCTCTGCCCAGCCTGCCTTGGGCTCTGTGTCCTGATCCCACATCCCTGTGCTGGAACCTGCTGGGAGCTCTCTGGTGTTTATGAAGTCTCCCATCCCTGTGGTGGAAAAGCTGACCTTGTGTCTCAAATCCAGCCTTACTGCCAAGCTTTCTGTCTGGTCTCTTGTTTGTGACCAGGTTTCTTTTATCAGCCCTTCCTTCAGATGCTCACCATATTTTCCTCTTCAGTTCTTTCACTTTCTCCAGCACTCCCCTGTTGTAAACTTTATTTTCCATCCTTCAAAGCTTTAGTTCTGTGTCTGGCTTTCTATTCAAATCTCCATCCTGCATGCTGAAGTGTCATGTTCAGGTCCCTGCTTGATGGGCTTCAGTGTTCACCGAACATGATTTGACATCAACTTGTCTGGAAAATATTGCACTTATATTTTTCAGAAAAAGATACCCTGAGATATTTCTGTAATAATTTCAATGAGAGTATGCCTGCAGGTAATGGGGAACTTTGAAAATCTCAAGTGAAGCAGAAGTTTGTGCATTTGATGCTTTGCTTAGGAGATCATGGAAAAAAATGAGTGTAAGATATGTAAATTTAACATTTTTCATAACAAGTATAAACAATGAAAGGGAAAATGTCCCACTCCTGTTTAATGGCAATACTGAGCTTTCAGGCTCATTTAGAGCTGGAAAATACTGTTAGTTCATCAGATAAAGAGAATTTGAGTTACCAGCTAATTTTTTTGCCTTCATTATGAACATAAGTAAAATTCTGCTTGGTCTCTATTGTCCTTAACTTAAATGGGAGTTGCACAGCGTCTGGGACCCTTAACTCTGATGTATGTAAGCTTTTTTTTTTTTTTTCCTTAAATAAAAGCACGTGAACTTTTTCTTTTTAGGCCCTCCGTCTGCTCCCCAGCACCTGATTTCCAATGTCAACGAGACCTCGGTGAACCTGGAGTGGAGCCCCCCCCAGAACAAGGGTGGCCGGGAGGACATCTCCTACAACGTGGTGTGCAAGCGGTGCGGGGCGGGCGAGCCCGGCCGCTGCCGCTCCTGTGGCAGCGGGGTGCACTTCAGCCCCCAGCAGAACGGCCTGAAAACCACCAAAGTCTCCATCACCGACCTCCTGGCACACACCAACTACACCTTTGAAGTCTGGGCGGTGAATGGAGTGTCCAAGCAAAACCCCAGCCAGGACCAGGCTGTGTCAGTCACTGTGACAACTAACCAAGCAGGTAGGAACATAAACAGCAATTCCCTTCCTGTCTCTGCTGCCTGTTTTTTAGGAAAACTGTGATTTCCATTACATTTAGCATTAGCAAATGAATGCGAGGAGCCCTAAGATGTGTAACTGGGTCAAACCCTTATTTTCTGGTGATTTATATGGATACTTGAAATGCTTCAGAGGCAGGGAGAGAGGAGGGTTTGGGTGCTGTGTCAGGGAGCAGGCTGTGCTGCAGCACGCAGGCAGGACACTGGGAGGCATTCTGCAGAAGCACAGCAGCACGGCTGTTCCCCCCAGCCCACCAGCAGCTCTGCTCGTTCCAGGGGACAGGCACCCTGTACAGGAACACAAGGATGTCCTTGGTGTCTGCAGAGGGCAAAATACGTGCCTGGGGAGCACAGGGTTTTGCTCCATTCCCCCTTGAAAAAGGGCTGTGTAAGATTCAATGAGCGGAACGACTGGGCGCCCGCTCGCCTGCCTGCTCGCTCTCCTCTCCTGGAAAGTCAATTAGATTCTGTCCCCTTGTTAAATAAATACCTCCTTAACCTGCTGCTGACAATGTTTCAATTGATCAGAGCTGGCATTGTTGTAGAAATCCTATATGAGCTTTCAACTTCATGCTGACTGATTTTTGCGTTTCATTCATCTGGGAGAGTGAAATACTATTTCTGTGTCTACAAGATTATTTCAGATACCCTGGGCAACTCTGCTTTTTTGGTACCCCAGGGTTGACCTAGTAAGGGCAAAGGCTGCAGCAGCAGATTGCCATTTTGTTTTGATGCTAATTTGTTTGATCTTTTTCTTTAATTCCATGAAAACATTTCTTAGTTTGCAGCCAGCTCGGGTTTAACGCACAGGGTTCCAGTTGAATTTTTAATTTAATGCACAAAATTATATACATTTGAATATGACACTCTTCTACATGCAAATGAGATATCCAGACTGTCAGACTGGATACAAGACCGTCAAACCTGTTATCTGATGGCTCAGACTGCTGATTGCCTTCAGGTCCCACAGATGTTGCAGGCATTCAGCACCTCGGAGCGTAGCTCACAGGGTGTCATTTATTACCAGGCTTACGGTGCATGAGACAATATTAATATTGCATATTTTGATAGGACCAGACCATATAAATATTTTGAATTCTGTTTCCTAGTAGGTGTGTGTGAAAAATAGGTAGCCATAGTCTAAATCTGAAAATTTTAGCTGTAGTCCAGGACATGTCAGTATCACCAGTGAGAGATACATTCAATTTTGCAGTGACAGTTACAAGCGAAATTGTCAAGTCCATGCTGAAGCGCCTTTGAAAATCTGGTCCAGTGTTTTTTGTTCTTCATATACAGTTGACAGCATCCCTTTTAAATTATGATTCAAAAATTCAAACCACCACTTTGCCTAGTGAAAGGAAGACTAATAGAGAGCAGGGGCTATTAGGGAGTCTTGGGAGAAAGCTGTGGGAGAGTGCTGTCATACGCTATACGAAAAGAGAAGGTTGAGAACAGCAGCAGGGACAGTGTTTTTGTGCTGTGAATGCCTAGCAAAGAGAGTATTTCTGACTGATTTTGGCATGTGTAAGGATTAGTGGATGCATATATGCATGAATAAGTGAGCGGGATCCATCTACCGTGTGAAAATTCTACCATCTTATGCTTTTATATGCAAACCAAAATCTGATTGAATATGCAAATAAGAATTGATTTTGTTTATTATCCATGAGTAGTATTCTTCCCATCAGGAAATTTGTATTTTTGCCAACATTTCCAATTTTGAAACATGCCCAGTTTATCAAATGCGTCAGAGGGACAGAGAAAATTATACTGGTATAAATGAAAATTAACTCCAAGATGCAGTGTTCCCTGTTCTTCATACAACTTTGTGGTTTCTGCTGCACAGAAGATCTAAATAGAAATGTGTGGCCTGAACCTACTGATCCTAGCTGAGATAAATAGCCTTACATATGCAAATGGTCCCATTGATTTTGGTGAAACTGCTTGCTTGAGTAAAGGTTTGTAAAGTTAGACCCTTGGGTTTTACAAGTACTCATCTGTTTAATCATTGTAAATGTGTGTCTGGGGTGCATTAAAATCATTGTGCCACTAATTTTCTTTCACTATATTTCATTATAAAGAAATCATGTTATGATGGTGCACTGCCACAGGCTTGGTTTTCATCTTGCACCTTTCTTACACTAATGTAAAGCTGCCTTGGTTTCTTTAAGGCAATTCTAAATTCAGATTAGAGCCAAGCTCCTCCCTTAATAGCACTTCTTCCCTGTTTTACTAGTAAAAATGAAGCCACCAACAACAAAAATTTATAAATTACTTCATTGGTTGTGCTTGTTATGCTTGTGCTTGATAGGAAAAAAAATGTTTTCAATATGGGGAGTTTTTAATAATTCTTTACATACTAATTAATAATTCTTTACAGTACTTTTGGGTTGTCTTCTGGAGAATTTGCTAGAACTCTTTGCAAGAGGTGCATCTCTGAGTTAAATTCGGTAAAAATGATGAGTATGCAAGAGACCAGGGAATTCTTCCTCATAACAACTTTACCTTTCAAATATGCAACCATATTATGTGAAGAAAATAGGCAGAAATTTTGCAAGCAGTTTCTGATGTGAGGATCAGGAATCTGGGTGTCTGTGTGTTTGCTTGCCCTGGTGCCAGCCCCCATGGAAGGTGTGCATTTGGAGAGAGGCAGAAAGCAATGAGAAATCCCTTGTGGTATATTCAACACAAAATTGATGGAATGCATTGCAGTGACATAGAAAGTGCAGTTGAAAAGCACGGGTGGGTTTTTGTTTGCTTTTGTTGTTTTACTCCTGAGATAATGAAATGAGGCAGTTTACTTTCCACTCTTCGTTTAGAAACTCTTTTCAGTTTCTGATACTATAGAAGTGTTTAAATGAGAATAAGATTTGCCATTCAAAGTAGGATCAAAAATCGTTTGAAAAAGTATTTTTTCTGCTTTTTTGGAAAAGGTATTGGTTTTAAAACTTGCCTTAAAAAAAAAAAAGCTAATTTTCAGGCTTTGAGGAAAGTAAAAATTTCTATCTCCTAGTGAAATACTTTGGTGTTGTTACACTTTAAGAGTTTTGAATTAATTCAGCTCATTGTTCTGCATGTTTAGCATAATTTTTTGGGTTTTTTTTTTTTTTGAGTTGGGAACCATTACTCTTTTCCAGTATAAGATTTAAAAAATATAAAAAGCAAGGATGGAACACTGAGCTGCTGAAACTTGTAGCCAATGTCCTTAGCACAATGAGTACTGCAAGTGCTGATATCGGGGTCTCACCACTGGCAGTGGTGGCTTTTGGGCTTTCACTTTTCAGTGAAATGAAATCAGCACTTTGCCCATCTTTAAAAATTTGTGAAATGATTTGTGGAAGAGATGCAAGCCAGCAATTCTCATGTGATGCTGCTAGGGGAAGCTAATTCCAATGAGGAACTCTATCAGGCTGTTGACTGAGTAGCTCAGAAATCTCTGGCTTACTTGGGTGTTTGTTGGGTTTTTTTTTTTTCTGCTAAGGATAATGCTGCAAAGCTATTCAAAATTTAAAGAAAAGCTCTCAATAAAAGGATCTTGTTTGCAGCATTCAGGAAACTTGTGTGGTTTTCTTTTGAAGATGCACTGAGCAGTTTATATTTTTATTAAGGATGAAACAGCTGAGCTGTTTGTCTCCAGCCTGAGAGGCAGGTTCCCTGCTCAGTCCCCCTGTGTGCCCATCTGAGGGGGCAGTGCCACAGGGACAAGGTTTTTGCATGGTTGCTGAAGGCATTTGTAAGGCAGGAGAGTGGTGTGGGGGCAGAGCCTACACAGGCTTAAATGAGATTTAAAATCCAAAAACTCATTTTCCTACTTGCTTGGCTCCCTTTGTTTTGTTTGTCTTTTATGAGGGATGGGTGTCCTGCTCGCTCCTTTGTGTGTTGGAGTTAAAGCAGTTGATATTTCTGAATAAACAACTTGCCTGGTGATTTGTTACCTTGTTAGGGTACCTTGGGCTCTGTGTTTCCTTAAGTGGATCGGCAGAGCTGGATAGATGCAGGATGTGCCAATTAGGATGAAAATGCAGTGTATATAAATAAACTTACTTCTTCTCCCGTTGCATTACCCTGGATGTTTTCAAGCTGCCTGTGCTCAGGATCAAGAAATGATCTTTCTGGAGAATATCTCGAGCTCTCTGTGCCGGTTATTCCTGCTCCTGTTGTCGCTGCTCTGCCCAGCCCCTCTGTGTGTGCCATGCCCCTCTCCTGGCCTGTGCAGCTGTGTGCTCCCTGTCCCAGAGCTGCCCCATCCCTGGCAGAGCAGGGGGCTGCAGTCCTTGTCCCTCTCCTGTGTGCTCCCCAAATCCTGCTCTGGAGCTCAGAGCCCTGCCGTGCTTCAGTGCCCTTCCCAGGCAGCAGCTAAAGTGGGTCACGGTGCCACCAGGATTTCAGCATGCCCGAGAAGATCCATGGGAATTGAGTATTCTTCTGGGACAGGCTGCAGTTGTGGTGAGCCCAAAATACTGACTTCCAGTGCAGGGAAGGGAAATGTCAGCTGTTACTCAGTTATATTTAACCTTTAGGTTTGTTTGTTGTTTATGTTCTTAATTCCTTTACTAAAAGGAAAAAAAAACACCAAAAAACCCCAAATCTAAAAGATCCCAATCCCTTGAGGATGCTGATATTTTAAGTCAGAAATGGCAGGGGCAGGGGGGAAAGAATTGGGAGTTATGACTCAAGTTCTATTGGACTTTTTGGTAGGGGAATAGATATTCCCATTTTGCATTTTGATGGGTCTACTTTGAAAGCCCACAATTCCTTTCAAATGCTGATTAGCATTCCTCACGTGTTGTACAGAGCAGCACAGAAAATGCATATAAGGTCTTACATTATGCCAGTGTGGTTTAGCCTGTGCTGAGCTACATTTGCAGTCAGTAAAAATTCATGGACATACATTGCCCTTGGTCAGTGTGCACTCCTCGTGTCAAAAAAATAATAGTTGCTCAGGCAGATCAAAAGCAATGCATGCCAAGGCCAGGAAAGATAAGGATTTTAGTATTTTCTTTTTAATGCACTATTTTCCTGGATATTTATAACTTACCTATAAAGAATTGCTCTATAGCGAAACATCAAAAGACATTGTTAAGTAGATTTCAGTCACAGAGCTTTCTTTAGGTGACTACATGAACACCCTTAAACTACTACTGCAAAATAAAATTAACTGTTACTCTGAAGATTGATCAATCCATCTGATTCTCTAAGCTCCCTCATGTTCTTTGAGTATAATCCTGTTTCAATACAAGTAATAGTAAATAATTTCTGTTTGCTGAGAGTGAACATAACATTTTTTTGATTTTATGTGTGGTGATATTTATGTGCATATTAAGAATCTTATCGATAGGGAGGTGCTGAAGGAAGTTAATTTTGATTTTAAAAATCGCAAGGTCTGTAGTCATTCAGACTGCTAGTTTTATGCTCAGCTCCTGCAAAAAAATGTTCTTTTTTTAATGCAGTCCTGGTGAGGAGCTGTTTATTGTTGTGTTGAAACATAATTTTTGAAGGGCTCTATAACCCCAAGGAAGACTTCATCTCCAAATAGCCGGCAAAGGAGCTCTATGAATGTGAAGACAGAATTCATCATGCACTCGTGTCACAGTTTCACAAACCCTATGAAATAGTGTAAGCTGGCAAAATAAGTCATTTTCTGTGCTGGCATCCCCCTTCCCTAGTGCCTGGTGAGGCTGTGGGGATGCTCATGCACATCAGCTCTCCAGCCTGGCCCTGCCGAGTTCCTGGGGGTGATGTGGGGACGGGGCTGTGCTGTGGGGTTTTGTGGAGGGAAGGATTAAGGTGCTGGGCCAGGCTGTTCCTCAGGAGTCTCTGGACCTTTGGAGGGTGTTGAGGTGGCATCCAGCCCGATGGCCCACCTGGGAGAGGCACAGGAGCGTGAGTTCATGTCACTGCCCAAGAGAGGAGCAAGTGGCACCCAGATGTGGGCACAGCTGGTCTGCCTGTAGCCTTCACAAGCATCCAAGAATCAATTTACTTCTTTATTTTTGTTCTAAGTACTTGCTACCAGCACAGTCCCACCCTTTCCAGTTACTTGTTCCCCACAGCCAAAGGATACAAATAGCCTGTTCCAGTAGTCCTTTTTCAGGCACACAAACCCGTGAGGAAACTCATGCACGTATCTGGGTGTGTATAAACAGTCACAGCACCCTGGCCACCCAGTTCCCAACAAACCTGATTTAAAATAATCTCTTGGCAAACATCTGGATGTGTGCCAGCTGTCCAGAGCATGGGAAATGTGTGTGATACTACTGGCTGCTTTCTTTTTTCTGTACAATGTCAGGGTAATGGGAAAATCGAGCTGCAAAGGGCTGTTCTTACTTTGCTTTAAGGTGTTTGTACTAAGGATGATAGACCAGCAGTCTCCTTATTCCCCAAACAGAGCTGTGTCAAGCCTGAATGCAGTAGGAAAGAAAATCAAAACTAATAATCAAGACTTGGAAAAGGGCTGATCCATAAGTGTGACACTCCGAGTGATTTCTTACAGCATCTTGCAAAATTCCAGGGTAATTATATGCAACTTTCTAATTTGAAATCTCGATCAGTGAGGTTTCTAAGGCTTCATATTTTTCTGCTAGACGTGAGCAGCAATCCCCCCTGCACATTGTTCAAGCAGGAGGGTTGGCACAAGCTGCCTGCTGTTGTTGGGTTTTATCTGCCCTGATCAGTGAGGTGACCTGCCAGGATGTGCAGGACAGCCTTTTCTTCACCTGCCTTTCCTTCCCCTGCTTTGGCTTTCAAAGGGACTTGTGTTTTGGCTTTGGACATCTGAGGATTTGTATTGACAGGAGTTACTGCAAAGATTTCTGCAGCAAACCAAATGGTGTATTTTGGGAAATCACAGATCTTTCAAATATTAATGCAGCAGGAGATCCAGAAAGAAAAGTGATCCTAATGCTAGAAATTTGGGAATTGTATGGAACTGAACAGTGGGGAGGGAATACTTTTGAATGGGCAAATTTCGACATTGAGCATGAGATTTCTCAGAGATTTGAAGATGTCATGTGTTGACTGCTTCAGGCTTCTTCTGCTGCACGTTTAATTACGTGTGTAAGTTTAAGTGTCTGAGTAAGGAGCTTCTCCAAGCTGGCAGATGCAAGTGGGAGTTTCTTCTTAACAACTCCGTGTTCTTGCAGAGGCTTTAACTGATGGTCTGTAATAAATGTGTAGTTATAGGCATACGTGCTCCCGTCTTAAAAACAAAACTGGGAAAACTATTGTTGAGAAGGATTAAATTATTATTTTAAGGTAACTGCAGCATTCCACAAAGAAATAATAATTAAAATAACAACTGCTTGCTTTCTGGCAAAGCTGTCTGCACCACCCATTTCCATGAATTTGTATTCAAGGTGGGGGATACAAGTCTTGGTCGGAAGGAAAAAAAAAAAAAGTGCTTTCTAAAGATCCTTAGTAAATAACCAGCTTCAGGGTTCAGTGAACAGCTTAGACAAGCTGCATGTCAGATAGAGCCAAGATGTAATTGCAGCATTTAAATAAAAATTTGGTCACTTTTTAAAAAAGATCTCGTGGTTTGCTATGGAAAATGGAAGTTAGTTACACATCCTCCTAGGGAAAGAGATGCTTAATTTCAGCATTGGGTAGTGTTGATCATATCTAAGTTGTTTAAATTTACTTCAAGGAGGCATAAAATTCTGGTCTCAGTGATGTTGGTACAGATGAATAGTTACCAAACTGACAGAGATGGAGATGCAGTCCTGCAGCTTTTATTTGCCCTGGACTATTTAACTGTGTGCTCACTTTCTCTGGCAGCAAACTGACATTTCCCATTCATGGGGCTTGACAACTGGTGTGAGCACTTCCCTTAAACAACTGGCACAGAAATATTTTCATGTGGAAGGAGAATTTGCCCAAGAATGTTTGTGGCTACTGAATGTTTAGATGGGCTTCTAAATTCTCTAGTTGTTTTTGCAGCTGACTAAATAAATTGGAAAGCAGCCAGAGAGACAGCAGAGTCCAGTCAGTAGTTCAGCAACAATAAAAGGCTTCGGAGAACTTTATCAAAGCTTCCATTAACCCCCTGCTGATGTCCTCAAACAGGATTTTTTTGAGAGAGTAGAAACACAAAAGCTAGGCTGCACAACTGCCCCTGTGTGTCCATTCACAGTTTTTAAATCCACACAGTTACTAATTAAAATGCCATGCAGAGCAGCACAAATAAACATCACTAGTCCCTGAAGCCCAAAAGTTTCTGCATTGGCTCATAGTTTGGAGGGCAGGATGCTGAACTGACCCCAAAGGGTGGGTGAAGCAGCCCATTCTGGTTCGGATATTCTGTCCTTGTGAAATGTGTGTCAAGTCCATCCATATGCATGAAATCCCACTCCCAGAATGCCATCCCAAGGCAGCCCGTTATATTTTATTTATGTGTTTCATAGCGCTGTGCTAAACCGTGAGGGCTAAATAGAGCTGTGGCATGCCTGCTGGCTCCCTATAATCATGTTTGCCAGCTTCTGGTGGACATCAAAATGCTGAGCACACGAGTGAATACTGCTTCTTTCATTGAGAAATGTCACTTCAGATTTAGCCCCACGTGTGAACTGGTGTGCAGGCAGCGCTTTATTATCGTGGCAGGGCTCCAGTGGGCGTCCCTTCCCAAACAAAGTGGGAGCCTCTCTCTGCATCCACTTGAAGGATTTCATGGCATCTCCTTCGATTAAGGTAATCTGTCTTCATTACTAAATTCAAGAACCAGAGCCTCAGATCTTCGAGTGCACTCTGAGAATGGATTCAGGGTCTCTGAAAATTGTGGAATTTGGAAAAAATTTGGAAACCGGCGATAACAAAAGTTGACCGTGGTTTTGTATTTGCTTTTTTAAATGCAGTCAAAAGAGGTGTAGGAAGCTCAAGCGTTTGTGTTTTATTCCTGTGGTCATTTGTATTTCAAACCATCCCTTATGGAAAAATCCTACTGTTAATTTGAAAGGAAATTATAGCTTTTGTCTCAGCCTTCTGAACTGTTCCTGCAGAGTTTATTAGGACTTTTATCCCTGCTATTGAATTCTATCACCTAGTCTTGAAAAGACAATTGACTGATTCTGATTTTTTTATTAAATTCTTCTACTGCTCTATAAAATATCTTTGGTTTTGCCTGTATTAAAATCCACTGAAAGCATCCATAGATTATTACAGTCAGAAAAACCTTTAAACTGTGATGTGCTTTGGATAGAAATGTCTTCCAATTCCGCAGATTACCAAAGGCTAAAAGGAAAGCACTGGAATTTTTAATTAGCTTTTTATTATTTTTAATTTTCTATGTTGCCGTTAAGTGGTCTTTTTGAGAGATAATAGAACAAGACAATTTTGACTGAGCAAAATAGGAAAGTATAGTGGGCTGGGAGAGGTGTCTGGTATATGAATTGAGTTTTGTGTGCTGTCCCATTTATTTTAGCAAACAAATCAAGGCATGATCTGGAGACAACCCGCTACAAGGGCTCCCTGGGAAGATTGTGCTTGTCTCTGTAACAGACTGCGTTCTTTAAATCTGTCCTCTGAATCAGCCCCAATTTATCTTCCCAGCATAAAAGGGAATGCAGATGGAGTAGCCACAGCCTCCCTTACAGTTTATCAGGATATTGTGCATGCACATAAATAAGGCAGAAAGTGACTGGAATGTGTAAGTGGCTGAGTGTTGAATCCCATGTTTTTCAAGCTCCCTGGGCATGGAGCAGCCAAGGGGAGTCCTGGAGGAGCTGCAGGGTTTGTGGGCTCTTTGTGGCACTCCAGATAGGGGTGCAGGGCCAGTGGTGCCTTTGCGAGAGGTCAGTCAGTGTCATCCTGTCTGCTGGAATATGGGACTGGAAACAAAGGTCCAAACTCAGAATACAGACCAGTCTGTTTGACTGCTGCACAAGTTATTGTTTTCGTGGGCTTTTATTTGCCCAGACTGTAGCTCAGTACTCTTCCAGGACGTAAATCTGGCTGGTCTTTGTTGACCTGTACAGGTCAACATCCTCATAACCTCATAAGGTTATTTCTTTTTTTAAAATTTTTATTTATTTATTTTTAGTATTGAAATTTTTCAGACTTTGTAATGGCACTTGCATTGCACAGGAAACCAATTATTCTTTGGAGTGTTTTACACTGAGGCAATCACCTTTAATATTTAATTGCTGATTGCACTTGGGGTTTTTCCAATTGACACAATTTTAAAACAAATAATGCACTGGTTTTCAGTATCCAGCATAAAACCAAAATAATGAAACCCCTTTATAAGTTTAATTATGTGCCACCTATGATGTAATTGGCTACTGACATCATGAACTAAGATTTTAATTTTAAGGTTTATGTGTTTCAGGAAGCTTAGGACTCTTCCCCAGTTTGTACCTCATCACTTTTTTTTTTAATGAATGGCAAGCATAGGTAATTTTGCTTTTTGTAGCAACACTGTGTGCAGAGTTTTTTCTCTCATTGGGTCTATTAATGATTTTTAATTTCCTGAACAAATCTGCCTGTTGAGAGTGAAGGAAAGGTGATTTAATTCAGTTCCAGTGGAAGGACCTGGAGGGAGAGCTCCAAGTGTGAGTTAAGTGTGCTGTGGTCTGATTCTCTGTGGTACTTTCCAAAAGCACAGAGTATCTTTGTTCCCTGGAGAAGAGACACTTTGATGGGGAGCATGGCAGATGTTTTGCAGCATCCTGCAAGAATGAGGATCTCCAAGTGCAGTCAGAGCAGTGTTCTTCACAAAGTGCTACTAACCTGAGCCCAGAAAACCCAAACCTTGATTCAGTCATTTCTCAAGGATTTCTCAACAGCACAGAGACAGAGATGGTATCATGTCAAATCCATCTAACCTTTGTACAGAAGGTACTTCACTGGAGTGCCAACTGAATGCTCTGAATATCAACTATAATTAAAATTTATAGCTTGTGTTCAGCTGGAATGTAAATACATAAATGCAAACCTTCTGAACCAGCCTCTTCTGTGTGATGGAGCTGAAACTAAATATGGCTGAAGTACCTTACCTTTGGTGGCTTTGAAACAGTTCATGCTATCAAGTGTTAAGGTGAGAATTGTGATTTTTGTTGTTGAGTGAGTCCTGAGTTTGGATTGTGTTTGGAGGGCATGGCTCCAACCCAGCCTGCAGTGGCTGTTGGAGCTGTGGATCACAGTGGAAATAAAATGTTTATCATTTTATTACTTTTTCTTCCCCCAAGAAGCTTGTCATTTCTGACTTTAGATGATTGATCTGAGAAAACCAAATGGCAAAATCTAAGTCTTTGCTATTACTGAAGCACTTCAGAAGCCAGGATGAGGCAATGTGGCCAAATCTATTTATTAAAATAGCGAATGCTGCTTTAGCAGAATGACTCATGCCGTTTATTTATTTATTTATTTAGTTTAGAAGATACTTCAGTATTTCCAAGGCATCTAAGTGGCAAATAGGGCAGAGGCTTCTGTTTGTCTGGATTTTAAAAAGGCTTTTAAGCTGCACTTTTTGCAAAATCTAATATTCTTAATGCTGAAGGTAAGTGACAAAGGACATTATTTAGCACATGTATATACATCATCTAGACATCCATGCTTCAAGTAAATAAGAAGTAACTGTGTGAGAACCAGGGAGAGCAGCGTTAGGAGATGTGTTGCCCTGGGTGCCAAATCACACATTTGCCCCGTAATGGATTAAGCTTTGTGCCATAACTGTTTGGGTAACCATGTGCCCAGGTGACTTGGTGGTAAGTATAAGAAAGGACCAGGGAGCAGAAATGAGGCTTTCTGGTAATAGATACAGACATGGGGCATCAGGTGAGAACTGTCCTATGCCCTGTGAGACAAAGGGTTCCCCCTTTGGGCTATTACAACAGCAGGGTCAGTATTTTTTATGTTGTTTTGTGGATTTTTGAAACACTGTTGTAAGAGGCTTGAAAGCTGTGCACAGCAAGTGGTTTGCAGGGCACGGATACAGTCAGTTATTTCATTGGTTCTGTGCAATTTAGGAACAGCTCTTCCCCTCTTGTGTGTTGACTCATGATATGTGTGTGAAACATTTCTTAACTGTGGGCAGGAGAATGGCAAAATGAAGGAGGAGTAGCTGGATGTTTGTTTGATTTGAGGAAGGGCTTATAGATTGGGATAGGAGCCTCGTTTGAGGGTAACTGGTGTTTCTTTAAGGGTAGCTTTGATTTTCTGGTGGAAGGGGCTGGAGGGGAGTAGAATTTGTTTAGAAAAGGCTGCTCAGCAGGTCCTCCTCCTGTGCAGCAGTGCAAGGGTGAAAGACAGGCTATTTCTGGGCAGGAATTAACTCTGGTGGCTACTTCTGGCTTCCTGGGAGGAACAGCAGGGCACGTGGGTGAGGCAAAGCTGCCCTGAGGGAACGATGCTAAGTGGAGCATTTTCTCCAGACAACTTATTTTGAACTGTTGGGGAATGCTCCATTTCCAATATTATTGTCTGCTTTAATAGCTAGGGGTTATGGTCTCTAATTCCTCCTTTCAGCTCCTCCAGAGCCACTGTCCTCAGGGCTGCTGTACATTGTGTCACACCATCAGGGGTTTCTGGTGGTGGACCAGCATCTGAGAAGAGGGTGATTACAGCACATCCTTCCCACAAATTCAGGTCCTGGGCTCTCACCTCTAAGTGGGACAGCTCTGGCCCACAGCAGTCTCTCTTTGTCTGGACTGCCTGGCCCATTTTTTCTGCTTCTCTCAAGCCAATATAATGCAATGGAGCATCAGTGTTGGCTTCTTTAGGCTACAAAATTTATTGCTGTTTATACTGGGTCAGATTCCAAGCTCAACTAGAGGGAAGAGTAACTGCGACGTGACTTGCTTTGTGACCAGCGGCTCCAAACCTGCTCGGGTCAGACAGCTGCTGACTAATTATCCATCTTAACAAATTACTTATAGCTCTAGAGTTTCTAGAGCAACTCACAGCTCAAAGTATGTTCACCCTTCCGTGTTAATCATTCTAGCATTTAGAAATGTTTTGGTGCTGGGGGTTTTAAGTGGTTGTGATGTTCAGATAGATTTTTATAAATTACCTTCCAACTGAAAGGCTTGTTTTCCTGTTTGTTTTAAACTGGCATTCATACATACAGGAAATACACTGTATTCTGCCATGTTTCTGTTGGCAACTATTAAGTTATCCTTGTCAGAACATGCCAACATGATTTCTTAGCAAGCTAGCAGAAAGAAAACAAGCAGTTTTCAGATGAAACAGACCCCATGCTTCAGTTGTAATACAAATCTTTTGCTAAATGCTATGTAGATTCTATAATCTTTTGGTTTAAGGCAATCTTTGAGATTGTAGATTGCAGATTCAGATCTCTGGAGTAGTTCCAGACCTTCATTGCATAAGCTGACATCATTATTTGGCCTTCAAAATTGGAGGAGCCAGTACCTGAAAATAATGTATTGCTGTCAAGAGCTGGCCCTCTTTGATCCCCAGATCAAGCCATCTCCTGGGCTTGCAAAAATCTTCTTCATCCTCCCTTAATTTCTGATGTAAACCACAGGGAACTCTGGTCACATCTCAATTCCTGTAATAGTTTTGATCTAAATTAGAGTAGTTCTGGTATGTTGAAGTAGTCTGTGCTAAAAGTGACACAGAACTGGATGTGCAGCCCAGAAAATACACAGGCTCTTTGTGGAGCCTCAGCACACTGCTAGTCACCAAGAAATGAAGCTGACTTAGGTAGTAAAAGTACAGCACTCTAATAATCCTCAACTACTACTATTTGTTGCTGCTGAGAGCCTGGGTTTTCCTTCAAGCTTTTGATTTGATGCAAGTCAGAGCCAGCTTTTGTGGTTTGGCAAGATTTGCAGCACAGGTTCTTTTGGGAGAGGCAAGAAATGAAAACTTTAAAACAGAGGAAATGTTTAAAACATAATAATACTGTGTTAACAGTCTTTAAAATCTCATTTTCTAGCTCCTTTCTTTATGAACACTTCATTACAAACAACTGATGTGAGCTGGTCCCTGGGTTTGAGAGCCTGTCACTTGTTTTTCTCAGAGGTCTGTGACCTGGTTGCAGAGACTGGAAAGCATGGGAAGATCCTTTGTGCCTGTTATTTTGGGATGAAGGTGTCCTGTGAGAATATCCTGTGGCCAAGCTGGTGCTTTCCCTCAGCAGTGTAATTTCTAGCAAGAAGGAGGGAAAGTTCAGCTCAGCAGCATTAGGGCTGGTTAAAGGGATTGGGAGAAGGAGGCCAAGCTCAGCTGTCACACTGCTTCTCCCTGCGCCCGGCCGGGATTTTGGTGTGTGGGTGGATAACCTCGGGCACTTTACTCCACAGGCGGAGATTTAAAGTCTTTGCTTTAAACACTAAAAGCGTGAAAACGCTGCCCTGAATCTTGGCGTGTCTCACTCTCCAGGCTGGGAGGTGTTCCTCGCCAGTCGTCATTCCTGGGGGAAGGAGAGGCAGACGGTGGGAAGACAGAGCACTCGGGAATGTCTTGGGAAGCTTCCAGTGGCTTGGTTGAGCAATCAGCCCTCTAGATCCTTGTCCAAGTCCTAACCTGGTCCAATCATCACTAGTACAAATGTTTGCTCCACTTTTACAGAGGGAATAATGAAAAAAGCCCCAAATATGCATGTGGTTAGTTTTTAAAGCGCAGAGGCAGCCCACAGACTCTGGCAGGTCCCTGGGAGAAGGCGTAGCTGTCATGCTGACAGTGAAGAATGGGAATGCCAGACTCCAGCTTGGCTCTTCAGACGTGCACAGACATCTAATCTGGGAGTGCACATCGCCTCACACATGTGCAGGAGCCTTTCCTGTGCTTATCCTGATGAGCATACATGCCTTGTACATATGCTTTGCATATGTTTGGAACTGTGGTCATGCTAAAGTGTTTTCTGGTACCAGTGAGGCCAGATCTGGAGTGCTGTGTCCAGTTCTGGGATCCTCAGTACGATGATGAAAAGGAGTGACTGGAGGGAGTCCAGTGGATGTCACAAAGATGATGAGGGGTCTGGAGCATCTCTCTTATGAGGAGAGACTGCAGGATCTGGGCCTGGTTAGTCTGGAGGAGACTGAGGAGATCTCATTAATGCAATAACGAGATCTCAAAGGGGTGCCAAGAGCATGGTGCCAGGCTCTCTTCAGTGGTGCCCAGTGATGGGACAAGGAGCAAAGGCCATAAATTAAAACATAAGCAGTTCCTCAGCATGAGGAAGAACAGCACTGGAACAGCCACCCAGGGAGGTCATGAAGTCTCCCCTTCTGGAGGCATTCCAAACCCATTTGGATTCATTTCTATGTAACCTGCCCAGGTGACCCTGCCTTGGCAGGGGATTGGACTGGATGATCTCCAGAGGTCCCTTCCAACCCTAACAATGCTGTGATTCTCTGAAAGAGAACTGCCTTCTTTGTAATTTATTCTGGTAAATATGTTTTAGTTTTATGTAAAACTATGTAATTAGTTTTATGTAACTAAAGAGCATTGGACATTCCCTCGATTTGAATCAGTGTGACAGCTAGTCAACTGAGATGCCCTCTTACATGAATAAAATGATCAGAATCTGGCCCAGAGCATGGGCTTTTAAAAATTATGAAAACTGTATTTGATTCTTTGTGCTGTATATAGTTTTCCTGCTGTGAGATTATTTACCAATATAATTTACAAAATCTCTTGTAAACGCCCACAGTGTTACAAGGTAAATAGTCAAAGAGAAAACCTGAAATGTGCCAGGTTCCCTTAAATATGTTGTGTCCTAATCAAGAGAAGATTTTTTTAATGAAAGACCTTTTATTTTCTTGTTTTGATTTCTCAGAGGACTTTTCTTCAGTGTTAGATTCTCAGAAATATTTTCCTTTTTTTTTCTCTTTTTTTTAAAAGTAATTAATAATGGAGCAGGCTTTTAGTATCTACCCTGGAAGGTAAAAACCCTTAATCACAGTAACATCATTAGTGCTTTCAAGCATTTAATTTTGATGCTTGACAAAGCGCATAGCCATTGATAAGAACAAATAAGTGTTGTGTGCAATTGAGGGAATAAAGAAAAGCATGAAAACCCCTAAGCTTCAAGTAATTAAATTTAAATATGTTATTTGAATTTAGCTGAGATAATGTACAAACTGTGGGTATATTTTTCAGTCAGTGAAAGACCCCTTGAGTAAACATGATCCATTTAAATTCAAATCATGGGGAGTGGAAAGTAAACCCCGCTGTGGGTAAGAAGGCATCTTCAATAAAACACTGGGCATTGTGTATCTTTGATATCTGAGTACTCATGTGCTGTAGTTTTATAAAGGACTGTTTTCACTCATGGATGCCTACATGCCAGAGACTTTATTGCATCTATTTATTTCCTGTTTTTTTCCTCTTTCCATTCCCTCCCACCCCTCCTAATTTGAAGCAGTAATGAAAAACTGACACTCTGCCTCTGCCATCCTTTAAAGTGCCTCAAAACTGCTACAATTCAGCACCGGCTAGCCTTGGGACATGGCTTTATGGCATTTGGGTGAAGTTTTTGTAGTACATCTGTGCTCTTTCTCTCTCTGTAGGCCACAAGCTCAGAACTGAGGTAATAAAACTACTAGTAGGTGTTTAATGGCAGGTTATTGAGGAAGTAGATGAAAGAAAATTGCAACATTCACATCAGTAGGGAGTGGGGTTTTTAAGGGAGAGGAACTGCTGAGCTTTGAACTTAGGAAAGTTACACTTGGTGCCTTTGTTCAAGGGGAGCCCCCTTTTTAGACACCAAAATACCTCATTTTGTGAAATGGGCTGTTCTGGTAGAATTGGTGCTTGGTATGTGCAGTCTGTGCATGTGTGGCAGGAAGCTGGCTGTTGTAAGCAGTGATGATTGACAAACAAGTCATTGCTTACTGCTGCTTTCCAAACATAAAGGAGCAGGGTGGAGGAAAGTGCAAAAGGTGAAAGAAAATTTCATAATTTCATGGGATCTTACTGTGAACACCTTAATTGTGAATGTTATTCTTTTTGGTCAAGCTGTCCTCAATGTGTTTTATGTAGGAATGTATGCATCTAATGAACAGTTAGCCCACGCACACAGAAGAGAGTATTCTTTTATTCTGCTTGTGATCAAAGCATCATTTTACAACCTGTTACAAGTTTATCTTCACATCATCCCTAAGAGGCAATTTAAAGGCAAAAGGCAGAAGAACAAAGAATGTAAATATTTTGCACAAGCTCACTCAGGCTGTGTCTGCTGCCTGGAGTGCCATGTTGAGCTGGCAGTGCTGATGTCCTCTTTATTCTGGACAATATTGACCAGTCTCTTATGCCTTCTGGTGATACATGTGCAAGGAGAAACTGGTGTTCTTCCAGGAGTCCAGTCTTTCAGGTTAGATGGTGGATCTTGAAAAAAAAAAGGGGGAAAATAACACTGATTTGTGGGGCTACTTGCAGAAATAAAAGGGAATTGATAATTGTTGATTGTATCCATGCAGTGGCATAACTGTAGTACCTTGTGGGTACTGGGTCCAGCTTCTCAAGGTCCTCAGAGTTTCAGCTCACCATCCTATTGTATAGACCACTGTAGGTCTGTGCTGCAGGGATGTCACTCCTGAAGAGCTTCTTTCAGTTCTGTAATTGAACTTGGCATTCTTAGTATTTCTGTATGGAGAGGCAGGATGTGCAGTCCAAACAAAGTCAGGAACAAATGGCTCATCTGCAGAATCCAGGACAAAAGAAGATACTAAAAGTTAAGGAGGATGAATTTGCATATAAAGGGCAGGAAGGAAAAAAAAGGGCCATTCTTAAAAGTGAATGGAGTAACGAAGGAATTGATGTAAAAGTCCTTTTTGTGTCCTAGAAACCAGCGGCATGTTGTTTATTCCAGTATGGTGTAGTGCCTAAGATCAGCTGTCCATTTTTTGGGAGAAGTGAGAAATCACTTGTTAAGCTGTATAAAGCTGAGAGTCTTTCACTAGAAGGTTTAGTTAATATAAATTCTTCTGCTGCAAATAGCCATTTTACAACAGAGAAGAAATGTGTTTTCATACAGCACTTACCAGCCCAATATTGAAGGACTCAGTAAATTCCAATATAGATGCTTGCTGAAATGAAATGGCAAACCAAGGAGGTTAAAGAGAGGATAAAGGAAAGAAAGGGAACTTTCTCTCTACAGTTCTTGAGGTCAGAGCAGCATAAGTGATGGATTCTCAGTAAAAAGAATTGCTGTCTGCCCTGCATGAGGCAGCGATTAACTAAGCAGATTTCTCTCCGCTTGGTTTATCAGTAATGGCGTGTGCGTGTGCGCTTTAGGGTAACAAATCTGATTTCTAATTTATTAGCTGAGCAGTATTCTTATTGCAGACGGGAATTAAAAAAAGGTTTGATCCCCTCTTGAGGAAGTGTGAGGTTATTAAGCAGGTTTGCAGTCGTGCCACAGATATAATTTGATGGAGCACACCTGGATCCTCCCTGTTGGCTGTGTGTTTATAGTCTCCGCTGTCATTCAGTGTTTGCCTTTGCCTGTGAGAGACAGACAAGGAAAAAAGAGATAAAGGTTTTGGAGGCATTTCTAACAGAGATGCCAAACTGTCAAATAGTAAATCGGGAAGCAGCTCCCTGATGGTTTCACATCAAGAGGAGACACCCTTTTGTGACTGCAGCATCTACTGGTTATTTTCACTTCCATCAGAACTGTCTGATATGGTCAAGTAGGTTTGAGGCTTTCAACATTCAATTTTCCTTTCATTTATAGTGACTGTTTTATTTATTTGCCTTTCTTGGTAGTTTTCAAGGATATCTGTTTCAAGGATACTTTTAACTTTATAACATTTTCATGGATCGTCATTCCAAAGTTAAAGGTAGAAAAAGAAACAAAAAGAAAGGGAAGTGGAGGGAAAAGAGCAGCTACAGCATCAGGGGACAAAAGAAGAAATATATTCAATTTAGGAAGACCTCTAATCTCTGGTTATACAGGACAGCTTTGTTAGATAAGATTAAAAATTTCATGAATGTCCCTTTTTATCCCTGGAGACTCCACCATTTATACCAGCTATTGTCAGCATCAAAAGAGCTTGATAACAGCTGGCTAGAGATGTGACCACACAGCAACACAACAGCAAGAAAGGGGCAGCCGGGTTCATAAATCTTCAGAAACCCGTTCCCCAGCACAGCCATGAATCTGCTGCTATCACAGGCAGAGGGAGAAGGCATTGTCCTCCAGCCAGTCAGAAACCTGAACTTCAGCATTAGCAGGGGCTCTTTAGACTGTGCACGGTGCACAAAGAGATGTTTTCCATTATCTTCTTCATTGCAGCCTTTATTACTGACACAGATACAGTTTAAAGGGTCTTGGAGTTTAGCTTGTTGCTAGGTAGAGTTTTTCCAAAAATGCTGCAGCCCTTACCCGTGGTGGTGCAATCCTGCTCTTTCTATTTGTGGCATCAATGCAGCGCCACATGGGACAGGGTCAGGAGATGCCATTTTGGCACACACCGGACCAGGCTCTGGTGTCTTTTGGCTGGGAAGGAGCTACCAAAACCAGAATCTGGCCCTTGCCCGTTTTCCAGGGACTGCTCACAGATTTGGGTGTAAGCAGGAGAAGTTGTGAGACACAAATTTGCTCAGACTGTTGAAATACATGTTTCCTGTTGTAGTGGGAGGCCCTAAATTATATGTATTCAGCTTTACTCTGGCCTTACTAAATTCAGAGGCAATATTTTCTCAGCTTTAGAGAAAACAAGGTTGGAACCTCAGGAACATAATAATTCCTTTAAAGTAAGTAGCTAATGGAATAACATCAGTAATTTTGGGAGATGGAAGAAGAGAGTGACTGTGGACCAAAATGACACAGGACAAAAATAAGAGATCCTTTTAGTACCATGATCTCATATTAAGGTTTTTATCTGGGCCTCATGAACATTGCAGTGCTTAGACAACTGTGTTGCTAGTTCAAAACCCACCTATCTAATACTGTCCAGCATCCAAACCCAATCTTTCTTAGAGATGATTAAATGTCATTTTGGTAGAGAAAATGGGAAAAAATCTTTAATGTTTCTAATTTCCTCTCATCCCCACCTCCCAAGAAAAACACAATTTCTGAAAGTGCTCATGTTGTGAACGTTACAACTAAAAATACATGTTCCTCATTAAAATGAAATGATTGCTTATGTTTTTTTGGTTTTTTTTTCTCCTGGCAGCTCCATCCCCAATTGCATTGATCCAGGCTAAGGAGATAACAAGGCACAGTGTTGCCTTGGCTTGGCTGGAGCCTGACAGGCCAAATGGAGTCATCCTGGAATATGAGGTCAAATACTATGAAAAGGTACTGCTCAAAAATGGACAAGCCAGGGTGGGCTTGGGCACAGATTTTTTTTACTCCATTCCACTGTGGTTTATTTCCAGATAGGATTCCATCATTTGAAACGAAATAGATTCAGTTTAATAAAATCCAATTAAGGATTTCATGCACTTGAATGGCTGCTTGAAAGAGTAAGACTCATAGGCTGTTCCTGCTGTACTGTATGAGTTTATTTTGTTATTTCTTTCCTACCTAGAAACGGAGCTTTTATAGCAATCACATTTATAATGAGAGTCAATAGTGTTGGGCAGAAGTGAGACATTAGCTTTACTTCATAGACAGAAGTATAATAATGAAGTATATAACAGAGTCATAATAATAAGATCTGTTTGCCGACAGCTCCTGCTTAGAGTGATAGTGTGGACTGGCTGGCTTTTAATAGAGAATAAGGAGAGAAAATTAGATTCTTCATACTTTCCAAGTTAGAGGGAGATGTTATTCCTTCAAATAACTTCTCAAGTAGGGAATTATGAAAAGAGCTATTTTCTTTGAAGGATCTCTGCAGAAATGAACAATTACCTGCTCTTGCTTGTGCACGCTGTCTCTCACATGCACATGAATACTTCTAATTTTTTTATTTAAAAAAATCACTTACTTGCTTTCCACATACATTAAAAGGCATCTGATTTGCAGGGAAGATAGATTATTACATTTTCTGATAGATTTTCCAGCCAAAAATAGAATCATTTTTAATAATGGACATTCTGGAAGATGTTTTCTAAGTCTTTTCTTTTTAAAAATATTTTTATCATTTTTTTTTTTTATGGCTTCTGGCTGGTAGAAAGAAAAGGAAAGTGCCTGCATGTGTGAGTAAAATGTGCTTGTTCATCAAGAGGATCCTATTTGAATGCTTGGCCGTTTTCCAAAGGTTTTCACTGTGTGACTTCTTAAATAATCAGTGATATATGAGCATCATACGTACTGCCTCATCCTCCTTTTTTGGCTTGCTCAGAGCCCCGTGCACTAGGGGGATTGAGCAAGGCCAGCAGCAGGAGCCCTCAGGATGTATTTTGAGCATTCCATTGCTGTTACTCATCTTCCATGTGACAGTTCTGGCAAGGCAGTGGGGTTCCAGGTTCAGTTTGTCTCCATCACCCTGTGCTCTGCCGTGGCAGGACCAGAACGAGCGCAGCTATCGCATCGTGAAGACGGCCTCCAGGAACACCGACATCAAAGGCCTCAACCCCCTGACCTCCTACGTGTTCCATGTGCGGGCCCGGACAGCAGCAGGCTACGGGGACTTCAGCGGGCCCTTCGAGTTCACCACCAACACAGGTAGTGGCATTCCCACCCCGCGCTGCTTCTCCTGCAGCAGAGAGTGCAGATGTCATGGGCTGTGTGCGGGGAATTTCCCCTTGGGTGCTTGGACTGTGGTGTGAGTGCTCTGAGATGATGTTCCTGCATGGCCACATGGTGTTGGTGATGGCATGAAGCTGGCCCGAGACATCTATATTGTTGTATTTGCAGGGAGCCCCGTGGCAGGGAGGAATGATGAATCTGACTCCATGTCCTCAGAAGGCTAATTTATTATTTTATGATACTATATTATATTAAAGAATACTAAACTATACTAAAGAATACAAAGGATAATCACAGAATGCTAAAAAGATAATAATGAAAAACTCATGACTCTCTCCAGAGTCCCAACACAGCTTGGCACTGATTGGCCAATGAGTCAAAATAACACACCAGAAACTAGTGAAACAATCTCCAAACACATTCCAGACAAGCAAAACACAGGAAAATCAATTGAAATAATAATTGTTTTCCTTTTTCTCTGAGGCTTCTCAGCTTCCTAGGAGAAAAATCCTGGGCAAAAGGGATTTTTCCGGGGAATGTGAATACCACACTGTATTGTAGATTCTAGCAGTGACAGTACTGAACTGTGGTATAAGGAAACAGGACCCTCATAAGCACCTGGAAGCCATTGATGCTTGAGAGATTTTGTTTTCTGAAAAATAGACATTTGCACATTTCTGGAATATCTTATTTCAAGGAGAATAGAACCCTGTCACTTCCTTTTACAAGCTATTGGCACAGATCAGTTAGGTGTCCTACATCAGCTCCCATACTTGCACTTTTCTTTAGACAGTTATATAAAGACAAGAATGTTCAAACTATGCTGTCAATAAGGCTTTTCACTTTGCTCAAGGAAACATGCAGATTTAGCCCCCAAAATGTTTGCTTTTCAGTGGCAGAAAGGCACTGTGACCAAACCTATTTTATTTTGGACATAGAGGTCTCCTTAAATCAAGTTAAGGTCATGCCAGTTAGTGGCAATGTCATTCAGGATGTTAACAACTGAAAACAATTCATCAGGAAGAGAGCAGACATTTTAAAATTACTTACTCTGCTAGTGTCAGTTGTGGAGTGATATCTGGTCCTCCCTGAAAGAAAAAGGAGGAGGAAAGAAGAGTGGAAAGCAATTAGAAAGGCAAAAAAAATTAGTCATTATACCCTCTGAGCAGCACTGGAGGGGAGAAGGAGAGAGAGTCCTTGTTCCTGGTGAAATGAAGTTTTCCAAATAATTATCAAACATCATGTCTTCAGCTTATTAGCAGTTGGAAAAATTGTGTCAAATGACTATATAATAAAGACCTGAAAGTAGATGTGAGTGCTACTCTAAACTGCCTTCATAAGCCAGAAAGCCCAATTGAGTGCTACCTAGGTTGATTTTTTTAGGTTGTCTGACACAAATGCTCCCTTTTCTGTTTTCAGTTCCTTCCCCCATCATTGGCGATGGTACCAATCCCACAGTGCTGCTTGTTTCGGTGGCTGGCAGTGTTGTTCTTGTGGTCATTCTCATTGCAGCCTTTGTCATCAGCAGGAGGTAAGAACTTAAGCTTCTCTCTCCCTCTCCCTCTTTCATCAGGGAGCTTTTTGTCTCCTCCAAACAAAGCTAAATTCTTTGATTAGCATCATAAACAGTACATTTGCATTACAAGCCTTCTCCCGTGTAGCTTTGATCTTCTCGACATTAGTACCAAGCAGCATGTGATGTAATGGCAATAGTTCCAGCTCTATTTGCTCTTCAAATGCAAAGCTGATTCCAATAACTGGCATTGAGAAGCAAGCCAGCTAGAGATCTGTGGTTAGTGTAATTTGAAGTTAAGTTTCATGGGTATGGGTACAGTAGATTTTCTTGGACTGACTGCTGACAGACAGGGAACAAACAACGGCAGTTTTGTTAACTAAGCCATCAGACTGCTATGCTGGTGATTCTGTGTTAGTCTATGAGTCTGTACTAGTCCTTCCTGTGTGAGGGGATATCACTGTAAAATGAAGCCACAGTCATTCAGCATCAGATGCAGTAACACAGAAGAACTGCATCGAGTATTTCATGGATGCAGCCCCATAATCTTCTACCAAGTGCTTGTTCATTCTCCCAGATTCAACCCAGGCATCAGGAACAATCCTGTGAGTGGGAGGACACTGTAGCAGAAACACAGTGTGAGTGTTTCTGTCTTCATCTTTGTGTTCAATCTCATTTTAAAAGATCAGCATGATCTTGCTTCAGTATAATTTTGAGATAAAACTGCTTGTGTCATTACTGCATCTGAAGCCTGGGATCTGAGCGATGCACATTTTGTCAGTCTCTGTTGGTCAGTTTAATGGCATCAGCTGTAAATGCACTCAAACTCCTCTTCATTTGCTGTGTTTAAATTGTCCTGGGGTGCACTTAAGTGACTGTGATTGTAATATCTGGAAAGTAGACATGCATTGTGATCACTTTCTGTGGGTGTTCAACTCAGAGCCTCCATGCTGGCAAGAGCAAAGAAGAACAGAACATATGAAAATGTGGTGTGGAGAGACAGGTTTATTAAAAGCCATTGCAACAGAAAATAGCATCACTGAGCTTGATGACTTAATCTCCTCTCGCTTTTATTGATCACTTTATTATTTAAGGTAGGATTGATAGCAGGATACATTGGATTTCTAATTATGAGTCGCCACCTTGGAGAATTGAGCCTGTCGAGCTGCTTTGAGATGATTCCTTCCCCTTCTCCCCCTATAAAAAAAATGTCTCTTCCCAAGGCTGATAAACACTGCTTGGTGATTGGCCCTCAATGGATCACTCTTTAGAAAATGAACTGTCAACCCCTTGCCCTCGTATTGATTCTCGTTAGGATCGGCCATAAAGCTGTCAGAGGAGAGGCTGCCTGGAGCCAGGTACTGACAGACCTGCAGGGCTCAGACAGGTCTGCCCAGGGCTGTCTGCTCACTTATCTCTGCCCAGAGCCTGCAGTCACACAAAGGCACCCCAGGGCAGGTGGGCAGCAGGGACAAAAGCCCGGTCCAGGCACTGCTGGCAACGGAGATAAAACATCCTGGTGGCCATGGGCTCGGGGATGTCCCGTGGCTCTGCACTGGTCTCAGAGGGGCCATGAAGGGGAAAGACAGAGCAAGATGAATGAAATACTAGGACAGTAAAACTGCTCTGTGCATACTAATGCATGGTTCCTTGCTAATTAATAGCCCTTAATACACAGCTCTCCAGTAGCTGGAAGTAGCTCTCAATAAACAGAATCTACTCTAACATTCACTGTCACTCTAATGATTTTAACCACTATCACAATGTCATTTAGAGGTGTGGACTTTGGGGATATTTCATGATGTTCCTACGCCAGCAGAAGTTAATAGCAAAATAATTATACTTTGTTCCAAAATTACTTCAGATGAGAAAAAGCTTTTCTGTCCAGAGAGTCCCCATGTGAAGGTTTTGTAATCTAACCATGACCTAAAAGTCATATTTGTACAATCAGGCCTGTGCTCTGGCCTGCAGACTTGGCCTCTGTGCATCCACGAGCCAATGTGGGAACAGGGCACGTGCTGTGGGTGCCCACTTTTGAACACTGGGTCATGACTGCTAATTTAGCCTCATGCTTTTTTCAAGACATTGTTCAAATCCCAAAATTCATCTTTACAGCAGAATTAGTCGAAGGACTTTGCCTTCAGGCAGCTCAGGCTGTTTGGCTGTGCCCTGCTATGCGAGAACCAATCTGCCTAATGTTCCTTTAAACTTCCCGAGGTTTGGATGGGGACATCCATGGAGCAGCGGGCAGGACATGGGGTGGGTGGTCCTAAATCCTGCTCTGAAGGAATGCTGAGGGAAATTGCAGCATCTCAAAATGAGTTGTAAAGGATTCGGGGTAGTGTAAAACAGAGAGAGATATCTTCTAAAAGTGCTTGTGTGTAGTAAGGTGGTCTGACCAAATCCTGGTCATCTGAAAGTTTCTCTCAGAAATTCTTCCAGCTGATAAATGGATTTCTCTTTGCTCTGCTGACACATTTGCCCACATTTTTCCGGTGGTGTTGGAGGAGGTGCTCTGCCAGCCTGGTCCTGAGCCCCCCATCCCTCTTTGTGCGGGAAGGAGGAGGCGGGAGCAGGGGCATGGCAACCAGGTCCTGCTGTTTCACCTCAGTGCCTGCTAATTCCCCCCGCTGTTAACTCCTCTTCATCACCAGCCCCACCTGTAGCTCTGCCTGTCTCTGACCCCTGCAGCTCCTGAAAGCTTCTGTGTTCTTTTCTGAATGCCGGCTACTTAATCACCAGTGCCCAAATCCCGGTAATTAGGGCATTCAGCTCTGTGACAAAGGCTCCCTTTGCCACTCAGGTGAGCTGCCCCAGAGGCAGCCCCAGCCCTGTGCCCCGTGGCGTGGGGCTCCTGGGCTGCTCTCCAGGACAATGGCACACAGCAGTGTCCTGCCCAAAGCCGGGCAGGAGAGGTCAACAGGTGACACGGTGAGAGGTGGAAGTAGGTAGTTAGTTTAGAAGGTATTATTTAAACTTAATAAGCTACAATTACACTGCTTGAACAGTAATCCCTTTGTTTTCCTCTGCTTTTTGCTGTCTTTTAGTGGGGGAAGGTTATTTTTTAATCTGTTGTGAGGGTGCTTGTACTTTTTAAAAATAAGATAAAGAGAGTTTTTTTCATACTTAAAATGCTTTCATGCAAAGTCTGTTAGCATTCTGTATTTCCCATCTGTGCCTGAACATTAATAAAATTAATTTGAAGCATCCTGATTAAAATGCAGAATCTTCTTTTTCCCTTTTTTCCTTCCATACAATACCTGAAACCATCTCTGCAGTCCCCTTAGCTGGCCTGGCCTTTTGTGGCCTTGGGTGAGATTTGTGCTGCCTGTTCCTTCTTACTCAGTTCAGTAGCTGGGAGCAGAACATGATCCCAATATTTCACTCAGCTCTGTTATACCAGTGCTGTAAGTTCTGGGGCAAATAATCTGTTTAAATGGATGTTTGGATCCAGTGTGAGTTTTAATAACTTGCCGTTTGTGTTTCAAGAGAAGAAGCTCCCACTGGTTTATGGTTGGATGTGAACCTGCTTTTTTTGTCTGTCCTGTTGGGAGCTGTGATGCTTGGTTCAAAGATCAGGTTGTTGTCACATGTCAAAAAGGACTTTTTTCCTTCTGTTTAATGGTTAATTTGTATTGTTTTATTCTTGGCATAGTGTGTTGTATGACCCAGCAGGAGGACTGCAAAGGGAAAGGCTGGGAGTGGCCTCCCAGCTGACAGCAGTGGGAAGCTGCCATTCCCCACAGGGCAGGTGCAGAGTGGGAAGTGAGATGCTTTTTGCTAAGGGGCAGAGGGGTTTTGCTGACAGAAGAGGTCTGGTAAGACTCAGGGAGATTTGCTGCATTATGTCTTTTCTTTCTGTTACCTGTGAGTTTTTTGACCCCTTTTAACTCACATCTTATAGGTCTTTGTTGTACCTGTTCCCATTTTCCTCTTCTCCTTATGCACCATTTTCAGCCCATTAATGAACCCAGTGTCACCCTGCTGTCCCTGGCAGGCCTGGTTGGCCCCTGCCCCACTCCAGGCAGCAGCTGGACATTGCTGGCAGTGCCATTCTCCCCTCCTGTTCTCCAGGCTTGGTTTCTCCTTCTGCCTTCCCTCTTCTCTCCACCCCAGCCTTTTGCCAATCAGTTCTCCTGGGTCTTGGATTTTCCAGGAACAGCCTAGGAACAGGCAAGCAACAGTAAACCCTTCTCTTCAGCACTGTCTGCTCTGTGCTTGGTTCTGAGCACTCAAGGATGGGTGGGTAAAAGCCCAAATCATTTCTCTGCATCTACATACCACTGAATGCTGGGCAACTTCAAATTCCTACACATTTGGCTGAGCAGTCTCCTAAGTATCCTCCCTGATGGACTAACTTCTTCTATCAGCTTTTTGTAGTGCTCCTTGTCCATTGGAGCTGAAAGCTGCACTAATTAAATGCATAACTAGATTACAGTATCACAGGTGTAGGTGTAGACGTAGTAATCTATAGAATTAACATACTCTGCTATGTTGCTGCCTCCAGCTCACAGAGTTAGTAGAGGAGTTCTGCCATCAGGAGTTCTTCAGCCCCTTCAATTAAGCAGTGATTAAAAGAATAAGCAAAATCCTCGGGATCTTAATTTTTGATGGTCAGGGTTGGTGGTTCTTCCTTTTTTTCTGCTGAGATCCTGATTTCTGTGTTAAGAGACTTGTTTCCAGTTTTAAATTTGCAGTTAAATAAGTGTATTGATGTTGGCATTTGCCTAATGATGTTTGAAAGTCAATCTACCAAAACACCTCCATGTTGTAGCATTTGAATCCCTGTGTGCTTGGGCAGAAAAGCAATTTGGGCCCTCAATTGCAAAAGTAAGTTTGAAGAAAAAGTAGCTGAAGCACAAACTTCTTTTTCTTTCTTTAAATGCTGAGATACAAGTAGATTTGTGCTTCCTTTGATGCTGTGTTGATGCCAATAACACGTAGGGGAGTGTGAGGATCCTCCTGCCCTGGTTGTGTGTTGTGTCATGGCTGTGGCAGGTGCCAGCAGCTCAAGTCTCTGCAGGTCAGGACAACTGAGCTTGTTCCAGAGAGAGATCCTTCTTTTGCACTCACTTGCTGTGTTTTGTTCTGGCAGGCGCAGTAAGTACAGCAAGGCAAAGCAAGAGGCAGATGAGGAGAAACACTTGAACCAAGGTAAAAGGCCCTGGTGCTTGGGGGTTTTGGTTTGGGTTATAAAACGTGGCTCATGTTCTGGTGCTCAGGAAATAGGGGATTGGATTCCCCTTGAGGAGAATAGGTTTCTGTTTTTCCCTCTTTCAAACATTCTGCTTTGAAATTTATTTACTCCAGTAACAGGGAAAATAGAAGTGTCTGGGTAAAATGTTGTGAGGGTACAGAGAGGAGAAGGGTTTATCAAGTTTTTCCATTGTTCCTTGCCACTGAAAGATACCTGTTCTTAGCCACTTGATTTCTAGGCAGGATTTTCCCCCACAACACTCTGCTAAAGCCGTTTCTGAATGGGCCAGAGGCAATCCTGCAGGAAAGGGAATGTGAACTTTGCTGCCTTTTTTCCAGCACTGAATCCTGTTGTTACTTCCATGTACCAAACCCAGGACCTGAGCTCAGAATTTCCTGGCTCCCATAGGAAAAAGGGATGTGTTTTAGTCTCACAGGTCCCTGACAGGTTATGCTAGTGATGGCAGTGATTTGTAAAGCTCATTAATTGGCGAAAGCCTGATTCTTTACATCAATAATGGGAAATATTAAATGTTTGCACTTTAAAATATTGTACTGGGGGGAAAAAAATACTTAAGTCCTTCCTTCCTTATCAGTCATTCCTGGCTTACAGTACATTTTTATTGTGCACTCTCTTTGCTGTTGTATATCATTAAGGCTTCAGTCTCATATGTTCTGTGTTCAGCAGCATGTAGATCAGTGACTTCAAATAAAACATTTCTGCCTTGCAGGTGTTAGAACATATGTGGATCCTTTTACATATGAGGATCCAAACCAAGCTGTGAGGGAATTTGCCAAAGAAATTGATGCCTCCTGCATAAAGATTGAAAAAGTTATTGGTGTGGGTAAGTGCCAGAACTTTTGCATTTTTTTCTGTAAATATACTTTTAAGTTTGCTTTTAGGGAATGTGTGATCCTATGATTTTTGTATGACAGTTCTCCCAAAAGTACTGACATAACAGTTTGACAACACAAGTGCATGCTTCAGGCTCGTGACCATGGATTCTTGTGCCTTTTTCTTTAAGGGGAGTTCGGTGAAGTGTGCAGTGGACGTCTCAAGGTGCCCGGAAAAAGAGAGATCTGTGTTGCTATCAAGACTCTAAAAGCTGGTTACACTGATAAACAAAGGAGAGACTTCCTGAGTGAGGCCAGTATCATGGGACAATTTGACCACCCCAATATCATCCACTTGGAAGGTGTAGTTACTAAATGTAAGTAGGTCATTTTCATGACAAGTCCAATTTAGAAGTCACTGAGAAATTAAGTCTGTATGGTGTGTGCTGGCTTTTTTTTTCCTCCTTCTTACCCTCTTTCCTGTAAAATGACAGATGGAACAGATCCACTGATAGCTAATAGGAGGAAATCAGTGCAGGACAAGTCATTAATCTTGTTGTCAGCTATAAATGGGTTTACGGTTTCAACTGATATTCTATCTGTAGGCAGCTTGTACAAGATTTTGTAGAGGGAATTAATACTGCAGGGGTTGGCTTTTTTTTTTTATCCCTTCTTGCTATGCCAAGCAGGCATCTTTCACATCTTTGCTAGACTGAGATGATTGTTACAGGATAGGCAAAAGCAGATGGTGAGCGAAGAATTCAAAATGATGGGGGAAAAACACCAAAACAAAACTACACAGTCGTATGTTTGAAATACAAAGCACAGATGTAAGGAGCAAGCCTTTGAAATGAAGGAAGCTATTTCAGTGTGAAACTTGCTTATTTGTTTTCTCTGATTTACAGGTGTGATAATTTCACTCTGCAGAATTTACCTGGACGACCTTTTTGTTTGCTTTGTTTGGGGTTTTTTAAGTCTGACTGTGCTTTAGAGAGTGATAATGCTTGCTGGGTGCTGTCTCTAGGCTAGAGCTGGAAATGCACCTGTGAGACACCAGTGCTTGGGTCTGAGCTGAAAGGTGCCACTGCCATGGTGTGGGTGTTGTCTCTGCCCAGCTGCCCTGGGCAGCATGGTGGCAAAGCCTGGCTCTCATTGCTAATCCTAAAAGACTCCCTGGGTGTTGGGGCTCATGCCCAGGGTAGCATAGAAAGCAGGCAGTGAGCTGCTGTCAGAGTGGGCTTTGTGAAGCTCACCTTCTGCAGCATGAGGAACATGAATGCAGGGTATTAATAGTGGGAGCAATTAAAATTTGAGATGGATGAAAAGTTAAAAAGTAAAATATCATTAGAAGAACAAAGTACCTCTCATAAAAGGTTATCAAAACCATCAGTTCCACTGTAAAACTCTGTCCCTCTTGAATGTCAGTGAGAGCTGATACTTACTCTGCCACTTTTGTGCCTGGAAATCTTACCCCTGCTCATTTGTGTTGCTGTCGCCTGCTCTGCCTTCTCTCAACAGTTGAAAATGGCTCATACAGTGTGTGGCAGTTTGCTTTTAAAGGCAAAGAGCAGTTTGGACTAATTTTGGCCATCCTTACTGAGAGCCTCCCTCAAAACTAAAATTAAAATACAGTACTCTGTTTAAATTTGGAAGGTCTGAGTGTCTCTCTCTGTGATTGTTATAACAAAGGGGAGGAGGGCTGTGATCAGGCCACGGTGTTTGCCTCAGACAGAGATTCTTTTAGCACCTCAGTAAAAGAAAGACAACAGGGGAATCTTTGTGTTGCAATCCCACTGAGGCTGGAAGCCCCTGAGCTGCTACAGCTCCACTTATAAATGGCCGTAGGCATTTGCATAATGCAGTTGTCAGTGAATTAAAATGATTGGGAATTTTCTCCGAGGGAGGAGGTGGCAGCTGACCTGGCAGTGCCCCGTTCCTGGCTCCCAGTAAGTGATGCTCCAGCAGCAACACGGCTCCCTTACTGCCAGCTGCACTCCTGGGGAAACAGGGCTACTTAAGAACACATTTATCTCCATTTCTCCATAGGTTTTCTGAATGCTGTGATAAATGGATGCATTTAATAAACTGAAAATTAAAATGTGAGATAAATAGTGGTATAGATGGGGGTTGAGAGAGGCAGCAAAAAACCATGAATAAATTATTGGCTGCTAGTCAAGTACTTTAATAATTGACTCGCTGATGGTAACTTCTCCCTCCTGTCTCTATCCCCCCTCCCCTGCTAAAGAAGTGCCTGAGTAATGAAATTACATGTTAATGCACTGAAAGAGTCTTCCTTTTTTCCCTTCTACGTTGACATAGTATCTTTTGATTGAAGAAGGTTAATTAATACTCATTTAGCTGTATTTGTTCAGTGGAAGGGTGGCCGTCGCTGTTGCAAAGCATAAATGACACAGTGCCATATGCAGATTTGGTTGAAGTTTTCCCCCTTTCTACTCTAGAAATGCTCTTTCTAGCATTTCTAAAGAATGCTTTCAAAGGCGAATTAGAGGCAGGATGATGTTTTATCACATCCTTTTACTTAAGGATGTGCTCAGCCAAGGTCACTCAGCCCTTCATCCAGAGCAGTTTGCTTTATGCAATACCATTGCTTCTCTGCAACATTCAGTAATGGCATTTCACAGGCATGCTAGCTTGCATGGGGCCAAACCAGTAATAATTTGGATACCAGCAGGGAAGGGAAGTAAAAGCAGGAGTAGTAAAAGGCCTGTAAAGGATAGGTTGGGACCGGAAAGGTGAAATAAGTAATGATGAGTGAAATAAGTTACGTCTCGCACATTGATGTTGGCCTAAGTGAAATGTAGTAAAATGTTCCTACAGTCAGTCCCTATAGCATATGGTTTTCTAATTAGAAAAAGGTTACTTCAGAACCAGAAATCCCTGATAAATGAAGAGAAAAGAATCTTGGTGAAAGATGCACTGAGGTAGAAACTATTAGGGGAACGTTAAATGCTGCAACATTTCACGGTAGGGTAATTTTTAGAAATGGTTGTTCTGGAGCAGATCCTTGCTGGTGACAGAAACAAGGAGAAATTAAGTAGTTCTGATACCTCCCATGCAAAGATGCAGTTGAGTTGTCTACAGTCTGGGCGACCTGGCCTTTGTATCCTTCTTTCCCTATGATGTTCCCATATTCAGACCTGCTCCAAGAAGGAAAAACTGAGTTTCTCTGGGACATCATCTTTTATTTAGGAAGAAAACTATAGTTCCTGTAGGTAAAGCATGAGAGAGGAAGGTTTGCCTTGCCAGACAGCACTGATTGTCAGGTGCTCTTCCTGACAGTGCTCATCTTGGGACTGGGCTTTTGCCATTCAACCTTTGATGAGTTACTTCTCTGCTTCTGCCATTGCTCTTTTGAGATCTTGTCAGACCTATTTCTACAAATACCTGCATGTCAAATATGCAGTAGGATTTAACTCCATTAAACAATTAGTGTTCCTTGCATGCACCTAAGTGTTCTCAGTTTCAACACTGTATGACCTTTATAAGACTCTTAAAGACACCATCAAGCATTATTTGTGTATTTGCTGTTGTTTTAGGCAGGAGAGTGCCTGGAAAGCATCCCCTTGTCTGTATCATTGCATTTCTCCTCAGGTTGCCCAGCTTGGCCCCTGTTGCAGCATGAGGTGCTGGGTGCTGCTGAGCTCTGTGCCTGTGTGTGACACAGGGCTCTGAATCATTTGGCCCCTGGCTGACTTCAGGAGGCAAATGGCTTTGGCTCATTTATAAATAACGAGAGAAACACAGAATACAAATTCGGGGCAGAGAAGGTTGAAAGGAGCAGCCTGCATTTTTCATTCTTGAATCCAGTTGTCTTGGAATACCTTGTAGCTCCTGGCAGCTTCCAGCTTGCCTAAAGCATTGATCTTTCAAAAAAGACAGACAGACCAAAGCATTCACGAGTTTAATTTTCTGCTCTGTAAACAATATATAATACTAAAGATTTTTGTCAGGTTTGGACAGATCTTTGTTTCTTAGTTCTCAATTATCAATTCACATATTCCTTAGGGACCAGGAGCCACTTTAGTTAAAGACCTTGTCAATGAGTCAACCAAAGGGTTAACCTTCCAAATGAGCCCATTAAATGTTTCTGTCCTGTAATATTTCATCTCTTGCTTCCCACAGCTGAGGCATAAGCTTGGTGCGTTTCAAATTAAATTAGATTGTGTAAGCCAGGTGTCTTGGCAGTAAAATCATGTGCAAGCCATTTTTATCCCATTAACATTGGTGTTCATCAAGGAATTGTGTTTTTCTTTCTGCACACTCTAGGTAAACCAGTAATGATCATAACTGAGTACATGGAGAATGGCTCCTTGGATGCCTTCCTCAGGGTAGGTGATTTCTTCAAAAGCTAAGAAGATTTTAGACTGGGAAACCTTTTCTTTTTATTTTCTTTTCTCTTCAAAAGATATTGAAACTTGCACAGTTTTAAAGAAATTATGTTTGTACTTGGGAAATTCTATTTTCTGGTGTTGCTTCTATCGAAAACCAGAATAAATATAAAGCAGAAGAATATAAAATAAATTAATTTTTTAAATAGCAGAATGTTAAATAATCCATGTTTAATGTGAACAGTTCTGACTTGCTCCATTTTTGAAAGCATTGCAGTGCTGTAGACTCATTAAAATCAGATTCATTGCAAACAGGATACTGCATCACTGAAAGCTGATGAACCTCTGGGTTTTTGCTTTACTGGTGAATTATAGACACTGGCGAGGAGAGCGAGGAAATAGCATTGCATTTTATTGGAGAGAAGATGGGAATCCGCAGCTCTGCTCTTTGCCAATTTCAGCAGCGGCAATAATGTAGCTTTTAGCTTAATGCTCCGTGATTTTGCTCCTTTCCCCATATGCAGAAGAATGATGGCAGATTCACAGTCATCCAGTTGGTGGGGATGCTGCGTGGCATCGGCTCAGGGATGAAGTACCTGTCTGACATGAGCTACGTGCACCGGGACCTCGCCGCTCGCAACATTCTGGTCAACAGCAACCTGGTCTGCAAAGTGTCTGACTTCGGCATGTCCCGGGTGCTGGAGGACGACCCTGAGGCAGCTTACACCACACGGGTAAGGAGGGAAGGAAAATGGCCATGTTGTCGTGCCTGCATGTTGGTTTTGTCTGACTGTGTGGGAGGTGTCAGTGGTTTGTTTTAAAATAGTCTCAGTCACAAGTGGAAACCTAAATCACAACCTAAAAGTAAACATTGGCCCAAGCTCCCTAGCTCCTATAAATTGATGTGCTGTTGCTGCTACAGCAGTGGCCACAGCAGTATTTCTTTTCTGGGACGTGACCCACGTATTCCTCTTGTTCCTTCATCATGATACAGCATGTGTCAGGAATCTGATGCCAGAAATTAGAGCCTGGTCTTCTGCTCCTTCTGTTATCTACAAACATGGTTTCCACGTGGCTGCTCATACTCACGTTTGATAAAAAAGGTGCGCACATGCCACAAAAAAATTAAAAATATGTATCCACTTTTTCCCATCACAAAGCCAGTCATAAATTTGACCTAAATGATTTGAAATGCGAAAAATGTTAGGCCTGCATTCCCATTTTTTGTTTCTTTCCCATTTTATCTATATTTCAGCATCCCACTGTTAGGTAATTCTGCTAAAGCCATTTTAATATGCTGCACAAGGAATAGGGTTAATGCAAGTATTCTGGCCACAAAACAACATCCCAGCCATTACCAGCCATTGTACCAATACCTCTGATATCAACATGCACCTAAAGAGAAAAATGTCGGTTTATAAAGTCCCCTTTTTTAATTGCTTCTTTTCTTCGTTTTTAAATATCTGCCATTCTCCATCTGTTCTCCCTAGTGCTGAGTTTGTTTGCAGCACTCAGATCTTGCTGTTTAATCCCAACACTCATCCTTTAATGGATTCAGAGCTCATTACAGGGAAGGATAGACTCCTGTAGTATTAAATGCTGGCCAGCCTTGGTATCTCTCACTCATAAGGGTGGCAAGCAGAAGAAGCAGAAGCAGAGGTCTGAAAAGCTGTATTCAGGGAAATCAGAGTTTAGACAAGCACACAAGGGCAAGACAGAAATGACTGAAGTGCTTCTCTTTGAATTTAGCAAGTGAAAATATGGTATTGTTGGCTCTCAGGAGTAAACTAGAGAGAGTCAATGACATTTGCTTTACAGTCATTGTCTTCATTTGGTATCAGTAATGAAGGATCAGGGATATTTGGATTAACTCCACTGTGCTCAAGCAGCTAAATATAAAGAGCTTATTGACAATTTTTAGAGTGACAACCATGTATAAACAATGTCAGTGCATCTGTGTCTGAAAGGAGGAATAAAGCTTTTGCATAACTAGAGAGGCTGCAATAGAATACATTTTTTAAAGCAACATTTTTAAAGAAAATGATGAGTTCTGCTCCTGTTAGTAACTCATTAAAGTGAGAGCATCTTGTAGTCACCAAGGCACATATTGCCACAACCTGATTCACAAAGGCCTGATGCAAAGGCTGAAGCAGCCAGGGGAAGGACCCCTTTTGATTTCCTTTGGCTTTGGAACCAGTCCATATTAAACACTTGAGAGATATAGTAGAACAATATACTACTAAGTATGCACACACTGCACTCAGTTATGGATAAAAGCTATCTAGGAGATGGCTGGGAAAAAAACGACCAAAATAAACTTAATCAAAGAAGCATAAAAGCAAATGAAAAAAATCCAAAAACCTTTGTTCAGCTTAAGTCATTCCCCAGATGGAACTGCAGGAAACCAAAAGCTCAATTAAAAACACCTTGCATATTAGCATAAACAAAAGGAGAAATCTCTGGCCTGGGATCACTCAGCTAAGGCAAAATCAGATAAACAGGATGGAGTGAGTTCCTTTTTAAACAGTGTAGGACCTCAGTGGCCCAAATCAGATGGCCAAGTGTTTTTATTTGTTTAAAAAAGTATTGTAAGAAGAGGCAGATTTCTCCAACAGCTATCAAAAGCAGTCTTGTACCCTGGTTTGGGGTTGAACTCATCCTCCAGGGTCTGGGAGAGCCCAGAGGCTGGCTTGCCTTCTCAGATCTCTGGTAGGAGTTGGGATATTGCCCATGGGAAACACCACTGTATCCATAAATCTTCCCAGTTTATCCTCTCTTTATTTTACCTTTTTGAAAAGCAAAATGTTTATAATCCCATTTTTTGTGAAACAGGCCAAACAGGTCAGACAGGCAAGCAAGGAAATAGTAATTAACAGCATGTACTTATTTGTTTTGTCAACTAAATCTCTAATATATACTTTGTAAAACCCCTGGCTTGTTCTCAGGCTTCAGCATAGCCCAAAGCAGAGATCTCTTGGAGGGCTGATAAAAATACATTTAACAATGTACTGGTTCTCCTCCTCGTGCCTAAAGCAAGCAGATGGGCAGCATTGCCTCCTGGCTGGATCTGACAGCTTTATGGCAAGCAGCAGAGAAAGTGGCTGCGTTTTTCAGAAGGGTTCCAGAGCTGTACACAAAAAACCATTTTGTACTTCGAATACCTAGAACAGTGTCAGCCACACACAGCACTGCCTTGCCTCACCAGCCTGTGGTTCCTTCCCTTGGTGGCAGGGTGGCAAGATCCCCATCAGGTGGACTGCTCCCGAGGCCATCGCCTACCGCAAGTTCACCTCGGCCAGCGACGTCTGGAGCTACGGCATCGTCATGTGGGAGGTGATGTCCTACGGGGAAAGACCTTACTGGGACATGTCCAACCAGGATGTGAGTGTCCTTCTGAGCTTCCCCTGCCTTTCCCCTCCCCATGCCTTCATCTTTGTTCTTAGATGTCTGCTGATGTGTTTCTGTGGCAATCGCTATGTAGCTGTAAGATGTTTATTGCAGGCTTTTCAAAGGATACCATGGGTGGTAGACTCCTGTTTTCGCAGAGAACCTCTCTGGAACTAAAGTTCCTTGAGTACTTCAAGCTTTGTCTAAGCTCACAGAATAGGGGATTCTCAAGTTAGGGTCTATATGTAAAAAAAATAGCAATTAAATAAAAATGGAGGAAAGGCAAATTAATATATTTAGACTGTCATATAGTAATACTGTCAAGAGAAGGAAAATTTGAATGCTCATATTATATCTTGAGTTTACTGAATATCTTTAAGAGAAAAACACTTGAATTTGATTTGGCTTCCTATTGGTAGTTAATTCTTGAAGCTCCACTATAACTCCTATAACTTTCTCCAGTATAATGTTTATAACTCTTCCAGGTGATTTTATTTCTTGTAGGATATCTAAATCAACACATAGGAAATCCAATTCTGATAATCAGTCTTGTGACAATGGCATAGCTGCCCCCTGAGGGCATTAAAAAGCAGCTTTTGTAAATGACCATTCTTAAATTATGCATGTGCTGTTTAACTGTACCATCTGGACTACTTCAGTGTGTTCCAAGAGGGACTGTGCACAATGGCTGCTGTTCCAGAAGAGTATTTAATAATAATGCTAATAAGAGCTTTTGCTAATAGAATTTTTATTAAATGGGAAAAAAAATCCCACTGAAAATGAGGCCTAGATTATCCGTAATTCTTTTCCCAGGGGATTTACAAGCAAGTAAGGGAAGAAGAAAATGGTAATCTGAATATACAGCCATGGGAGTGGTTAAGGCATTTTACAAGTCATCTGCTTTCTTGTGTAGAGCTGAACGTTTTCAAAGAGTGTCTAGATGTGGATGGCATTTAATCTAAATAGGGGATATAATTTTAATTTCCTTCTGATGTGAAATGTCTCTTCTGGCACCCAATCTTGCCTTCCTTTTGCTAACAGGAAGTCATCAAGACTTAGCAAGAAAATAAAACACCAGATGTGTCTCGGTTATATCAGGCGTGTCTGCACAGCGCAGTGGAGCTCACTGCAACAAACAGCTGCTTTTATTAGAGCTGTTTATGCTGGGCTGGTGTTCACTGAGACTGTGCCCTGCTAGGCCACGGTGAAAAGCTGGCTTGAACAAGACAGGGAAAGCCAATATTGCTGTCTGTGCACACTCTTTACAGTCCATAGCATAGACATATCTTTTTTTCTTCCTTAATGATGACAAGAGCAGTTCCTCTCACAACAAAGCAGAAGTAGATTTCAAATTATACTCATTGTCTGTTGAATCAAGAGAAATCAAAAGGATCTTCATACTTTCTGGAGGAGTGAGAGCCACTTTATTTGTGGTCACTGAATAGCTGCTAATAATGCAAGCATATCCCTCACCTTGTCCTCCCAGTGGATTTTAGCCACTAATTGGACAAGTCCAGAAGGAGAGAATTTAGTGCAACTCAGTCTCTGAGCACTCTATAGCCTCATGGTGACTCCTGCCAGCAGTGTCATATTGATTAATTCAGATCTGAAGGCTCCTGGGTCATGTCCCTGTCATGTCAGAATTGAGTTCTGGTTGTGTCCCATTCTCCTGAGAGAGCCAAGAAGCCATTAGAGCCTCTGGAGTGCCATTTAGAGGGTTTGAAGTGATTTCAGTCTGAGTTTCTCTGGGTTCTGTTGAATATGAAATACTTAACTTAAGATGTGTTGGGCTTTTGTAAAGCTGCACAAAAGGGTTCCCATCTCTGCATTTGTTGGCTCAGAGCATACAGCAGTGAGAGAACAGGTTCTCTGCAAGACCTCTCTTACTGACAGAGATATGAGCTGGCCCAGGAGGACAGGGGCAAGGGAGTGATCTGCTGTACCTTAAAAATGATGGGGAAAATACAGTCTCAACATAGTGCATCTGAAACTGACTGATAATAAAGACTTGCTGTAGAGCTGTTGCTTCTCCAGCCCTCTGTCCAACGAGGCTAGTTGCTTATTTCTAACCAGGGCTCTTCTGTCATCTCTGTATCCCATGTGTTTTTTTGTGACAAATTGCCCTGCTGTATCTGATATCTGCTCTGGGTACACTTTCAGTTTTGAGTTGCTGAGGAGAAATGACAGTTCTGAGACCACCTCAGCTGTCTGAGTCCAAGTGCAATTTTCCATGTTGCATCACTTAACTGGGGTTTGTCACCGTAGTCTGGACGGCCCTAGGATAAACGGTGCTCAGCTGGTGGACTGAGCAGGGTGTGATGTTCTCTGGTGTGTTCCTAACTGTGCCGTTTGCAGGTGATCAAAGCCATCGAGGAGGGGTACCGGCTGCCCCCGCCCATGGACTGCCCCATCGCCCTGCACCAGCTGATGCTGGACTGCTGGCAGAAGGAGCGCAGCGACCGGCCCAAGTTCGGGCAGATCGTCAACATGCTGGACAAGCTCATCCGCAACCCCAACAGCCTGAAGAGGACAGGCAGCGAGAGCTCCAGGTCAGCCCTGCTCTGTCACCCACCAGGGAGCACAGGGGAGGTGACACACACGGGGTGCAGGTGACACACACAGAGTGCAGGTGACAGGCAGGTACAGGTGGCACACAGCTCCCAGGGCCAGCCTGCACAGCCACACTGCTCTGCGTGGGTGAGCACAGGGCTCTGCTGGCTCCGTGTGGCCCCCGAGGCACCCAGGCTCGCCAGCAGGAAAGGGGAGTGAGCAGCGTTGCTGCTGGATCACAGCAACACTGAGTGAGTTCCCAGCACAGCCTTAAGCATGTCCTGACTCAGGCAAGCTCTATTGAAAATCCAAGTTTGCTGCTTCTTTCCCCTTCTCCCCCACCGGTGAAAGGGCTTGAGTGGGTAGGGTCACCTCAATCAGTGCAGGTAACAGGAGTGATGTGGTTTTCTGCAGGAAAAGCACATCATCAGGTTTTATAAACCCTAAGATTTGTGTAGGATTTGCAAATGAGCGTTGCAGCATTCCAGCCAACGCCTCGCGGGCATTGGGAAGGTGTGGATTAATTTTTATGTGAATTTGAATTTAATTTTGTGGAAAGCCAGTTTCATGTCTCCACCGATCCCGCATTACATTTGTTTTGTTTGCTAAGCATGGTGTACCAGGTACGTGCAAGAGAAGTGCAGCAGGAAGGAAAACTCCCAGAGTTGTAGGGTAAAACCAAAATAGCTTTGTTGGGACAGATCAGCAGTTTGTGTAAGCTGGTGAAACACTGCTGAAGTAATAGGAGCTTTACTGATCTCTGCCAGCTTTGGTCCATTTTTTCCAAATGTCTCTGCTTTGTCAGGTAGATTTGCTTACAGCAAATATGGGGAATAAGTTTAAAAGAAACAAGGAAGATAATAGGAAAATGTTTTAATGTTTTTTAGTAGGAGGAAAGGTACAAAAATATGTATCAGACAATGCAAAATTAAGTTTCTTGAATCAGTGGGGGAGTAACAGAGATTCTGTCTCAGCCTCCAACAGAACAACGTCCTTTTTTAAACTTGTATGTCCCTTTGTGAGTCTTGCTTACAATGGGACATACAAGCAAGAGGGATCATTAACCCTGTGAGGCCACTATCACCACCTCTTCCAGATTGCCCTAATTGCACTGGGACCCTGGCAAAAATGTATCCTCCCTCGCGGCTTAAATAATTTACGTGGTGAGAATCACAGTATGATCTGCTGTGATAATTTGGTTGAGGAATCCAGGAGTATGAACTCCTCCATTTTGCTTTCTTTTCAATTTAGAGGTGGAATGTATCCTCCCTTGTGGCTTAAATAATTTACGTGATGAGAATCACAGTATGAGTATGATCTGCTGTGATAATTTGGTTGAGGAATCCAGGAGTATGAACTCCTCCATTTTGCTTTCTTTTCAATTTAGAGGTGCTCTTTGAAATATATAGGTTTTCCAATAATTAATAACCTGTTCAAGGTCATTCTGTGAGTGTGTGTTTATGTAAGTTAACAGCCCATTCAAGGTCATTTCACATTCATGGCTGTTTAGGAATATTTTTTTGTCTTCAGAATAGGAATTTCAAATATGCATATAACATTATTAATATATGACTTTATACATGAAGCATAATTATATATAAATAGGTTATCATCATTGGTCTTGTGTTAGATAATGCAGTAAAAGAGTTGAACCAAGTATTGCCAGCATGTACTCAATGCCTGAGGCAAGACCTAACCATGCTATTGCACACCTAGTCTTTGATGATGTGCATTTTCAAATAAATTGCTAAATGATAATTGTTTTGATTAGATAGATAACAGTAATTTATGGTGCTTTAATGAAACTGTGACTTATGATATACATGAAATAGTAAATGCAATATTCATAAGAGAAGAAAATGTTGTAAAAATAATTATTGGCAAAACTGTGCAAGGCAAAATGAGAAGCACATTCCACAGTGCAAACAAAGATCAAAGCTTGTGTGATTCCCACCACTCCTGGCACACACTCGGTCAGGAATGGATTGATTAAAGAGGGGATTAACTCCCTGCTGTCCTGAGTTTGATTGAATGCACTGAGCAGACCTGGCTAGAAACAGGAGTTATCTGAACCTGCCCAGAGTTTTACCCTCCAAACCAGTCTGGCAGGGTGTGAGCTCCCAGTTCTTTGCACATACTTCAGCAGTGTTTCTATAGCTGCTGAGCTGAGGTCTGACACATGCAGGGTTGGCAAGGTCTGGCATTGCTGCCCATGAGATACAGACCCAGCAGGCCAAATGCCTTCCAGCATCACCATCTTCTTTGTTTTGGGGAGTAAAAGCATTTTCTGTGAACTTGGTTGTATCTGAGATGGAAATCATAAGCTATATTGTGGTTCAAATTAGATCGCAAACCAAAAATAGAAACCTCAGGTGAAATTCATTCTTAGTAAAAATTGGCCCATTCCTTTGCATCTTGCTCAGTTTTGATCTGAGTTGATGTGCAGACCCACCAGTTTCTTTGGGTGCAGCCTCTTGCCCTTGCTTTCCCTCATCATTGAGGTTAATTGTTGCAGAGACCAAACTTTGGTTTGTGGTTCGTGATCCAGCTGACATTATTTCTCTGTCCTTTCACTGTTTGGCATCCAGACCTAGCACAGCCCTGCTGGATCCCAGCTCCCCCGAGTTCTCGGCGGTTGTTTCTGTCAGTGACTGGCTCCAAGCCATGAAAATGGAGCGATACAAGGATAACTTCACAGCTGCTGGCTATACCACCCTAGAGGCTGTGGTGCATATGAACCAGGAGTAAGTACTCAGCGATATAACAAAAAAACTGGTAAATCTGGATTTAATCAGCCTCTCTTGCTTTGTGCTGCATATCATTACACTCATTAAAGGAATGGAATGCCTTTCATTTGGATGGAGGATAACTTTAAAATGCCTCCACAATGCCTCTACTTATTTAATTAAACATTTCTGTACATCTGCTTTTGCTAATGCTGCTGGTGGTTGACTCTTAATATTTTTCTCCGCACCAGCATCTGATCCACCATTCTCAGCCCCTTGTTGTTCTCTTGCCTTCCACAGGGACCTGGCCAGGATCGGGATCACGGCCCTGGCACACCAGAACAAGATCCTGAGCAGTGTCCAAGCGATGCGCACCCAAATGCAACAGATGCACGGCAGGATGGTTCCCGTCTGAGCCAGCACTGAATAAACTCAAAACTCTTGAAATTAGTTTACCTCATCCATGCACTTTAATTGAAGAACTGCACTTTTTTTACTTCGTCTCCTCGCCCGTTGAAATCAAGATCTGCAGCATTGCTTGATGTACAGATTGCGGAACCCGAGCGTGTGTGTTGGGAGGGGGGCCTCCAGAAATAACGAGCCGTCATTTGAAACCAGACCTGGAACAAATGGTTTCTTGGAACATACTTCTCTGTTGATCAATGATATGTAAAATACATGTATCTATATAAATATAAAGTCACATTCGAGTTTTGATGCTATGTTTGCTGCCAGATACTGTGCTTAAGAAACAACAGCATTACTTTCCTTCTCCCTGTGACCTGTAGGATTACAACCATAGTGTTTTATTTGTGGGTGAAACCACCGTTGTGTATCTTTCACTGGAATGAAGAATCTGCCCTAGGATATTCTTTGCAGACTTGATGCATCACTAACACCTTCAAAAACCTCAGTGAGAATATCATGTGGCTAATCAGTGCCTGCCAATTAGTGATCTACTCGTTTATGGGCTTGAAATGTGAAGTGACCCACCTTGTGGATTACTGGGCCAAACTGGACTTCTGGAGAGGTTCTTCTTGGCTGTTGTGCTGTGCTGAAGCCTGCCATTGAAAGACTTTTGTGACCATCTTGCCAGTAGTCAGCTGTGACAATCGTGGCTGTGGAGCTTTCAGACTTCTTTTCTCTTTCAAGGAACTTACTCCCTTTGCCTCACGGAAGGTCAGTGGAAGTACTGTGTCCAACATATTCATGGTGCTTTATTTTGTAAGCTGTGCTAGGATTTCATCACTGTTGGGGGAAAATAAAAACTGCTGTGGTATGTGTTATTTGGGGTTCCCACCTGGTTTGTAAGAATCTGTGCTGGTTTCCCAGACTAATTGCTGAGCCTTTCCCATTGTTTGCTTTATTTGATGTCAGTGAAAATTGCACTATCTCAAATTGCTCTCAGGCTGTTGCCTGGTAGGGTGTGCAGACAAGGTGTAGGAGTGTCTTGGGGCTCAGCTCAGTGCTGAGAGCTTGACCTCACTTCACACTGATAGCAGTAGGGATGCCATTATGCTGTGGTTGGAAAAACTCAACATGAATGGATGCCACAGTGTAAAGTACAAATAGTCATAAATGCACCGAGAAGAACCAAAGACTTTTCCTGCATTCTCATGAACAGCAGTAAAAGCAATATTTGGGTTTTAGAAAAATGGGTTTCAGTTGTGGTGTCAGTGGTTTTATGGGAAAGGGAGCAAAAAAAATGGGATAGAGCATGCAGCCTTGCAGGTTTTGTGCAGTTTGGGTGTCAGGCAGGTTAACAGCTCATGCACTGTGATCCTGTTGGATCAGTTGTGGGAACCAAAATCCACTTTGAAAACCAGCCCTGTAGGGTGAGTATCTGGGATTATCAGGGCAGCTGTGGGTGTGTGCCAGGTGCAGACTGCACAGCTGGGGCCTGACACCCCTCTGCAGGTATGGAAGGAAGGGTAAGGTAAGAGGGAGCATGGAAAAGCTGCCCTCTGCCTCCTCCAGGGAATGGGTAGGAGTTGAGTGACTGAAAGCGTGTCCTGGCTTGCTAGGTGGAGGAGACTGCTTTGGCAATGTGGTTGTCCTCAGCAGGTCACACAGGATAAAGCTTTCTCCAGTAAAGCTCTGAACACACTGAGGCTTGAATTTATTTGTCATGAAGCTTTTATTACTCTTTTTGAACAGAGTATGTAAGTTAGATTCCTTTAAAGTCCTTCTGAGGACCAAAGTGATGAGATGACCTTAGAAAAAAGACGGGCCACTTATTCTGTGCTGAGCAGGAGGAGGATTTTCATGACATGTCCTTTAGAACTGACATTGCATTTCAGCTGTGCCAGGCACAATGTCAGAAAGGTGAGATTTATCGTTTAATGGCACTAAGACTGGTTCTTTAGTCTATAATATTTTGGTCCTATTCCACACCTGACAGCAAATTCAGAAATGATTTAGTGGCTTTATGGGTCAAACTTTCTTAATAATTGAGTTTATCCTAAATCCAAAACAGTTCACTCAGTTGGACAAATCACACATACTGTATTGTCACTCACATCACTTTTTTGTCACTTTTAACAATAACTTGCTGATTTTAACCACTAACTCTCCCTCACTCCCAACTCTCTCAGAGAACAACTTGTTCTGAATATGAGATGCTAAATTTGGATCCTGTCAAGTCATGACAGCTCAGTATAAACTGTTCTGCAGTATTACTTATAAAAGCTTTTCCATTTCAAGAAATTTAAGATTTCTTTAAAAAAATCTACTTAAACCAGCATGTTTTAGTGTCACTTTGCCAGGCAACATAAGAAGTAGTTACTCATTTTAAAGACCTGACATTTGTACTTTCAGCAGGAAAAATTCTTCTGCCTCTCAAGTGCAGAGATGCTTGAAGTTTCCTTGCTGTAAATCTGTTGCGTTCTGTTGAGATCATCTTTTTTATCTAAAACCAAAATACACCCAATTTTCTGGCCAGTTTGTTAAATTGCTGTCTTGGAGTCTAGTAGTGGTAATTCAAAACAGTGCAATATTTTCCACACAAAATGGAAAACTGTGTCCCTATAGAATGAAAACTGTGAAGGCAGCTCAGATGCTGGGTTTTCAGCACTGCCACTGGTGGTTGTGTTTCCTGTGAGATAAAATATGGCCAAGAAGGGGCATCCACTGGAATGTGATTTTAGCTTGAAGAGAGCAGATGGAGGAAGGAAAAAAAAGGTGGCCCATGTAAATAAAGATAGAAAGATAGATTGGTTGGTTGCATATCTGTATGTAAGGCATGCCATGGAAGCAAGGCTTTGGAATAGTGTGAGGGAAGGATGAAGAACAGGGAAGGCAAATGGTTCCTGCCCTTTGAGCCCTGCCATTTGGGCAGGTCTGGGTGTCTATCTTGGAGCCTGTGGTTTAATATATTTAATTTGGGTTCTCTTTTCAGGCAGGGAAATGGATTTTGCTTTCACAGCCTCGTAGCCCGTCCTGTTGATCACATTGACCACGGAGGAACACAGAGCAGACATGAAGCCTTCTGGACCCACAGTTGCGTCTTCCAAAGCACTGATTCTGGAAAACACATGCTGAACAGTCATCAGTCCCTGAAGAGAGTGTGACTTTTACTTTCTCTTTTTTTTTCCTGGGCCACCCACTCCGTTGTTTTTCTTCACTGAGCGATAACTAACTCGTTAAGACTCAGCACCCAGTTGTCACTTGAGGAATGTACTGTGTCAAAGCCCTGCAGACTTCTGGATTTTGATTTTCCTCCTCTTCTGCTTTCTCTGCTTACCTTTGGTTTTATTTATATATTTTGTTGTTGACTCTCCTCATTCCCCTGGCTGTCACCGCTGCATCCCGGACGAATGAAGGTGACAGAGCACTACACATCTTACCATGGACACCAGGCCAGGTGCCACAGCAAAGAACCCAGTTCCTGTGAGCTGCCTGTGTACATTGCTGAAGTGACATTTTACACTAAAGGTGCCATTGCAGTGATATAAATATATTTTTTTCCTTGAATGGATAATGGATTATTATCTCCTCCGGAAGGTGCGTACGTGTGGTTGTGTGCGTGTGTCGGCGTGCAAGTCACCTCGTGTGTAGAACTGCCTGTGAATGTGCCCCAGACACCTCTGTCCTGAGAGAACAGGCTGAGAGCTCATGTCTGAAATGATAGCAAGAACACACACATTAAGAAAGTGTTGCAATTTCTGTATCTGTAAGTGTATTTTTTAGCTGCCACACTAACGTTGTTGAGTAGTTCTGCAGCCTGAAACAGGGGCAATTTCCAGTTAGTTTTGGAGTAATGGATGCAGGATCTAAAGGGTGCTAAAGGTTTTTGTTAAGTGTTTATTCGTACTAGTGCCCTGCTCATGACCAAGAAGGACCAGTTTCTCAGTGGCAAGGTGGTGGAGGCAACACCTGCATCTCCATCCACTGGTAATCCTGAACTGAATTCTTACGTAGCCTTTTTTATCTGCAAAAATAGGATTTTAAAGACTTGTTGAATGCTAGCAAATATATGCAGTTCTTCCATTCACAGAAGCACCTTGCTCTCTGTGCAACGTAATAATCAGAACACTTCCCTGGTTCCCAGCACAGATAAGGAACAAAAATGCAACAAGACCTGTAAAGTTAACAGTTAGCAAGAGTTGTGCAGTGTGTCCTGTTCCTTGTGCAGTTGAAGAACAGTAGAAGACACTCCATGGCCCAGGGAGCAGTGCTGCAGCAGGCTGACACTACCTAGGAGAGCTTGCTGTGTTTGGAGAATCCACCCTGGTGTGGCGTGGGGCAGCTGGAGTGGAGCTGAGTGCCTGCACCCAGGGGACACAGGGCCACCAGCAGCTGGCAGGGGCAGGTGGCCGTGCTGCCCACGTGGGCCAGGGGCTCTCGGGCACACGTGGGGCAGTCTGGACATCAGCCTTGCCCAGAGCTGTGACCTGGTGTCCCCAGGTTGCTCCCATTCCCTCTTTCCCCCCTCGCTGACCCTCCGTGGTAATTCCACCTGCTCTGAAGGAGCTGGAGCAGCAGGGCTGGCAGGGAAGCGAGGGCAGCTGGGCATGGCAGGGCACCAGGATGTGCCAGCTGTGCCTGGCAGAGGTGGCCACGGGCTGGGCCACCACAGGCTGCTCCAGACACTGCTGCCCTTGGGGACAGGCCACGGCTGGCTTGTCCCCCACGCCGAGTGTGTTCAATTGTCCTGCTCACACACCAATGGTTGATGTTTGTCCGGGTTTCTTGCTGTGCTAATTTTGTGATGGATCTTATGTATTAAAAATATATATGTATAAAATACGAAAAAAAAAAAAAAAAGCTGGTAAGTAACCGGTAAACAGGACTTAAAAAGCAGTATTTTTCTTTTATGTGACATTTTCATAACCAGAAAAAAAAATCTGAAATACTAATCAGACAAATAAAAAGAGAGTGCATTTATTTTTTTGTATCACTGCAAGTATGTTGGAATATGCAAGGACTGTGTAAATTAGAATGTATGAGGCATATTATAATTTAGTTCATACTGAAAAATTCTAACAGCATTTCTTGGTTCGTGCATTTGAACGATCTCTGGGTTAGATATATAGATTTTTCTATTTTGTTTTAATTTGTAATTTTTTTCTCCCTCCGTGAATTTTAGGTACACATAACTTATGTCATTTATTTATGGTCTTTTATACCTAGTTTGTAAAATTGTAAAATAGCAAACAATGCAAACATTTGCATTTGAAAATAATAAAGTAGTTGCTGTACAAACCTGAAATGGACTATTTCTAATTATTGCATGCTGCTTTTAATGTAGAGTTTATCCACAACAGATATAGATAGAGAATTTGGAGTAACAGTCTTGGTGTTTGCCCCAAAGGGATTTATTCTCTTGAGCAGATTTCAGGTTTCCTTGCTGCTGTCCTGAGCCATGGTGTTTGTGGTATGGGAAGGGTGCTGCAGCCAGGCTGCTTGGTAATAACATCAGTGATCCTTCCTTGGAGACCAGGCGCTATCCACGGGCACTGTGCCACGGAAAAACCTACAGGGCCATAATTTTTCCTGTTCATGACTGGGATTGGCTAGGGATGGTGTCCCTCCCCAGCTGGACCTTGCCTGAGGGCAGATGTCCTTGGCAGAGCTCCTTCAGGTATCACCGTGTCCTTTGGGCCAGGCTGTCACCCCTCCATGGCCTTGCTGCTGAGTTACTGCCCCGGGGCTACCTCTGCCTGTGCCAGTGGGCTCGTGTTGGACACCCTGGAAAGGGGGCAGGAGCAGCAGAAAATGGAGAGGAGCAGTTTCCCTGAGGAGGCTCCAAGCCAGAACTGAGCATGGATGCTGTGGAAAGGATGTTGCTGTGGGATGCCCGTGGGCTGTGGGTGCCAAGGATGCAGTGGCCTCAGCCACCATCTCTACAGCAGGGCTGCTGCTTACTTTGGGATGCACAGGCCTTTAACTACCCAAACTACACATGTGCACCATTCGTGGGAGGCAAAGAAACCACGGTGGCTCTTGTAGAATTTTTCTTAGGATTTTGAGCTATTTGAAAGAGATTTTGAACCAAACGAGTAGGGAAAGACTCCAGTGATATCTGCAGAAGAGTATTGTGCAGTGCTGGTGCCCAAAAGCCCTGCTGCTAGCACTGGGTGGCTGTGATTTAAAGGCAAGGTCACCTTCAGTAGCTGGGTGAGGAGGGCAGCCAGCTGGGTGTTCTGAGGAGCCTGGATTCAGCCAGTCAGATACCAAGGCAGATGTGTCATGGAAATGGAAACAGATTCCATTTCACACACACAAAGGTGTTTTACAAATTGTTTAGCTTCATTGGGAAATGGAAGAAGAACCTTTACATCTTTTTTTAAGAAACAACTGCTTCAAAATGTCCATTGGGGATTGAACACTTGAGTCCTTCCCCTCCTTCTGCTGACTCTCTGCTCTTTTCCCCTTTTAGCTCCCAAATCTAAGAAATCATTGTCTAGAAACTTTTTACTCCAATGGTTTAATTTACCTGCAAGTAAATGGATTTTACTGAAAGATTTCCTGGCCAAAAAGATATTTTTTCTCTCTCTACCCCTCATTCTTTCCACATATTTATAAAGCATCATGAGGTAAATGAATCTATTTTCACGTAAAGCCTATATATTTGCATTTCATTCATGGTGAACTTCCCTGTCCTTGAGCTGAGCATGGAGTAGTGCAAAAAACAGATGTGGGGGCCACTGTAGACATGTCAGGAAAAACAAAATGTTTTTTGACAATTGCAAAGCAAAAAAAAAAAAAAAAAAAAGTTTGTTATGCTCTAAATCAGCAACATGATTAAAACTAGAGCTGGGTTTGAGGCCTTGACCTCAGTTATTTTACCCTTTCCCTTGCAGGGAAGTACCCTTGGGCCATTGACTGATCCTCTATTGAATGGGTTACAGACCCCTGACATACCTTATTTCTGGCAGTGGCCCTGAACATAATTCTTTGTTTATAGGAGCCTCTGAGAAAGTGATATGAATATGTAGACTTTTAAAAGTAAAATTAAAACCTAAAGCATTTCATTCCAATCAGTTTAGTAAAATGTATTCTCCATGGGTGGATGGAAAGAGTAGCCACAGGAATATGCTACATTAACTTGCTTTCATACATATACATGTATTTATATATACATGGGTCAATTATATCCCAGTAATCTGCTCTGCATTACTAGCCTTTAACCAGACCAACAAAAGATGATATAAATCCTTGGTTTTTTAGTTCTCTTGAACTTATTACTCTGTTCTATAAAATATTGTAATTAATTAAATGGGTTGAGGCATTTTCAGACGTTCACTTTTTGAAGACTATTTTTAAAATTAAAAAACCCCACTGGTCAGCAGAACAAAGCCATCATGAGGAGCCCAGCTCCCCTCCTGTTTCTGACGAGGTAACCAGCCTCCCCCAGGGTCAATAAGCATTTATAGGTGTGGGTAAGTGTCTACTGCCAATTTTTAATGATGCTGCTTGGCAAAGGGGTGCAGCAGCTCAGGTAATGAACTCCTGCTTCCCACTTGGATTTTCAGCCTTGCACTAAGCATCCTGCTGATGAAGTTACCTAAATTGCACTCTAATCACCTTGGGGAGGGATTTTTCAGAAGCCAACCATGGCAGAGAGGAGCCACAGAAGGGGCTGAAGAGCTGTGTGGGGGGACCTGCTGTGCTGCCCTGGTGCCTCTCATGCCCTGGAGCCTGCTGCAATCCGTGCCCTGAGCCAGCCTTGGAGGGAGCTGCCTCTTCCTTTCTGCCTGCTCTGCTCTGTGTCAGCCCTTCCTCACCACGACAGTGCCACTGGGATGGTGAAACAGTGTCCTGCCTCCTCCCACAGGCACTGAGGGGCCTGAGCAGGTCCAGGGTGTCACAGGGACCCCAGGAGATGTCTCTGAGCTCTCTGCAGAGCTGGGATGGGATTCTGCACTCATGAACATCATCAGGGTTTGGGCTGCTCAGCAGCTGAGGCTGGACAAATATTTCATGCTCTGGAAATGCAGATAGCAGCAGGGGAGTGGGCATTGGAGGTGCCAGTTTTCAGCAGGTTTAAATCCAAAAGCCCTTTAAGGATTCTGGCCTCAAGTTTTCAGAATGCTGTGGAGACCTGTGCCCTGTCATTGCCATGTGCCAGTGGAATCACCTGTAAAATCAACGTGTAAGAATTCAGTACAGGAGTCCCCAGGGAGTGCCTGGTTCATCTGCTGAGCACATTAACCTGTGTCTGAGACCTTACCCAGCCAGCAGATTCACAGTGGGTGACAAGCATAAAAGACCATTTACTTCCACCTCTTTGGAAAATTGTTAAAATTCTGTTAAAAAAAATGCTTCATTAAAAAAGGAGTTAAAATTGAATGTTGATATTCTTCCACAATTAAAGAGGCTGCTGGGTTGATTGAAGCAGCGTAAATGAATGGCCTAGGAAAGGTGACACTGACAATTAAGGAAATAAGGATAAATGAGTTGATCAGAGCCTGCAGGTGGTATGAACTGATTTCACTGGGAGTGCCCTGACTTGCATCACCTTACAGATCTAGTTCTTATCTACATGCCACATGAAACTTGGGCAATTCTGTTTGTATATTTCACCAGAAAATATATTTTCAAGTGCGGTTTGGCAATGACTCAAGCAGTGATAGCACATTTAGGCTGGTCTTTTTGTCTGTTGATTTTTTTTTATGTGGCCATTACTCATACAAATATTTGCAGTACTTGTTGAACAATACAAAATAATGGTATCCAACAACAGACAGGAGGGTTTCTGTGGAGTCCTGCAACTCCTGTCTTTGTCAGCTTCTGTTCTCAGGTTTGATGGCAGAGGAGTTTTATTTGCTCAAACGGTCGGGATTGCAGCATGACATCCTCAGAGACCATTTTTGTCATGTTTGCAGACTCTCGCAGTGCTCCACTGCGGCTGCTGAAGAGGCAGGACATCCATGTGCCTGCAGGAGCCCTGGGAATGGCAGAGCCAGGATCAGCAGCCCTGAATAAACTGTTGTGTTCCCAGCAGCACCAGCAGGGCAGGGCTGGTTCAAGCGTTGGAGATTCACCCACTCTGGTCCTGTCCCACACTGGGCAGGGTGGCTCTGGGGAAGGCAGGCAGCAGAGCCCAAGCAGTGGCAGCTGCTGAGCAGCTCCACTTTTCCTGTGCCCAGAGACACTGCTCTCTTTAGTGTGGGTTCAAAAAGTGATGTCTGTAAGCTTTTCTTCTACAGATGCTGCTTCACATTTCACCTGCTTTTGTCTGCACACCAGGCTGCACCCTGTTAGGAACCACTTTTGACTTAGACAGAATTTTGGAAATTATTAGTTTTGGAGTCAGTTTATCACCCTGAACAGGTGGAAGAGATCATCAACAATTTTTAATCAGCTTTGAAAGTGGGTGTAGTTGATCCAAGAACAAAACAGCATTCACCAAGTACTAAATCCAATCAACCGTGGGTGACTGATTACTTTTAGCTTTCTTAATTGATTGACTGTGGCAGTTCTATGAAGGAGCTATTCTGAAACCCAAGGAAATCCACACAAGTGTTTCAATTCTTGGAATAGCTTGTAGGTGATGTGTTAAACCTGTGTTTGTCTTCAACAGTACTGTGTGTTATAAGCTAAATACATAGATGGGTGTGCAAGGGGTCTGCTGGAATAATGGATGGATTTTTCCTTTTGCTTAGTAATGAGTTAAATACTGGAAGGCATAGGTTTATGGATCCTTTGAAAAAGGTTTTAGGAATTTTTCCCAGTTAAAAGCTCCTAGTAGATGCCTAATAGCATCTAGCAATGGAATTTTCAAACAGAGGCTCTTTTCACCCTGGCAAAGTAGCACAAAATCTACCTGCATCTGTCTGTGTGTAAGTGAAATTGCCTTTTACACACACATGTGCATGAGAAGAGCTCTGTTCTGGCTGGCTGTGCTGGAGCAGCTCTGAGCACTGCTGCTCAGCTCCTCGGTGTCCCTGTGGCAGAGCTGCCCTGCTGAGGACACGCTGGACTCTGCACTGACACGCCAAGTGGGCACACTGCTCTGGAGGATGGGGCCTGAGCTCACTGTGCAGGGGCTTATCTGTCCCAGGACTGCCCTTAGGACACAATTCAGGCAGGCTTTGTAACACCAGTGTCAGATTTTTTCTGGTATTTTACCTCACTGACAGCTGCTTTTACTCGGACAGCTGAAAAGGAACCTGTCAGGTCCTGAAGCATGGCTTTCCCAGCAATGTGTTCTAGGGCAAATCATTAATGTCATTATTCTTTTATTTTCAACACAGGCAGACAACTCCAGCTGGCAATGAATGTGCATTGATGCCTTTGGTATGATAGAGAGCAGCCTGTCAGAAGGTGACTCAGACCCAAATAAAGGTACCAGCCCTCACTGAACAGGGCTCAGTCATCACCCTCAGCTCTCAGACATGTCTTCTGATGGGTTGGGACCAAGGCTCTTGTGGGCTGATTGAGAACTTTTCTAAAAATACTTCTGAACCTGGGAATTCTAGTCCAGAGTGTAACAATCAGAATCCCTGGGTGCAAACCCCTTCCCTGTAAAGCACAGACTTATTCTTGGGTCAACTTCGTTTTACTAATAACAGTAAGAAATTCCTTGGGAGCATTTTAATATAATAAATAATATTTTAAAATAAAAATAATGTTTTCTTGTCATAAAACAATCCAGTCACATCAATATGTTCCTGAGCTTGGTTTGAGAGTTGGGGTAGGATTGTTGATGTATTAAAATGAAAGGAAATTCAGTTGGCAAAATTCTTTCTCAGGGGACACTTTTTACCTGTAAATAGGGGTGGTTTGGTTGAGGAAAAAGACAAATACACTACTGACATTGTATCTTTTTGCTACCCTGATTTTCAGCTGCATTATTCTTGCTTCCATCTGTGGATTATACAACAGGTTTTCTTTGCCCTTTTCAAGGTGTATAAAATCAGCAGTGGTCAATGTGCATCTAGCCTTTGCCAGCTGTGGAAATTCTCCAAGGTGTATCACAGCTGCTGGGCATCTTTTAATTGCAAGCCACAATTACACTGCTCCCCTGCTCTTGGTTCCCCAGCCAGCAGCTGCTTGGAAGGGGAGAAAGGACTCACAAGGAGCAGTTCCCTGAGGATAAAAGGTCATTTTCCCCTCTTTGGGCTGGGTAGCAGGTCTGGGAGTTGTTATGACATCAGGACATGCAAATGCTGTTTCCATGTGAATTAACAGCTGAACAGACTCAAGTCCCTGCTGGCCCCACTGTGCTTCCAGGCTCAGCCAGGGGTGCACTGAGCCCTATGTCCTGGGACATCCCAAGGGATGGATGCTGTTCCTGGGCTCAGAAGTTGGGGAGCAGCAGTCCTGGTGCTTTTGTGGTAGGTATGTTTTGTATCACACCAAGCCTTTAGTTTGGCATTTGCTTGAGGAAAGCAGCAAGCAACAAACAAGTGTGGCTTAAATCAGAAACACCTGTGAAATTATGCAGGGTTTGTGCGTGTGTTTTACATGAAAGTGGGGGCAAATTTTTTCTTGGCTTACAGTTGTGCAGTTTGTTGAAAAATTACATGGTCTCCATTCCCTCCTTGCAAAGTTAATTGTTGTCAAACCCTGAGCCAACTGAAATAAGCTTTTGTTTCTCACAGTGGAGGAAGAAAAGTTGAGCAGGATCTGTTTATGTTCTGAAAGCACACATATCCAGTTCTGGGCCTGAGCTCTGGTTTGTGTTGCCTCGATCAAAGACAGCAGATAGAGCAACAGACAAAGCCAGGGCTGGGCTGGGCTGGCAGCAGAGTCAGTAGATGCACTTGGCAGGTTTTACCTGACATTCTCCTCTCTCCAGAAACCCGCATGTTTTCATTGCATTAACTGTTAATTACTCCCCACACTCTTACCAGCAGTGCCAATGCTGAGCTTCTTCACCCGTGCTTGGGTCTCCATGCAGAGAACCTTGAGTCAAGCTTTGTCTGATGAAGTCCTGGTTTATTGGTTTGCTGATTGCTTCCTTACTTCCTTCATCCCAAATTAATCCTACTTCCTGTTGTTCAGCTCCCATTTATGTCTGTTTTTTCTTTATTTTCCATCATTAAACCTCCTCATCCCTCACTCTTGGATCTCTGCTGGTGAGGAGTTTCCCTTTTCCCAAAGCACTGTGAGCTCCTGGCTGCCCCCAGCACAGCAGTGTCAGGACTGGGGAGGTTTGTGCTTGTCACAATGGCATGTGCAGAGGGCATCACTACAGAACCTACTGCAGATGCAGACACATTTCAGGGAAAAAAAAGGAAAGCAGCTCTCCTTAAATTGTTGAGGAAATAAGGACAATGTGCTGCTGGGCACTGGAATGCTTCCCCCCTTTGCTCTCTAACAAAGCATTTGTCAAACCCAGGCACGTTCTGCTGTGTGTGGTTCATGTCCTGGGGAGGAATTTGCCCCCATGTATGACTGAGGAGCATTATGTGGTATTGTGAGCACACACAGGGCTGCCCAGGCACTTCCAAGGACTCTCATAACCCAAACAGCTCCCCAGCACAAGAGAAGTCACCAGATGATTTTTGTAATTCTAACTCTTATTTTCTTGCTGGAATAGAAATCTTTTTGTTCACTCATCCTTTTCCATATTGGGTCTAATTTTATTGATTGTTGAACAAACTTGTGCTAATGCTAAGCCCTTTCTGCTTGTATTAAAAAAGGGATTTCCATGGGCTTATAAGCTTGCCTTTTTGAATCAGAACGCCATGTAGGTTTATCTCATAATCTTTAATATCTCATTACCAGCAGGAACAGCATATGGAATCTTAAATTGAGCAACTGAAGGTCTTGGTCGTGAACAAACTGTGTTCATTGCAAAGTCTGAATCTGTGCAGAAAATCCCCCGTGCCTCTCCCATAGGTAACTGCATGAACTGCATTCATCCTGTAGATGCAATGACTTGCAGTGCAGTGTTTACCAAGGGCAGTGACAGACTGGTGGGATTGGAGCTGCCTTGCTCCATTTGTTTCATTTTGCAGCTTTTTCTCTCCTCTTTGGCACCAGCGCTGTGTCCTGGGGCTTTGGTTCAAAGCAGCTGCCTTTCAGCTGTGTGCTCGTTTGTAGGTGATATCTGATATCGATGGTGCTGCTCTTGCTGTTTATGTAGCATTTTGTAACCTAAATGGTATTGTTTTAGTGGATTTGCTGAAGAGCACAGCCAAGCATTCAGCTCATGAACTGTCCTCTTTGATGCATTGCTATTTGAAATTCAGTGTGTGACTGATCAACTGGGTTCTGTAGAATTTTTTTCATGCTGCCTGAATCAATCAAACTTTCTCAGTGAGAAACTGTAATTTAAAAGAAAAACAGCCAAAACTGAAAAACCCTATTTATATTCTAAGGCATGGATTTTTAGGAGCGCGAAGCAGCATTAAAGAAGACTTAAGAAGTCATCTGGAGTTTTCCTGGCATGAAACAGCACAGAGTTAGTGCAGTTTGTCTTACAGCACTTTAGTTCAGTCCCAGCATTGTAAGCAGGTATAAATCTGAGCAATCCTGATGAGTGAGGTTGTCTTTGCTTCAGTCTGGTCTCCAGGCTGTGAAAAGTTGGTCTGAAATGAGGAGGCAGCTGGGGCAGAGCTGCAGCCAGGCTGAGAAACAAATGGGAGGCCAAGAAAGAGGAGGAGAAAAAGGCAGAAAAAACTTCTGACACAAAAACATGGAAAAAAACATGTTACAAATGGTTTCAAACTGGAGAATTTGCTTATTTTTAGAGATGTCACAATGAAAAACGGAGACACAAATGAACAGTATTCGCTTTTTTCTGATGAATTAAAATCATATAACTATGTTTACTAAGTGCCAAAAGAAAAGATACTCTAAGAACATAAAGTCTGTTTTGTGTTCAGGAGTTCAGAACACGGACAATGGACCCAAGACATCTCTGGATATGGCCTGAGGAGTGCATGTTTGTAATGCATTGCATATGTCCCTCCATGCACATCTGATCTGGTGCTGGCAGTCTGTGCTGTTATTTCACTTGATTTGTATATTTTAAAAGCCCCAGCTCCTTCCTCACTGAAGATGAGGAGATTATTTTTTTACATTTGTTTTAATTGGACACAAGTAAAGCAGATTCCTGACAAAGCAAAAATCCAAACATTTTTCTTTCTGTTGTTTTTTAGAGAACAAATATTTTTAAGGGTTCAGAGGGCTCTGCAAGTCAAGTGTCAGAACTGGGAAATGAGAAAAGGTGGGAGATAGAGGGGAAATTGTGATGAAAAAGAAAGACAGAGTCTGGCTGGGGAAAACAATAATGGATATGGGTAGAATGAAAGGACTGAGCCCTTGGCTGGTGTTAATTGGTCCAACTCCTCTAAAGTTGGTAGAGGATTGATTCACAGCAGTTGTAATCCTCAAGTTAAATCCCAGCCCCACTGGGAGTTTTATCATTGTCTTCAAAAGAAGAGAGATTGTAACCTGTGTGTTATTTTATTCAGTTATCCAGTGAATCTCTTCACAGCAAAAGAACTGGGCTCAGCCAGCTCTTCCCTGGGGGAGGAGTGGGGGTCAGAGTGCTTTAGGAACTAGAAATGTGGAACTAGCTCTCTGCAAAAATTGTCAAAAACCTTCCAAACAAGCCTTTGTCTCATCTTAGTAGTTGATGCTTTTTCACAGCTACTATTCGAAACTGCTGAACTGCAAAATTTTCAAATCCAAGCCAGGTGAAAACTTCAGCTCTTGGCTGGTTTCCTAAGACGAGTTTGGGTCCGTGTCCAACCTCCAGCAATGAGCGCTGTGTTTTCACAGGGCCATGGCAGACAGCTGAGCTCCTGCTCACAGACACAGGAGCACAGGCACAGATCTCATTTGCACTACGTGGCGTGCATGGGAAGCAGTTGTTGATCCTGGCTTATCAGAGAGTAAATTCAAGGAATACAAACTCTACTGTAAAGTGCAAACCAAGCCAGGTGATGGGGGATGATGCGATTTATTGACAAAAATACAGTCCTTGGCTGGACAAAATCTCTACCTGGTGGAGTCAACATGGGATTGGCTTTGGCTGTCCCTAAGCACCACTGCTGAGATTTCAGAGGTGCCAGAGGCCACACAAAACCTAAGGGGCAGAAAACCAGCATAAAGCTCCTATTTTGCATATTTTGTGGGGTTTTTTCCCATGCCTTGCAACTATTGAACCATCAGAAAGCTGCTTTTATGTTGCTATTCAGACTTGGTTTGGCAGTTTCAAGCTTGGCCTCCTAATTAACTACAAGGAGTTGCAACCTGTGTATGCAGAATATTGACACATTCCTAATTCTCTTACTCATGTATCATGAATTTAAGATACTAAATTCAACTTCCCCTAGGATTAAACTTGGCTCTGTTCCTCAGGCTCTGGCTGAAACAGTGCAAGGAACATCAAAATCCCACTGTCAACACCATACAGATCCACACAAAGCCAAGACAAACTCCCCTTGGAGCCCAGCACACATCCGCACACGACTGCATGGGAAACAGGCACAGAAAAGCAGTTTATACACGGCTCAGAGATGAGGATATTCCTGGGGAGGACTGACTTGCTTGCTCTAAGTCTTTTTCCTGAAACTAGGTTTCTTTTTCTGTCGTTGAAAAGAAATGACTGGATAAAAAGGAAACTCCCCTTTGTCATAGAAATATGGTCTCTTAAGGTGGCATTGACAAAATAGCTACTGTTTGGGGATGTTCTGGTCAAAAGGAGATTTAAAATTAGAATACAAGGTTTTGGCAGGAATTAATTTGGTTTTTATGTGTTGAAAATAAGCCAGAGTAGTAACTGCTATGCCAGAATAGTGGTGTTTCAAGGGCTTTCTTAAGGCAAAAGATAAGACCTTTTTTTTTGTCCTCTTGGTGTTTTCTTTGTATTTTCCCCTTTCCTGGTGAACCATTCCCTGGAAATTGTTTCTCAGCTTTTACTCCACGTAGCTGTGGTCTTCTCAGCATTACCTTTAGTTTGTTTTATTTCCCTTTTGTTCCTGTACTGACTTTGTAGCTAGATTTTCAATTCCTTTCTTGGTCAGATTGCTGCCGATCCCTGTAGTGTCTGAGAGCTGCAATATTTCATCCCATGATTGTTTTCTGTAATTGTGTACCCAATACAGGCTGCTGTTGTGTTTGATGAGGAGTGAGCAGTGGTGCACAGCCATCATTACCTGAGAGCTCACTGTGGAGTTCCTGATGTGGGCAGCATCCTTGCACAAGTGCTGTTGGCAGAGGTGAGGCTAAGGCTCCTGCCTCCAGCTGTAGCTTTCCAGCTCTAGACACCTTTGTGGGCAGGGGAAGAACAGGAAGAGAAAATAAAAAATCATCAGAGAGATCAGACTCATATATTCAGATTCCACTTTTTTTTTTTTTTTACCTTTGCATGCATGGTCATGGCAAGCCTGAGTTTGTGAATAGATGGGCTGAGACCCCAAAGGTGTTTTAGTTGCAAATTGTATCCTGGAATTTCATTAGGGAGTTATTAGTGAAGGGCATTTTGAGGGGCTTGCCTGAAGTGTCCAGGCATCAGTTTAACTTTGTATGAGCACAGGAGAGTTGAGCACAGGCCCTTGTGACACCTTGCCCTTCCTCTGTCTCTTCTGTTGTTCCACCAGCCATCCCTGTGCTTGGGGCTGCCTAGAGCCTGAGGAGAAGCCAATAATTAGGATAGTCCTGTAATTGAGCATGGATCAGCACCATATCCCTGGCAGTCAAATGGGCAGCTTGAGTCCAGCAAAAAGTTCAGAATGCAGATGTGGTCTGGAAGCCACTCACCACCAAATTGCCACAACTTTACCAAGGACAAGCAAAGAGCTGGAGTCAAGAATAGCCTGGAACAGGGATCCTTCTCATGGCTGCTGCTGAGCTGGCTCTTGAGAAATGCGTCACCAAGCTCTGGACACTGCTGCAGCTATCAATGCTGGTAAATAGCTGAAGCCCTTTAATTCTGTCCAGCTTAGGGGAGTTAAAAATTCCATCACATCACACCACAGCTTCCTCTTGGTGCTGCACAGGCACTCCATAAATCCACACAGCTCTCTCCCTCTTATCTGAATCGCAATGCAGTTATTAAACAAATTGTAAGTCTATTTCATATCCTTTTTACTACTTTGAAAACTGCACAATATAAAGCTTAATAAAAGCTGAATGCTCCAAAACTGCTCTTAGAACTGAAAATATGACTACATCAAAAGACTTTACAAGGGCAGGATTTTAATAGCTGAATAATATGCTGGAACAGAGCAGTAATTTCTTCTCGAATGCTGGGATGAATTATTTATGCTTTGACAATATTATGTGTCTCTAAAGCAGCTTTTAGTTATTCGCCTATTGGAGGACACAGCTGATCCTGCTGCCCACTCTTGTAATTACATTAACCTCTTGACACTACATGACAAGCTTTTCCTGTGAACTACGATCAATAGCCCATAACTGCTACCTATTTAATAGGGCCATGGTTACACTTCAGTTCAGATATAATTAGCTCTTTTCCCCCTTCCTCTTTTAACAGAGTGTGGAAAAAGCCCATGTTGTTTAAATTAAAAGAAAAAAAAATACACACAACAAAATAAAAGCTGTTAAGAAAAAGAATAAAAGCATTCAAATCACTGAATAGGCAATAATATGTTCCCTGAGTTTGGTTCAGAAATGTGCAGCCCTTCCATTAGTTCACATCTGCATTTAAAAGGAAGGGGAAGCCATAGCCCAGGAGGACTTTCAGGAATAATTTACAGAAATGTTGGTACAGGTGGGCAGGGCTGCGACAGATACAGCTGAAGCTGATAATGAGATAAAGGAGCTTCGTGTCCCTCTGTTTCACCTGGCTTTCACATGTCATTGCATGCCATTGGAGCTGCCCTGTCTCAGGGATGCATTTAGATTCAGATAAATACTTACAGGGCTTGAAATGAAAGTGTTTGTCTAATTGTGTTAACACTTTCAAACAAGTAATGCCTTCTTGAAGCTAATCTTTTTGCTGTTATGGACAATTTGAACAGACTAAAGGATACAATGTGAAAGAGATTGATCTTCATCTTGATGTAATAGAGATTACCTGTCATGGGGCCTTTAAAACTCCTTTTCCTTCCTTGATCTGTAGGTAGGTGGCCATGCTCATGCCATTGGCCCAGACAACATTGCCCCAATTGTAATTTAAAAGTTTATATTCTCTACTCCAAATAAATGTTTATATTTTTGTGTGCTACTTTGCAAAATGGTCTTCAGGAACTAAAAAGGTTTTGTGGTGTTTTTTTATTTCATTTTTTGGTTGGTAGATTGAGCACTTTGTGCTGCTGCTCATTTTAACAGAACAGGGCAAACACTTGAAATAAGGTTTTATAACTTTTAAAAATAGGCAGTTTGCAAGAGTTGTGTTCTTTCAATCAGGATCCAAAGAAATCAATTTGATGACCTTCTTTCCGGATCCTCCAAGGGACTTCTTTCCAGGTTTGCACCAAGATCAATTAATGCTATTGACACATGACAGGACAATACTGGTAGTGAAAGAACCTGACTGGTTTCTCTCATCAGAACATCTCTCTCTAGATCTGTGAACCCTTTCCATTGGGTGCCTCTATGTTTTTTAGGCTTCTCACTCAAATTTCAATCCTTTTGGAGTTAGATGCTTAAACTTATGCAACATCAGGGTCTTAGGACTAGCTTGTCTTCTCTGAAATTACTGAAAAATATTTCTTTACTTGCTTGACTTCACAGGCAGGAAATGTTCTTTTGTGAGCGTACCTGTTGTGACAAGTTTTTTTAAAATACAAAAATTACAGACTCCAGCTTCTAAGCAGTTATTCTCTAACCTTCAGCTTATAAGTAGTTATCCTCTAAGGAAAATACATTCACTTGTAGTAAAAATAATAGCTTTTGTTTCTTGTGTTTGTACACTTTACTGGCTTAGGTGGGGCTTAGATTGTGGATGTGGCTGAAGCCCTGGGAGGCTTCCTGACCCTGACCATGCCTTGCTGTCACTAAAACAGAACCTAATCTGCTCTGTGACATTGCTTCTCTGGAATAAGGGTGAGGTTTGATGATTAACAATATGTAGTCCCAGGAAGGCTTACCTTTGCTTAGTAAATATTATATTTCCTATTTCAAGACTATAAGAAAGCCATGGTTTGCCCTGCCCTCAAAAGCTCAGAATAGAATAACAGATATGAAAACAGATTTCTGCTATAAAAACTTCCTTATCAGTCTGTGCAGTTGCTATCTGGACACATTTTTTTTCCGCATAGACAGATTACCAGAATTGTTAATACTCTTCTAAATTAGAGTAATAGCCCTGTTTGAGATGGTAACTAGATGTTCCTGGGAATAGCACTGCAGTAATCAACTGTAAGGCAGAGATTCCAAAGACACTCTGAAACACCTTCCCATTTCTCCCATGAGACAAAAGACAAGACAGAGAAGAGCTGAATAAGCAGTTAATAACATATAATGAGTTAGAAGTTTAAAGTTTATGATGATTCATAATTATTATAAGAAACCAGTTTGTCAATTCATGAATTCAAGACAAGCTTGTTTTCCTGCACACTGTCTATTGCCACTCGCTGTAGCTGTGAGGTGTTGCACTGCCTTTCAACAGAACTTCATTTTTGGAGACATTTTTTCTTTCCTTCAGCATGTCTGTCAAGTAAGCAAAGGGTTTGGCTAGGTTTTCTGTTCCTCTTCCTTAAATTTATTAAAAAAAAAAAAAAAAAAAAAAAAGGATGCCAGTCAGATATTTTTGGAAACAGAATTTCCTTCACACAGATTTGTTGATCCCTGTAGCTGACAAGGTGTGTTAAAGCAAGTTCTTATAAAACTTCTGTCCTAAGAAAAATGATAGATTATCTGCTTCTCTGAGAAGGCAGATGTCCTCTTTTCATGACTTGAGTGTGTCAGAGGTTCTCAAAGGTGAATCTCTTGTAGCCTTGACAATCTTGAGAATAGAGTGAAGGAGACAGAGGTAAAGGACCTGAGGGGAGGGCAGGGAAAGGAGGAGGAGGAGAAAGGCTGATTCTCAGAGCAGGGCAGAAGCAAACACCCCAGCAGCTGAATGGACGGGTCTGTCTGGGACACTGACCTTTGGGGATGCACCAAATGAGAAAAGGGTCATTTAGCAGCTTACTGACTTCCACAACTGACAACCCCTCCACCCCAGATGGAAACAGTGATAATTTTCTTACTGTTTTTATAGGTTAGTTCTGATAAGATGTTGGAAGATCTCAGTCTTTCTTTGAGGCTTTACTTATGTTATTTAACATGTCACTTACAGTTTGTCTACCAAAAAAACCCTCATCTATTTAGAAAAAAGGGAATGTTTTGTTATTCCCAGTTACAAAGCAGGAATTGAGACTCACTGAGAGGTAGTTATTTCATTAAAGGTCACCCAGACAGTATGTGACAAAGTCAGGAACAGAAGTCAGATCTTCGGGACCACAAACCTGTTCTTTAATGGCAAGGATATTTTCCTTCTGCATTTTTAGTGGTTGGAATAGGCTGAGAAGCTCTTCCTGACTGTAGATTTGTTTAATGGTATTACAAGATTAACACTAGTCATCTGGCTGGAATTTTCCCTAACAAGTCATATCACTGTGTGTTTATTTAATATGATATAACCTTTCATTTTCCTGCCGGCAAATATTTCATTTCAGAGATACTAAGCTGACTGAAGTTACAACTTGCATGAGTGATATGGAATTTGAAGTTAAACAGCAGACTGTTTGTTATATTTATAACTGATAGCAAAAGGGATTTCAGTTCATAATTAAAAATAAAAAAATCAGGAGCTTGTCAGCATTAAAGTGAGGGAAGTCCACACTGGGAAATGCACAGCATAGCTGAAGTATTTATGCACCTATTTGTTTTCTTGCACACCCGTGTGATTAATCTGTGCTATCAGCTGCTCTCCCAAACAATGATTTCCTCAGCTCTGTATTGCACAGAGCCAGGCACGGCATGAAATGAGAGCTGCTTCAGTTTTCCTGGGCTGTTTTGTGCTGCAGCAACAGGCAGAGCCTGGATTGTTATGAGCAGGGTGTTCCTCATCCTGCCAGGCCTTTTCCTACAGCCCCTGCCAATTTGGCCTCACAGTGGGGTACACTTGTCTTTGAAGGCTGAATGAGCTGAGAATGTGGTTTTGATTCTTATCTCTGAGCAGATTTGGCACCTTCATCTAACATGGGGAAGGGGAAATGAAAATCAAGCCTGGAATCACCAGTATGGCAATGCAAAGTGCTCCTGTGAGGCTGGCAACACAAACCTGCAGGGTACATCCTGAACGAGGCACAAGTCCATTAAAGACTGGATTATCCCAGTTTGGGAGCTTCTATTCCCCAGGACACTGGGGCATTCTTTTCTAGATGGGAGAGTTCAGACACCTTCTAAAGGCACCTGGATAAACAAAGTCTATGAGCATTTCACTGAGGTAACACTGGCAGTCATAAAAAAGGATATTTTCCCCGCTGTGTGGTAACCCACCCATTTGTCCGTATATTATTTAACAGTGGTCACCTAAGAATGGCAAGCAAGGGATATCTCATGTTCCCTTTGAGATGTTACAGGAATAGTATTCCATTACAGCATATAGCATCCATAATGGCTTGAGAGACACCTTCACTGTATCCAGTGTCTGTTTTGAACAGGGAAGGAGAAAAATTGTAACATGATCACACTGGCCATAGCCTGGGAGCTGGGATACAGCTGGGCTGCTTCTGCTGAAAGAAAAGCCTTGAATCCAGCAGAACTGTTTGCTTCCAAATCTGTTTTTCAATGCTTTATTCCAGATTTGTTGGGGAGGAGGATTGGGGGAGCAGTTTATGGTATGAAAGAGGATTGGCCTGTGGAAAGGAACCAATGAAGTCCACCTGCTTGTTCAGGTGAGCAGAGCACAGGCACTCTGAAAAGAAAAATATGGAAACCTGGGCCCTGTATTTAGACATAATCTTGTAGGCACACAGTTTGTGGTGATTGGGATGGGGCTGAGCCTCATCCCCAGTGGGCACAGCTGTGAGCAGCAGGTGAGCAGCACTGACAGCAATGAGCCATGGAGTGCCCAGGGGCACTGACCAACCACCAAAGGGAGCAGAGGGCACACAGGGGCAGGGCATCAACATGAGGGGATAAAAGTCTGGGTTAAAGAACAAGAAGGGCAGATGCTTGCAGCCTTCTGGAGTGATTTGGTGTTACTCTGTATGGGCAGACACCCGAGGCCTGATGAGGTAAGGTGTTACTCTGGATGGGTTGAAGCTTTCTGAAATTGTGTGGTGACACTCTCTGTGTTGTGGCCCTCTTAACTGTGACATGAGTTTGAGCTCCTTCACCCAGGGTGGGTCCAGCCCTGCTCCTGTATCCCAGGTAGGAGGCAGAGCCAAATGGATCCCTGCAATGTCAGGGATCTTACATGGCTGCTGAGCATCCCTGTGCTCCATGGCATGAGGGCACCAGGCTGGGCATCCCCCACCACTAGAAATCTCCCTCTGGGGGTGTCCAGACCTTTCAGTAGGATTTTCTCCTTATCTGTTTCACCTTGTTCTTTTCATCCAAATCAAGTAGATCAAATTATTATTCACCAGTCTCATCCTTTCATATCTTACAGATCTTCTCAATTGATTGTTGTTTAACTCTGTACAACCCAACTAAACCTCCCACAAAATCAAAGATGTAAAACTACAGGAGAAATGTATCTACTATGTACTTTCTTGCTTTTCAGTGTTTATATACAGCCTCTGATTATTTTTAAATGTCGTTCATATTTTAAAATGATTTGATTAAATGTTTCATTAATTTCATTAATGTTACTTAACTTTTGCCATACCTAGCAGTCTCTATTAGGTTGTTTGTTCACTTCAAAATCAGGAGTTCAAAGGAGCCGATTCATAACTGGTCTGCAAGGGTCTATGGCACAGTTTGCTAGAGAGTGAATGGTGTTATTTTTGCTGTTTAACTAGATGAACATAACCCTCCTAATCACATTCCTGTGGGAATTATCATGTATAGAAAGCTAAAGATTTGCTTTCCCAAGCATTGAGAGAAAATCTTATGAAACTCAATTTCCATAGTAATTGTAGAAAGCAAAGGTATCACAGATACTCATATCCATGGAGCATCTTTGTGTTTGTCTCATGTTATTATGAGGTTTCTTTTTTTCTTGAGTGGTTTTGTGTAATTCAGCCACTTCTCTTTTGTCTATGGTCAAAATCTGATTTATCAAGATAAAGCTGTTATTTCCACAGGAAGATGTAACTCTGGAGCTGAAAATAAAATGTAACATGCTATGGGAAAATGCAAACTAAGACATATGAGAAAAAAAACATTCTGCAGCATGCTCCAAATTGGCAGGGATATAGCAAGAAATGATGTAGTAAAAAAGACTTGGGATTGATTGCTTCCATAAAATTAGCTTTGATCTGCAATGTGATATAACCGGAAGAAAGGCCAGCACAGTTTGGGGCTGCATTGATTGGAACACGTCCTGCAGCAAATAAACCAGAGACTGGGTCTTGTTTTAACTCCTTGGGGTTTTAATGCTGTGGGTTTTTCCTAGGGCAGCAGCCCTCAGTCTTTCACAGTGCTGTCCTGGGGCCTCCATTGCTCTGCATGCAGCCTTGTGTGCTTCTGTTTGGGATCTCTTGTAAAGATAGCAGCAACCCAAAAAATACTGATTGCAGAGAAACAAATTGGTCTGGAAGGACTGCTGTATTGAGGTAAACATAAGGTGTTCTGGTAAAATTGCATGCTTAGCAGGATAGCAGCTAAGTTGCAAATTAATGCAAAATAATGTAATTGATGTATATAGAAGGAAAACAAGGATTCAGTCACACCAACAGAAGCTATGATATAATTAGGAGCAGTAGAATGAACATAAAAAGGAAAAAAGTAATTTGAATATTAAGAAAAATATTCTGAACTGCCTTTAGCCTTTCAAATAACATCCCAAGTGAGGCTGTGGGGGATTCTTGAAAATTGATCCTATAGGTATTAATTAAAGAGCCAATAAACCTGCAATCGAGAGCAATCTTATCTCTCCTGGAGGGATTGCCCAAATGATCTGTGCAATATTTTTTGTCTCTATCTCCTCTGGCTTATGCAGATGAAAGGGAAAAGCAGAAGTGGTGTCTTCAGCACAGGTGGTGACCTGGCTGTCGATGGAACACTGAGCCCACCAGGCCTGCAGATGCCAAATGGAAAAGGGCAAAGAAAGGAGGCACCTGGAGGGGGCAGGAGCAGGAAGCACCAATGCAGTGCCCTGCTGAGAGCTGCATCAAGGCAAGGGAAAGCAAAGTGCAACAGGGGCTTTAGAGAGGAACAGAACCATTCTTGGAGGACAAATGTGTGCTGCTATGGCTGAACCCAGAGATGCAACTGCAGCTCTGCAGCAAAACAACACACAGTGCTCAGGGTGAAATGGTTCAGCAAAGTGCTAGGGTGCTGCCTGAAGGTAAGGGGGTGTTTCCTTCCCTGGTTTCAGCTCTTTTTGCTGAGTGGGTCCATGGGCTGCTATGGAGGAGCACTGGAGCCCTGACACCTCTGGAGCTGCTGTCTCCCTCCCCTGGGTCTGTCCCAGCAGTGGGTACCTCTCCCCTAGCCTGGGGAGACCTGCTCCTGTTTTTATTCCTCCCAGGGTCTGGTGAGAGCACTGTTGAAAGTGAAGAGCTGTTTTACAGACCTGCACACAACATGTCTCCATGGATATATATTTTCATGTGTTTGAGGGAATCAAGCTGACAGGGGTGAAGCAGTTTTCTGAGTGTGTATAGTAAATCCAAAAATATATTCCCAAATGTTGTGTTAGGTAAAAGTCAACAGTTAAAGTAGTCATTGTATCAGCTGCTGGCTGTTCTGCACCTTGGACTTTCCAGTCTCTCGACCTGCACACAACATGTGTCCATGGATATATGTTTTTGTGTGTTTGAGGGAATCAAGCTGAGAGGGGTGAAGCAGTTTTCTGAGTCTGTAGTAGTAAATCCAGTAATATATTCCCAAATGTTTTGTTAGGTGAAAGTCAACAGCTAAAGTAGTCATTGTATCAGCTGCTGGCTGTTCTGCACCTTGGACTTTCCAGTCTGTAAAGGAAATTGTCTGTGTAGCCAAGAGCCACAAGCAGCAGCTGAGGTGGCTACTCCCTGAGTGTCTCATGTCTCAGCAAACAGAAATCTGCAAGGTCTCTGTCTTGTAACAGAGCAAAGCTTTTTCCTCTCTAGAACTGGGTTTTTTTCTCTCCCTTAAGAAACAACAGGTTTGACTTCTCTCACACATTGTGGGAACTCCAGTTCCTGGGGAAGGGATTTGTGCTTGGTTTTGTGCACATGAGCCTGTTCAGGTGAATTGCTTGAGAGTGTGAGAGGGTAAAGCATCATTTTGTGTCATGAAGTTATGATTTATTTAGTGAAAGGAGAAGACTGTGCTATCTCTTCAAGACTGCATTCTTGCAAAAATCTATGTGATTTAATCTAATTTCAACAACATATAAAGGAATTTAAAATGTAACACTTGTCATTAACTGGTTGGAAATGCAAACAAAATTGCAGCTGTTGGTTTGCTGCTTGATTAACACTGTAGTTGCTCTCCTTATTTTCCAAAAGTTTTTGGTCTATTTAATGCATCTTTACCTGTATGCAGGTTATACTGATTTGTTGTAACAGAGCTCCTGTTAAGTGAATAGATAATGCAAAAATGCTAACACTAGTGCAACACCTTTTCTGTCCAATTTCCTTCTGAAAGATGCCTTCCTATTGATATCACTTTCCCTTATAATCACATTGGCAATTGTTTGAAGGTGTGATGGGAAAGCTTTTAAACACGTGTATGTTCCAATTGCCTGTGAGTGTCAGTAGTGGAAGTGCTTTTGAGGTCGTGCAATGACAGATCAGCACTAGTACAAGGTAACTTTTCTGACCAGGCAGCAACTAATTAACGTTACTTGTGCAATGAGAAATTACTTTCCATGGCAGCTGATAGAAATCAACCCATAATGTTAAATCAAAGAATACTGGCAATTTGCCAAGCTACTGAAGATCACAGATACCCTGCAACAGAAAAAAAGAAGATTCAATTTCTCAGATAAATGACCTTTGTAGGTTATTAATCTAGGTCCCATCAGAGTGGGTGCACTAGGTTTCCTCTCTTGATACTCCTCAGAAGAAATTTGCTTTGTTTTTCCCTATCTAATTGCTATAGTCTTAGGAGGATATTTGTTTTTAAGCCACAGCCTCTGTTATTTCCTTTTGCTGCCTGAGCTTAGCGAGAACTCTGCCTCAGACATGCAATAAAGCCCAGTAGCAGAGGAAATAACAGTGCAGTTAACCTCCTTAACACTGATAATAAATAAGCACTAATAAGATATGTACCAGGGTGGCAATTGCCCTGACATAATGAAATGCACCAGTTTAAATAAGTGGTAGCTGGTGTCATCATGCTTTTCAGCAAAGAACCTATGCAGGCACTATATTTTCTGGGTAATTTATGTGTCAGGTTTTGTAGGCAGTTTAGCTGCTGTTTAGTCCAAGTAGCCCAGTTTTCATAAATTCTTGACACCAAGCAGAACCTTTTGTTTTCACAGGTGCCTATCTCTGATCTGAGCTGTTCTTTAAAAATATTGCCCCCATTGGGGGTGGGGGGCTGAGCATTCTTAGAAATCCAGTCTCTCTATTCTCCCTTTTTGTTCAACCTGCATTTCACTGGATTAAAGCCAGCTCCATCGAGGATCTTGCTCTCCAGTTGCTGCTGTGACTCTTGATAGAGCACAACATCTCTGCCATCAATTTATGTCCTTGCAGATGGAACAGCTCTCTTCACCTCACCCCACTGACAGCCTATCCTGACAACTGCCTGGATATACACACTCTGGAACTGGAGAGGAACTTCATTGCAAAGCAGTTCTTCGGGGTGCCTTAGTGAGGCATTTTGAAGGAAAAGTTAAGGTTGTCTTTGCAGCAAGCCCAATCCAGGAAAATGCAAAATGTCCCCCTTCAAATAGGTTGTCTCACAGCTTGAGCCCTGCTTAGAGCAGCTCATGTGCTGTAATTGAATTTCAATACCTACAAAAAAAGGGTACTGACTAACCAGGAGATGTTTATAAGTAGCAATATTAATTAGACAATCATAGTTTATAAAAGCCACATGAGGATGTGATTTGTGAATCGTAACTAAGTCTCAGGGATTGTGCTAATTTATTATGCTTTAGAAATAGAACTGTAAATTTGTAAGCGTTGTGCCTCATTATTACAATTATTATTTTTTTTAATCCACAGTTCCCTTGACACTTATTGTGTTACTAAAAGACAAGAGTAATAATACTAGAAAATGGTCATGTTTTATCTCTGTAATATTGCTGGCAAATTGAGACAGCATGGTAGCAAATTCATAGAAAAGGATTTCTCTGAAGTGCCCATGCCTTTGGTTTATGGAGCTTGTTAGATTTTCGTCCATGCTTGGTTGCAAAAAAACATCTGTTCCTGCTTTTGGGAAATATTTGTAGCACTCTTACAGAAGGATTTAATTACTGCCAGTGAAGGGTGGTTGGGTGCCATACAGTACTAAAAGATTTTTATCTATATTCCTCTGTATCTATGAAGTGTAAATGACAAATAGGAACACTATTTTACTGTGACTTTAGTAACAAAGGCTACTTGCTGAAGAACTATGTGGTGAGTGAGTTCAAACGATGGTCAATACTCAGAGGATTTAGTTTCAGAGTAGTTCACACAGTGATGTGATTTGTTTCTTTTTGAGCTCCCTACCAGAATGCAGCTTGCTAATTCCTATAACTAGCCACAGTAAAATCTCCAACGTGAGCCTGGGGTGACTCTGAGGCACTGGGAACTTTCTGAGCACGTGCAGTCAATGTTGCTTATGGTTTATTAAAGTGCTGATCACTCTTGGCTCTGAACACTATGCTTTTGATGGAGCTTTGTTTTAATAAACGATTTTCTTAGTTTGTAGTTGTCCATCTGCTGTTTGGGAGAGATCTTAGACATTTCTGTTATCATGAAGATACAATCTGATTTTTATACTGTCTGGAAAGGGGGGTATCTCACTCCTCTAGAAATACCTAATGCATAAATGTGACTGATAACGTTTGATTACAGCAATTTCGCTGTTAATTAGAGAGAAGTGCAATACCTGAGGCAGCAGCAATGCCAGCTTTGGCTCCCTCCTTTCTCTTCAAAAAGCTCACACTGCTCTGATTTTTTACAGCCTGCTTTCTCTCTGTTCTACTAGTAAAATAATCCTTTCCCAACATCTGATGGCTTCCCTCATTTGAGTTATCCATGAATTCTCTGAACTCCTCATCCTTGTCAATTGTAATAGCTCCAGAGAGAGAACCAAGGGCAGGCCCTGCATTCTCTTGCAGAGTGAGTGTCCCCAGCTGAGCAGCAAGGAGGATGACTCTGCAGGCATACAGCCAGCCTCGTCACAGATGCTCGTGGAGCTCCAGTTTGGCCTGGGGAGTGTCTCTCCTGCAGCTCCCTGCTCTGCTCACGCCCTTTCTGCACAGTATTTGCATGAGAAGGAAAGAGCCCGGCTTGGCTGGCAGGGGCAGGCCTGGGAATTTGTGGAGAAACTCTTCAGTACTTATGCATGGGGCATTACATATGGAAATCATGATGTTATTACAGCTTATAAGAAACATTTATATTAGGGTGGCACCCACATGTTCTGCTCTACGTTTATGTATGCAAATAAGTGACAAAGCATTAGCAGTTGCAACTGAGAACTTATTTTTTTTCTTTAATCTGAGTCCTCATTCAGTCCCTGCAATGACCTGGCTGTGGCAAAGGTTCACATTGTGGTATTTGAAAATAGTTTCAATGTCTTTTAGCAATACTGACATGCCTGCACAGGCAAACAGACATAGTCTGGACTTTCTTTATAACAGCAAAAACGTGAATTTGCCAGTTTATTTTGTGTATAGTTCTGAAATTGAAGCAATCCATAGCCCTGGGGACATCTTACATTGTGTTTGCATGGGGCTTTTCTCAGCACAGACGCTTGGAACCCCAGCAGACACTGTTATGCTGGCAAAAGCTTTGAGTGTCAACTTTTATTTTCTTTAAAAATTCTTGGAATTCAAAATCGAGTCATCCTGCCCTTTGTCTTGCTTTTGGCTCCTAATGCTTTGCAGAAGGATTGGTGATGGATTGGTGTGTCTGGGTGTTTGTTACACACTGAAGTGCAATAGCCTGGGCAGGGTTAAGGCTTCAGAGAGATGGAGAAATCCTCCCTCAGCTTTCTCCCAAGCTCTAGGAACTCATGTCACATCTCATTCATTAGACAAACTAGCTGCTCTGAAAGCAGCATGCAGAACACTCTGATGCAAAAGCTTAGCAGCCTGCTCCCCCGAGGAGTGCCAATAACTCAACTTTGAGCCCTGAAAGAAAAGCTGGTTAGGAGGGTCCGGTTTCCCAGGGCTGGGCAATGAATGGGGGGCAGTGTTTGTGAGGAGCTGGAGGCACAGCCAGCACACACCTTGTGAGCTGGGCTGCCGGGCTGTCCCTCACCTGGAACCTCTGCAGATTACCGGCTCCTGCCCCACTCACAGCCCTGACAATGAGCTCTTCATGGCGTGCTGACCCGGGCCACAGCCACTGCAACTCACTTTTCTGCTCAGGGGGTATAATTTCATTGCTTTGACACAGGCAGGATTTATAATAGCAGGGGATGGTGTTTTTTACCCCCATCTCAAATGAGTGACAATTCTCATATTCTCTCTCTGTTGAGCCTTGTTGCTCTCAATTCTAATGTGATTTTCAATCTTGCATAGATCTATTTGCAAAGGTAAATGAGAAATTTCCTTGTATGGATGTAGGTAACTGATGAGAGGATTTACTAAGGTGGTTTTCAGTGTAAACACCCTGAATTCAAACAGTTATACAACATATTAGGCACCGTCAAACCACAATGCTGATTTACTTGGTTTCTGAAACTTCACTCAGGAATTAATTAGGAAATTCCTAGTTTCTGAAGTATGAGACAATTTTCTTTAATGTGTACCCTGTAATGTGACGTGTGAGTCAGGATACCTGAACTAGGAATTTTGGCATCAAGATTGCCACTTCAGTCTGAGTGATATTGCACCTGAAAAGATTTGTACATGAGGATAAGTCCTGGAAACAAACTCAAAGACCTGAGTGACTGAAAAACAAAACCATGCCTCTGGTAATGTCTTGCAATTAATTAATTATCTTCTCTATTTAAAAAATATGCATTTTAGTTCTAATCTGAAGTGACGGAATTACTAATTTCTAGATGTTGCATTTCTCTATGGCTCTTTTTCTGTTGTTATTAGCACTAGATCTTTTCCTGTAGGTGCTGCCTCAGGTGTGTCTGTGCATGCTCCAAGCTCATGCCTGTATGTAGTGTAGACAAATACCGTTTCCACTCTAAACCAGCCAAAAGCAGAGGAGGATCCAGGTGCAGAGAGGTTGGTAACTGCACAGATACACCTGAAAAACCCTGCAGCCTCTGTGTTCCCACCCTGAGAGCTCTGGGTATTTATTTCTTTTGCCTCTCATTTTGCTCTGTTCCAAACATAGCAGCCCTTTACAGGTGAGATTATCCCCTGTGAAGCCCTGCACAGTAAAAGACTCCTTTCAGCACTGGTAACAACATAAGTTTAGGAAAATGCTAACAATAATAGATTTTGTTCTGCATTCTCTAAGTGGTCCAAAATCTCCCATTGATTTTAATAGCTCTTTTGCCTGAGTAGTTGTTATGTGAGCAGATTATGATTGAAATGGCCTAATTCTCATTTACAGGAAATGTCTATGAAATAGAAATATCCACAGCCAAGTCATCATTATATGTGTGGCAGAAAGGGTTTGAATGTAGCAGAAAGTAATTTAGCTTTAAAGGTGAAGGTGCCTCTCTTTTCATTTCCTTTCACCATTACCTCTGCTGCTTTTTTCATGTCTTTTTCCTCCTTTCTTGTTAGCTTCTTCCAGGGACTGGAAGCTGAATGGTGATTCTGTCTACAGCTCTGTTCAGCTCAGATTGTGATTCTGTGCTGGTCAAAAGTAGTTGCACAAATTCCTGAGTCCATTATGGATTTCCTTTCCTAATTGGAAAAATACCCCCCAGAACCAAACTAGCTTAGAATCTCATGTCCTGTTGTTCCCATGCAAAGCCCTTGCCTTCTCCAACAGATTGAAAAAATTAGGTTTAGAAAGTATGGTAAATGAACATTTACCCATTTGATCCCTTGAGGTAATCTCGTTCTTTTAGATTCCTGAGCTTTGGTTTTTTTGCAGCATTTGAACCAATATTCATAGAACAAACAATCTAAAGTTCCTTACTGAAGTGGCAGATAACATTAGCAGATGTCTGTAGTCTTCAACAGCCTCATCCTGCACTTTCAAGAACTAGACATATTGGTAGAAATGTCTCCCTGGTTCTGTGATATAGGATGGCACTTGTATCAATCAAGGAAGCACTTAGGAAACTGAAGATAATGTTATAGCTGAAGGATTTTTCCCCTGAAATTCTTGCTGCAGAAAAAAGTACATTAAGATAAATATCCCAGTGTCAGATGCACACAAGGGCCTCCTTGTTCAACAGTGTCAGTAGATTAAAGAAATAAAAAACCACGGCGCTGTCTTTCCACTGGTACTCCAGTGTAATTCTGATATTCTTCACTTGGTTTGAAAGAGAACCACTCTAGCTTTTTACCAAGCTCATGCCAGGAGAGTTCTGTCCCTCATTTCTTAGCACTTCTTAGAAAGAATTTTTTATGTCAATATATTTATTGGAAGAAACTTTTTTTTTTTGGTAAGAATGAGAACTTTTCCCTTGATTCCAGTTTCCTGATTTGCATGTGTCCAGGTATAACTTTGGTGGATGACCTGTGTGTGAACCTGAGAGACAGACAGAAAGGAGGGAGAGAAAGGGTTAAGGGAGGAGATGGTCATGGAAATGGAATAACCTTGCCTGATCATCATAAGAGAACAAATTCTCCAGGGGCCAAAGGATTATCGTGTCTGCAAAGGTACAATAAAGGGGGAGGCTGAGCTGCTCATGGTGTCATCACAGCTGTAATTCTCAAGCCATAAAAAACCCAGTATATCATTAATTCAGCCATTCTGGTTGCTGTAGAGATGTTATTCCAGTATTGCCATTAATTCATCTTTTTACCCACTGATACATTATTTTCTGCACAGATTCATTGTTTTAACCCTCAAAGTGAATTAGCCTGTGGCATATTTCAAAGGTTTCCGCCCAATTAAATCCATCCAAGGACATCCACATTGCATCAGAGCCACTAGCAATACATTAGCAAAGATAAAAACCTCAGTCAAGAGGGTAGGATATCTTTAATGGGACTTTATCACTGAGACTTGAAGTTATATATACGTGAGAAGTAAAATGTGGTTGGCAATTCCCACAGAGATCACGCACTCTAAAATTACCTTAAAATGCACAATCACTAACAGCAGTATTTGTCACACTCATTGCTTGTTAGTTTAGACCAGAAAATTACTTCTGAATAAATGCTGATTTGCCACAGAAAATACATAAAGCAGTAACATGTAAATGAAAATGATCGTCGAGCTCCAGTGTTGCTGGGACTTGGTTTTTATGCTTGTGGGTGATGGAAGGTTTTTAGCTAAAAAGAAAATAGGCATGCATAGTGCTGATAGAGAGAAGGGGGCAAGGCAAAGCAGAATGGACACAATAGGAGTAGTGGCTGAGCAGGGGCTAAGCAGCTTTGGTGGACCTGAGCTAGTCTGGGGTCTCAGGGCCACATTCTGTAGAATGCAGCACCAGTGCTGCTCATGCTTTGGCATTATCTACCTTACCCAGGCTCCCTGCTGCCCTGGATTAGGGACAACCATCTGTGTATGGACCTTCCACTCAGTGCTTCTGCTCCCTGAGCAGCGGGCTGGGGGAGATAGCAATGGAAATCACAGATTTCAAACCCTCTGCTTTTGTCCGCTGCTCCCTGGGTGGAGGAAGCACAACTTACTGCTTAAGGGTTCAATTTTTGCTTATTGTCGTTTTCAGAGACTGAGATGAGAGTAGATATGAGCTTTGGATATGTACACTATTTTAAAATATATCCCCAAAGTATTTGTGCACCTGTCTGTCAGTCCCCTGTCAGTTCAGCTATTTTCCACTAATATGGTGATTCTGGTTTATGCAAAATACCAGCTATTCTTATCCTAGAAAATAAGGAGAAACATTTCGGGATAGGATCTGTTTTCATGGTATCAGTAGCTGTTTGTATGACACTGACGTTTACAGGGATCTGACACTGCTCAGTGGCAGAATTGACTGGTTTCAGAAAACAACAATGCAGAACATAAAGACAGGACAGATTTTTACTGGGTATTTTACCACACTAGGGAAGGCATTTAAAACACAAATAGACAACATGTAGCCCTTGCACTATTAAGCTTTTACAGGACATTATTCCACTCAAGGGATGCTTGTGGTGTGAAAAGAGAGAGAAACAACCCAGGACACAGAGGGCAGGACAGATCTTTATGAGGAATTATCCCACACTGGGGAGGCTGCTATTGTGAACAGAGGGAAGAAAAACAAGGCAGGAGATAAAGATGAGAGATTTTGCAGGCTTTAACGTCCGCCTCTGTGTGATCAAAAGCCTCACTGGTAGCACTAGATGAAGAATGCACACTGAAAAGCTCATCCTAAGATATCATTCCGTTTTCCTGTTTGGTAATTGAGAAGGTTGAACTGAGAAATTTTTTCCCCCCACATACTTTGTTCTGGGAATATTTTTTGTCTCAATCTATAGGATAAAATGACCAGTGAGGTGCAATTGAATGCACTTTTCAGAACTGATGTTTTTCAAATGCTGTTAAATAGAGCTGTACGAAAAATAAAGACCAGTGGGATTTTGCAGATAAAGGGAGTTCAAGGAGAATAGTTACTGAGCTGAGGTCAAAATAGGCAAATGGTTTCAGGCAAAAGAGAGTACAATTTCAAAATGCCATTTTTGTTGTGAATTTAGATGTGAACAAGAAAGTATGTTCTCTTAAATGTCTTAAAATAAAGAAAATTTCTTTTCAGCTTGACAAAAAATACTTTGATCCTAAACAAAACTTTTTATTTTGTGAGATTCTCATGAGCTAGAATTTTAATTTTGAATAATTCTGAATTAATATTTTTAAGCTTTACTTGTTCAGACAGCAATTGCAATCATCCAATTATTTGAGTACTGACATAAGTAAAGCCTTATTCCTTATGGAGCATGATCCAACATTTTCCTGCACAAATATGTTGTGGTTCCTTCAGTGCCTGAAAGGTGTGACTCCTTCTTATAGCTGGGCATTAATAAAGATCCTGTGCAATCACTGTTTTCTAATAAGGCACCATGATGCAGCCCTTCTCAGAATCAGGTCTCATGACATCTTTTCTCAACCAAAATCTGCAGGAAATGCTCGTTGGGGTTCTGTTTCTGTGATAACAAATTCAGCTGAAATGAGATGTTGATCAGAAGTTACAGCTGGGAGCAGAGGGAGCCAGCAGGTTCCTGTAGCCCTTTGTCCCCATCAAACCAGGTGAGGGCTGCTCAGGGGGCAGCATCCCTGGGCAGCATTCCCTGCTTGCTGCTCTCCAGGGGCCTGTCCCAGTGCCCTGGGAGCCCCAGGAGAAGAGAGGCTGACTGCTAGGGGTGCACAGACCTGGAATTAGGGTCACTGATCCTCTGCCACAAACCCCAGAGCAACCAAGAGCCTGCCCTGCATTCCTGAGAGCAGCTGCAGCCTCTTCAATGCATGGAGAGCTGGATCTCCAGCTGTGAACAGGGATATTTTCTTGCTCTATGCCATGCTGCAAGTACAGTCATAATATTGATTATATAAGATGCTCAGATATTATAGGAAAGGAGGTGCTATAAGCAGCTTTATATGATTTAGTAGACAGTGGGAATGTTTTAACAGGTTTTCCAGGTCATTCTGTAGCATTTAATAGGCTGCTGTGTCCTCGTGAGGCTGTAATTAAAAAAAACTGAACAAAACAACAGGACCATACCCAAATAATCCAACCACATAAAAAGCAGAACTCAGTTTGTCCTGTAAAATTCTGTGGTCTTACAGATAACTAGTTTGGTGCAATGTCATGGCTGATAAACTCTAGGGAGCTTTTCCACAGAAAAAGGTAATTGTGGAATCAAATTTTCTGAAAAAGAGGAGTTAACCCAAATACATGCAAGTCAGAAAGGAAGGAAGAGTTAATTAAAGTGAGACCAAAACAAAGGGAGGAGATTCAGAAGGTGACTTTTTCAAAGAAGTTGGACAAAGTCCTCAACAGTTAAGAGAGTAATAACAATAGCATAAAGAAATATGAAGGAGGGTGAGAATGAGAAGGAAATCCAGCATGTGGAAACCAATCCAGTGGGTGGGAAAAGAACTGTTAGTTGTTCTATATATGCCTTGACTGGCATAGACTCACCAGTATGTAGTTATTACTTTCTAAAAGTCCTGTGATTCAGTAACTTAGTCTTTTTTTTTCCTTGCATTCTGGGGTAAAGAGCCTCAAACCAGTGGTTGATTGAAGAATTGGGACATACTAGAAATAGAAATGAACTTCATTTCAGTATTTATTTTATCAATATAGCATCCCTGTGCTCAAGTGTTTGTATGCTGCTGATGAAGAATATTTCTGTTCAGGCCATGTTAATGTGCATACCTTTATTTCATTCTGCTCTAAATTGATCTATTTTGTCTTTATTGTCTTTAATTTTTTTTTTATTTTTTTCTTTCTTCCTATGATCCCTGCACATATTCTAAGAAGAAGAAACATGTTCTCTTTTCCTTTATGCAAACTAGTACAGTTTCCTAAATCAGGCTTGTTCTGGGAGGTCATCAAACTAAGACTATGACATTGTTCTAGCTAATAAAATTAGGAGAAACAAGGAGCTATGTCTTGCATTCTACCTTGTAAGTGGCACAATTTAAGCTTTGTCAGGGTTTTTCTGGGGTCATAGTCCAAGGGACTGCTAATGACAAAAAGAAGCCTTTCATAGAGCCTGGCACTGCTCAAGACCTGGGTGAGCACAATTAGAGCATTCCCACCTGACTTGGAGCTGCTGCAGGGCAGACCCTGCCTCTGACATCGGTAAACCCAACCTGCTGAGTGCTTCAGTTTGAGTTACAAAACAAATTGTTTACTGAGCTTTCTCCCAGCTGTTCTGTTACTGACTTTCAAGTGTAAATAGCTATTTGTTGAAATTTGCAGCGGAGTATGTTACTCTGTTGAGCAGACCTGTTGTCTGCAGGGGCACTCCTCAGAGAGCACCTGCATTAATGCTCCCAGGGTCGTGAATCACATTCCCCGCTGGAATTCCGGCGGTATCTGGCAGCCTCACCTGCCTTCATCACTGTGTTTGCACCTTGGAACAGAGTGAGTGCCTGTCAGCAGCCTCCGGGGGCAGCTGGAGGCAAGCAGAGAGACGCCGGGAAAGGTGTGGTGGAGAAAGCCCCTGCAGCTCTCTGCTGTTGCACAGAGGTGCTTGAGGCTGGAAGGGTTTTGCTGGTGACAGTCAGGTGTGCACAAAAGCTCTGGCCACTGCAGGTTGTATTCTCTGGTGGTGCATAACTCAGGTGGCTCATTCAGCAGTCTGTATTTCTGCTGCTCACAGATCCACATCTTTGTAGCTAACACAGCCAGATTAAGACTATTAGCCATATTCCTGAAAAAGTTACTTTGCCAGGGGCTGATTTTTCTGTGAAAAAATATTTCTGACCCAAGGCACAGTGTGACTGAAGGATACCTAATGTCCAGGAGCATCTTTCTGGGTCGGCAGTGGGCACACACAAGAGTTTTGGTTGTACGAACTATTCACTGCAATGGGCAATAAACTCTCAGCAGAGAGTTGGAGATTCAGCAGTGGGAGATTGTGGATCTGTCTTTGGTGAAGCAGACACAGGTGGCTTTTCAAGCAAGATAATTTAGTTCTTTTCATGAGAGAGAGGGTGGAAGCTGTCCAGCCTCTGTCTCCTTTTTGTCTTGCCCAGAAGGCAGTGGAACTGTGTGTACCTGGTGGGGCTGCTGGTACACCCTGGAAATGAAAGAAGCTCAGAGGAGAATGGCCAGGGTGATGTGAAACTCAGGAACAACACAGGACATGACTGACCCCAGCTGCTGCAATGAGCTCAGTTTACCTCATCAGAGTCCAGAGGTGGGCTCTGTTTTAGCTGAACACCCCAATTCTTTAAATGAATGTCTCCCTGAATTAGCCAGACCAGTGTGCTAAATAAGAAATCCTCTGCAGCATCAGCTATCCTTAAATAAGTAAATTTGATATGAAACATTCCACCCTCTAAGTATGAAATATCTAAAAGAACCTGGGCAGAGAACCCTGAACTCTGGTACCACCAGAGAAATGGGATTTGGAAGAGCCCCAGCCTCCTGCTAGATAGACTGTGATATATTATAATTACCTGCCCATTATATTATGCTTCCTAATAGGTATTGTCTATGTCTGGGCTAGATTAAGCTGTGTGATTTTCTGTGTGCTTTTCTGTGTGCTTTTATTTAGCAAACTCAAGATTAGGCTTCTGGCCACCTTCTCTTTCACTGGTGGTGGGATAGAGAGGAAAGAACTCATTTATAACATCTGAATTTTCTAGTTCTACCTTTTGGGTTGCGATTTACTATTTTATTTGCATGCTCTCTTGCTAATGATTACCATCATCTTTCTGCTCTGATAGGAAGGCATTTTTAAGACTGTTTTATTCTCCCATCTTATTTATTTATTTTTCCATTATTTTTGCTCACTGCTGGGCTCACAAGTAAATCTGGCCAAACCAGTGAAGAAGAACCTGAAGGTAACCTGTGCACAAAGAAGAAAATTATTTGGATTACTAATTTCCTCCTCCTGATTCCAGCTAGAGCAGGTCTGCATCTCTTTATAGCACCACTTCTCAGTACATCTGAACATGTGGAAGACCTGTGAGCTAAAAGCAGGAGGCCATCTAATATTTTCACTTTCAGATTTACTCTGCTTCCAAATATCAATTACAAGGTTTGTGTAAATTGCAAGCATGATGAACTCAGAGTAGCTACAGTCAATTTAAAATGTCTGTACAGGGATAATAAGGAGATTGTGAAAATCTGCTCTAGGAAGTCCTGGAGACATTTTCAGGTAATTAATGCAATGTGTGGAAACCTGAAATCAGCACTGGTTTTCTGTTTGTTTGTTTTATAAACTAGTAATTTAGGAGTACATTATAGGAGCACATTAAATTAACCATTATTAGATGAGGAAATGTTAAGATTATTAAGATAATAAAAACCAATTAGTGTAGGGGTTTTTGTGCATAACATGGGTCTCTTATAGAAAACCTATTATGCAGGAGGGACTATAAATATTTGGGGGAATATTTCAGGCAGAAGGTGGGGTTTCAGGTTCTTGAGCTTTTTTTTTTTTTAAACAGAAAAAGAGTGTTCTATGAACAATGTTCTCTTTGAAACACAGTGATGTGATGTTAGGATTGAAAAAAGTGGTTCCCTCAAGAGAATTTCAGGTAGTGTGTAAGAAGTTTGTCCATCAGTCTTTTGGGAGAAAGTTGTGGCAGCTGGAAGAAGAACATAAAATTGGTTATTTGTTCATGTAATGCTGGAAACAACTTGCCTGTTTGCTCATGCTGGAAATGTTTAGATATCATTCCTGGAGAGTTAAAGCATCAGATTTTCTTCTGGTTAAGCAGTGAATTAGAAGTATTTCCATTGCCATTAAAATGTTGACATCAGTGTAAGCATATTGAAAATGAGGTAAGACACATTCCTAGTTTGTATCTTGATAAAGGAGAACACGATTCTATAAAAATATTTACAGTGGGAGATAGATGTCTTTAATAGCAAGGCAATGCACTTTCATAGTAACACAAATCTTCTCAGACAGTTTGTATTCTCACATTGTTTTAATTTTGCTCCTGTGCTGTGACAAACGATAAGAGTTTTATGACCACTTCAGACAGAAATTATACAAGGTCAATAATTTCTCCATTATAATTTTATGACATCAGACACCCTTATAATCCTGCATCACATTAATTTAGCTGTTTCCTGGGCTGTTATCTGAGTCTCTGCTATTGATTCTTGTTGGTCAGGTTGCTGCTGTGTCCAAACCCATTTTTTCAGATTAGCCTCAAGCTGGAGCCAATTAAGGGGACCTTCATGACAAGTGTGTTTCCCATCTGGTAGTTTATTCAAATGATCTCTCTTCATTTACTAATCCCAAATGCCAGATCTTGGTGTGACCAATTGTTGTCCTTCAGAATTACTTTCATCCCACGAAGCATAGCTGTCAATCTAAATTTCATTTGGCATCTCCAAGAGCTCTAGCACGTAGAAGAATGATGTCCAGCCTGCATGGGATGGCCTTCACACACCTCCCACTTTGGGGAGAAGTGGTGTCTGCTTTGATAGGACCTATGGGCTGAAAATATAACTCCAACTTTGCAGAGAAATGTATCATTGCACATCCTTTGGAAGTATCAGGCTGTCTGCCTGTTGCTGACTCAGAGCCACTGTGCTAGCATGTCTCACCTGGCTGTTGTTGGAATTGAGAATCTTTTTTTTCAAAAGGAATAGTAAATTCTTGGTCCCCACACAGTGTCTGTTTGCTGTTTCCTGTCTTCCCTGGGCTAGAGGTTGGAATTTTGGAATACCTTCTTTGGAAAGACTACAAGTGATATCTGTCACATTGTTGTTTGTTTGGCTGGATTTGGTTTGTTTGTGGGTTTGTTTGTGTTTTTTTTTCTTTTTAACCTTCACAGGTTTTATATGTCCCGAGTACCAATCAGCCTTAATTCTCCAGACCAGGGTAGCCTGAGACCTCCACCCCTCCCTTGGGCATCCAGGAGCCTTTTGAGCTCAAACTGGGACCAGCATTGCTGCTCTGAGCTGGAGGAGCAGAGCGGAGGAGTGACAGCAGCAGTCTGGCCGTGGTCAGTGAAATAAAGCTGCAGCTCTGGGGTGGGAAATCTCAACAGCAGCAGCTCCTTGGGGAGCAGGAGCACCTGGGCTGTGTGGGTGCAGCCCCTGCTGAGGCTGCCTGGGGCAGGGAGGGTCCAGGGCTGCTCAAGGTTCTGACTGCAGTGGCTGCAATGCGTGTTTGTGTGAGTTCTCTAGGGGTTTATGTGCTGAAAGGGCACTTCTGACAGCTTAAGGGTAATCCAGGCAGGGATGCTTCTGAGTTTCAGCTCTTTGTTGTCTAGGTTTGTCCTCTATTTTTGAGCAGATTGTTTCCAAAAATGAATGTGACACCTCAGAAAAAAAATAATCTGGGTTTCACCTGGTTTTATCTGTGAGAAAATGGTTTGCTGCAAAGCTATTATTAAACCTTCATTTTATTTAAAAATTGGAACAAATTCTCTTGACATACTAATCTTCTGTCCACCTTTGAGCGAAGCAGGTCTGTGCTTTATGCTTGTATCACAATCTGAAATGAGGCCAAGGCTCTGAGCATTTGTTTTCCTGGCTGACACTCACAGCATTACGTATCTGTGCATAGAATATCTACAGTAGTCATTAACGTGGGCTCATTACAGCCTGCCATCTGTGGTGGTGACAAAATGAGCTGCATTATTGCATCAAATGCTGTGATCTTGAAATGGTTTTGTCCTGTATCTTCCTCCAAGCGTGCAAAGCAGTCAGAGAAATTAGCACTACAAGGAACTTCTCTTTGCATTTTCTGTTCCATTCCTCTCCCTCAGTTCAAAACTTGCTGTACTTTTTAAAATCCCTCCAGGTGAATATAAGGTGCAGATACCCTCCAGGTTCTGATCCCTGTCTCTTTGTAATTTTTTTAAATTTAGATTTTTGTCTTCTTTTTGCTTTTTTTTTGGTTTTTTTTGGCCGTGGGTGACAGATTTTATTGTCGTCCTTTCTTAAGTGATGCTAAACGTTTCTCAGACTTCGAGGGAAGTGTGTACGATGTGCCTTTGGGTCAATACCACTCAACAGAGAAAATTCCTTGTAAGCCCTTGCTCAGACACAAAACAATGCATTTGTTCAGAAAGGGAGAAAACATGAAAGAAAGTGAGGATAAGGATAGAGACAGTTTCTGGGCATAAACAGGTAACCTGATCTTGTAAGATTATGGAAGATTAGTGTTCTACCAAGGAGCAGAGGAATCCTTTTGGGAGAATAAAACCAATGGATTAAGCACAGAGGTACCTGTCCCTGTTGTGCATGGCAGCAGCACTAAGCGTTCTGCTTAGCAGGGGAATTAAGAAAGTGTAAGCTGTCCCTTTGTGTAAGTCTTCTCTGTTGGCAGCATTGCAAGTCCTAACAAAATCCCAATTACCTCAGAGAAGTTTACATCCCCATTGGTCTGGGGAATGTTTCACTCTTTGTCAGAGTCTAACAAAGGAAAATTTAAAATGCAATTTTTTTCCAAAGTGGTGGTCAGAAATTATGAGAGAAGGGAACCCCAGAAAACTTTACCAGACATATTAGTGTCCTATCTTTGTTCCACCTTTCTCTATTTTTGTAGAGGTAAAAAAAAAAATAGGTTTCTTCTCTCATTGCTTCTAACTTTTTTCCTTTCTATTTATTTTTCTTTTGTTTTTGGGGAATGATATGCTCATTTTTCTTCTCTTCCCCATACTATGTTGTCCTCTGCCTTTTTTCCAAGAAGGTGCCTCTCAGTCCTGAAAACTGCTCTGTGCTTTGCTACCTCATTTCAATTTCTGCCTCAGAACACCTTAGTGGGGTACATGTGGCTGGAAGGTGTGTAGGCAAAAGGAGCAAAGTAAATGTGCAGAAAGGTTAGAAGGCACCTACTTTTGATTAATATCAGATCATACCCTACTTAAACAGCTGGGCTGTGTTGTAGTGGCTGTCAAGATCTGGATGGATCTTGACATCATTAGCGCAACGACCTTGATTTAATAAGGTTGACTTTTAGTCATTATTATTTACATGAAAGGTAACTGAGGCTTTAGGGATGCTTGTTGTAGAGCTGAAGAGAAGTTGCCTTCCTTGGAGTTCTTGCACCACTCAGTTCATCACTAGCAATTTTTTCAGATGAAAGAAATTAAAAGAGACATAGAAAAAACCCTCAGAACTGGTTTTGAATCCTTTAAGTGAAGCTTAAAGAGGGATTTTCTTTAAAACAATCTTGCCCCTCCCCTTTCCCAGCAGCAGGATTATAATGACAACTGGAATGTGTTTGTCAGTACAGTTGGTTGGGGGTGGCAAAGTGTGCCTGTGGAAAAGAGCTGCAGTGGGAGATGAGACAGTTTTCTAAGCTTCAAAATGAGTTAAAGGTGGAGCTTCCCCATGACACCAGCTCTTTGTGCTTCTGAGAGAAGTGAGTGGCACCCCCAGGCAGGGCAGTATCCAGACCCACTGACCTTGACTGTAATCTGGGTAATCAGTTTTGATTGACCACATACTTTTAAAATCTGTGTCTTTGACAGTGTTGGAATGTCATTGGACCTGTCTCATTGCTTGACTTTAGAGATAGCTAATGGCTGGGTGCTTACTGGGGGCTGGGATGTGCTTTTAAAATCAAACCTTGCAGCCTTGCTGTCAATCTGCCCCTCCTTCAGGAACTTTGGACCTTTTTGGCCAAATTTGATTGAGGGATGTTGGTTTCAAAGGTGTTAAGCAGTGCTCAGAAGAGGCTGCTGTGTGTCCCCCCTTCCCTTGAAGCAGAATGATTATAACTTTGCATCTGAGCCATTCCAGAAAGCAGCAGCCAGCTGGGCACTCATCACACATGGAACTTGAGTTTGACAGCAGCAGCTACAAATCACTCTGGGTGAAAATTTCTCTGGGAACCAAGAGAGAAGGCAGGAATGGTACAGAAAGGGTGTGGAGGAGAGGAGGAGCTGCTAAAGATAGAGGGCACAAATGGGTAGGAAACTTGCTTTACTTAGCTGTGGTACCCACAGGAGAATTTAGGTTTTTTGCTTTCATTTCTTAAAACAATGTGAAAAATTGCTGGGGAGTTTTTATAGTCGAGCAAGGGTTTGCTGTGATGTAAGGGAAAACAGTGTACAGTAAATGTCTCTGCTGCAAAGTAATATCTTGTATAGGAAAGGTAGAGGTTGAATAGAATAAATTACAGCAAAACCTGAATGGAAGGATTAAATAGAGGATTACAGAAAATAATTGAGATGAAACCAACACTTCCACCTAAATTGGATAGTACAAGTGTGAAAACTGCTTATGGGGCTATTGATGGGAGTGCTTAGCCTGCTACAAATGCAAGTGTGTAGCAGAACATTTTTCAGTACAATGATGAATGGTCTCAGCTGGGACAGGACATTTACTTCTTTTAGGGTAACTTGTCATAACTGCAGGATGTCTGGAAACCCATAGATTTCCTTATAAGTCTGTATTGATGCTGGCAAATTTTATATAAATTGAGATTCTTGTGTGTTTGATGTGCTACTTGTGAAATGATAAACTGATGGCAAACAAGACGTGTCTGGAGAGGCTGGAGTGGTATTTATCTGTATTCCAGCTTTTCCATGGCTGGGGAACTTTTAGCTGGGCTGAGGAACTCAGGTTATAGGAAATTACTGTATTCACAGACCTGCTGGACTGGTAGTAACATCTTCCTCTAGTGACACAGAACCATTTATTTCTCCTGCCCACGAAATAAAGGCTTTCTAGAAAAGTGTTCAATATGTGACCCTCCTATCCATCAAAACTGGAAAAGCAGGAGGGTGGTGGGGAGGGAAGAAGTTGCTGTGCTGCCTGGTTTTGGAAGAGATAAAAGCCCTGTCTTGCAAAGGGAGCACTGAAATCCCACCTCTGCCAGAGATCTTGTGAATGTTTAAAACAAGTTATCCATCTCTCTGAGCCTCCTGTTCGCGCAGCAGGGGCTGTGCCACTGCTTTCCCTCAGGAATGTGGTGGGGTTAGCTGCAGTCAAGGATAGCTGGGTGCTCAGCTCTTCTGAAGAGCCAATAAGTAGCCCAGATGGGCACAACCCCTCAGCTGCTCTGAGGGAAAGTCAGGAAGCAGCTCTCAGGATTTTATGGCTCCATAGGAGGATTTGTTTCTAGGATAGCATGGATAATGTCCTCTGTAACAAAGGGTTCAGGAACTGGACTGCTATTCCATTTTAGAGACTGGATTAAATATCCATGTAGTGATGATCACTAGTACTGCAAATCAAGGCCTGGGCCTGGATAAAGCTATAGAGAGAAATAGGAAAATAAAAAATAAATCAATGTTGTGTTTGACTGAGACAATAGAAAAGTGGTACAAAGATAAAGTCTATAAAATAGAAAGAGAAAAGAAAACTAGAAAGGTCTTTACTTAAACTGGGATACTGCTGTCATGGTTAAGAGAAACAGATGAAGTATTTTTTGGTTTGCTGGACCCAGCCTTGTGGATATATCAAAGAGGGTGATGGATGAAGCGAGCACTTGTTGCAAGCCTCCAAGCTGACAAGAAGGGAGTAGGGAATATAGTTCAGACAAAGACTGTGCATGCCAGTTCTGTCATCTCTATTATTAATGTGCTGTGTCTGGTCCCTGCAGAGAGCTTAAACCGAGTCAGGGACAGGATGTGCATGCAGTGAACATTTCCTATGATGCTGGATTCATAAAGCTGTTTTTTTTATAACAGTCTTGAAAGTTAACTCCCCTCTTCTCTTTATCTCTCTTCCCTTCCAGAGAGGTCCTAAATGTTTGATTTGCCTCGAATTGGTTCCAGCATCAGTCACCAAATGTTTCACTTGTACTGAAAGAAAAAAAGAGAGAAACCAGGCTCACAAGGAAAAGGCAAATGTGTACTATCAGAACTGTTGCTGGTTAAAGGCTTGTGAATAGTTTTGGAGTTTGTTTTGAAGAAAAAATAAAAGGAAATGGAGACTTAATGGAAAGGGACTCAGGAGTGAGTCTTTTTAAGTTCTCTACTTGGCTTTTTTTATTTTGCAATCTTGTTTCCAAACTTACAATTCACTTTCAATACTCAATGTTCTTTTGCTAGGATAAGCTTTAAACATTTCCGGCCTTGAACTGATGCTTAAATGAACTTAATGCTGACAAACCTGGGGTGCTGTCTTGTTTGGAGTGATAACACTGTGCATGTTGTGAGCTCTTTGAATATCTGAGTGCACGTGAGACACTGGCCACTTGACAAGCTGGAAGTGCAGCTCCAAATTGCAATGAATCTTGGTGGTGGATGCCAAGGTTTGGAGAGGCAGGAGTGTGTCAGTACCACTTCAGTAAGGAAAAGCAGCAGAGTGGCAGCTCCTTTCCTCTCTGTTTTGTTGCAGCTTACTAACACTTGTACCTCTCCATCCCTCTCAGGGGCTCTGTCTCTCCTAAGATTGTGCAGCCAGGATTGTTCAGCTTGTAGAATACAGGAAATGGATTGAGATTTGGATTTGGGTTTACAATTCACTTTTTGAATGTGTGCGTAGACTTCAGGAAAGGGGGATAACTACTTGCACTGCATCCTTACTGTATACTGGATGTTACATGGATTTTTTTTTTTCCTGCTCACTTCTGGCAGTCACTTCCTTCGCTACTCATTAATAGCATTGAGAGGATATGGTAACAGAGGAAATCTTCAGTTTGAGCAAAAGAATTTGCTGGGAGTTTCTGAAAGGCCAGTTTGATATAAGTCAAATCCCTTCAAATAGTACCTTGATATTATACACCCATGTTTCATTATTTCTGTGCCTTTATGTTGGCTAGGTCATCTCAGTGTGACAATCCCACAAACTGTCCTTTATGGCTGTGTGATGGCAGAGCAGCCTGCTTTACCTGTTTTTGGCTAAAGACCAGCATTGCTGGAGACACAGATCCTCCTTGGGCTGCAGATAGGCAGAAAGAAGAGATGAGCCTCCAGGAACTCTTGCCACCCTGCAGAACACCCTGTCCTCTGGTATGCAGCAGCTTGTGACTCCCTCCCTAACCTGGTTCCAGGCAGTGTGGGACTGGATTGGGGTTAGCAGAGACCTGTTATTAAGCTGTTTGTGCTAATCAGATTTTCTTTGGCTGAAAGGAGCCCTCAGGCAAGCAGCTTGGCGGGGAGGCCTGAGGGAGCAGTAGCCAGGGGGAAGCTGTGATGGGACTGGGCTGGTGGCACCTCTTGTGCTGACACAGCTGATGGTGACAAAGAACTTGCAGCCACCATCTCACATCAAAGAAGTTCAAAGTCTGATGGGAACTGCAAACATGATCTGGGGTTCTGGAGGGCAGTGAGCCCTTCCCTACCTAGAGAGGTGCAATGTTTTGTTTCAAATTTGGTCTTCCCCGCTTTGGCAGCTTTGACCTATTTACTCAAGCAACTCAGCTGGGTGGGATGGTGTCTCCCCAGAACTGAGCCTGGGCAGGGAAGGCTCCTGCAACCATCCTCAGAGTCATTCTTTATCAGCAGCGCTAAGGAATGTTTTATTACTGGGGAAATAAGTAATTTATTAAAATCAAATGAAAGAATGGAGAGAAATAGGGGCTGCTTAGGGTAGAGAGGATGTATTTATCCAAGCTGGAACATAGCCAGGATACTTAGATTAATTTCTGCATTCTTTCTTGGGATCAGTAATGAGAACAAGTGGCCATTTGTGTCTAGGTTGTCTCTTTCAGCCTCTATAGGAGGTGAAAAAAGAATCCATATTGCAACAGGCTCCAGAGTTTTACTGTATGTGGAACATTTCAGCTCAGCTCCCAAAACAAAGAGCTGGCTATTTAAAAGTGTTTGCAGCTCTGATAAAGCTTACTACTAACTGGTAAAAGTTAGTAATGGAGCAGCTCATTAGTCAACACTACCTCTTTCTGTATATTAAATGAAGAATGTTTTTCAAGTAGCAGGAAGCACCTAACAGTATCTAATTATAGAGAGTAGTTGGTAACTATGTCACTTTTATTTTAATGGCACAATCAATTTTATAGATGAAAGTTTGAATTCAAACTTTAGGAAACTGTAGCTTTAGGCAGACAGCCAAAGCTTGAATTACTGTACTTAGTAACTTGAGGGGGGAAAATTATTTATAGAAGGTTACACATGTCTATATTTTTTATAAAGAATTCTTGATTGCTTTTGTTTTATGTCTCTTTGGAACTGTTGACTAGAAATCATATAAGAAAAAATAATAAACTAGATAGCTCAAACTTAAGTGGCCAAAACCAGGAACATATGTGTATGGTTTCAGAATAAATATTAATCAGGACTGTGGCTGGATTTTGGAGTGAAGCTATCATGATTTGACATGATGGAAATTATTCAGACTTGCCTCTTAACAAGAATGATGTTTATGTTTTTGTCTTACTTAATCTCAAGCTGTTTACATTTCCCTCTTATTTATTCCAAGGATATACTTTTCCCTGGCTGAAGGGTTATTTAGACTGGATAGTTTTGAAAAGCTGTGTGATCTCTGAAATTTCAGACAAAAAACCCCTCTTAACTAATGCTGAGATGTGGAACTCAAATCTCTCTGAACTTCAGATTTTGTATGTGGTTAAAAAAATAGGCCCTTCAGTGGCCCTTTTTGAGGGGAGTGGTAAAGGTAAAAATGGGTGGTTTTATGTCAAATAGGACATGAGCTGATTATGAACCAAAATATCAGAACGTTTTTACATATGCCAATATGTGTTTATTCTCAAAAACTCTCATAATTCAGAACTGACTTTTCCAGAAACTAACTTGACATAAACTTCAGAACTGACTTGATCTAATTTTTTTTTTGTTATTTGGGGTTTGAGAAAATATTTCTTAAGACAAGTGAAAGGGTTACATGTTAGGGTATTCTTAAAAACGTTGTTCTAGGGTAACATTAAACTCTCTAATTTGTATTTAAAACTAAAGCTGTTGAGGATTAATTCTTGTAATGGGTAGACTAAGAAATAAGCTGAATTAGTTTTCTGGAGAACAGATAATTCATGGGGTTCAGGGAGGAACATGTGAAGGTGATTTTTTCCTCTTCTAGGCACTGGCTTTCCTATCTAATACCTAAATAAAGGAACAAGACTATCTGTCCCAGGTTCCACAAAATCATTTCCAATCAATCTAACAAAAATCAGGGATTTCTGGTTTTGCCAGTGGCCAAAATGGAAATGCAATACTGAGCTGGCAGCACTTATTAAACTGTGCTTAAATGCACCACAGAGACTCAAAGGCCAGCATGTATATTCTGCAATACACATGTGCTATAATTTTAGTGGCTAAAGGGTTAATATACATTAAAATATTTGCTATTCCATACCTGCCAGTTTAATAATATTTTAGGATTATGAGTAGTGGTTTTTAAATACGTTCAAAGCTTGCAAGCTGTGCATTCCAGGCTTTCTGGTAACAGCTGGAAATCCCTAATTATAGTTCACAGGTTACACATTCATCTGGCAAAATCTGTAAATAAACCCTGAAAGGCAAGAATTCCACTTGCATAGTTAAATTCTGAATGCTGCAGACTCCATCACTAGGGAATGGGCAAATAACTCTCCAATAATATTGCCTTTCAGCACACCAAAAGATTAAAACATCCACCCCTTGCCAGATTAAGAAAGGATTATGATGTTAGTATTTATGAAACACACAGGTTGCTTGTAAAGTGAAAATATTTGAAATACTTGGATAAACCTGCTGGTTTCTTGCTGATTTCACAACACAGATACAAGATAAATGGAAACACGTCAAGTTTCCAGCTAATGGCAAATCTCTCTCTAAATCTGTCTGGGGTTTTTTGCACTTCTTTTTGTGGGGGCTGCAATTTTATTCATCCAAAAGACAAGGTGCTGGATCCAGAGTGATTGTGGACTGAAGTTATCTGCAGTTTCTGCCTCCCACATGCAGTGGATGTCACACACTTCAGCTCCCAGATCACCTTCAAGCTTAACAGCTGCCTGATTTCTTGCTCAGGCTTGCTGGAGGACTGGTATGGCTCAGATTCTTCATAATCCAAGCGTTTTTGCCAGAAAATGTGATTAGAGAATCACATTTTAGTGAGAGGCAATAATGCAGCATCCCAGCTGTTGAGTCCTTGACCTGGACTCGAGGTAAAGCAAGAGCTGACTGACCACTCTCTCCAGACATCTTATCTCCCAAACCACAATTAATTAAAGCAATGAAAATGTTAAAATTTAAGGGTTAGGAATAATTCCCAAAGCAATTATATTTCTTCTTAGGATTTCCAATTGATTTAGTTAAAGGAGGTTTGCTGAAATTTCTCAGTACTTTTTGAAGGTAAACATACGTGAATATATAGAGCCACGTGACATAATTGTATCACTCAATGGCAATTAAAATGCAAGCTTCCATGGAGATACACCCACCAGTTAGAGAAATCCATTACTTCCAGTCTTTTTCATTTTTTTAGGAGAACTTTTCTATTTGCTTGGATAGAAAACATTTAAGCTATTTATTTATGCACTTAACACAATTAAAACAAAATAAACCAGTCAGAAAAAAATGTAATTTGCCTGTGATTGTCACACATCAGCATCAGTCAGTCTGAGTGTCCTGAGGCACTAGCAGATGTAATGTCTGACAGGAAACTCTTTTACTGATTTCCTATTCCAGCAAATATAGGACTTAGTGTGTAACACTCATCGTTTACTTGGCAATAAAGATAACGTGAGGATGTTTGCATTTACAAATGTGTGATTGAAACTGCACCCATTGCTTTCCTTTTCTGTTGCATTTTTGGAAAAGGCTGTTCTTGCTTGCCTTCAGAATTTGTTCTTGCCTAATGAGACTTAGAAAATATGTTCTGTCTGCATTTCTGGTCTCTCCTATGCCACTGTAACCCCACTGATCACAGGGGTCACGCAGGGTGTGGGGGTGTTTTGTGCTCAGAACTTCTGAAACTGAAACAGTTTGTGCCTCTGAAATGCTGCATCCAGCAATTAACACACAGCAAATTAAAACTGCATATGCAAATACATTTATCTTCTCTTGGCAAACTCCTGTGCAGAGCACTTGGAAAATGTCTGTGCACTGCTGATGTCTTTCACGTGCTTGCTCAAGTGTGAATGCATCACTTCCACCTCTTTCAAAAACGAGATCTGTATTTACAGCGTGTCCTTTTATCTCCTGCTGTTACTGGGGTTCTGTCTGCAAAGGTTCTGCTTTTCCTTTGTGCAGAGGTTGAGTGTGCCCTCAGCAAGCAGTGATGGCATCAGACACCCCTGGTGGGCCAGCAGTGACACAAAACTGTCTGTGTCCCCAGCTCCTGCTCTGGAGGTGGCTCTGGGGCCGGGAGAGCTCAGCTGCTGCAGGGATGTGTTCTCCCCCAACAGGGATGCACTGGCAGAAATCTGTACAGTGACCCTACAGGCTGGACAGGCTGCCCAAAGATTAATTTCCTCTCTATAGCTTTGATGGGTTTTCTTCCGTTTTTTTTTTTTTTGGTTTTTTTTTTTTTTAATTTTATTTATTTTATTTTTTATTTTTATTTGGCACTCTGATGTTGCACATGCTCAGCGCAGCACCAAAGGCAGACATGATGAGGAGCCAGAACTGAGGTGAACATGGGAGAAGAACAGTATATTCACAGTGCCAAACCTTGTTAGTGCCTCATTTAAGGGCTGGCTGATCTCTGCACTCTTCACTGTTAAAGGGAATGTTGTCCAGTGGAGGTAACATAAATGACCACACCTGATCCATGGGAACCCTTCTGTAGCCACAGGCCTATTCTTTGGGATGGATCTTCTTGTGTAGGCTCCATTTGTGTCCAGCTGGCCAAACCCCTGCTCAATTTTCTTACAGCCACCACCACCAGCACACCTCTGTGTGCTGAAATACTCCTTGAAGGACAGGGGTGTGCAGGGGTATTCCCAGCACAGAAATCCTGGGGACAGCTCTGCTCTGGTGCTGCCCTCCTTGCCCCACAGACCACAGTGCAGCTGTCATTTTCCCAGTTAAACCCACAGAACCATAACATAAATAATTCTGAATCCTGAACAATAGTTCTTTAAAAGGAAGATGGCAGCTTATTGCTACCTTGAGCTGTGCTACAATGGAGAATGAGGAGTTATTGTTTTAGAAAACAAAGTGTTCATTCTGCCAATCATTTTATTGCACTTACTCATGCTGGAATTCATCCTGCTATATGGGCCTTATGCAACAGAGCAGGAGCCAACATCCTCAGCTGATGGATATTTTCATCATTTATTGCTCTTAATGCTGTGCCTCAGTCACAATGAGTTTATCTAACTGTTCCTAAGAGTGAACAGCCTTCTGAACATTCAGTGCTTCAAATGTGTTTTGTTTTTAACTGTTTTTATTGCACCTCATGGATCATACTCATTGCACAGTTAGGAAAAGCTTATACTTGATTGTTACAGATACGGTGTTTCATACTTTTGCATATGCAAATTCATGCTGAAAGGAAGTTTCTTATTTTTCTGTGGTCAGATATTGTTCAGAATATTGAAGTGTGCATTACAGTGTGTAATCCATTTGCTGCAATTTGGCTTGTTGCTATAAGGGATTTACTGATTAGTCAAGAGGAATGAGAGAAATGTGGCATTTAATTATTGTGTGACGAAGGAATGCTTTATCACAGGACAAAGGTACACATAATGAGAACAGGTGGATCATGTGAAAGCACATGGGAAAGTTCTGCAAAGGAAAGAGAGGAAAAATGATTTTGAGAATGGAATTTATTAGCATCTGCATAAAAAGCCTTTAAAGCCCTTTAATTTACAGCTGTAAAATGAGTTTACAAGTGGAGGTAGCCAATACTTACACTTTTAACATACGCCACTTTATGTTTGTATGTTTGAGACAAACGTTTCCACACACAGAGGAAATCAAAGCAATCTGGTTTGTAGCACATGCTCTGGTGTGCAGTAAGATGTGGAGACCTTTTAGCTGGCACTTGATAAGAGTGAGTTGTTCCTGTGAAACAGGCATATTCTCTTAATTATTTATAGAGTTACAGGAAGGAGGAACGGGTTAGGGAATGGTTGCTTTAGGAAAGCAACTCACCTGTATCTCCTGGGTAATAACCCTCATGCTGAATTTATGTTGCTCGTGCATATCATAGCTGAAAAATAGTAAACAGAGTTGCATAAAAACCCAAACAAAAATATTACATTTCTGTTAGAGAATTGTCCTTAAAGCAAATTGGCTTTTGCTGTTTTCTTCACCCTGTACTCAAGTTTCAACCACCTCTGATGACTTCAGCAAAGCAAATTGCAATGATGTCTGGGAAGCACAATCCCTGAGCAAATACTTGGGAAAATGACCTTCAATATCAGGGCTAATGGAACAAGATCTATTATTTGTTATACTGGTAAAAAAAACCCCAGCCCATACTGATTTTGATGCAATGTTCATCTTTGTGCAGGGCTCTGAGCAATGCTATTCTTCTGTGGGGAGGGAATATGTGTTACAAAGCTAGAGCATTAAGACCCTTGGATATTTCTAGACATGGTCTGTAATGTCTTAAGTAATTCATTTTAATACTTGATTCTTACAGGGCTGTGCCCATCCGTACTGACAATGTGAAGAGTTGCTGTGCTGTAGAGATAGCAGCTTCTCCTCCAGTGAGGAGTGCAAAAATGCTGAAAGCAGCAGAGGGAATGGGGACATTGGTATATTTAATTTTTGTTCCTGTCCTACTGAGAAATCCCATCTCAAGCTAAATTGCTTTAATCTCAATGTAGCTTAAAGTGGGAGAAAGGGTACTGCTCTGTAAACTTTGGAGCTCACACACTCGTGGTTTTATAGTTTATTCTCTGAACCAGAGGTGCACATGAATCCATTCTCTGCCACGCACAGATTCCCTCTGTTTCTGTGGGATGTTCGTATTGCCCTTCAACTACAAAATTGCCCTCTCTGAAGAGGTGTAAAGGTATGTTTCCTGCTAATAGTGCTCTAGAGGGAAAGAAGAATGATTATATCAGTTTCTGCCTTCAGCATTATTGAAAAAAAAATAGATTTACATGTGTAGTTGCAGCATCACAAATGGAAGGTACCTGATGTTGAAAGGGAATTATTCCTCAAATGTCATGCAAGTAAAAACTTTCACCTGGGCAGGAAAGGAGAAGAAATGAGAATTTATTCATCTAAGCTTCAGCTTAGATCCTGCAAATAACTGAAGGTTTTTGTTTTTTTTTGTATATGAAGATGATTTATTTTGGTCTGCTTTCCTACCCAGTCACCCTTAGTGCAGACAAGAAGCTGCCCTGACTCTTTCTGAGCTTGTGTGCTGTAAATAATAAGTAATTAACAAAAGCCTTTGGATTACTATTTATATATAATCTGCTATTCTGTGGTGAGGTAGGGTGAGTGACTAATGAAACATTTTCTCCCTGATGTCCTCACACACCAGTGGTTGTTCAGCTCCCCATCTAGCATGCTTCTGGAGGTGCTGGTTGTGTGGAAAACATCAGCAGACCCTGATCAACATTGGCATAATTATATTTTATTTGTAACACCTAACGACCAGGTTTAATATAGTGGAATGCTCACAAGAAATAAGGAAAATACAAAAAATATATTCATGTGGTGGTTTTAGTAAAATTTCCTGGATTTTTTGCAGTTTGATCCTTTTACTGTGTGGCAGCTTTGGAATCAAAGTATATCTAACCAATGAGGTCACCAGAGGCAGTACAAGAGTCTTGGTCAATTACACTCCATAGCTTTGAAATTTTGAATTCATCTCCCTTGACAGGGAGGAATATTTGTAAAATGTAAAGGCCTGGGTGGTGTTTTGTGTTTTTTTTTTTTTTTAATTGGTTGTTGTTTTGTTTTTGTTTAAAATTATCTTTTTTTTTCTTCTTTTTTTTTTAATATGGAAAACTTGAGGTTAGGAGATTTGTTTGTAAACCAGGTAAGCTCAGGGTTTATCCATTTGTTCTGGCCCATGTATGTGCTCATTCCCTGGGTGTTTCTTTGAGAGATGCAGGTACTTCCAGGGGATATTCAGCCTATGGAGACTGACTCTTCTTCCATGGGTGTCCCTGAAAGTGATGTGAAGATGATTAGACTTCTAAATTAAGTTTCAGTTAGTTTTTAATTCTCTCTGCTTTAGGCACCTCTGAGTCTTGTGCAGCACCCTGCGCCATGGGGTTTTGCTCTCATTTACACAGCCTTTTAAGTTCTCTAATACAAACAATAAACTCACACTTGTAACTCTGAGACGCTGAGCAGTTTCTCCTGGTCTACTGTGCAGTGTTTGAGTTCAAAGTCAGACACCTGGAATTTGGGCTAAGACTGCTGACAATCCACCAATTGTGCTAGCAGCTTTGGCTGTGTAAACACCTGCTTTTCTAAGGCACAGATAGGAAATTTGTTCATTTTATATAGGCTACCAGCAGCCTTGAAACAGGAGTGATTTTTAGCCAGCCTGGTCTTGCCAGGTTGATATGGCTTTGTGCCATGTGCTCGATTTAAACTGGTAACTTGAGCAGCCATATCTCATTTCCGAGCACCTGAGCTATGCAGAAAGCTGGTTTTACTTTAAACTTAAATGGTTTTGCAAAGCTCTGCAGCAGAGTATCCACACATCACAAATGATGTAACCTGACAGACATAAAGTGGAATTAAAGTGAAATACATGTACCGGTTAAAACAAAATCATCTCTGTCATGAATGAGAAAAACAAAACAGATGGAACTATGTACTTGGTCATGCATCAGAAGATTCTCAGACTCTTGTAATATAGTGTAATTTAATAAAGGGGAAAGCCCTTCAATATTCAAAATGCAATAAACTGAAAAATGTGATTTTGTAATCATGCTGGAATTTAGTATCAATAAGTGCAAAATAAAGAGTCCATTGATGACATGACATTAGAGCTTAAGAAGAATAGACATTGATTTATGAATGATTGAGTTGATATACTCTTCAGTTGTAGTGTCACCAGCATGCTGACAAAGTGGCATACCTTGCTGACAATATTAGCATGCCCCATGCTAAAAGGAAGATTATATTGTTAGTGAGCAGAGCTGTGGTTAAAAGAAAGGGCAGTGTCCTAAGGACTTGGATAGCCAGCTCTCCCCATCTGCGAAAGTGCTCAGGAATAGTTCCAAGCAGGCAATTCTTCACACGCCCTTTATTCCCCACCACTGCAAGATGAAGCAGTTTGGAGTAATGCTTTTTCTGGAGGGGGTTGGAGCCACAGGCGAATCAGCATCCTCATGGCTGGAACGCCAAGGTCTGGTGTCACTGGGGAACCTCATCCTTGCAGGGCAGGGAGCAGTGCTCACAGTGCTGGCTGGCAGCTGCAGGGGGAGAAGGTGCATGAGAAATTACCCACTGTCAGACACAGATGAAGCAAGATAAGGCTACAAGCTTTACACTTCTGTGTAACAAATGCAGTTTCAGGTGATTTGTACAGAGGTGATTGTATGCACACACTCCTACCTAGGGATGATTGCAGTACCTGACTAATTTCTGTGCTCTGTGTGATCTGCCTTATTGCATTTCTTTGCTGGGCAGGCAAAGCCTGTACTGTATGTACTGTACAAACCCTTCCCAGACCAGAGTAACAATGCAGAATGTAGGGAGGATAAATGCCTTTGAACTTATATTAATACTCACAGAGTCACTTCAGGTGTACCGGTGACAGTTTTAGCCAGCTCTTAATATACAAATATTTTCTGTGTTCTTTTCCTCTTGCAATGATAAATACAAATAACAAAATTCCTTTCTTTACTAGACAGTTTAATCACAGCAATATGGTCAGGATCCAGGAAGAGGAGGTCTTAGGTACCAGAAGTCCTTGGGGATTTTTATTATCGTAAGTGGGATCTTTGCCAGAATCTGCAAACTATCTTTTTAGAGGAAACAAGATACAATGGCTTCTTAGTATAGGATTGTGCCAGACTTTTAATTTTCAGGAATCTGATTTTTTTTTGTACTTAGAAGACAGTCAACTTAATTTGCAAATCAGTTGAAAAAGAAATAAAAAAAGGTAGGGGAGGGCTAAAACCAGTGACATTTTAAGCTATAGAAGCCTCCGTGGAAAACAAATTTTTCTTGGCAATCAAGATATCTTAACAACCATACACACATTGTCAAAGGGAAAAATTACATTTTTCCTTAACACAGATCATATACAGATGACTGATTTCTCTTTCAAGTTCAGGCACAAAGGGCTGTTTATTTATATTCAGAATCTGACCCAGCTCTTGAGGAGATGAGGAATGGTGGCTAACAGGCTCTCAAAATGCTTCCCAGGAAGGAGTGCAGGATAACAATCAGTGTAAGTATAAATAGCTCAGAATGGTGATAACAGGAGTGAAGTTGTTGCTCCAGATAATTTGCAATGCTTGCCCACTTAGATGCAATCAGAAAGGTTTTTTTTACAGTACATATCAGTTTTAAACATGCTTTGGATACCTGCTACTTTTCCTCTGCTTGTGATGTGCTAGGAGCCTGTGTCTGCAGAAACAGAGAGCATCACCTTCTCCTCCCTTTAATTAGTACAGATAAAACTAAAATGCTCTTGCAGCATGCTCAGTTTTAGTGATCTACTGCTCACCTGTGGCAGCTTGGTGTGTACTTGCAATACCCACCAGTTCCAGGTGGTTTGTATCCTGTCCTGCATTCACTCATGGTTGTTTAACTTACAAAATCATGCAAAATCTGGATGTGTTCAGCAGAGTACAACTTATACCAAGAGGAAGGTAATGAGGTGTAAAGAACTGCATAAGAATATTCTTATAATGTTTTTTTTTTCCCCACAAGGCTTTGTACTTCCAGTGGTTCTGCCCTGACAGGATGTTTGCCCAGCTTTGACTTGCCTTTGGAGTCCCCTTTAAGTTGTGCTCTTTGCTAAACCTGTGTAATTTGCTGTGGTAAATGGACTTTCCCATTTAATTTTGAGGTGAATAGAAAAGAAACTTTGTCCTTGGCTGGTCCCACTGCTGTTCATACACCTTGCCTTGCAGGAGTGTGGGGTTTTTTGGAAATTCATATGTAGTACCCCCATAATGGCAGAGGAAATGATGGCTATATGAATTAGGCTTGTGTCTCCCACACGAGAGTGTAACTGGGTTCTTCAGCTCTAAAACCAGTATCACCCTATCTCTCTAACCTTTTTACAGCCCTGCTGATTTGATAGGGATTGGGGCAGGATGGATGTGAAACTTCTAATATTACTCAACTGTATTCAAATAAATTCATAGTTGACAAATACTTTTTTAATTTTTAATGTTAGGAAACGTGATATTACCTTTATAGATATAGATTTTAAAGTGGCACTGCTCAGACTTTTAGTCTTTCTGGTCACTGCATGCTTCATGCTTTATTCCTCTTCCAGAACTAACAAGGAAGGTGATAGACCTAAACTTTAGAAAGTATAGCATGACCTGGAAATTCCCTGTGTTATCAAGTGAGATGAACAGTCATGTTCTGCAAGGAAATTGCAGAAGTGTAAAGAGCAGGAACCTTATTTTAAAGGGAGTTTTCACTAAATGTTTTTTGTTTGTGTGCTTAATGTTATGTGATCTAGGTGCCTAGGTTTTACTTGGTTGACACCAAGACTTCTAAAACAATCTTGTGATTTGCTGGTGCCCTGATCAATCTGTGTGACTTTGTGTGTTTGTCTGTCAGCTACACTGCAGGGACCTGTGTGCTCTTTGCAGAAAGCACCACAAAATCTCAGTGTATCTAACTAGAGATGACTTGAAAACTAGAGCTTTGCAGAACATTTGTAGAAGGCTCTCTGAAGGTTGCTGTTTAAGGTGAATAGTTGAAAATGCAGGTTTCCTTCCCAGAACACACATGGCAAGGGAGCTTATTGATGTCCTCTTGGAAAATATTACTTGGTAAGGGTTGGACGATGTAATGGATGTGTTTCTAAAGAAAGACCAAAACAGGAAGGCTTCTGAGTACCACAAAATTAATCTTCAGGCACTTCTGAAGATTTGTATTTTCAGTACAACTCTGCTGATGAAATAGGGACTACAGAAAAAATAAACAAATTTGAAGCCTAAGGCACATACAACTGGGCTGCTTTTTCCAGGCTGCTTCCTGACTTAGTTTTCTGTTAAAACTACTTACACCTTGTTTTTATCTTGCTAGATTAGAAGAAATTTCTGTCCTGAAGCACTTAATTAAATGCTGGTTTTACTGTTAGTTTAATATCATGTCTATTAGTAGTTTAAGAATGGAGACAGAAGATTGAGCAACACCTCAAACTGAAAAGGTTTGTCACAGCTTACCAAGACACTGAAGAAAATAGGGCTTTTAGCTTAAGAAAACTTGAGAACACATTCAAATGCTTAATCTTTCCTTTTTTCCTGTCAGTACAGGATTTCTTCATTTACAATTTCATCAGTGTAGTGCTGGATGAATCAGCCACAGATTTCCAGTGAACAAAAAGTAAAGGAATGCTCTTTATTGTTAAGGCAGAATTAAACCCACCAGCAATAGAAGCTGAGAGAACTTAAAAGCAAGTGTGAGTTAAATGAGTATGTAGTGTAGTCTTGCTGATGAGACATAAAAAGAAGGGCCTGATTGCTTATGGTTATTAACAATCCAATGGCTCTTTTTGTAGGGCAGGGCATAGTAGCCCCAGTGTCCTGGCCCATTTCCAAATATGTGTTCATTCTCCTTCAAATCTCCCTGAAGTATCAATTTGATATGGTATTCTCTCCTCTCTTTCCTCTCATAAACCAATATGTACTGGGGCTACTGTTTCCCAATCCAGGAGCAGAACTTGGGGATTCTCCAAAATAAATAAACGCTAAAGGTTATTTTTGTTTTTGTAGTGCAAGTACTTCCTGACATACCTTTTCCTTGCATCTGTGCAAGGAAGTGCAGTGATTTCAGTGCTCACTCCTCTGTGGGATCCCAGTATATTGGAGAAAGTTGATTCGCTCTGAATCACATACTTTTGTTTGTTCATGCATGCTTTTTCTGGCAGTATGACAAATGATCTTGCTATAACCAACCTTCAATTCAGTATGAAATACCCTGTTTGTGTGTAGCAATATCCCTCCCTCCTTTCTTGCTGTATGGATTTTTATTACTGATTAATAAATTCTGATGTATTCTTGCTGTATGGATATTTAATAGTGATGAATAAGGATCATCTCCCTTAAACCTGAAGATTGCTGTGTACAATTTTAGGGTTTGTGTTGAGATGCAAGGGAAGTGTCTGTCTTGGTGTTGGTCTCCTCCCTGAGATGCAAGGAAGATTTTCTCTGCTTGTACCAGCCCAGTCACTTTTCCATCAGCTATCAGCAGTGCTGGGAGAGCTCAGCAAGGATGTTCAGGGGTGCTGCAGGTGGCATTTGCTCTGGGTTTGGTCACAGGGCCAAGGGGAACATGGTGCTCTCCTGCCCAGTAATGATGGAGTGGCCTCTTCAGCTCAGTGGTGAGAGGAGGGGGATTGGTGGTGGAGCAAAAAGACAACTGCAGAGAGCAGAGCCTGGTTCAGTGTCTCTCAATTTGTGTGTGCTGCTTGCAAAAGCTAGAGTGCTGTGTTTTCCTGCCAAAGAGGTGAAATTTCTAATTGTACCTCAATGAGTCTTTCTGACCTGTGTGGCTTATAAGTAAACACAAATTAATGCTTTATGAACAGTTGAGAAAATCCTGTATGCCTATTCTATTTGTTACTTGTTACGGCAAGTAGTGCAAATATTTTTATTTTATTATTGCTTATATGTGCTACAAGTATTCTCCTCAACTTCTTCTGAGAAATCTGATAATACATTTGGAGTTCTATTTTTTAAATATGATTCTAGCTTTTTAGCACTGTGGCAGTTTCAGATGTCATCGTTCTGCATAGCAAGTGTTAGTTGACTTTGGAAGGCTGTTGCACCATTCTTCCTAACCTGAGCTTCCTCCCTGATAATGAGATTATTTTCTTGATGGACTCCCCCAGAAATTGCAATACAGCATCATTTCTAGCAAAAACTAGAAAGTAAATTTAGTCTGGATTCCAGACATGCACAGAGCAGAGTTTCCATTCAAGTGTGAGAAATCTGGAGTGTTATCCTGTTCCAGTACAAGTGGACAAGCACATCTCCCCACAATGAGATAAGACTTCATAAGAATTTTTGATTGTTTCATTTTAGAATGAAATATTATTCTCAGGAAGGTACAGAACTTCCAAAAGAGCATCTTGCTTTCTGCAACCTAATCTTGCAAGAAATTTGTGCTGAGAAGTGTTTTGGAAAGGAGATTTGTATGACTTTCACCTGTGTATTTCTCATGGTTTGACACTGGCCCAATGTCAGGCACCCACAAGAGTGGTTAGTGACCCTCCCCTGCCACAGCTGAGCAGAGGATGGAGGGAAAAAAGTTAACAAAGTGTTCATGAGTTGAGATCAGGATTGGGAGAAACACTTAAGGGCAAAACAGGTTGAACTTAAGGTTGCAATGTGAATTTATTACTAACAGAATCAGAGGAGGATAAGGAGAAGTGAAATAAACCCTTAAAACACCTTCCCCTGCCAGCCCCTCCCTCCTTCCTACTGACCGTGCTGGGAGACAGGGAATGGGGCTTTTGCTCAGTTCATCACCAAGATTTTCTTCTGCTGCTTAGGGAAAGCAGCCATTCCCCTGTGAGACCGTGGGGTCCCTCCCATGGAGACAGTTCCCTGTGAACTGCCCCAGTGTGGGCCCACTGGCATCAGCAGCAGCCACACTGCACCTGCTGCAGCATGAACTGCCCCCACGGGCACACGGCCCTCCCAGACTGCTGCAGCCTGGGTCTCTGCTTCCAGGGGTGCTGTCCTCCAAGCACAGGCTGCTCCAGCTTGGAAGCAGAGCCTTCTCTCTCCCCCAGGTCTCCCACTGGATCACAGCCTCCTCCAGGCATCCACCCACTCCAGTGTGGGCACCTCTCCCACAGGCTGCAGGGGCATCTCTGCATCCTCTGTGGATCCCCATGGGCTGTGGGTGATCTCTGCATCCCTCGTGGATCCCCATGGGCTGTGGGTGATCTCTGCATCCCCTGTGGATCCCCATGGGCTGCAGGGGTACAGCTGCTTCACCCTGGTCTCACCACAGCCTGCAGAGGTATCTTGGCTCTGGCCCCTGGATCACCTCCTTCCCTCCTTCTCACTGACCTTGGTGTCCACGTTGTCCCCTTTGATGTTCCCACCTCCTCCTCCTCTCTGACTGGGAGCAAAACCTTTGTTTTGAGCTTCTAAAATATGGCATCACAGAGGCATTACTAACTCCTGTCACTGGCCCAGTTTTGGCCAGCAGCATGTCCATCTTCAGAGCCATCAGGGATTGGCTCTGCTGGACATGGTGGAAGCTTCCAGGAGCTTTTCACAGGAGCCACCTCTGTGGCCCCTCTACTGCCAAAAACCAGGCCATGCAAAACCAGTACAATATTAGGGGATGGTATCTTTGGTACACTTGACAGCATAGCTGAAGTGAAAGGATGAGTCCTTTTAAATGTGCTTGTATATTAAAAATAGTTAAATGTATATAAAGATATACAACTTAAGTGTATTTTTTGTTAGGAATATTGTCAGATATGTTAGGCTGGGACTGTCAGCAGATGAGCAATAGGATCTGTGTAAGACCAGCATCAGCCTGGAGTGTCCAATGGAGACATCCTGGGCTCAGTTCAGTGATCTAAGAGCAGTGCTTAGTGATATTTGAGGTGTCCCAGTGATCCAAGGGTTCCCCATGAGGCTGCAGGTACTGCAGGCCTACAGGAAACTCAAGCACTCCCAGCTGAAGCTGGGTGGAGTCCCCCAGGGCATCTCACATGGCACCAACAGCTGTGCTGGGGCAATGGATTGAGCCTTTCACTCATGCCAGAGGCAAACTTCTTACTGACTGCCCTGGGACCCTGTTTTTCCTGTATAATAAGAATTAAATAGTGCCAAATTAAATCTCACCATTTTCTTGCAGCAGCGTCTGAAAGCTGCTCATCCTGGGATTATTCCTGCATGCTGCTGACTAGAGTTGTGTTAGGTGTATGAGAAATCCCCTGAGCCTTTCATTGTTTTCACAATTTGTTTTGTGAGTTGTTTTTTTTAATGCAATATCCTAACTTCAAATTTTATCAAAAAATAAGTAAAGAACATCTCTGAGAAAAAAATGTGGAAAATGATACAAAACTGTCATGTTCTTGTTTTTAATAGCTGTGAAAATATATTGTTGGGCTTTCTGAATTGCTATACTCAGTAAGCAGCAAACACAATTAAAGCCAGAATATACTGCATCACAACATGTACTAAATTAATTTATCTTGACAAATTTCATGTAGTTTAAATAATTCATACTGTACTTTTATTAAAATCTGAAAGGAAAAGTAATGAATTCTTGGTTGTATGGTGTCTTACTGTAAACCTCTTACATTATTAAAATTATAAATGTAATCACTTGAAACTATTGCTTTTTTTTCCCCCCAAATACAACTGTTTAAGGTGACTTTTTGTAGAGAATGATGATATGAGAAAAGTTGGAGGTAAAAGGAAGTGCTTAAATGTGATATTTCACAGACCCCAGTGCAATGCCAGGGCGGTCAGGATTGTCTCCACCCTGCACAAATCAGGGACTAGAGATGTGGAGAGGGGTTAAAAACTTGCAAACAGCCATCCACAAAAACAGTGGCACAAGTGGGAACAAGACTTTAACAATGTTCTTTTTCAAATTCTTTTTCTTCCCTGCACTGGCACCCCTACATTCCTGTGCAATGATTTTTTGTCAGTATACAATATTTCTTTCCATTATGATTTCTCTGTGGCTTTGTCTCCAGTGACTGTTGACCACCATTGTACATGTTTGTGATGAATGTCTTCATCCTACTTTTTAATCTAGTTCTAGTTTATGGTTCGTGGAAAAAAAAAAATAGGTATTTCCTGTGAGAAGAGATTTAAACTCTCTTGCTGCATGAAAACGTTACCTTCTCCTCTGTACAGTCTCCTGAGCATAAGGATGGGAACAGAAGATCATAACCTCAGACACAATGGAAAGCAGCTGGAGAAAATGGTTCTTAACAAAGAAAAGGTTGGTTTTGTGCAAATTCTAACAGACTGATACAATATTAGCTGAAAACATGTCATATAGCAACAAAACTGCTCCTGAAGACTATGTTTGACTCCCATCATTGAGCTTAGATTTGCTGAAAAATTATTTATTCCTAGAAGCTCTCTTTTCCTATTTGAAGAGTGTGATTGTGAACTAGGTGAACCATAATCATCATCATAACTATAATGTAAACCATTTTTCCCTCCTAACCTTTTCTGACAGCTGTTTTTTGGAAAGCATGCTCTGAATGGGAGGGCAGACTCTGTTCCCTCTGCATTGCTGTAGCTCTGCTTCTTCCCAAGGCCCTTCTCAGTGGTTTAACCTAAGGGGGGTTTTTGCTGTTCTCTGTGACAGCACAGTCTTCTGACCTTCTAAATGACATTGTCCTCACTCTGTTTCCTCTCACCATGTCCCAGTTCCCTTGTCTTCTCCCCATTTAGTTTGGAGGTGATGATTTTAGCCTCATTACAAACCCATTACAGGATCCAGTGTCACTGGCAGGAATTCAAGAAAGGCTCCATAATGCAATAGTTGGCCATTTGCAGAGGAGTGTCATAAAGAGATGCTTCCCCAAAGACCAGTGGGTTCCAGCCTCTTTAATGCTCTGTTCGTTGGATGCCAAATTCACATGCAGTGTTTAAACTATAATAATAACATACATATAAAACATGACTAAAAGATGTGTACATTGTAAAATGTTGCAGACTCTACATTCAGCCATGTGAGCAAGTTGTGCTGTAGCTGCCCACTTAAATACAGAAAGTCTTTTAAGTGTTTTGTCCTCGTATTGAAGAATTTTTGGAGAATTTTTGTGTCCTACAAGTATTTGTGAGATTTTTCTTTCTCTCATGCCCCTCCCTGAGAGGCTGACATTCATAGGACCCCTAAAAATCAGCTGGAATGTCTGACACTGACAGCATTCAGGCATTGTGGTAAACCAAAACCCTGCTAAGGAGGTCACATCTGCAAGAGCTGACAAGCAATTACAGACCCTGCAGACTGCAAGTAAATGGGAAAACTTTTCAGATTTTGTTCTTATTAAGAAAACCAACTAAAAATAGCCCTTTGGCTATGCTTGGGACCCAGGCTGTATGCACACATACAGAAACAGGAACTAATTTGTACAGATTCTCCTCTTGCTATTGTTTTTGCTCAAAACTGTGGTGCTGGGGATATAGCTGGATCAGCAGGCTGGCAGAAATGAGGTAATAATACCATTTGGTAGTATTGAAATATTGAAATCAAAATATTGAAATATCCAAATATTAAAATCCAGAAGAATAGGATAATCTTATTTTTCCTACTTTTTTAAAACTAAACATCTTTCAGATTTCACCGTATTTCAGATTTGTTTGGCTCCAGTGAATTTTATTTTCTTTACTTTATGCCACCCAAGTGAATTGATTGACCTCTGATCTTCCCAAAGTGTCATCATTGACACAGACAAGTCCAGGAGAGAAAACCTTGTTTGGTTTCTACAGATGTAATGCTATGGCAGCTGACAGGCTGGACAATTTCTTCTTGAGGTCAGGAGTTGATGAAATTGTCCCCAGTCTGTGAACTTCCATTAGATTTGTGTGACGGTGCCTCATCTCTGACTGTTAATCAGAATCTTATTAACTTGTTAATGTGTTACTTGGATACACTGCTCTTCCTTCAAGTTTGTTTTTGTTGCTGTTTTTTTGTTGGGTTTTTTTTTTTCCATTTAAACTCTCTTTTAATTTTCTTTCTTACAGTTTTAGCAAAGTTCAAATTGTACCGTGAATGTGTCTTTGGATGAGTTATAGCCTCTTCTTGAGAGACTTCTACTGTTTTAAATCACAGCAAGTCCATCTGGCTTTAAAAATGCCCACAGAGTTTGCAACATGTGGACTAGATGATGATTTTCCTCTGGGAATGTAGACACCATCATTCACTGGCAAGTTTTTAAAACTTGTAATATTCTCTTCTTAACTGTGCTGAGAAGAGGGAATGAAGAATCCATTTATTCACTGTGGACAGAAACATGCAGTTAAAGCTGTATTCGTGAGGTTTTCTTGGTTTGACCCAAAACTATCTAAATCCCAATTGTATCACTTAAAGCTCTTCACACAAGACAATCAGTGTGAATCAGAGCAATGTTTGAGTGAATCATGAATCAGTATTTTAAATGCAGGGAAAATTTTCCTTGGAAGGCAGGCATGGCTTGGGTAAGTGAATCAGAAGTAAATTACACCCAACTTGGTTGGTTTGCAATCCTATGTGCTAAAGATCTGAGCAAAGCAGCAGACTGGGGATAAACCATCTAAACCAGCCTTGTTTGAGCTTGGTTGAGCTATTGTGGCTCATTGTTCCTCATAGCATGCTCTTCCTAACCTAGGCTTTTCTTGTGTTAGCTTTCAAGCACATGAATTATTGCATATTTATTTATGAAATCTTTTTATCTGTAGTGCATCCCCAGTCCCTAAGGATTTGATCTTCTCTTACAAGTAGAATTCCTTCTCACCTGCAAACAGGAACACCTAGGAACCATATCAGCCCCAGAAGTGCCATTTTTAGGGTGTTTTAGAACATTAATAGAAAACTTAGTTAAATGTGAAAATAAGTGAAGATGCTTTACTCTACCTTATACAATAGATATATTTTCCTTCTGAAATGAAACCTAGAACTGATTCAGAAACAAATAACTTGTTCAAATGTTTGTTCAGCTACAGGTTCTTTATGGCTGTGAATCACACAATGCATTATGCTGATAAAGCCAGTAGAGTTAGCAGCAGTTCGCTCAAAAAATCCTCCAGCTTTTATTCAACACTTCTGTGAAGAATTTCTTCCATTCAGGCCTTCCTGGCTCTAATTAGCTTCTTCCCACTTATTTTCCACCAGCCTGTTGTTAGATAAAAATTAGATGATTGGTTTTGATAAGCTGTTGCATGATTTTGAAAAGGCTGTAAACTAATATCCCAGTTTTCTGTTTCAGTAGCAGATTAAATGTATTTGTAGCATAGATTATTTCTGGAAAAACAATCTAGGGAGAAATCTACTATGTTACTCAATGTAGCAGTTAAAGTACATAATTTTTTAAAAAGCAGCTATGACCTCTTGGTATGTGTGCATTAGGAAAGTTAAACTGAATCTTAATCCATTGGAATTAAATGTAGATTGCATAAATGACATCAGTTCCTTCTCCCAACCCTCATTCAAAATTAAAGGGGCTTTAATTTAGGTTAGAAATGGAAGTAAATTCAAATGTATTTGGTTTACTTGATATTAATTCTGAAGGAGAGCTTCCTCCCAGTTTAAGTTCATTACTAGTTCTGAAAATTTTGTCAAAAAAATGAAAACTTAACAAAACGCAGAGAATTTGAGTTATGCTATTTCACGATTTGCTGTAGCTCATGTGTGCACTCATAGTTTTCTGCTACAAAAATAAAACAAGCAAGCTTGAAACATGTTCAAGCTTCACATAGCTCAAAAAGCTGGCTTTTGTTCCAAAAGTATCTGATTTCTATTGCTGATGATCTAAACAGAAGATAAATTTGACAGTCCTCTTCGCAGATAAAACGGGAAAGGTGAAGCTATGAAAAAGAATTATGGCAGCATCTGCTGCTGCAAAAATTGCCAATGAGCTGAGAGCCAATCACGTCCTGAAGTCCCAATTGCCACAATAAATGTGGCAGCAATGCAGGCATGTGGAGAGCTGCTTTGGAGGAGGGAAACAATCTGCATGACAGCACAGAGTACGGGAATATTGCACTGGGAGGTTTCATTAGTGCGTTTCCTTATCAAGATATTCTCTTGATATCAAAGAAACCCTTCTCTGAATGGGAGTGAATCCCACCCCGTGGCCATGGCTGTGTGGTGCCTGCATCACAGGATGGAGCTCATTCACATGCAAGGGCTGGAGGCAGCACAGCTATCCCTGGCATTATATCAGCAGTGTCCTGCAGCTCAGCATCCGAGCCATAACGAGAGCAGGGGACAGGCAGTTGTGCTCCTGTGGCCAGAGTATAGATACAGCCTCTTTATACTTAAACTGAGGCAGAAAATATAAGCAAATAATTTTAATAAGCTATGATTATCCAAATGTTGTCTGATCTGAAAAGGACAGACTGTACAGTTGCAAATTGGGATGCATTTGCCTTATGATAGAGACACAAAAATACAGCTGGATAAAGAAACTTGTGCTAGGTTTTGTCAAAAGTCTTATCTGAAAAATATGATGGGAGAACTTTTCTTCATTCTCACTAGATCTAATGAGTAGGAAAAAGATCCTTGCCATATGAGGTTAGCCAAAATCCAGCTGGGCCAATAAACTCTTCCTCCAGTGGTACCCTCTAAGAGAAGTTTTGGGGTTTCTTTTGGCAGGAGTTGGGGAGCAAGCTAAATAAGGAGAGGAATGACACTCCTCCCTAATTATTCTTCCATATTCCTGTATCCTGTGGTTTTGGCAATTCCAGAGCTGCAGATAATATTTGCTTTATTTATATAATAGGCCTTGGTGCAAATCTGTTGTCTAAATTATGTGGACTTTTTAAAATTTTTGTTCCATAGCTTTTTTTTTAATTTTTATTTTTTTTAACTGGCCTATGACTTTGGCACACACAACATCCTGTGGCAAGGAATTCAACAATTAAATTACGCATTGTGTGAAAAAGTACTTCCTTTTGTTTGTTTTAAACCTGTTGCCTGATAATTTAATTTGGCACCTGCTGGTGTTTTTATGCTTAAAGTATTAGCAAGAACCTTGAAACACCACAGAAATCTAGTGTAAAACAAGACATTAAAATGTATTGATATGACCTATGCATAGCTAGCATTCAAAATCACTGTCAATGACTAGGCTTGCAATAAAAAGTATGTTTTTATAGCATTTTTATAGGAGTCTGTTGTGCTTGATTCTGTCCACTGTAATAAGGTAATATCTGTCTTCAGGATTATTAATGTGGAGCCTTTTTAAGTCTTTCTGTTTTTTTAAATTTAGGGTACATTGGCTCACACATCTTAAGCACAGGTTTATATTTTTCAGGATGATTGTAAAGCACATATAGTATCAGCTTTCCAGCTTTGTAAGAATACAAATGGCAAATTTAAACACAATTTATTTGAAAATTCTAAGGTTGAGGAAGTTTATTTGCATTTCTAGTGGTTATCATATTTCAGGAACTCAGCTTGTGTAGTTATGTTCTATACTGGTCTGGAATTTTCTGTCCTGTTTTGCTTACTCTTACATATGTACAGGGAGAGGAACCTTTATGGGTATGTTTGAGCAGGAGATTAATTTTGAGTCCTGTGCTGACCTTTGCTCTGCAAAATTTATTGACTGGAATCACACCAAGCTAGTGCCCCAGTGCAGCATGCTCCTGTGTCATGGACAACTTGGCATAGAGAAGCAAAACCCTGAATTTATTGTTTTTCTTTAAAAAACACAGTCCTCAAGATGCACATCCTGCCAGCATATTGCAAGTTGTCTCTGTAATATTTAGTTTGTTTGTTTTCTTAACAAATCTCTTCTTCTGGTGGAAATGTATTTCATGCAGAGCATTCACCCAGCAGTCTCAGGCTGAGGGCTGGGTGCTGACACAACCCCTGTGCAGTTTCTGGGGGGAAACTCACCTGGCTTGGGCACAATGTGTTCTCCAGGCTTCAGCCTTGGACCCTTTGGGCTCCTGAGACCAGACAAGTCCCTGTGACTCGGCCCCTGTGTGTGTGGGTTTGATGAGAGCATCCCTGGATGGAGATGAGCTTAACTTGAACAGATATGACATATCAACCAACGTTATAATTGGTTAATTAGTGAAAGCAGCTTAATGAAGGGTAGTTTAGGAACATAAGCTGGAGCTGCACAGCCAAAGGCAGCCAGCTGAAGAAAGAGCTACACTCAAAAGGTTCACAGTGAGTTTACATTTAGCATTGCATGCAGTGCTAATGCTAATATGATTTCAATTCCAAGGAGATACATACAGACAATTTCCTTAACTTTAATTTGTCAGGGCAGTCCTGCCTACAAATTTTAGACACACAAATATGTGCCTGTGGAAGTCAACTAACAAAGCACAGGCTCTGGCTTAAGAATGCTGCTTCCAGTGTTACTCTGTCATAAATCTACAGCTGTAAAGCAGGAATTGCTCACCAGTTGTGGAGATGATAAATAGAGGTTATTATTGCTCAGTTGGCTAAATATTTTGGTAGAACATAGTAACAGCAGACAAGGTCTGCCAACAACCTTCCTGAGATGCGCAGACTTTCCCATGATGGGTGTGCTGTGCAAAGAGCAGGGCTGAAAAAGCGGCTCAGATGATCTGTAGCTTGTCCTTGCATTGTATTGCTGCCTGCTTATCAGAAACAGAGCTTGGCTTGGCAGGCAGAGCTCGTGGTAGCAACACATAACTGAGCCTGGAATTCGCTGTTCGTAAAACGTGGGACGCAATTCCCTGCCATGAGAGATCCCATGGAGGGCTTAGGCTTTTTCCTTCTCCACTTCTTTGAGGAAATGTAAGTGATGGTGTTGGTGCAGAACTCTTGTGAAGTGCAGAGCTGCAGACCATGTCAGTGGCTCATGGCTGGCACAGCAGGCTTGTGTTCAGGGGAGCTGGAGCAGTGTTTCCTTGCCTGCAGGCAGATGGTGTTGATAGGCACACCTTGGCCAGAGAGCTGGAGAGCTTGTAAAAGGAAGTGCAGGGAGGTTCAAGGGGAGGAAGATCAAAGAAGTAAATAATCGGGTGCAAAAGGCCTGCTGGTTCCCTATAAGCAGGGTGGAAACAAGAGGAATTGTTATTTTAGTGGCATGATTGCCCAGGTAGGAAGTGTTTTGCTGCCACAGTGCTTAACCCTGTCTTGGCTGGAGCTGTCTCACTGAACTGTAACAGAGAGGTTGTTTCATGACCTTGGGGTTGTTGCAGACCACTCTCTAACATTAGCTGCTAACTTGGATTAACATTGGATTTTGGAGGCAATTTGTTTATTTCTAAACATATTTATTTCTTGGATCAATATTAGGGAATAGGGCATTACAGGGTAACTAATGCCAAACATCATCTTCAACTTTTTTTTTTCAGTGCCATATAATTTCTAAACTGCAACATCTATCAGCTATATCCAGAAAGGTAGTGAAGAAATACACTGCTCTTTCACCCACTGTAAAGCAAATATTTTTAAATTAAAATTAGAATTGCAAGATTTCCTTTTTAAATATAGAAGTAGCTTTGGGTGAGAATATTTTATTTTATTAAAACGGTTTCAACTTCTGGTATAAAAAATACTGATGAAATTGATGCAGGAAAAAACTTATTACAGAGATAAGCATGATGGTGATGAGCAATGTATTTAAAGATGTTTCTGACAGTATGAAAGGAAGCCTTCTTCAGTCTCTCATTGCATTGAAATTATTCCATTAAAGTAGTAAGAAAATGACACATATAAACATTAAAATGACTATATATAACAGAGAATAAAATCTGGCATTTAACTTTGTAATTTTTACAGAGCTCAGAGAAATCCCTTGTGGGAAGTGCACTAACAGCTTGGGAATAGGATCAGATTTACCATGTGTTGTATTTGCGGCGTTCCCCAATGAAGGAAGGAATGATGAATCTGACTCCATGTTCTCAGAAGGCTAATTTATTATTTTATTACTATATTATATTAAAGAATACTAAACTATACTAAAGAATACAGAAAGGATACTTACAGAAGGCTAAAAAGATAATAATTGAACTCCTGATTCATTGTATTTGCGGCATGCCCTGATGAAGGAAGGAATGATGAATCTGACTCCATGTTCTCAGAAGGCTAATTTATTATTTTATGGTACTATATTACATTAAAGAATACTAAACTATACTAAAGAATACAGAAAGGATACTTACAGAAGGCTAAAAAGATAATAATTGAACTCCTGATTCTCTCTCCAGAGTCCAACACAGCTTGACCCAAATTGGCCATTGAGTCAAAACAGCTCACAGCAGAAACCAGTCAAACAATCCCCTGTTGATAAACAATCTCCAACCACATTCCAAAGCAGCAAAACTCAGGAGAAGCAATGAGATAATATTGTTTTCCTTTTTCTCTGAGGCGTCTCAGCTTCTCAGGAGAAAAATCCTGGGAGAAGGGATTTTTCAGAAAACATGAATGTGACAACCACGTGCATTCCCAAGGTTCCCTGTTGATGGAAGGCCTGACCAGCACTAAGTGACAGCAGCCACCTCTCCTCTTCCAGGAGCCCCAGTGTGACCTGGACAGTGCCCGTGCAGTGCTTAGCAGACATACACTCTCATGTGAGAGGCATATTTGCCTCTCAAACTGAAGGGAGTTCCTAGAAAAGTGGTAATCCTGGAGCATGAACAGCTTTCTGTAAAAATTTCTGAGGGCTTTCCAACATTTCATTCTTCACAGAAAATGCCTGCGGAGCTAAATAGAGTATCATAACTAGTCTCTGAGATTTCTGAGTCATTTTAGGGAATTGTGACCTCAATTCCAATAACAGGAGCTCTGTTATCAACTTTTATGGGCCTGCATGCCTTCTATGGAATAGTTCCTTAAATTTAATAATACTAGAATAAAATGAAATAAAACATTCTCAATTGAATTCTTCTATTTTGGAGGGTAATTTTTATAGATGCCTATTAAATTCTAGGCAACATCTCAATGATGGAGGTTTATCTTGTCTTTCAATGATATTAGACATAAAAGATCTCAGGGGGTGTCTCTGATGAATAATGCTGGCTCTCTCCTAGTTCCAGAAGGAGGAGGAGTGTAGCAGAAAGGCACATAATTACCTTGGTGCAGAGCCATGCTGCTGCTGCTGCCACAGTGCTCCTGGCAGGAGAGTTAGTGGTGCTCTTTGGTGCTGTGCTGATAATCCAGCTCACACAGAACTAGGTGTGGTGGTTTAAGACGTCAGCAGATTATGCAAGATAGAAATGCTCTGAGATCTTACCAGCAGCTCTTTTTATGGAATCCTACTTGAAAGAAAGGAGGATGCTGTAGTAGGAATGCCAGTGCCCAGGTACTGTGGTTTTAATAGGAGTACTACTGAATCACCAGCCTGTTTAATTAGACCTATAAAAGTTATTTAGCAAGGTGTGGATTGGGGCTTGGGGGAGGAATATCAAGAGCACAGCATGTCTGGAAAAGTGTCTATAAAAATCCATCTATAAAAGTCTCTTACTATGTGGTCTAATTAAGGTCTGGATAGAGCATATGTATTACTCTACAAAACAAACAGGTTGGTTTCTGTTTGAGGCACTTTATTTTTATAACCTGATTACAAACTGAAAGAGTTTGTTAATTTAGCCTTAGTTTGGGTATACAGCAGAAAGCAGTGCTTGTCACTGGTTTGGATCAACCCTACTCAAGGCATTCTTTGGAAATAAACACAACCAAATCAGGTTGTATCAAATAACTCCTCTTTCAAATAGTTAATTTACTTTTTCTTGTTGGTGTAAGGTTAGATTATAAACATATCAATGGTATCCAGTTTTTGCCTGCTGCCTGAGGAAAGTTAATGTATGCCCATGTCCGGAAGAGGGAAAACAATTTCCAAAATGTGGAAAACTGTAGAATCTTAATGGTGAAACTATAACAAGAATATTTGGAGTCGTAACTGCATTGAAGAGAAGTTGGGGGATGGCCCAGCTGAGAATGGGAGAATGGTGACCCCACATTAGTGCTGTTCAGTGAACACTTGAGCATGAATTTGCCACAATTCTTGTGTTTGTGCTCAGCGGCAGCAGGGCAAGCACAAACTAACCCTGAAGTCATTCTACTGCCACCACTTACAAGCAGTCTTTACAATATATCATTAAATTATTCAAAACGTTTGACACAGTTTGTTGCTGTTCTCTAGATCTTGAGGTTGCTAGGGTATTTCTTAAGGATGACCATAAGAAATGTTTGTTTTTTACCATGGGAGTGGTCAAACACTGGGGCAGAGCCTCGACAGGCTGTTCAACCACCATCCTTGAAGCTGCTCTTAACCCACCTGCACTAAGCCCTGTAAAAGATATAGCTCCAGTTTAGCACTGAAGTTAATTCTGCTTTGAGGAAGACGTTTGTCTTCAGGGCCTCTTCCAACCTAAACTGTTGTATTATTTTATATAATAGGGTCAACCTACACAGCCAGCCTATGAAGCATAGGGTGGCTGATAAAAAGACACAGTATAGAGCAGCTCTGATTTCTTGGAACAAAGGTGATGGCTGCAGTCAGTTCAATCAGTTTCAAATAGAATAAGCAGTCTCTGGAGCTATTTTGGTGTTGCAGTCCTTGTGCAGTAACTTTTAAGTGTCTTAAGGTGACTCTGGCTACACTCACCTAGGCTTCCCAAGAGTAACCAGCTCCATGGTGAGCTCTGGCTATTCCTAATGCACAGAGTGTGAATAGCATCTCAAACACTAGGAAATGTCAATATAAGTACCTGATGTTATTGCAGGAATTCATTAGAAGTCAAGCAAGTCTAAATCTGACACAGCTGATCTGTGTTTTCTAGCACAGAGGAGCAGGTTATACTCAGATGCTCTGTTGGCTTGTTTTAGTGTGTTCTCAGCTTTATCTCCTATATTCATCTCCTTTGCAGCACTGCTCTTATCTGCTGAATAAAAGTCTAAAATAAACATCTCAGTGAGGTACCAGCTGTGTCAGTAGCTTCTCAGAGTGAATGAGAAATGCATTGTGCAGGTGGGAAATAGTACTTCTGTTTCATGGAATAGGGAAAAGAAATTGTAACTTAATCTGTCTGTGACAGGCTTCAGAAAAAGTGGGGATCAGCAGGTGGTGGGTTACTGGGTGAGAACAAATTTATGGCCTAGGAAAAAATAATCCTGGTAGGATGTAGTAGGATTATTGAAAATGACAAGATACAAGGTTCTGCTGGATATTTTTTCATTATGGTGGATGCTGGCTCTGGTTAAAAAGATTGTCTATCTGGCTCTACATCAAAAACCTGGCCTTTGCTTTTGCAAGCTTGTAAAATTCAAAAAAGACAAAGAAAAATCAAGAAAAAATGTCTCTATTTTTTTTGTTTGCCGGTCTTTCCCCCTTCCAGCTTCCCAAGCATAATGGCTCTTCAATGCACAAGAACTGTTCTACCCCAATCAAGTTTCTAAATCCGAGTAAGTGAAAGTTCTATCAGTCCTTTCCAGCAGTTGCCTTTTCACTTTTTCCCAGCTATTTCTCCAGCACAAGATGAAGGTTTCTAAGAGTGAACTAATGCTGTTGCCACATGGTTTCCTGAATGCCTGGGAGGGCTGTGCAAGTTAGATTCTGACTGATGTTCGTGCTGGCATTTGGGATTGTTAAGGAGGAATTTAATGGAGCTATGCTGATTTATATATGTGAAGTATAAGGTCTTTCATATGTCTAGTTTCCACTGTTTTATAGTTACTTTTTATTTTATTGCTGACCAGCAGCCAAAGTGATTTCCTTTCATCTTTAAGTCTGAGACCAGTGTCAGGGTGGTGTGACAGGGACATGCCCATCCCACATGGGCAGAGTCTGTGCTGGGGGCTGGGCACTGCTACCCAGGAGCAGTGTGCTCTCAGGGCATTGTCCCCAGCCTGGGCACAGCAGGAGGAGCAGCAGTGTGGCACTGATGCTGTGGGGCACAGGCAGAGGCTGCAGCTCTCCCCTTAGAGCAGATTTTGCCCTGAATGCCATGGGAGGTTTCCCAGTCTGGGGATCCTCTTCTCTCTCACCTTGGTTTAAACCTGTCTTAACTCCCTTGGCACCCACAGAGCCTGCCTCTGCCACAGAGAGAAGTGGCTAAAGAACTGGGCATTTTCAACCCTATTTTCTCTTGTTATTTTTCCAGCCTTCTGTTTAACCCTCCTTGCCAAGAGCACTATTTGGTGACTGGCAAACTAATTGGCCGGAGGAGGTGTCATCAAAAATTCATCTCTGATAATTAGACATTGAGCTATCATTATCCTTGAGGTTCAATTCATTTTTGTTTTCATTAGCTCTGTGCCTCCCTGTGGCAGATAGTTCTGATAATTTCCAAGCACGGAGGGGGTCATGAGTGCTGGCATTTTTTCAGACGTGCTTCTCTTGCATGTCCTTGCTTACTTAGCAGGAGTTGGGGGAAAAAGCTGTGTTAGTCAGGCTGCAAATTCAGAATTTGATCTGTTTTACAGGGCATCTTGTGTAAGGAGCAGAAGCTTCACTTAGGCTTTGATAGAGAGCTGACAAATTCAGCGCCACACAGTTTGTGAAGCAGCATTTCTGTTTTTCCAGCATTTTCAAATAAATGTCATTTCAAACAGCTGTTGATAGTGTTAAGAAATCCCATTTGCATTTTGTGTCATTCTAATTACATAGTAATTAATTTCTGATACAATGGCAAATTAATGTTAGAGTGAAGTCCTTGAAATTTTATTGCCTTATGTGAAGCAGCACTCTTTTGGTTATGAGTCCTTACATATGAAAGGAATATAACAAGATTTCCGCCAGCAGAGCCTTAGCACTTTAGTGCAGTGCTTTCAATGCAACACTGAAATTTAAAAAAAAAAATATTACTGGCAATTCCACAGTGAGGAATAATATGCCTTTGCCTCTAGTATTAAAAAAAATTAATTTTTTAAGCTGCTGTTGTATATTTTGCAATAATAAATGATTCTGAGTATTAGAGCTAACAAAACAAGTAATTTGTGTAATTTTTAAAAATTCTGATATGTGGGAATTTGTTTTCATTGTTATGAATAATCAGAAGCACAAAAATATTTTCCCAAAGTACACACGTAAATTTTTTCTTGAATCAAAAACTCAAATAGTCATGGGAAAGTAATTTTGAAAGGGAAGCTGTAATTACTTGGTATGATTGAAATAAAATTAATTTAGAATCAGTATGATCTTACAAAAAATAGAGAAACTGATAAAAAAATTGGTATTTTAATTGGAGGAGTTTTCATTTTAAGTATTTTTCATATTTTATTAGACACTTTATGTCCTGGAAGTGCCATATTGTTGGACTGCACTTGCATATTTAAATTTTATAAATATTTGAATGCATCTTAAAACTGTATCCATATTTTCTGAACACCTGCAGACTCAGCCTTTTCCAGAAAATTGTATCACCTGTCCTTAGAAGCCTAAAGCAAGCAGTCACAGTAATTATGAGCCCTGATGCCATTGATTAAAATGCTTCATGGCTGTTCTCTCTGGCTGTTGATGACTCCCTGCTCAGAGAGGAGCTGCTCGTACCTTGGAGATGTGGAAATGGCTGGCAGAGAGCAGTTCATTTACAGCTTGTCTGTGCTCTGTGTGTGCCTGTCAGACACTCCACGCTGCATTTGGGATGCAGAGGGACCCAAGCAGGCTGTGGTCAGTCCCAGCCTGCACTCAGGGAGCAGCTCAGGGTTTGCATTCTCCAGCAGGGCTGGGCAGTGCTGCTCGCAGCCTGCCTGGAGCAGGGGCAGGTAAACAAGAGCCTGCAATAACTCCAGAGTTTCTGCTTGCTTTTCATCAAATCTGGTGTAGTTCTTTGGGTAGAGATGTAGTTTATTGAAAGGTTTTGGTGAGCACAGAGCTGGTAGGAAGGACAGGTGGGGCCACTAAAAGCAAGCTCAGCACCATGTCACACATCTTCAGTTCATCCTGCCTGTAGCTCATCTCCACTGGCTTTAGTGCTGACACACTCATTGCCTTCAGCTCTGCTCATGGGCACCAGCTGCAAACAAGGCTGAGCAAATGGGAGCTTTCTAAAGCTGTCTTTATTAAAATTACGCCTCTTCCTGTTGTCTCTGGCTTTTACTTCTGAGTTATGAGCAACAGAACCACACACTCTGTGGGCACATAGATTTCCCAGAGGTTGTATTTCATGTTTTTCTATTTCACATTTTTCAAGGATATGCCTTTTTTTTTCTCTTCCTTTTCTTCCTTTTTTAAAAATAAATCTTCTGGGCTCTCTTCTCCATGATGAGCTGCTTTATCACATTTTCCTGGGGGAAGAGTATGTTCTTCTGTAGGCTTGAACTGGATGGAGAGATGAGTGAGGTCACATTCTCCTCTTGACTAAGGAAGCAGAGTGACCCTTTTAGTGGTGAGTTGAACCTAGTCAAAATTTCATTCTCGTCTATTAGCTAGTAGATTGATAATTTAAAATGTCAAGCCCTTTCATCAATGTTATCATATATATTTGTAAGCCACCTAATGATGTGAAAATGTTTTAAGGAATAACAAAGTGAAGTACTGTTAGCTGTGTATTTTTATTGTTATTTTAAAACCATGTTGAAATTAATAAAAATAAAAATCACCAAATAAGTAACATCTCTATTTTAAAAATGTGGTATCTGTACATCTTGAGAGTAAAGCAGCCTTTAGTGTGAAACAATATTGAAGAATTCATGGGTATGCTCAATGTTAAATAGCATGGTGAAAGGACATGGAGACCTTCATCTTTCTTTGATAAAAGTAAAGTATTTTTGAAATGAGCATCTTATCAGATCAGAAAAGCTGGAAATATTGGCAGATCAGCACAAGTTGGTTATGTCAATCTGACATTTGATCATAAGTAATGTACTTTTGGTAAGAAACAAAGTCAAAGTGAAGGACATCACAACTTTCATAGGCAGTGTTCCAAACTCAGAAAGAGGGTATTTTAAAAACATTTTCTCTTTCAATTTCAAGTACCCATTCTACTCTTAGATCCTCACAAAATGAATTCTGTATTTTCTTCAATCTCTTTCCTGGATCCAGACATTTGACTCTGTTAGCTGTGAAGTACATGGCACAAGAGAAGTTTGAAGATTTTTCCCAAAACATTGCTGTAAAGAATTTTGTATCTAAGCTGTTGAGTTGACTGCAAAACTTTTCCTAATTCATTATTTTAATGATCTGTGATTTAATTATTTTTAAGAAACACTTGTCATTTAGTCTCGTCATCGTTGGTTAAGCTTTCATGTCTGATATCAATACATGGTGATTGATAAATGAGAGAGCCTCCTCCCAGATATTAATTTCACCATTGTTTTCTTGCACTAGAATCAAGTTTCCTATGCTGGTACATTCTGCATTTTGCTAGGCAGCTGCCCTTGAAGGGTGTTATATATCTGTCCCTGCCTATGTCCTATGCCCTGCTTATCTCAGCTTCAGACCAAGCACCTGTGTTGTGGAATAGCTCAGACATAAGTTAATATATTAGACAAAGCAGTCAGGCTCTATTAATTCTATCTAATCAGTGGTTAATTTATGGCTTTTGCCTTGCACCATAGGTGAGGCAAAGCTTGCATTTGCCCACAGTTACATTGTACATATACTTTAACTTGCATCACTGTAGGTAAATTCAGTATAAATTCTTGTTTCATTGAGCACTGCAGGTAAATTCAGTATAAATTCTCGCTTCATTAAGATTTCTACTGTAAAGTAGTAATGTGTCAGGCAGTGTGAAGCCTTGCCCTTTAACAAGAGGCAGTTTGTGTATGGTGCATTAATGAGCATTTGTAGTGGGCTCACTTAGCAATTTATCTTGGATACAAAGAAAAAGTACAGGATTTTACAAATTATAAATTAAATGTACAGGTATCTCCAGCTCAGACCAATCTATTAGCTAGCATTCTTGCTTCAATGACAGTGACTGGATCAGCTTTTAAAACAGTTTATACACATAAATCTTGAGGTTTAGAATGGCAGTCAGATACAGTCCAAAAGCTCTGTGAAATCAAGTTGCCTCTGAAGTTTCTGCTACTACTGGGGAAAATTATCTTTTTCTTGTACTTGCTTCAGGCTGAAAGCAAAATGAACAGAAGGATAAAGTCATACACTTTTCAACTTTAAAAGGGTATTGTTCATTTTATTGTGCTTGTTTTTCAGGTGTGCTGTATTGAGCTGAACGCATTGCAATACTGAACCTTTGAAAATGAGAATAATAACAAGTGACAAATGAGGTGGACTTTGTAAATTCTTGTGTTTCTGCAGTTACCAACCCCCACTGTGAATTTCAAAGGCCCTTACAGCTGGTGTGCATCTTTAAGAGCTCTGCCATTTGCATAGTGGGTTGGTGTTTCCTTTGGGCATTTCTCAGGACTGGTCAGGCCATTGCCCCAGGGCCAGAGGAGATCCATCCCTGCTTTCTGCTGTGCCTTGGAAGCCAAAGGAAGCTCAGCACCCCCAGGATTGCCTCCTGTGCATGGCTCCATGCCTGAGCATTTTGCTGAGCTGGATTAGGATGAGCAGACAGTTGCAGGTTCTTCCCAAGATCCCTAAGTAGCTTGTTTTAAATGGACTGTTACAAAGTAGAAATTATGGTGAAAAGAACTGGCCTTTCTACCAGGAGACATAATAGTTGAGATGAAAACACTAGAAGGGGCCGGTGAAATGTTCCTAAAAACTCCCATGTACCACCTCAAGCAGGAAGACATATGGTGCTTGATTGGATGGAAAAAGAGTTTGGTACTTACAAGTCACAGGCATCACAAAATCAGGATAAAGCATGAGAAATGTCTTATCAGTTATATTTGTCAGGGTCCCAATTGTCCCAACTGTTTACATTCAAAATGCAGATAAATCAGTATGGGATTAACTTTCTGTGACATTCAGTGATGGCAAGGTTTAGGGTAGGACAGGCTTTGAATATTTTCATTAGAACACTTTCTGAAGGTTGTTGGGAACCTTTGGCCCAGAATCTGGTGCTACTTCTTAATAAGATGGAAGTACACACAAAATAGAGTAAACCCTGAAATTCAAGTTTTTATTTTTCTCTCAGATAGAGTTTTACAGGAGGCCTAAAATGTTTCCCTGCGCCTTGTTGGACAGCCTGGTATGATGTAGCACACTGTTTTCCTGTGTCCTGGTATTAGATTATGTCTGAAAGATGTAGTGACCCCCTAAAATATAATTCTCTACATGTACATTGTCTCTTTATGTATCTTCCAGCCATTTTAAGGTAAACTAAAATGGAATTGGCAAGAAATTATTTTTCTCTTTTCTATCTACATTTCTTTGGTTTGGATAGGAAGATCTCTTAAGGAACAGATGGAATAATTTGGTAAATAACATGGAGGACTGGGAAAAGAGATTATTTCTAAAATCAAAAGCAATATTTTTTTATGATAATGTCTGGCCTGGATATGAAATGAATCAGAGAATTGAAATATATTAACAGGAAACTTGAAAATAAAGGTCTCATACAATTAGCATCATAGAATCAAAGGAATGACTTGAGTTGGAAGAGACTTTAGAGTTATTAGTAAGATTAGTGGGAGCTATTTTTATTTATCATTACATCTCTCTAATGACTACTGGATAATGATTCTGTGAAACTGTATTTTTAAAATGGAAGAGTGAGTCTGAGATAGGTGTCAAATTTTTTTTAAAGACAGAACTCAAGACCTGTTCTGGGAAAAGAAGGTGATGGTTACATTTTTTTTTGTCCAGCCAGATGATAAATGCAAATACTATTCTTAAAGAAGGCCAGATTAATTCCTATTCAGCAGAATAGCTATGTACTCCATTTTGTATCTTCCTTCAGCCTACTATTTGCTATTTACAAGGCATTTTTAAGAGTAATGGTGTTTCCATTCTTCCCAGAGAACATTTAGCATGTTTTAAAGGATAGTAACAACAGAACTCAGAGGCATCCAGACCACGTGCAGCCCAGAAATCTCACCCTGCCAGAGAGCTCCTATCTATTCTGCAGCCCTGTGTTCCAAAATGCAGAGCTGGTTCTGCAAAGAGGTCCTGCAGATCCCAGCAGCAAATGAAACTTCTCAGCACCCAGGAGGATGCCAGGATCTCTGATTTTGCAGTCCCCAGCTTGCAGACATCAAGGTGTAAATGTGCTTTGCAAGGACCTATTCTATTGTTTGCAGTACAGCAGAACTGTTTCTTTTGGATGGATGCAAGTATTTGACTTGGAAGTCTTAACTCATGGCTCCTTTGGCTATTTGGTTATTATGGGAGAAAACATGTCCTGCAGAGCAAGCAAACCCAAGAGAGGGACACTTCAGTGTAATCCTTTGGCCTGCAAGCGTGGTAATTCTTTCAGTTGAAATTATCAAATATATTCTATGTGTTGAGGATTTTTTTTTCATCTGGTTAAAAGCTAATGAGGAATATGAATACCAAATATGACTTGTCACTTGAATCAGTAATTAATAATCACAGACTGAGCTGTCTTTAAACAGCTAGTTCTAAATAAACTGGGTTGATACAATGTCAGCTTTAAAAATCAGCCAGATTTGAAATGGATATCAAGGGTGCTTTCAAAAACCCTACTGCAGGAGTAACTGTGTGAGACAGACCTAGGTGGATGCATTAATATTTGAACTGTCAGATTTGCTATTCAATTTACATGTCAAGTGTCTATCTGATGGGCTATCTTGATAAATCCCTACAAACTATACTCCTGCTTAGTGCAGAAACTTTCTTGTTTGACAGTTCACATTTAGAGTCTTCTAGCAAGGCTCTTTTTCCTTTCAAATTAAACACAAGGTTGTAGTCACACAGTTTGTGGTGATTGGGGTGGGGCTGAGCCTCATCCCCAGTGGGCACAGCTGTGAGCAGCAGGTGAGCAGCACTGACAGCAATGAGCCATGGAGTGCCCAGGGGCACTGACCAACCACCAAAGGGAGCAGAGGGCACACAGGGGCAGGGCATCAGCATGAGGGGATAAAAGGCTGGGACAAAGAACAGGAAGGGCAGATGCTTGCAGCCTTCTGATTTTGTGTGGTGGTGTTCTGTGTGTTGTGGCTGTCTCAGCTGTGACACCAGGTAACATCCTCGGACACAGAAAATATCCTTACACACACAGACAGACTCTGGGAGTTAACAGGTGAGTGGTGATGTGTGGTAATACCTCACCAGCCAGGGGTCTGGGCTAAGGGAAAACACACAATGGCACTGTGTCCTGTGTTAGGAACCCCTTGCCCCTCTTAAGGGAATTATTATCACTTTTGCTGCAACATTGGCTTTTATGGAAGTTTTCTCCATCAGCTGCACTGATTTTACTGGGCCCTAACAAGAGAGGTGAGTTTTAGGTATGCTTTAAGACATTTTACTTAGGAAAGGATTATTATTTACCTTTTTAATCATCAAATATAAGTGTGTCTGGGGTATTTTCTCCTCTCACTAAAGATTCTACCCAAATCTTGTACTTTTTTATGAAGGCACAATTATGTCCTCATAGTGAATAAAACCCTGAGAAGTTACACACCTCTCCACCGGCTGAAGCTGCAGGTGCTGGAGCAAAATTATCCTATCATTAGGTCATATTACCAGCAACATGAAGGACAGCTCTTTGTCCCAGATCAAAAGATTAAGGCTATACTTTGTACTTTTTTATGTCACTCTGTCAGACTGTGAAATCTGAAATACTTCACCTTGCATTTAAAAAAAAAATTCTCTTTTTAATTTTAGAGTTGACATCCTTGTTAAACATTCATCTTCAGATAGCAACATTCTTTCACCTAAATATTCTACTGTGATGGATTAAAGAGGTAACAAACAAAAAAAACCCGAAAAGGGCATATATTTTAATATTTAGTATAAGTACTATGTATTTTCTTTTGATTGATATTTTAGAATGTCAAATAAATTACTAGGGAATGTTTATTATTTTATGTAAGAAACTATGTAATACATTTCTGGTTTGCAAGTCAATATGTAGATTTGAACATGACACCAATTTTATCACATTTTGTGAATTTATGGTTACTTTTGACTGGAATGCCAGGTAGGCTCTCTAGAATAAAGAGTTTAATTATTATTACTGAACATTATTTTTAGCAGAGATTATTACTGGAATAAAATGTAGGTCATGTTGTTTTGTGGAAAGAGAGAGAGGTTTTGCTTGATAACAAGGGTAAGTTTATATCCCTTGTTTGTCAGAGAATTCCTAACAGACTGAACCAGAAAGGAAGTGAAGGGAAATGGGGGTGGGGGGGGGCATAGAAATAAGGAAGAGCAGAGAGAGAGAAGGAAGGAAAAGCAGGAAAAAAGGAAAGGAAAAGGTAGAGAAAAATAGGAAAAATGACTTAGGCACTGAAAGTCAAAATTGACATCTTTATCCTGACTAAATCTACAAGTTAGTTTAAGTCTATCTATCCTCTACACATGCCTCTAGCCATGAAAATTGTTCTGCTTTGCTGAAAATTCCTCATATTCTACAATTCCTGCTTTCATGCATGTCCATGGCTGCCTTGCTTTAGCTCTGCTGTGACCTCTTGGTGATGTTCTCATACTGATGGTGATGGATTATGTGATGGGTGATTGTGTGATCAGGACATGTGTGACAGGAAATTTATACCCACAAACAGACACAAGTGGGACTGTGGAACTGTTTGAACTTTAGTTTCTCCTGAACCAAGCTGGGCCCAGACTGTTATTCTCAAAGGGGAAAGGACAGCACATCAACCCCTATATTAATTTAGTCTCCTTCTGCCAGCTGGTTTTATGAACTACAAGAGATGATGGTGTATCCTTAATATTCTTTGACAGTGCAATATTTTTACTTAGACTGTCTATTCCAGAATGATGCTTCTCTGATAGAATGGCCAGTCAATCTCACAGCATGATAGAAAACAGATGTAAGATTAGGATGCAAAGTAGTTTTCCAGATACTTGGTCCCAGCATGCTGTACAACCCAGCCCTAGAGTTAACCAGGCAAGTGCTGACACATGTCTTATAGCAAAATATCACTCACAGCCACAGTTCAAAGGCCTTGCTACCCTCCAGGGCAATTAATACAGCATCACATTCAATGGTGCTTGAACCAAATCCATGGGACTCTCAGGGGAGGAATAGGAAAGCAATCTCAGGGCTCAGACATGAGCAGCACGCTGCTGCAGCTGAAGTTTCAGTCCCTAGGAACATAAATGTTCCTTGAGAATGCTTGTGTGACAATACATTATAAAAAGCAAATTCTTCTGCCATTAACATTTTTGACAACAGTCTCATTAGGTTCACTAAGTAAAAGTTTAGACTCTAGATGTGGAGCTCCACTTTTGAAAATATTTATCACAAAGGAAGAGCCGAGTGTTTGGAAACTGTCTTTTGAATGAGAAATTTAAAGACCATTTAGAAAAAGCAAATAACAGGCTTGTGCTGTACATATGCATTTTTTAAAATTAAGTGATATGTATATATTCAGTGATGGTGCTAGTAATACTAACAGCCAACCATAACAACTTTTGCTTCAAGTAAGTACGTGAAGTGATCACTTTTCATTTTAGAAATTATAGGGAAATTTGAATAGTAATGCATGTATTATGCAGCATTTATCCAACTAATGATGCCATTGAAAGTGCTGAGGCGTCTCCTGGTATAATTTAGTGCTTGGAGTGAATGGGATTTGATGGCCAGCCCGTACCTGGGCTGCCTGAAATTAACTGTGCCTATGATATAATTGTGTTGTGCTGTAGAGTGCAGGGAATAACAACAAGTGGCTTTTAGCTCCTGATTTGTGTTCAGCAGTTGGCACTTCAGTTTCTATTTGCTAATGTATGGGTGACGTGCTCCCCCTGATCCTGCTGCACTGGTTGTGGCAGTTCACAAAGCAAGAGAAGCCACTTGTGGATGAGCTTTGCACTCCGCTGAACGTGGATATTGAACTGAATCTTTTTATTCAGGCAGTTCTTGGGAATTCCCAGACTGGTCATATCCAACAGAAACTAATAAGTAGTTCAAGTTCCATTGTAATTAAATGTAGCATATGAAAATGAGCAAATGAAAGAGTAAAAACTTAGTGCTTTTACTGTTGAAGAAAATTAATATTTTCATGGTGATTCTGTGTGTCATATTTTTTTCTTTAAGGAGGAGAAGCTCTGCAATTCAACAGGAGGCATGTATACGTTCTGTTCTCTAGATTGTTTATGGTGATCAGTATATTACCAATGCACATACCTGTATTTATTTTTAAATGGATAAAACATTTGTAGATGAGAAAGGGGACTCTCAGAAAGTCTTTTTTATTTGCTTGGGGTTTTTTTCCCTTTTAAAAAAATTTACTTATTTATGATCTTCGGGGTGATCATATATAAATGAGATCCGAATCTCCATACCTGGTTTTGTCCTCCATTAATTCCTCTTGGGTAAGTTTTAAAATTCTCTTGTAACCAAGCACAATTTCTCACGTTACCATGTAGTTCTTATGGATGTGGACAAAGGTTCCTGTTTCAGAGTGCTAATTACAAGAGAGGTACTGGAATTTCAGAAACCATTCAGCAATGGAAGTGATATTTCTGAGCCTTTATAGGAAGGAAATGGTTGTGGTATCAAACCATATTTTTCAGACCAATGTGTCAGTCTCTTGAACACATATTGGTCCTAGAAGATCTGTCTTTACACTTGCAGATTATATGACTTAGAGGTAGGAATATTACATAGAAATGAGTGCTTTGATTGTTCTAAATATTGTAAGGTGTCTTATTAGTGACCATACTGAGGTTTTTGTACAAAATATTTTCTCCTGCTTTTTTTCCCAGAAAATGTTTGCCATCCTCCAGTGGGAAAGTTGGTTGCCATCTGTACACCATCCTTCCTATAAATCATTACTTTGATTACTTGTGCTGTCAGTTAGGCAAATTCGTCCCTGCCTGGTCACTCTAAAACAATAGTTTGAGGATCTATTGTGAAGTACTTCCTTCTTTATCTTCCACTGTCAGAAGCTCAATGCAAAGAAATGCAAAATGATTTTCTTATAGTTACTGGTTTGGAACAAGTAGTTGCATGGGCTAGAAATTTCTTGGAGAAAGTCTTTGTGCAGTATTAAAGCATATTGAGATAGAATGTATAACAAGGTCTATAACTGGCAAAAATATTCTAAGAAGCCACTGTTTTTCTGAAGAAACTAGCCTAAAATTATTTTTTAAAGTCATGATTAAAAATTTAAAATGGAAAATTTTTTCTTTGCTCATGTATTGTCCTTCATTCCCTGTAACTGATTTTGTTTAATGGGCCTCTGATGCCTCCCTTTTATATGATTTTCCTTTCATAGCTCATATTACTTTTATTGCCTCTCTCCAGATCAAAGGCATAGGAAGAAAAGAAAAATGGTGACTAAGACTGATGTCTGCAATCTTTCACATTTTGGCATTATTTTTCTAAGTATTCTTACCTTGATTTAATGCAGCTTTTGCCAGTTATAATTTTAGGAGTCACTGTAGATAATTCTTCACCCTCCTGGATATCCCAACCTTCTATACATTTATAGAAATTAGTGCTTTGCAAACCACATGATAAAAATTGAAGCCAAATATATTTAGAGAATCTAAATGCATTTTAGTTGCTTCCTTTAAATTTTATTTGCCATCTGGCTATATACAAGCTAGTACAATTTGCTGGTTTTTTTTTTTTTTGTAACTTTGAAAGCTAGAGGCATGACTGTTTCTCTAAAAGAATGCTAAATTATCACATGGCTACAGGCACTGATGATTTTAGGAAAAAACCACCAAACACAGTGAGTGAATAGTAACCCACCTCTGTATTTCACACACTGGGTTTTAGAAGCCCTTTAGTGCTTGGTGCCTGTTAGCCCAGCCTGACCTGCAGCTCCTGGGCAGGGTGGGGATGTGTCTTGTAAGCACTGAAAACTGCTCTCCCAATTTCATTGCTCTTCTTGTGAGAAGTTTATTGCCCTTGGCTGAAGAGCTGTAAGGGTAGGTAATGTGTGCATGTTTGCAGGAATCATCCCTCACACTGTAACATTTTTCCAGTGTAATTTGAGGGAAACTGAGCAAGCTCCTGCCTTCCATATGGATTCCCACAGCCTGCTGGTGGTTGTGGCTGCAGTTCTCACAAGGAGTGGCTCTGTTTTGTTGTAGGTACTGGCATGAACACTTCTCCACAGTGCTCTGATGTCTTTGTCCCTTCTCTTCCCATGCCAAACCTCTCCCCTGCTCACAGGTTTGGCCTCTTTCAGTAATGATATCCTTACTAATGCAAAGTTAGTAAAACTTGGGATGGTATAATTCTTTTTTTTGGTAATGAGTTGCATAGCTGAATATGATATTCCACTAATCTTTCAGTAATTATTCTTGTGTTTAAAAATAGTAAGAGTAAGGATATTGAAAATTGGAATGGGCCTGGAAATGTAATTTAAAAGTGATAATGTATATTGTCTAAATTCTTCTTGAAGCTATAGCTCTATTGAACAAAGCAGGGAAAAAGTCCATGAGGGACGTGGTTTAGAATTTATAAAATCCTGAAAACCATGGTTGTTGTATTTTCCTCTAATTTTCAGCATACACATTGCCACAGGTACTTGTAGCAGCAAAAAAATTGGATGAATTTAAGTACTTCTGCAGCACTGCATCATTTTCCAAGAAATGTGAAAAACTTTCAGAAGTGTTATTTCAACAGAACAGTTCATTTCTGTAATTGGTCAGACTTCTGAAAAGTCATGGATTTGGTGTCTAGTAACAGCCTGAGCTATCTTCCAACTAAATAAAGCAACCTGTTCCAGGCTTGACCTCATTTTCATATATACATTAGAAAAGTCAGTGATTGTAAACACAGATGGTCCAACACATCATGTCATGCTGCTGCCCTTGTGTTGGAACGAGGCTAAATCTTGCATTGAGAATGAGGATTATTATGTCAAACGAAGCACTTAATTAAGAACAGATTTCAATATTTAATGACTACACAGTAGCTTATTAAAATATTTGCACTTGTGTTTACGATGTTTGCTGGATTAAATACCAATATATTTGTTAACTGTAGAACAACTTCCACTGCTCTTGCATCACTCTTGCATGAAATCCAAGTATTACTCCTGTGATGCTGCAGAGGCTCCCTAGCCTAGAAAAGCAGATTTTCAGTCTTCGTGCATGTGGGATGGTGTCTGGAGAACTCAGCATGGTTTGGGAGGCAGGATACAGTGAGAGGGTATGGGGGAAGCTGAAAGGACAATTTGGTAACATTTCTGGTAGGATGGCTACATTCTTAAATCACAAAATCTCTGTTTCCATCTTAGCTGAATGCTTTCTTCACTATTTAGCATTTGGAGGGTTAAGGGGGTCTGTAGAGATCCCCACAGTCACACAAAGGTGTTCTCATGCTCAAAATCTCCTGTAATTTCTTCCCTGAAATCACAGGTTGAAGCTGTGGGTGGTTTAGCTTCCTGAGTTTAATGTATGAAGTTTATGAAGTCTGCTACATTTCAAAATGGAAGGGCACAGCTGCAATTGAAATAGATGACGTTTTAACTTAGGTCCTTGTAGAACCCACCAAATTTCTCCCTCATTTAAACTAGGGGCAAAAGACACATTTCTTTCTCTTGCAACACCTATATTTTCTTGGTTCATGGTATTCTGTATTCTTGCCATTGGCTTTCTAAGTGATAAAAATAAAGACCACAATGTCTCTCCTTTCAGGACAAAAATGTTTCAACGTTCTTTTTCTAGAAGCTCATTTTAAAATTATAAACAAACATCTCATCACTCTTTTCCTTTGGGCCCTTTCCCTCCAGATGAAAGGAAAAATTCCACCACTCTGCTCCCTAAAGGATGCTTCTCCTGAGGAAGTCGTTGTGGCTTCAAACTCTTACATATGGAATTGTGCACGCATACTTAATGCTGTGGTCCTGGGAGAGATGTCAGCAATTTATATCTCCATCTGCAATAAGTTATGAGCACCTGCATCAGCTCAAGCATGCAGTGTGTGCAGGCCCTGCTCCATCCTGCTGCCTCCCCAGGCTGACATTTATGGAGGCAGCCCAGTGCCTCTGGACATTGACGTCAGGCTCTTGTCCAGGGCCTCCCCTGAGAAATGTGGGCAGTCGAGGGCAGCATCCACCCCAGCAGAAGGGGTGGGTCACCTTCTGGGGAAAAAATGTGATCTGTTGGTGATTAACCTGAAAAAAAACCAACATAAATGTTCATAGTCTGAATGACTTCTTAGAGGCAGTTCAGAGAGCTCTGCACAGCATCATGGTTCCTCTGCTGCAGATTTTTGCATGCTAGGATGGTAGAGCTGCTAGGTGGGGCCTCTGTCAACAAACAGAGCAATCACTTCTCATGTATATTTCTGGTTAAATCCAAGTTAAATTCTCATTTTAAACAATTTAAAATGAGATTGTAGCTTGTTGTCACCAAATGTTAAGTTATCGTAAAATAAATATTTGAAATTCTACAGCAAAGGTTAAAAGCTTGATGGAATGATAGTTTTGGACAGCAGGAAAATTTGAATGTTTATGAAATCCAGCAATACTTCTTATAGTGTTACACTCTTTAAAGCAGTTGTTTTCTTTCAGTTTGTGGAATTAAATGTGGCACTGTATACTTGACTCTTCTCTCTGTCTCATTTTCAAAGGAGTAAAAGATATTATTGCTTCTCATTGTCAAATGAGTAAGAGACATTATTGCTGCTCAGTGCAAAATCCTAATTTTTTCATTTCCATGCTATCTTCCATACAGAAGTCTCAAAGACTGCTGGTATTAGTGATGCAGCTTTGTAGCACCCTTGGAGACCAGCAGCATCATGATCAGTGTGTGAACAATAAGACAAGTCAGGCAAAGAGAATTTGAATAACTTAGCAGACAAAAAAGCTTGTGGCATAGCCAGAAAGAGAATACAGGGCCGTTTTATTTAGAGGAGAACTGTTAATTTTTAATTTCATTTCTTCCCAGAAAATAACTCCCCAAGCAATGCAATTTCAATCATTCTGAAATGATTTCTGAGTTTGACTAGGATTTTTGAAGCAGTTTTATCTAAAAGTTGAAAAAAAGATGGTTTTGATTCTTAAGAGCTGAAATGAAAAATTTTCACCCTGTAGAAGGCGAGGTGTCTCCCTGCAGCTGTCATAAACAAGAGGGAAGGAGGGCAGTGGAACCCAGTGTGCCCCATGCTGCGGGAGGGCAGGGAGAGGGGCTCTGCCTGCTGGGCTGCAAGAGGGTTCCTGACCAAAAAATGACATTACTTTTATTAACTGAATTTTATTTAATAATACTTATTTTATTATTAATTTTATTCTTAGTTTGTTAAAGAAAGTTTGTTTTGTTCCTAAACTTCACTCTTATGTACTTTCCTTTCCAGCTTCCCCTGGTGCCTTGTCCCTAGGAGCAAATGCTGGGTGCAGTGAGCTGGTTTGGTTACTATTGCTGAAAGAAAACAGCAATAACATTTTTGATTTATGTCACCTGATTGGGCCAGATTGTTCTGCAAATGTGTAAGTCACTGCTGTTTGTGAGTACATCTGTAAGGATGAGCCAGGTGTTACACCTCACCTGCAGCTGGACTGATACTTCTTCACCTCCTTGGAATCTTGAGCAATTTCTCAAAAACAGAGTTAAGGATAATGCCTTGTGGATAACAAAAGCCAAGACATTTGGGAAATCAATTTGAGTTTGAAAGGAACGAGAGTAGGGCAGGTTTGTCCTATCATGCTACAGGTATGTGATGCATTATCCAAGTTGTTGCACAACTGGAAGAAAACTCATGAAGTTTCACTGTTGATTTATCCCTAACAGTATAACCAATCATTATAGTAATGAAATATTTCCTCTATTTATACCAGTCCTGTCATGAGATCTCAGCTTGAGCTGCAGACCTTGCATATTAGTACAAAGTTACTGAGGTGTGTAAGAATTAGTTTGGAAATCTAATTATTTTTCCTGCTTAAATGGTAGAACATACTGCAGTGCTGAAACCTGGGGGCAAAGCAATTCACAGCAGATAATTTAAGAGATTTTTACCCCCTTTTCTGTGCAAATATTTTAAGCATCTTTTGCTGCAATTTACTTGCCTAGTTTTTCTTGTTATGTAGTTTTTTTCTGTGTGAACAAGTTCAGGCCGATTGATTTTTAACAATCTGCTCCATGTAGATGACATTCACATTGGTTTTTTTACCAAGACTGTCTGGCAATCTGCTCTTTTCTAATTCTAATTCAGTGTTGCAAATGGTTCAGTACAGGGCCTTTGTTCTCTCAGGCTAAGGGAGAAAGAAAAAGTAGAAGATGAGTTAATCTTGGAAGTTTGATGTTAGTATTTCTTCCTAGTCCGATCCTAAGAAAAAACAGGACATATGGACCTGGTGTTGAAATTTTCCTGGATCTTTATCTGGAGGAAGATATGATTTAAGCTTAGTAGCTTTGAGGAAACTTGAGATTCCTTTCTCTGCTATCACAGTTGTGCCATCTGATTGCAAGTGCATTCATTCACATGACCCTGTCTGAAAGATCTGCCAGATCTTTCACTGGGTTATTGAGTTCTCCTGGGTGCCTGAGCTCTGAAGGTGGGTGTAATTTTCTTAATCTCTGTAGCCCCAGATCATAAGATCTTACGTATAAGTGCCTTTTAAATGCTGCTCTTTTTTTGCAGAAAACTATATTTTTAAGTGTCTTTTTAATCTCAGACTGAATAAAACAGCTTTCTTGGGCCTATCAGCAACCTGAAATGAATTCAGTGCCCTCTTTTTGTAGGCTGTGTTGTTGTGTTTGCATTTGTCATAGCAGTTCCCTCTTCAATGCTTAAAGGAGTATTTGCACTTTTGTTTTTGTGGAGACAGCATTGAACAGAAGTTAAAAATGACTAGCACACAAGGGAGAGAGCAGCAATAAAATCACAAGGTTCAGAGTAGCAGTATTATTTTGGCTAAGGAATTTGGAGAGAATTTAAGCTGTAAATTGTGCCTGAGGGCTGTTTCTTACGTCAGCCAAAATCTTGGAGAGGTGAAGGAAAGAGGTAGTCAGAAAAGTAACTGAAGAGGAAACATGAAAGTTGTGAAGGATCTCAGAAGGAGCTTAGATGTTGGGTGAAATGGCTTTGGACAATAAAGAAGCAGATTTGGCAGGCATCAAAAGGAAGGTGCTGCATTTGCTGAACAGCAGTTGCAGAGGTGTGTATCAGTTGTGTTAGAATCTGGTTGAGGTTCCACATGCCAATTAAGCCCTGGGGAAAATACAAAAGTCACCTTTTCCATGCCGGTTCTGAAGTTTGGGGGGCAGAGGTTCACAGATTTGGAAATAATTTAGAGAAAGTTTTTTCAAGAGTTATACTTGGAATCTCTTTTTGTGCAGGCAGAATCTCAGGGTGAATCACAGAGTTTATTTGACTAGCCCACAGAGACCAGATTAGTAGCTGGAGACAAAAAGGGATGAGTACTGTGTTTCTATCATTTTGATAACAACAGTGTTTGTCTTGCCTCATGTGGCTTACAATCTAAATACACTATCCAGAAAAGTTTTGTTTCCATTTTTACGGAACAAAAATAAATATCTGGGGATTTGCATTTGAAGTTCTTATAGAAAAGTGTTGGCACAGCTAGGAACTAAACTTTGAGCTTCTCATTCCTAGACTAAAGACTATTCTCCCTGTGTTTACAGATCCTCCACTGATGCAGATAAATGTTATGGTGTGAAATACAATTCAGCTGATTTACATCAATAGTGAGCTGACCTTTTATAAAAAGCTAAAACTTCAGAGTTTCATTATCCACTTGAAATCTATTTTGATTTCTAAATACAAGGACTGTAATCCAGCAGAGAAAATGTCTTTTGCATATTAAAATACATCTTGTTTTATTCTATATCAGTTCTATCTCATAATAAGGTTATACAGAGAGAAGGTTATATATTTTTCTAGTCATACAACAGCCTCTTAGGTATTTTTTCCACACGTGTGTCATACTAGGATCTGTTGACCCTGTTAAGTTGGTTTCTTACAGAAAGACACCCTGTATGTGATTCTGGGTTGGGCAAAGAAAATTAACTAAAACACCCTAAAATTCATTTCAGAGCTATGCTCACAGAAGAGAATTGATAATGAAAAACATGATGTGGAGAAAGAAAATAAAGAAGAGAGGGATGATAGCAGGATGACATTTAAGAAGAGGTGAGATTTGGATTTGATCTTTATGGTTAAGAGTCAGTTGCTGTTATTTTTAATGATTCAATAATATTGAGGTTCAGCTGTATGGGATGTTCCTCCATTGTCTGCATCTTTGAGAAGACTGTAAAAAAACCTGAAGTAGAGGGACTGACATGTGTATTTTGGAATCTTTTGTAGTATATGTAATTTATCATTTTAGAGTGGTAGCCAGGGAGGCATCTGACTGAATTGTGGGGTGGGAGAAGATTTTTTTTCCCCTTTCTTTGATTATTAATAATGATTGCCAGCCATATGCCATTTCTGGTGAACTTTTGATTCTTTCTCTTCTGGGAGCAATATTTTTTGTGACATTTTGACATGTTTAGCTGATTCTTCACCCGACATTTCATTAACTCATTGGTCTTGATTTTTTTCCTCTTACTGGGATGAAAACTGAGAGCAGCATGTTGGTGTGCAGCTAGTGTGAGTGAGACCAGGTTTAAATGCAGTGACAGATTCCTGCCTCCCACCAACCTACTGTTCCAAACATGCTAATGTGTCTTCTGGGATTCTGACACTGCACTTAGAGTTTGGCTAATAATACAACCCATGCACTCTTAACCCTTGTGTCCGTGCCTGCTATTCTAGCACGAGCTCTTGCATGAAAAAGTGATAAACCTGACTGAAGAATTGGTTCAGTGATGAACCTGACTTCAAAGAATCTGGCAAACATCCCTACTTTGTTTTTCAGCTAAATAATTTTTAGTTTTGGCTTGATGGATTGCTGCTATGTCATTATAATGCTCTGAAACGAAGGGTAAGGACTGGCAACAGGGAAGTGAGATTGTCATTATTGCACCCCAGACCTGCTGTGAAAACTTTGGGAAAAGGGAGGAGATACCTTGAGATATTTTGCCTGTATTGCTACTACTAGGTGCCAGGACAAGCTTGTGATTCTTCTTTAAACTAAGTGGGAAATGCTTCCCTGGTCTGAGAGCCTCAGAAATCTTCCTTCCTCCTTTGTTTTTAAAATTATTTTAAAAAGATTATTTGTCTAGTGTTGACCACTTTTATAATTGTCTCGAGAGTATTTTATCTTGGAAACTGTTTTCTCCTCCACTGAGATTTTGAAAATGCCTTTTAGCACATGATACACTCGGGGAACATGAGGAGCCTCTTTGTTGCAGAGAAAAACAATGTACCTGGCAGAGATATTACATATATTATGGGCTCTCTGGCAAAGCCAATCCTGACTGGGTGCAGAGAACAAACTCAGTTTCTGATGAAGGGAAGGAAGAATACTGTGTCCTTCTTAGTGCTAAATAGGATGGAAAGTAGCAAAGATGTTTTGCTGTCCTTGATAGATATTTACAGCTAATGTAATTAAGTCCTTACATAAAGGTTTCTAGAGGTCTCCACCTGTGTGATCCTCTTTTTCTCCAGTGTCAGGCAAAGGGAGTTCAATTGCTCATTGATAAAACCCTATTAAACTGCACTAAACCTACTAATATTAAACCTAACCTAACACTGGAATATTGGAGGAGCACTCTGTGATTTTTATGTCTTTTTGACAGAGCCAGAAAAATATTGAAGGTACTCAAACACAACTGAATGTCATCAAAGTTTCTGCCTCCATTCAGAATAAGGCAGAATTTTGGCTTTTATTGCTATGAAATTATGTATCTGTCTGCTGAACTGGCAGAATTCTTCTCCTCTAGTAGGTTGCCTGTTCTCTGTAAATGCCCTAGGGAGGGATGAAGGAAATTAACTTGAAATGAAGAAAGGAAGGAAGTTAGGAGAGAAGTTCAGGAAATAACAGCTTCCTCCTAGTTACATAACTCTGACATTCTGGTTAATATTTTCAAAAAAGACTCAGGTGCTGCAATAGAGAGACTGATAGACTTATGAAGGACTTGAACTTCTTTTAGATTTAAATTAGAAATTATAATTATTTAGAAAGCTGAAGATGTGACTTGGAAAATTCTGGATATTGTCCAGAAAGGAGGAGTGGAAGTCCAACATTTAGGCAGATTAATCAGCTGCATTTGGTGTAGGGATCTGGGACAGTACCAGTTCTGAAGGAAACCACCTAGCCTAGATTTATAACTGAGTTGGGTTAAGACAAGGGCTTGTTCAGACTGAAAAAAAGATTGAGATTCATTGAAAAATGCAGAACAAGATGCTGCAAAGAGGGAAGGAATAATCTTCTGTCTATGTCTGGCAGCTGGGGCAAGAAATTATGGAGTTTTACTGTAGCAAAATGTATTTAGGCACAGAGTTGAGATAAACCTTCCTGAGGAGGATAGTGCATATCAGAATGGATTACTGGCAGGAGTTGTCAAGACTTCATAACTCTGCAGAGGAAATCTTGAGGAAAGCAAAAACTATAGGTCTGTCAGGAATGCTACAGATATCATGGTTCTTCGTTGGGGAGGAGATGTGGAGTACAGGATTTCTCATGTCCACTAGAGACAGATTTCAAATTTTATTTTTAACTGAAGTAACTCTGTTTAGCTGACTTTTTTTTTTCCCCCCCCTCTCAGCTGGGAGATTGAGATTAAGAAGGTGGGGTTAGGAAAATCGCAAGGTTTGTAAATCAAGGAACCTCATGGGGGTGTGTTGGCCAACGAGTTTCAAGCAGGGTCAGCTGTGAAATCAGACATAATTACCCAGGAATTCAACCACGTGAGTCTTGAAAACTTCCAAGGATGAAGACACACAAGCAGCTGCAGGTGCCTCCCCTCACAGGTGATTCCCACCTGAAAAATGTTCATCCTCTTCCTCCTCTAAGTGTGATTGAGCCCCCTATAAAGGAGTTCAGGAGAGTTCAGCTCTAAAGGGCATTTCCTTCCTTTACAAAATTATACACACCAATGAATACCAGATTTTCAGACATAGTTTTTGATTTTAATATTCCTGTGGACGTGTTGGGGGGAACTGGAATGAAAATAATGTTTGTGTTACTTGAAAAATTAAAGGAACAATTCTGTGGAGAAAACCAAAAGAGAGGAACACAAGGTAAAGAGGTACCCTGTGAACCACTGATCAGCTGAATGAGTTGGACAAAATGAATGTAAAATAGGGCATCATAGCTATTTTTGTATCAAAGGGAAAATGTTGCATATTTAAAAACAGGGGGTTTTATTATTTCTTACCCACAGTGTTTATTCTTCTCTTTGTTATAATTTTTTTAATTGTTCCATAATAGGATTGCTATGAGCAGGTACTCCTGCTCATAAATGGATTAAACTGCCTTCCCCCGAAGACAAAGAGACATTTCTATTGATTTCAGAGGGAAATGAATTAAGTCCATTTTCTTTAAACTTGGCACCAGTTGTCATCACTTAGAGCTATTCAGAGGAAGGTAAGTAGTAGAAAAGATGGGAATTAGTGTCTGATTGTGTTGCCCTAAATATGCTCTGGACCCGATCCAAATTAATTTCGTATTTGTGCAAACAGTCCAACATATGGAGTTGTCCTTGTCCACTTATTTCTTTCCCTTGCTTGCTGCCATTCTGAACCATTTTATGTACTTTGTCTTCCCTCAAGCTCTGTGGGCCCTCACTTTGTTTGTGGCCCTCAAACTGGGGATGGAGCTCTCCTTGTGCAATGGCTTTAACAAGTACCATATGTCCTCGGGACGTTTCCCATCCAGACCAATCCTTTGTTGTTTGGTTGATCTAGTTTCCTTCTTTAGCAGACTGCTGAGTTGAACACATCCACGCCAAAGTTCCCATTCCAGTGGGCTCCACTGCTGGAGGCCTTTTTTATCTAACAGCTGGCTGTACGTCATTGTAAAATTGTAAATGCTTAAAACTTTTGCTCCCGTTCCCAGGGGTTCCACCATTAAAATTATTTTGCATTCACTACCTGCCAACAGGGCCTGTAAGTGAGCCAGAAAAGCAGCAGATTAGGCATAACTATGAATTCTGAGTGGAACAGAGGGGCTGGAGATTGAATTTTTAGGTGAAAAAAATGGGCCTTTCATAAGAAACAAAACTGAGTACAAAGTACTCTGTGGGGCCTTTATATTGAACTGTAGTTCACAATTAACACCTCTGCTGTTTTCTCACCATGGGAATAGAAATCCCCCCAAAAGTTCATTGTGTTAAGATTTGCCCTTCACATTTTGGAGATCTTCTTCCAGCCAGATTCTCTTATTTCTGCAGGCAGAGTAAGTCATTGTGGCTTTCTATTTAAAAAGAAGCTGGGTATTAGCTGCACCAATCCAGTCCTTTCCCTAGGCTTGTAATCAATGGATGTGAAGTTTTAATCCTTTGAGTTTCACAGACCTGCAGAAATGAGTAATGAGCAAAGAGCCTCTTGCATATTTTCACCTTTAAGTGCCCAACTTTGCAGTGTTGTGAGCAGACTGATTGTGTAGAGCAGCAGATGCTGGGGTCTTTCATCCTTCATAACAAGGAAGGAAAAAAAAAGTAAATTACACATTTGCAACCTGGAAATGTTTTCTAAGGAGTGAAGCTGTCTTTCTATAATGAATATTTAAAATATGATTGTTTCAGTTCTTAATTATCACGAGGAGCATCTCTTCCATTTTGCTTCTATAACCTATGCTTGTGGGAATGGCAATTTGATCTTTCTTGTGATGCCATTTGTTGTCAAATATGAGTTAGTGTTTCTAGTAACAGGCCATTTCTTTTAAATGATTCATCTGTTTTCCTTTCTCCTGTGATAACTTGGCCTATGTGCTAATGATTGCCTGCTGATGTTGAAACGTAGTGTCACTGTTCATGTTTTGTTAAACTGAAATGATTGTACTTTTCGTTTAGTGTTTATTTTGCTTTGACAGGTGGGGAGAGAGAACACTTGCCATCTTTTGTTTACTATTAAAGTTCACTTAACATTGTACTGTGTTGTCTTTGGAGCTGTATTATCTTAGGTTCTTGATAGTGGAAAGCTGTTAAGAAAGAGATAATTGAATACTGCTTCAGTTTTGTGTAGCTGTATAAGACCCTACTATATAAATACAGAAAGAATATTTTGGTAGTAGATACAATGGAAGAATTAGAATAGTTAAAAACAGGAAGACCAAGGCCACTTGCCAGTTTAACCTTAAGAAATATTCCTTAGAGGTGTGTTTAGAGTAGGAGTCTGTAGGAGAGAAGCTGAAAGGAAAACAACTTCAGCTACACAAAAGCAGGGCAACACTATCACTATTTGTTTACATTTGGGTTTTTTCCTGCTTTCATTCTTGAAGAGAATTCAGAGGAAAAAAGCCCAACTCCTATTCCCTTTCTGATAATCAATGTATAAAGCAGTAGCAAGTGCCATAAATAACAGCTGTATAACTGCTGAAACGCCTGGGAACTGAAATATGTGGTGATGTATGATAGAACATTAACTGATGGCTTTAAAATATTATTTGGGATGCATTTTCTCTTTGTCAGCATAACTCAGGAACAAAACAAAAAGGTGAAATAATTGAAACAGGCTTTAAATGTGCTTGGCTTTTTCTTAAAGTAGAATTGAAATAGAAGTTTTATATGTGTGCATGTATATATATTTTTCATGGTGTTTGGCAATGTAAATTTCTTATATTTAACATTCTGTATTGCCTGTAGTTTCAAATTCTTCAATCAAGTGACGGAAAACATGCCAATACTATCATCCTGAAATATTAAACAAAATGGCATATTTCAACCAAATATAGATAGCAAGACATATAAAAACATTTTAGCCTTTTTCCTTGACATATTTAACTTCCTGTTCTTCCTACTTCACAATGCTTGACTTGAGCTGTATTCTAAATTGTGACAAAGCCCATCATTGAGGTTTGGAGAGCTTGAAAAGAACTGGGCCACATTACAGAAAGAAATGAAAATAAATTTGGTAACATTTCTCTGGGTAATTCTTACTTCAGAGCCAGTTTAAAAGATGAGGAGTATACACTTGTAACAGAATACTTGTAAAAAAACCCAACACTTGGAGCAAGAAAATTTCAGGGAAAATCACTGAATGGCTAATTTCAGAAATACAGAAAGCCAGCTCACAACAGAACCTATAAAAGACAAGAAAAAGATCCAGTGTTTGTCTTTTAAGGGGTTGTTATCAAAAATTTTGCTTGATGAGACATTCAGAATAATTCTCCATATTTTGGCACAATTGTTCAATGACTCTTCAACTGTCCCTCACACTTCACTCACGGACCCAGTGGTTGCAATTCTTGACCTGTACGTGAATTAATTTCATTTTGATTTTGTGGACTCTGGAGAATTTCTTTTTCCACTCAAGAGACAGGATGATTGATCCCAGGCACTATTGCTGCTCCTCCAGGCACATGATCATGTACTTAGGTACTTCATGTTCCCAGGAGGAAGGAAGGAATATTCTGGCAAAAGTGACCTTCCCTGTGTCATCACATTATTACTGATGACAGACATGTTTCTTTTATTTGCTTGCCTCTACCATTACTGAATAATCTGTTGGTGTTGCAAATCTTTCCCATGACCAGTTCATGACATTCCACATTTTTATTATAAGCCTTAAGCTAACTTTTTTGCTCAAAAACCCAGACCACACATAGTTTATTGAACAGGGATAATATAGCATGTTCTTTTATTTCTCAGATTTGGACTAACCATAGAAAAAAATTGTAGAAAAATGAAGGTTAAAATGAAACATATTTTTTACTACAACTTGTAGAATTAGTTTTTAAGTATAAACCTATTCTTATCAATCATAAATTTTTGCAAGTTTCTATTTTCTTTCTCTTCTATATAAATCTTAAAAGTGCATTCATATTTTTATATGAGAAAAAGATAGATGCCCTTTATAAATTGCAGTCAGGGTGGCATTAAATATAAATAAACCTGGCAAGTACAGGTACCAAGATTAGTGTGACCTTTCACAACTTAAAATGCAGTTTTGTCCTTAACTTTGATCTACACACTGATGTAGTGTTATTAATAATAATCATGAGATTGTCTTTGCCTTCAAGAGAGGTTTTAAAACCATATGTTTTTATAGCATCTCATTTGGTGGTTTGATTTTTTTTTCTATAGGGTTCAGCTATCAAGTTTCACTTAAAAGGAGAGGTAAATAATTGTTTTGAAATCTGACCTTCAAATACAGTCATAACTGGGATTTTAAAGAAAAACACCTAAAACAGTGAAAATTTTGATAAAATGTTGTGCTGACTATGTTAAACTGTCTGCTCAGCCCATGCATTTTTTAACAGTTAATAATATGGAAGCATTATGCAGCAGTGGTGTTTAGATGTTTGATATGACTGTCCCCTTTGAACAGGATGGAGCCTCTCTGGTTATTTCATGTGAGTTTTCAAAGCTCAGTCATAATTATCCGCTGCAGCTGGCTTTGAAATACTGACTTGTAGGTGAACTGTGTCGCACCTCTTATGAGTTTTTATTCCGCTCAGAAAACATGGAATTCCATATATGTCCTTTTTTCCAAACCTTTTCACTGAGTCAGAGGTAAAATTTTCTGCAAAAATTCCCAGATAACAACATGATTTTTAAAAATGTGAATGACTGGGTATCTTATAAGTTTTTATAACCTAAAAGTGGTTTGTAACTTGTAGAACATAGGGGGTAATTCAAGCCTATATTGATGTATTTTCTTTTTCAGTGGTCTTTTCAACCTCACTACCATGATACCTGGATGAAGGCTTCCCCTCAGCACTCCAAGAAGCTCTCCTCTGTGTGGAGGTCACTCACATAGCTTACCTGGAAATAAATAATGCAGCTGGGAAAGAACAACAACCTAAGAGCTGCAAATAAGGTGTTTGAGGAGATTGACATTCCAGTGATCATCAAGTACAGCTGACCTCTGAACACATATTTATTGCTGGATTGGTCCTTGAGGGGGGAAAATATGTCAGAAAAGGTGGATAATGTGGCACTGACACAGGAGATGAGTTATGAGCTATCCTTCATGACATTTTATTTCTAAGAGCTCTCCTTTTCCATTTGTGGCAATCAGTTGTTTTTTGTTTTGGTTTTTCTCTTTATCCTTTCAAAGACCTCCACAGCTCGAAATCCCTAACCAGAAACCAAAACAGCAACAATAGCAAAACAAAAAAAAAACAAAACCCCAAACAAAAAAACAAAAAAAAAAAAGTCCAGGCCTGAAACACACAGAAGAACCAGTTTTAAGTCATTATTTTCTCTAAAATCTCTGCTCTGGCTCTAACTTGCATCTCCCTCCCCACCAAGTTCTCTGTCCCCCCATGCAAATGGGCTCTGAGGGATGAGCAGACACAAAAAGCAGTCCACAGAGACCCTTGGAGGATATCATTTGGCTCAGCCACACGAGGGCTGCTTTAGTTCACCTGAGAAGTCCTATATTTTCCAGAGGGAAAAACAGAAAAAAGGGTCTTAATTTCCTTCTTGGAAGATCAGTGTAGGCTTGAAGATATTTTTTTGCTGTTGCTGTCCTTAAAACAAACTTTATGAAGTGCAGTAGCAGTTTCATTTACTTGGTTGCCCTGAAAGAGAACTAGATTCTGCATTTCTGCCAGGTGAAAAAGATATGTCTGAAACACTGATGCTTTTTCAAGACTGGAAAATCAAGCAGGTAGATCAAACATGGAGCAGTAAGTGATGGCCTTAGAAACAGTGCTTTTTGAAGTATTGCAGTGGTTTTCACTTTTTTTTTTTAATTTTACATATTTCCCATAGTTTTTATGGCTTTAGTAAGACTGTGGCCTTTCTTATTTTCTACAACAATAACACTTCAAGATGACTTTTCAAATAGGAATGGCTAAACATTTTACAAATATCTGCTAAATCTCAGCATTGCTTGCCAAATTGAGGCAGATATTTGTGGAGCTTGTATATTAAAAGTACCTCCTTTGTACCTAACATAACAGTAACAATTATGCTATTTTGTACCTGCTTCAGTCCTTCTGAGCAGAGGAGACCATTCATTGTTCAAGATGGACAAACCTATTGAGCATGAAACCTATTCTTCAGCTTTATTCATGAGTACCTTATAAGCTGAGAAGAATCTCCTCAGTTTCAGTCTGCTCTTCTTTCTTCCACAGGCCCAGGAGAAAATCAGATCAAGGTATTCCATTTGGGGAATGTCACATTTTGGAAAATATCTTGGAGAAAGTTGTTTCAAGACTGCAATTCTGCAGAAATTTCCAGCTTTGAATTTTTGGGTGAGTCATACAAACACTTTTGGTGTAGTTAAAATCTGGTGCCCAATCAGGTCTAATTTCTGTCACAGGTTTTCATGGAGGCTTTCAGTACAGTGCTGAGTCATCAGGATGTACATGGTTAAAGGGGTTAAGATTCTTTTGATAGCCGTAATTCTGGCATTGTTTGAATTATTTTTTTTTAAGCATGACCTTAGGAAATTTCTCCACTATTATTGCTGTACCTTTAACTATAGAGATTATATTCTATGAACTCCTTGGTTTCTGGAATTTGTACTCCATTCCTACCTCTCCAGAGCTTTCTGTTCCCAGCAGAGCTCCCATAAACTTCCCTCTCAGCAGATCACAGCAACCCTTAACCTGGAAGGCAAGGGAGAGTCAGCCATTGGAATAATTGTATTTCAGGGTGGGAGATGGGGAGGGGAAGAGAGGAGCTCCTGGTGCTGCTGCAGGAGGAGCTGCCTGGGCAGAGCTGTGGGTGAGCAGCTCACTGGAGTGAGGCAGAGCAGAACATTTTCTTCCTGGCCAACTTCATTGCTGTGACCCTGCTCCCTCCCCAGCAGCTTATTTCCAGGAAATGTGAAATGTAGCTGGCTGAACTCTATCACAGCAATTTCAGGAGATGCAGTAGATGTCAGGGTATCTTGGGTGTTATTTTCAGCAGAACTTTGAAATCTGGGGGTGAGGATCATATGAGATCTGTGGAGAATCTGCCTGTGCCTCAGAGCATCTCTGTCCCAGCAGATATCTGCCACGTGACATCCAGAGCTGAGAGTCATGTCTGCCCTGTGCCTGAGATTCTTTGTGGGTACTTGTAGACAGATTTTTCCTATCATAAAGCTGGTTCAATCAAAACATTACAAATTTCTAAATAGCCTCTAACAATAAGAGCTGTATGTAAAGTAGGACAATTATCAGATGGATTTTCAAGACATGCTGACAGTCTTCTCACTGATACTTTTTCCTTTTCAGCCCTGAGGTCATATTTTGTCTGTATGTTTTGCTGAGTGCCTTATAAGAACTCTATAAATAAAAAGTTATAACCATGTGTTTGCATTTTCCTTGATTAAAATGCAATGTAAATGTATTTAAAATGGCATGCAAATGATATGGAGGCTCCAGGCATATTTTTTCCAGCAAGACCCTCTGCGTTGTAAAGGTTGTTAACAAAGTAAGGAAATTAAAAAAAAATAGAGAGAAAAAATTAAGTCACTACTGAAGCAAGAGGGCAATGAAGGAGACCTTTTGCAATTATAAAATGGGTTTAGAAAGAGGAGGCAAGACATTTTGGTGTAGAATTCGCTCGTTTCTGGTGACTATCAGGAAGAATTAAGTATATCCTTGGGTCTTTTGCTAAGGCTTGCTTCAGAAGCCCATGCTGTAATGTACTCTATATTTTCTACCGGTTAGAGTTTATGTATTAGGATGGAATTAGCTGAAATATCTCTCTGAAAATCAGACTTAGTATTGAAGGAATTTATGGTTTCAATTCTTTCTTGTCTGGAGTTTGACATATCACAATTTGGAGGTACATGAAATTGTGATAGGAACATTTATGATACAATTTTGACTCCGGGTTATAAAATAAGAGAAAAAAATGTGCCTTAAAAATGTGATACACTGTTCACAGGCCTGTTTTCACAAAGGGGTTTAGAATTTCCAAGGTCTGCACCTTCTGCTTTATTGATGTCATACTTGGGCTTTTTTGAAACCATGTTTTCTTGTTTTCTGTTCTCTGTGTGTGCATGCACGTATAAGGATGTGTGCATGCATAAGTATGTCACTGTGAACAACGTGAAATTACTCTTCTTGAATCTCTAAACAATGGAAAACCAGATATTGCTGAATTACAGCCTTGAGACAATTCCTTACTGGATTTATATCTCCATATAAAAACATGGTAGGATGAGATTCTTGGGTTCATTGTGCATGCTCTACACCTGCTTGTTTAGTTTAACTGCCTTTGGTCACTGACTTGGCATAAATAAGGCATCAGGATCACATTAGTCAGCCTGTTTTGCAATAGTGTGCTGGAGGGAGGAATGGGGGCTGTGAATGAAATTGTCTAAAGGCACTTCCTTGTTAAAGAAGTCAAAACTTGCTTAATCCTTCCTAGCTGGCACAGAAAATTCACAGCCACTCGATACCTGCTGAAGGAGTGTAAGTCTAAGTCAATTGTGGGTAAGACAGCTGAAGGTCAGAACAAAATACTTAATCAGGTAATTTTATTTAAGCAAGAACAGAACTGTTATCCTGATTTTAACTTTTGCATATTCATTTATCTCACCACAAGTCTAAATATCTGTCATTGCAGCAGACTGTGAGTTTAAGAAAAGAAACACCTTTCCTTGGGCTGGAAGATTTTTAAAAGGAAGATGTGACCTTTGAGATATCCTTTTTCTTTTGTCCACAGCAAAAGGCTCAGCAGTTCTGGGATGCAACAGCGTAAGTGAAATGCAATGTGCTGCAGAGCTGATCAAATTCTGTGGCAACTGGATGCACAAGTTAAGAGTCGACTTGGCAGGTACTGTTCCCAAGGCAGCTAATTGTTTCCAGCAGCTTTTCTTTTCTTTGCTCTTTTCTAAGAACAGTTTTCCTGGGTGACAGAGAAGCCAATGCAAATATCCATAATGAGTACTGCTTTAAGTTTCATTCAGAACACAGGGCTTCCCTAACAGTATGTGAAAACTCCAGACATTTCCCACAGCTCAGGCTGAACTGGAGTAAGAGCTGGCTTTAGACAGGAATAAATAAACCTTCATGAGAGAAAGCCAGGTTATGTGGCAGGTAAATTCTTGGGTCAGCCACCACTAAAATGAGAGAGATTAGGAGAAATTCCCTTTATGATTTAGTGTGGTATTTTATTTTTTCCCTGAATGCTATCTTGATTAAATTAACTGGGGAAAACCTGCCAAGGTCTCTTAAGATGTATAAAATAAGGTACGCCAATAAAGTCAAAAGGTATGTTAGTAAAGTTCAACATGTTTGTACTAATAAAAGCAGTGATTCAAGAAACTCACACTTCTGTAGCCTTTGAATGAGAGAATTTGTTCTCTAGGTGTGAGTGAGTCACATTGCATGCATGTCCAGACATTTCAGGGGTTTATGTGTATGAGGCTAATGTTGTCAGAGTGCTACTGAGCTCATAAGGAATGTAGAGGGGAAAAAAATTCCTTACCAAGTCGTGTATGTTTTTGAGAGGAAAGGAAATATGTAGAGGAATTCATCAGATATGACCAGTGTATTTAAATTGCTTGCAGTGATAACAGAACGAGATATTAATAACAGATAAAGGAGTTCTTAGTTACATACTTAAAAGCTTATTTAAAGAGCCCAGATTAGATCATAGATCAACACAGCCTCACTGGAAAAAGCACTCATCTTACACATCGGGCTGCACACTGCAGCACTTAACTGAGACTTTGGTGAGATAAAGCTGTTTGGCTTTTAAGTCAACCTTGAGATGACTTTCCCTTTAAAAAAAACCCAAACCACTTTGATTATGTATTTGGTTTGCATGCTAAGTAAGCTGCTCAGCTAAAAATATACCCCTGCAAGGAGCTTATGTCATCTCCCCCCAAATGTGTGACAGAGAGTGAAAGACAGGCAAGGCAGAAGAGGCAATATAAGAACCCAAGTTTTAATTTTTGTCAGAATAAATTGGTAAATTTGTATTAAATTATCTAATGTCTAGATAACAAAGATTTTATCTTTTAGATGACAAATCTATGACAGCTAGAGGCCAGATGTACAGGTAACATGATCATGTGCATCTGGGGAACTTTGTTCATTCTGTGCTGTTTCAAACCACTTCCAGTGCTCATGTGTAAACCTCACGACTTTTCTGTTAATTTTAAAAACCACAGCACAGTCAGGTATAAAACCTGAGATTGACTCCTTCACCCCATTCCCACTGAGCACCTTCAAAACCAGGTGCAGACCTGGCTGCTGTGGGCTGGATTTTCACAGGTCCTCGTGCAGGGGAGCTGCTGCTGCCCCTGTGCCTGCAGCTGGCACACGAGGAGCAGTGACAGGTCCAAGAGATGTGCATCATCCCTGCCCTGTTTGAAAAGGACATGCCCTCCAGATAAATTCAGGCCCTGGCAGAGCTGACACCTTTCTCCAGAATTAACAGGAGGCAAAGCTCTGAAATGCCAGATTCCCAGTAAATTCTCTCAGCTTTTCATTAGCTCTCTGGTTGTAGATATTTACCCCAGGAGACCTTTAAGGGCCTTTTTATTGTTCTAAGGAACTTGTTGGAGTAATTTAAATAGATAGGAACACTGTGTTCTCTGGATGGGAGGTGAAGGAACCATGATAGAGCTATTATTTTACTCAAAGGTGGAGGTTGAAAAATAGGGAGTGTTTAAATTTAGAACTCTCCACCACTGAACAGCACTGCCCAAGGGCTGTGGAGAGCAAGGCAGTTTTTAAATGCCTATTTGTTTTTTCCTTTTGTAATCTCCTCAACTAAACATGGGTCAGAAATGGAAAAGGAAACCTCAACAATGCAGCCTAACCCCTGGGGAAACAAAACTGATTAATGGACAATTTTATGGCTCATTTGTGAAAAGGGAAACTAGCAGAGTACTCTGTTTACTTTATCCATACGATTCATATCAGCGTTTACGGAAAAAAACCAGAAGATGTTTGGATATCTTGAATACCTTGGGAAAACAAGCAAATAGTAGCTTATGGACATCTGCAATGAAGAGTACAAACTACTGGAGGATTTATTACAAACATTGCATGTACTACAATGGTCAGACTCCTGTAGATTTTTCCTTTAGCCTCATATTCTTCCTGTCAATTTCTTTCTGAGGATTAGTTTGGAGTTTAGGGATGAGCCTCTCTCTAAGAGAGGCAGTGTTTGCAGACCTACAGCCAGCCAGACCTACAGATCTACTGTTTGGGGTGGTTTAATGACACCTTGGAGTCTCTCTGTATCTCTTTGTACGTTTGAGCTCCCATGGTTTGATTTGCTGCACTGCTGACTAAGTCTGGAATTAGAGCAGCAGCAACAGGCAATTATGCATTTCTGAAACTCAGCAACTTGGTTTAAGAGGTTCTGGCTTCCTTTTTCTGAAATTTTGATTCAGAGTCACCTATTTTGCATGCCCTGTGTCTCCCCACCCAAAAAAAGCAGAAGGAAAACAAAAGAAAACAAATGGGAAGAGCTAGATTAGCCTCTGCCAAATTGTACACAGAGTGGCTGTCTTTGGCACTGAACTGACAGGACTGGGACCATTGGATTGTTTTCAAATGTGTTATGGCTATCATGAGATGTCAACTGACTGGGAATCACATGCTGGGAAGAGTAAAAGGTGAAAGAGAAAAATCAGAAACAAAGAAGAGATATTATAGAAGGAGGGGTGAGCTGGGAGAATAAGGGTAGAAGTGAAGTATCAAATACCTCTTAGATTTTGCCAAAAATAGCAAGCAAATTATGTAAACCACAGAGGAGAACAGTCTCTTTAAAGTACACAGAGATCTGCATGTGAATGTACACAAACATCCATTACACACATGTGGTGAGGCTCAAGGCAGTGCAAGTGCACTGGAGTGAAAAGCTGTATTGAAAATTTTTGTGCTAAACACCACCACCTCCTGCATCATGGACATTAATGTTAGTTTAATGTTACACTTGTCAGATTTGCTTCTCTTTTGGTACATGTATCTGAGTTACGTTTGCTTTGATGAAAAGTTGCAGAGTGCCTCAAGGTAAAGGTGAAACCTGCACTAAATACATTCTTGGTAAATGTACACAGAAACTTGACTCTTTAGGGATAACGCTATTTTTGATAGATTCTGATGGTGACTGGCATGTTTTCACTGAACAGTTGAGGTTGGAAGAGATGGCCAGAGATGTTCAACTCCTCTGCTCAAAGCAGGATCAGCTGCAGCAGCTTGCCCTTATGTGATCAGGATTTTTTATGTTTGAATGGAGTTTTCTTCTGTTGAATTTGGGCCCACTGCCTTCTGTCCTGCCACCTGTTACTGGATATTACTAAGAAGAACTTGGCTCTGTCTTCTTAATCCTTCCCATGAGGTATGTATTTTCATTTGCCCTCCCTGCCCCAACCCTCCCCACCCCCTGCCCACTGCATTTCCCCCAACCTTTGTCCTCTTCAGACTGAACTACCACAATCTTCTCAGGCTCTCCTTATCAATCAGATGCTGCAAGACCTTATCTTTGTGGCCTTTTGGTGGATCTGCTCCTGTGTCTCCCTGGCTCCTCTCCTGGGGAGCTCAGCACTGAGCACAGAGCCCCAGATGTGTGCTGGCACTGCTACTCCAGCCAAGGAGGCTGCTGCCTGCTCTGCTGTGGATGTGCACTGCTGACTTGTGGTCACCTTGGTGTCCAGTGGGAGCCCCAGGGCTTTTTGGAAAACTTGCTTTTCAGGCAGCAGATCCCCAGATTATTCTGAAGGAGATCATTGCTCCCCAGGGGTAGGACTTTTCACTCTCCACTCCTGCTGGCCCATTTCTCTCTCCAGCTTGTCCTCATGCTTCTTTGTGGCAGCAGATCTGGTGTTCACACAACATGTGCACAGGGAGAAGGTGCCCTGTGTCCCACCACACAGGTCATTGATGGAGATTTAAAACAGTGTGGGCCCAGCTCTGCCCTCAGCCCTGCAAACACCACCAGTGAGTGTCCCCCAGATGGACTTTGTGTCACTGGTCACAGCTCTGAGCCAGGCAGAGCAGCTCATTTCCAGCCCATCTCTCTGTAACTTTCTCTAGTCCATATTTCATGTGTTGTCTGTGTAGATAGTATGGGAGTCTGTGTCAAAAGGTTTGCATAGTCAAGGTAAGCAATACCCAAAGTTTTCCCTTTCTTCTCTGTTCTAGCCAAGTGACAATAGAATGCTGTCAGGGTGCTCAGGAATGATTGCCCTTTCATAAATCCATCTGGTTTCATTAGGGGCTATAGCAGCACTTTGGAAAGCAAAGGGAAACAACAGAGGTGAGATTAAATCAGGAATCTTTACATGTAATGGTAAACTTTGTCTTGTTGGATTCTCTACCCTCAGCTCAAAGCTGCAGTGTCATACATAGAATCTCCTATGATAGCATCCTCCCCTATGAAGGTCTAAGTTATGTGTCATCTCTGATTTCATACCCAACACAACTGAGAGCTCATAGCTGCCTGGAGGATTTCTATATTGTGCTGTATTTCAGAGTGTTAAATGAACACCATCACTGAGATGCCCTAAATGTTTCTCTCTCCAGCCCTTTCATGACCTATGGTCTCCCTTAACCCTTCAGTGCAGGGGCTGCCCTACCAAGGAATACCTGTATTATTTGCTTTCTTGTGAGGCCACCTTATCTCACCAGACCTCTTCACTTTTCATTTAGCCTAGTTTTGTATATGTTTGTACAGTGAATTCCTTAGTCTCTTGGCAGACAATTTAATTGGTTAATTGAGCTTTGTTACTCTTTCATGCAACAATCACAGCTGCCTTTGAGGGATTGTCCTTGCCTGTTTTACAGTCTTGTACTTTGTGGAGATTTTTGGCACTGATAATATGCTTTTGGCCAGACTGGATGTGTGTTATTTACTCCTATTTCTTCAGAGGCAATTATTCTAAGGTTGACTGTAGCATCAAACAAATATCCAAACCTACAAATGCTGCTGATCAGCTTTTAGCTGTCTGACAATGCTGGGCTTAGTGGCATGTGCATGTTATTGGGAACAAGCCATTGAGCTCTGGAGGGGATTCGGAGCCAAAAGTCAGCAGCCTAAATGGAAAACAGGAACTGAGCCTTTCTCCATTCAGCACTGTGTGTTGTGAGCGCCTGCGAAAAGCTGGCCCTCCATATTTCCATGGGCACTTTAATGCCTTGGGGTACCATTTCTCAGAAGAAAAGAACAGGAAATCTGTGCTTCTCATCATCTTTCATTTGCTAGATATTGGAAGTATCTTGAGGACAAGATCTCCTGTTGTTTCTTCCTCATAAGGGACTTTCTGAAGGAAACACTATCTTGGAAAAACACGGACCCATGCACCACCTCAGCTATCGAAATAATTCATGTGTAAGAGGGTTTCTTGCGGGATACAGTATGCAAGGCCCGTTGAGCAAGATCCCTTCTGGGTGGCCTTTGTCCAACTCCCAGTGTTTTCATCACACATCTTTTACTGCAAGGAATAATTAAAGGTTTCACCTCAGAGGTTCACGAAGAGTGGAAGGAGGTATTGCCTGAACGATGGTGTGCCCGACACTTTGTTCCTATCACTTTCCTGATAAGCTCAAGCTGTTAAACTCCAGCTAACCAATCAGGAGAACAATTTACTACCTCTGTGTCATTTTAAGTGGGCTGTCTGGCTGGAGCAGGATGTATTCAAATGAAAGTTAACAAAGTATGTTTTCTTTTGAGGATTTGTCTGCTATAAAGACCTTGAAGGGAACTTTTGAATGGGCATTCTCATCCCGTTACAGCTGAAATATCCATTGTACCTCCCACAGCTTCAATAACTGCAGTTATTTTCATTTCCAGCACATTTAGAAACAAACCATGTTGAATCTACTTTATTTGATGGGAGAGGTTCATAAAGAAATGGCAAAGGGCTTGCATTTTTAAAATATTTGGCCTTCAGATATCCTCCTCTTTCCAGATCCTTTAAGCCATGCTCAGGTGACCCTTACAGGCTGAGCAGCAAAACCCTGCTGGGAGAGAGGGGCCCAGAGCTGCTGCAGCCTCCCTTGTGGTCCCTGCCAATCAATGTCTGCTCTTATTCCACAAAGAGGCTGGACTGTCTTGGCAGGGAAAGCTTCATGGGATCAGGTATAATCCCCTGAGGAAAACAATTGTATACAATAAGAACTTGAAAGCATGAAAGGAAAAGATTTTCAACTCCTCTAAGCAGAGCTTTATTGATAAAAACTGCATCTGCCACTTTTCTCTAGTTAGTTTTCTATTATGCGAAAAACTGTGGAAAGCAAGGCTCATGCCATTCATAAATGAGCTTATCCTGTAATTGAAAAATAAAATAAAGTTATTTGGCTGCAAACCGGATATAAGCTTGATGGCTGAGTGCAAGGTATTTGTTTTCTTGTGCTGACTTCTCATATTTTCTCCTCCCCGAACTCCAATCCATCTGCAGAAATGTTTTCTTTTCTTGTTACCTCAAAGCCTGAATGTTGTAGATTCTGGGTGAAAGACTTAATTCAAATCCTTTTCTTCCATTCTTCTGTAGAAATTCAAGACTTACTGATTCAGAGAATGTGAGTTCTTCTTGTCTTTCCTCTTTTTTTCCTTTTGGGATGATCATGTTGTTAAATTTTAAAACTCAGTGTTAGCTAACGGTGACATGATGGTGAAATACCTATTTACTTTTTGTGTGACTGCAGCAGCTTGTTTTCTCTGATAGGGAATGTAGAAAGCAAGCAAGCTACAAGTTCATGGGGTTTTTTTCCCCTTTGCTGATGAGAGAGCTCTTGAGGATATTCTTAAATGCTATTTTGTAGAATAGCCAAACCCTGCAGGTAAATGTTACCTGTAAAAAAGGAACACTGAACTTGTGCTATATGTACCTGAAGTGTCTTTCTGTGTGACTGGGATGCCAATAGGAATTTCCCAGACACCACTCAGGACTGCAGCTGAGAAAAAAAGGCACTAAACTGCTCCTTTGTCTGCTCTGACTGCTTTGGAGGTAACTTTATAGACCTTTATTTTCAGATCTCTTAGCTGGCTGTGCACAAGCAGGAGAAAGGCAGCACCTGGGCTGCTGTCCATGATGCAGGGGATGGGCAGAGCCAGACTGTTGCCCTTGCCCCCATTCAGGGTAAGAATTGCACCTGCTTGTGCCCTGCTTGTACCCTTGCACACTGCTTAGAGGTTTTGGGCAGTATCAAAGCGTGGGGGACCTTAACATTAGCTTATGTGCCTGCCTGACCTTTATTCAAGCCATATTTTTAGCCCCATGTGTAGATTATCCTGGTTTAATTACTGGGCTTTTGAAATCTCCCTAGAAGGTAGAAAAGGAAGCTGCATTTTGTCTCTCTCTAGCTACCAAAGTTTAAACTTAACATCTATTCCACATTCTTGTAGTCTTAAAATCCTACCTGCTTCCCAGGATTCTAAATGAGTCTGAGGTGCAATTAAGCTCTTCTAGTTAATCTCAGCTGTGAAGAGAGGGTTCAGAAAGAATGATGTTTTTGACATCTGTCACTTGCACAATCACCTTCCAGTGCCAGCAGAAGAAATCCATCACCCTTTCTGATTAGAGAGTGATTTTAACTAGCACAGTTATAGGGTGATACCAGCCACAGTGACAGATATATATCCTGGAATGCTTTCCCAATCCTGCTGTGTTTATAAAAGGGATACAATCAAGACAATGTTATTTTTTATAGTCACATTTCTGGGAGGTAAAAATCCTATTCTTCCCACCAGTAATATTTTGATATGCACATTTAAATGATATTGAAATTACACCTATTAAATGCTAAAAGTAAGAGATGCACATTAGTATTACAGAAAAAAAATACTATAACAGGCAAGAACTGAAATAGAGCTGGGGAATTCAATATCATCAGTGTATGATTTGTAATGGTGAGGTTTTTTTGTTGATGATTATTTGTGATAAAAGAAGTTCCCAGCTTTTAAAAGAAACAACACAGAACAGGATTATATCCTGTCATGTTGGTAACACTTCTTCAAAATCAGAGACAAATGAAACCCATATTTAAATTGACTATTTGTCAATCTGAATAGTATTATTTAATTTAAATAAAGTAATAAACTAAACTAGTAAATAAAGTAATATTTAATTTAAATAAATTAGTAAGCCCACATTATTTTAACTATGAACCAGTTCTGAAAACTGGGGGACTGTAAAAACCCATAAGCTTCTATAAGCCATGGTCAAGTAAGTATGACTTTGTGATGAGTGAAACCAAAGCTTCAAATCCTGAGCACTGGAACATATAAAATAGGAATCTGGCTACAGTTCTGTGGCTTGGTTCTGTGCTTCAAAGAGAGGAGAAACTCCTTTCCTCAGAGAAAAAAAAGAAAAGTAGATGTTACAGAAAAGAAAAAAAACCAAAAACTAGAGGCTATCAAGAGCTGTTCAAGTGTGAGCATCCTCCACCACTCCACCACAAGGACATTTGTATGTCATGTGCCTACCTGAGGACCTGATGTCCCCCTCATGTGCACAGGTGTGTATCTGACACCTCTGACAAGGTGGATGCACTGATGTCCCCTAGCTGGGCTCTTATCTTTGTCTTACACACCTGTACATTCAGACTTTGCGGGGTGATGAAGAAAGGTGTTTGTTTTGTTGGTAAAGAAGGTAAAAAGGAAGAGACTTTGGTCACTGAGGTGTGAAAATTTGTCATTGGAATGTGGGTATGGTGACCTAGGAAAATGATGTCCTAAGGATGCCTTTGAAAATGGACTTCCAGGTGAGTTCTGGTCCACAGGTTATCTGTGCTTTTAGCTGACCATCACCATAAAATTGGATAACATTTTATCAAAAAATGCACCAGGGTTTTTGCTTTTTAACTCCCAAAGCAATACCTGATAAGTCTGTTGGAATACAGAGTAATTTATGCAGGTTTGCAGCTGAATCTTTCCTGAAGACTTTCTAGAGCACTCAAATTGCACATGCAAAAAGTCAGCTGATCTTTCATGAAAATACTATGATAATGTTTGATTAGCTTTACATCTTTCAAGTATTATAAGAGTGTATAATTGCTTGTTTTCCTTGAGTGTCAGCAGCAGTCTTTTAAAGAGGGAAATTTAATAGAAAATTTGGCAAGAAAGCTTTTAAACTTAGTGGAGCAAGGAGGCCAAATTCACCTTTTAGTACAGGAGTATGCTGTTGATATATTTCCTGGCTCTTCTTAGCCTAAACTACAGCTAAGATCAAATCTTGAGTGGTCTGCAACAAATATAATGAAGCTTAGGGCTTTAGAAACTTTAGTATTGGTCTCAGGAGGAAAGGGCTGTACAGCACAGCTTGCTTGTCCTTGAGTTCTGCTAAAAACTGGCTAAAAGCAGGATTTGAAGGGTTCCTTGTTAAATAGTGGAAATGTTGTTTTGTAACTGATGATTTCTCCTGCCTTGCCTGTGCTCTGAAATGTGCAGAAGTCTACTGAAGGATTCCTGTCACTTCAAATGAGTTTGGGATTGTGCCATATCAGCAAGGTGTGGGAAACAAACCGGTGTCTGGTACTCAGGAATGAGGAAGAGACACCTGTAAAGTGGGTCCTGTTCTGTCATAGTTTTCATATCCTTTTCCACACTCATTCTTTATTTTCACGCAATTCATTGCATATCACTAAAGGCAGCTGCAGTTGTGCAAAGAGTAGCAGGAAAATGAGAGGAATTAGTCCCTCGAACCAGTAAATGTGGATTAGGGCAGAGCAGAGCCAGAGAAGGCTGGGAGCATTGTTTATGCTAAAAAGGCCGTTTGCTGGTGCACTCTGTGTTTCCATTGTCAGGTGGCAGGGAGCCCAGTGCCTGGCTGGCTGTGGCCCCAATCAAAGCAGCGCTGCACAGAAGGTGGATGGGCTCCCTGTTGCACTGAGGGCAGGGCTATCTGCTGCCTACAGCCAGCATGCAAATGGCACAAACCCCAGGGACCACACTCAAGGGTATCTGCAACATTCACCAAACCCCTTTTTCAGACCCAGCTGCCAGGTTCTGAGCCTGCCCTTATGCTCCTTTTAAAGAGACTGGCTGTGCTCACCAAGGTGAATCTCACTATTCCCCTCACCCTCCTGGTTTGTACGTGCTCTGTGTTAAACCCACTGTGAGCAGGTTTCCTGTTCACTTGGTAAAACCTGGGCTGTGAGCACTGCCTGGCCAATTAATTTTTTGTGGTACCCAGGGAGCAACAAAGCCTGAGAAACCATGTTTTTCTTTCTTCAATTACATTCATTGTGGTAGCAAGGACAAGGTAGGAATGACTAAAATAATTTGATCCAAAGTTGTTTTGGCAGAATGCTTCTGTGATGAACTGCACTGTGTTTACTGCTGATGTGGGGCTGCAAAGAGCTGCAAATAAATGAGGAGTTGGAGCAAACAGGTGAGTCAGGCTTCCTTTATGTGCCATAAGGACAAAGAGGGGCAGTTTCACACTGAACATCCATGGTGGAGAATCAGCCTCCCAGAACTGCTGTCATTAGAAAGCATTGTTGAATGAAGGATCGTTTAAAACAGCTGGACAAGGCAGGAGGCAGGCTACTCCAGACACTAAGCAGGTGCAGAAGACAGCAGGAGGGTAACAGAATTTGGTAGAAAGCCTGCCATTAATGATATTTTTTACTGGTAATTTTATTAGAGGAAAGGTTTTTTATTATTATTGTTTTTTCATTAGAAATAATAGTGCTTGTGTGTGAGGCATTTTTATATATTGTACCCCAGGACTAGATTTGCTCACAGAGTCTAAAAGAGCATATTGTGCAGTACCTTATATGTTTGGAGCTTTTAATTATATTTGTTTCCATCTCAGTGAAGTGTTTCTTATTTGGAAAAGCTGACTAATCTTTGTAGTTTACCTACATAGTAGGTGATTTGACTTTTCTAGATCTAGGACTGGGTTTTAGAAGGGAAAGAAGTGTTGTGTGTCCTTTTATTTTGTTTGTTTGCTGGTTAGTTCTGAGGGTTTGATTTTTGTTGTTTTGGATTGGTGGGTTTGTTTGGTTTTGTTGTATTTCTTTGTTTTGTTTTGTTCAAATGCTGTTTCAGGTGCCATTTTGGCAGAATAAAAGCTGCCAAGTAAAGGAAAAAAAAATTTGTGCGGAAGTCCTGTAGAGAATTCCTGCAGGATTAAAACAGTTATAAGAATCTCCTCCCTCCTCTTACATCCATGCATTTGGCCTCACAAACACACATTTCTCTCTACCAGCACTGATCAGTTTTTGAACAAATCTCCTTTGCTGAAATTTTGGAAATGACTGCTGCACTCTTTGAAATGGCTGCTCCAAATGCAGGTGTCTGCCATGCAGGACTTCACCAGATGGGTGGTTAAATGCCCTGCCTTTGCTGCAGCCTGCAAGCTGTTTTACATTACATGAGAGAAGTCAAAAAGTCAATTAATATGCTGACCAAGACAAAATAGTTCTTTGCACCTATAGTCAATCCCAGTGTGGACTCTCTTATGAGAAAATTATTAATAATGAGTATTTTGTAGGCCTCATGTCATCTCTCTAGGAGATACTTAATCCTACAAGTTGGATCAAGAATCTAATTTGCTTTTAATCAGATGGTCAGATGGGATATAGCTTTGTGTATGAGGAAGTACTGCTTAATCTTTTGCATTCTGGTGGGGAGGCTGGGAGTCCAAAAGCCATTGTGATTTGAGGACTCATTCAGTGCTGGTAGAAGTGAATAAATTCCTTATTCCAGGGACTTAGCGTGACTCCTGCGGTTTCCTTTGCCTGTCCTTTTAGAAAGTGTTTCCCTTAGATGCTCAGAAACAATCTGAGCAGGGTGAGCAGTGTAAGAGGGAGCATTTCTGGGTCCCAAGGCAGCTGCTGTTCCTGTTGCAGGCTGGCAGCTCTGCAGCCCTGCAGCTGCAGCTTTGGGTGTGCAGGGCCATCCCAGACACACCTGTGCATTCCCAAATCCTCCTCCTGTGCTGCACTCAGCCGGAGCTCAGCTGCCAGGTAGGGCCAGGAGTGCCCTGGCAGATGCCAGCTGCACCCAGAGGAGCCAGCGGGGGGAAGATGTGACTTCCAGAGGGAGAGAGGACTCCAGGTGTGGGAGGTGCTGCTGATCTATCTTAGGTTCTCCTCCGTGTTTCAGTGTACACCTTGGCAGCTGTGCTTGGTGAAAGGCAAAGTGAAATCAATCTCTGTGTATATTAAATAAATCTCTGTGTATGTTCTTCCCTCCAAAGATTAAGACATGATTTTGCACTAAACACTGAAAAGCAAGCTGACATCAATTCTGAGCCTTGACATCTTGGTGTAAAGTAAGTTTAGACTAAGCAATATAACTTTTGTTTTCTTTTTTTCTAGGATAAGTAGGAGCACAGCATTTGGCCCATTAGACTTCATTTGCAATGTGGGGAGGATGTGAAAATTCTACTTTTAAAAATCTAGCTGCAATCTGTCATTTAATTTGAAGAGTCCCTGCAGCACTGAGATTCAGGTAAGAACCAATTAATGATAATGTTATTAATGAACTTTCCCAAATGCATATTTAATTTAGCTATAACAAGACAGTTATCTCTGATACACTGAATATCAAATCAGCTATCAAACTGGAAAAGATATTAATGAGTCAGATAAATAACTAAATATACAGTACTTTAACCTTAATATGGGAGTTTAAAAGTCAAGACTAACTAGTCATCCTGGGCAGTTGATGTTTAAATAAACACTACCTTCAGAATTAGTAGTCCAGGGTTTTTTATATCAGTTGTAGTCTAAAATAGTGAAAGAAGCATATTGGGTGATCCTGTGGGGAACACGCCCAGGTGTAGACCCAGGAGGAAAATGCTGCCTTTACTTCTTTTGTTATGAGTAAATGCTGAGCAGGCTTTTAAGATAGAGGTTTTTGTCAAGATACATGTGCTATATCAAAAATGTTCCAGCAATATAACAGAAATTACACTGAATGGATAAAGAATAGGCTGTATGTTTTATTATTTCACTCATAGCCCAGTTTGGTGGAAGTGGATTCTCTCTTTCCTGTGAAATTATTTTTAATGAGCTTAATATAATTCCTTCTCTACATACAGCCATTTGTTCATAACCCTGGCCAGTGAATAAGGGAAAATTATGTATTCTTTGAATCATACCAGGCACAGCTATTTTCTAGCTTCTCAAGGGCATATTTATATTAATCCTAACAGCAGCCAGGCAAAAAGCCTGAGTGACAAAGCAGGCTCAAAGTGTCCTTTGTGTGTTAGGACTGCTCACCCATGTAAGCTGGGGCTGGCCATGGCAATGCTCAGGAAAGACTGGACACTACAGCAAAAGTTGTGTAAGCAAGAAGGCAGAATCATTTCCACAGATAACCTTGGAAAAAGGACAGGAGGAGAGATGAGTAGAGAAAATAGGGCTCTTTAACCCCCAAAGGGTCAGCCATTACTGCGGAAATGAAAGCAGGGGATGCTGTGGAGGGCATGGCACGTATCTCACACAGCAGTCACGCATCCCTGCCTCTCTGCTGAGGTGTCACGTATTCAGCTGAGCTCTGGATATGCTACAGACATCAGTAGATGTCTCAGCAGTGCCCAGGAAACACATTCCCACACTGTCCTCTGATGGATCAAGGCCACATCACGTCAGCTGTCTCAGTGGCAAAGTGGCAGAGCAAGGTGAGGGCCTCACGTCTCGCCATATCACGTCAGCTGTGTCAGTGGCAGTCAAAGTGGCAGAGCAAGGTGAGGGCCTCACGTCTGCCCTTCTCCCCATTCTAATCAGCAGCTCAGCCCTCAGAACACTGTAAACTTCCACTCCTGCCAAGTGAACTTTACCCCTCCACAAATAGAAGCACTCCTTGTGGTTTTCTTCCGTCAGTAGTCATCTAGGTCTGGTTTCTCACTCGGTTTCTGTATCTTTGTGACACCTCAAAGTGCTTAGCCCTGCTCCACACCCAATCCCAGCTAAGACCTGTGATAATTTAGTCATAGTTTAGATTTATAGAAAAAGCAAAATGAACTTGTAAACCTGCAAATAATCTTGTTCCTTGATTTGAGAAACCCATCACACAGCAAAGGCGAGGTGGCAGCTGATTAGATGATTGGCACAAAGCTGTTAATGGAAATCAGCTGTTCCATGGCAGGCAGTGCTTTAAGGGAATTCCTCCTCTGTTGGTTCCTGACAACATGAGCTTCAGCTGGTATCTACCTGATATCTAACCTGCCCTTTCTGGGCCTTGGTTTTCCACACCTAAAATGGGGACAGTAAGCCTTTCCTGCATCAGAGAATTGCTGAAAGAAAACAGCGTGTGGCACTTTGGATTCACAACAACTAGAGTAGTAAGCAGATTTACATTGTATTCTAAGAGGTAATCATAGAAGACTTAACAACAGATTTCCTTTCAGAAAAGCAGCAGAACAAACAGATTTAACAGATATGGTTTAACAGAAGAATATTTCATTCTCTCAGTTGACTGTTTTCCATTACAGGCTAAGCAGGTACAATTTAGAAAAATTCCAGAACTTGTATAAAGAAAAAAAGCCATTAGCTGAGAATCTGATTGGTCTTTCAGTATAGATTTTATATGAGTTTTATGGCCTACATGAAAGAAATGAGACAAATAGTTTCGTATTTTATTAATTTTGAAATATATAACTTAGTGTAAAGTTTGTTTCTAACCTTAATTGAGAGAGGTGATGAGGAATATTACTATCTAAATACTTATTACCAAAATTCATCAGAAAATCACTGTCTTAAATGTGATGCAGTAGGTGGGTCAGTAGACTTTGAAATGGCCTCTTTGAGCAAGCTCTGCAGCAGATGTAATCCAGAGGGAAAATAGGAAAAGTGTTCCTAGATGTTCAGTTTGTTGCTTATGGGGAAGGCATTGGGCTCGATCCACATTTACAACTGACATGGCTCCTTACACTGAGAGTGGGAAGAGAATCCTGTTTGCACTTTGTGAGGATACACAGGGGAAAAAAAGGACAAAGTGGTTTGATAAACACTGTGTGGCTTCTAAGAAATGGTAAAAAATGTGCAGGAACACAGAAGGATCTTGGCTAGCCTAAAGGAAACTGTGCTGGGAACATGTCAAGAACTGTCTCTGGGTTCAGGGGTTTGGGTCCAAGGCTGGAGAAGGGCTACGCTGTGCTGTCTCTTCTGCAGTGGTAAGCAGAAATCCAAGGCACAGAAGAGACAGAACTTTTCTGGACCAGAAGCAAGGAAGGAAGCAGGAAATGCCTGATGACAAATGTCAATTTTTGTAGACTCTTAAATCTCGTATTCATTTATGTTCAGTGCATTCATATTGTTTTCAGAAATTCAAAGATTGAGTGTGGAAGGCTCATAGAGGGATCAGGGCTGTGCTTTTCTGTCTTTGCTTTCTCGTGATTATAAATGACCAAGCCATTTCCATTCTCTTTGAAATTAAAATTATTTTTGTCAAAGCAGACAACAGTGCTGCTTTTTATGCCACAGATGAAATTTCCTGTATCAATACCAACTCATTAGGGATTCATGCTTTAAAACAAGAAGCCCCTTAAAAATGTACCTTACCTGCAATAAATAGCAAAATACCATTCTGTTGTTTTCAGCTAAAACACCACAATTGTTCTGGTTGCAACTTAAGAACAGCTTTCCTTAGTTGAAGATAATTACATGTCTCTAATTGTTATGAACACTGTTATGCTTTAGTGAGTTTCTGCTCAACAAAATACCTGGGAATAAGTAAGGGAACACCTGAAGGGGAAGATAGTTAATGGTGGGTTTCAGGTACTGAAAAATGAGTCTCTCACTTGGAAAGAAAACCCAAGCAAAATGTCTGGTAAACAGCATCAGTGGAGGTTGGCATGAAGCAAAGCAAAGGCCTGGCTCAGTGGACTGGCTACTGCCAATTAAATGGTTTCATGCACTGTCTACCTCAGGTAATGAGGTCTGGCTAAACCTTCAGGCCCTGGGCACCCGTTAGAAAAGACAAATATAGCTGGTAGGGAAAAACGAAATTCCATTGGGACATCTTTGATTTAAACAGAATCAAATGGCACGCTGCCATGCCAATGGTCTTTCATGGAATGCAAATAGGTCTGTCTAATGGAGAGAAAATGCACATCATTCATTTTAGACTATAATTAGCTTTTAATTTAATCAAGTATTGGTACCAAAGCAGGCCTTGGAGAAAGATTTTGATATTAAAGCCTTCAAAGCTTCTTTGGAGAACTCTAAATGGTTTGTGTGGTAGTAAATCAGCTTGCAAAGTGGTACTATACAATGTGCATATCTTAGCTCCACCACAGTCTCCTACAAAACTTAAAACAGGGAACAAGTGGAATGCAGTCCTTTTGTGAAAGAAAACATTGAGTCATACTGTGAATCACTCTGTCTCAGGGAGACAATTTCTTTGAACATTGGCTTTTAGGAGAGCAGTAAAAAGTACTACCAAGGACAGTGTGCAATTAAAGGTACTTTAATTTGCATTTAGGGGCTAGAGTTTATGGTATAGAATTATGAGTAAATAATGTCTAATTGCAACACAAGGGAAGCAAATATGAAATGAAGAGTGGACCTATCATTTTTCATTATTATGGTCTTGTCTATGTGAGCAGATTTATTCAGTCTTATGTTCCACTCTGGCTGGACTTTAAAAAAGGAAGAGATGACTTTGGGTTATGGAGTATGTTGGATAATCTCCAAAATTATTTTCATCCCTGTCAATATCCTGTCTTGTTCCTTAGGTACTCCAGCCCTGTCAAGCAGGGTGTAGCTAAACATAATGCAGCTGTAACTTCACAGTTTCTGTGGAGAACAGTCATCACTTTCAGATCTCCTTTCCATTTCTAGAGTGCTGGCTGGGTTTCCTGTCTAGAGTGTCTCCCATTTTTATTAGCAGCTGGTGTGTAAAGAACTTGGTGTTTTCTGATTGCTGCTTGATAGTGAAAGCTGGGGACTTGGTCCTGAGCTCATAGCAATTAATAAGAAAACATTCTGCACTGGATGTTTCAGCAGATATTATGTGTAGAACATAGAGAAGGTCTGTCAGTATATTAATTTCATACCTGATTTTCAATTTAACATCCAAATTAGAACTGGTATTATATAATCTGTATTATTTGATTTTGTAGTTGGTATTAAAAATGCACATACTCCGTAATGCATCTTAAATAATTCAAGCTCCCTTTAAATACATTTTTTTTAATGGTGGACAGCAAAAGCTTTTTTTACATTGAGTTTAGGAAAGAAGAGAGGGAAAGAAATCCTATATTCTCTGGAAACTGTGCAGAAAAGTAACATTCTTTGATGATGAGATCTGAGCTGTGGCAGGGTGTTGCAACACAGAAGAGGTGATCTTCAGAAATAAATGCATAAAAACTGCAGCAAATGAGGACTACTGTGAAACTTCATCATTGGGTCTGGACCTCAGTTTAGGAGCTCATTTTGTTTTGCAGAACCCACTGATTTCAAGGGAAAACTTTAACTGGCTAGCAAGGCAGACGCTAAAAGAATTTACAGCAGGATTGAGCTCTAAATAAGACAAAACAAACCTCATCTATGAAAAGAATAAACTTTTTTTTCATCACTGACAAAGGCTTATTGACTGAACAGTCTCTGCATATTTGCAGCTCCTGCTTGGGTTAATTGTGACTAAGCAGTTTGCCTGCAAGAGGCATCAATTTAGCATCATCTGGGGTAATGTGCTAACTTAAATAGCTTCTGATTAATTAGGAGATTGCTCATTAGTTTGCCACTGTCCCTAGCAGAAATGTTACAGGCTTAGTTTGTTGGACACCGCTAGGAGTTGACTTCCTGCCCTGCATTGTTTTCTGTAAATTGTGGCTTATGAGAGCATGGGCTTTTACAGTAATCACACCAAGAGTAAACATCTTAAATTAAGACAAAAAAAGTTTGGTTGTTAGGAAGAGAACCAGTCAAGCAGGAAATGCCAAGCAAAACAACATTCTTCAGGCACCTGATAGAAATATGATTCTCCAAGCAGCCTGTTGGGTCCTGCTGGCTGGGGTTTTCCTACACTTGCTCCAGACACCAAGTGCAGGGCTAGTGATCCTGGCTGAGGTGATTCTCATCTCATACAGAGCACAAATCTCAGACTTTATGTTTATTTTACATGGGTGTTACTCTTAGCTTGCACTGAAAGGCAAGGCAGTCCTGAGGCTTGTCCACTGCTCTTGGACTCTGTGAGAACTGCCAGCAGCTACTGTGTGAAATGGGAGTGTTTCCATTTGAAATATGTAGTGTGCCATTTCAAATGTGGCCTTCCAGTTTGTTCTGAAAAGTTTGTTTTACCAGTCTCCATAGGGATATCCATGTGGGATACAGAAAGGATCTTGAAATATTTACCTGCATTCTTACACAATAAAAAATATTATATGATTTCTTTTGAACACATGTTCCCACTGAACTCAATCAATGGAGAGGTAAGGCAGGAAGGCTGATAATTTTTGTGGAATTATGAATTTGTATGTGTAGAATCAGGGCTATTGTTTCCATTAATAATAGACCTGTGAGATTGCTACTGATAGGCAAAACACTTTCTTGAAAGAGGCATTAAAAACAGTTGTAATCTAGTTTACTGTACTTGAAAAATTTTACTCTGATGTCATGTTGATTTCTTTGCTGCTAATGTGACTAAAATGACTTTCCCCTGCTGGCCATCGCATTAATTATGGTGCTCTCTCTTTCAACTGGATGAGAGGAGCAATAAGCAGAATGCCAATGGAGAGCCCCCACTCAAGAGAAGCATGATCAGTACAGTAACCCTGGTGCTTCACCAGAGATCATCACTGAGGCTGCCTCAGAGCAGCCATAACTCTGTAGCCATAACCTTGTGGCAAAAATGAGATCTGAAGGTTCACTTGGGATCTGCCCTCATGAGGTTATGGTATCATCTCAAAGTCCAACTTGGCCAGCTCATCTGGTGGCCTTTGCTCACAGAAGGGCAGGAATGAGGTTTGACATCTTGTGGGAAGTGGTTTTTACTTTTACCTTTTTTTTTGTTTCTGTGGACTCCAATGATTAGCTACCATGGGAACTGACTTCACAAATCCCTGATCTGGGTAGAGCTGGGGACATTCCTGTCCTTCCATTTTCTCATCCTTGCCTTCCCCTACCACCCTCACTTGACCAAATACAGATGCATTTTTAGTGAAAGACCTTAAATTTCACATTGAATTCCCAGAGCTTAACTAGAAATCTAACTTGTTCTCCTTTCTTATATTTTACATGTATTTTAATTCCTGAAGCTTCAGATCAGCATATTTTTTCCTTTAATAAACACTTAAGTTTACAGCCTTTAATCTTTTTTTTATTTAAAACCACAAATAAATGTACAACCTTTTATGAATTTAAATTAAAAATGAACTGTGATGAAAATGATTTACAGTCACTGTAGCTTAGCAGGGGAAATATACAACTCCTTTGCAGTACATCATCTTCTGCTCCTTTAATTTATAAGCAAGCTGTAATGTAACATATTAATCATATGAAGAAAACGTAGTTTCAGTTTGAAATATTTGTTGCAGCAGAGCTCCACGCACCTGCAAATTATTTATTCTTAAAAAAGAAAAGAAAACATGTGCAGCACACACTATTGCATGCACAAGAAAAATGGATATATTTAGAAAAATCCTGCAGTAAATTATAGTTATATTTTTTACCTTTTTGCTTCAACCACTTCCATCTTTCCTGAGCTCAGCTTCCCGTGCTCTTTCAGATGTTCTGTCCCAAGTGGAAGTTAAAGGTGGTTGGACAAAAGAGAGAAGGATACACATCCACCTTGTGTTACAGTTTCCTGTTTAAACTGGAAGATGCTCCCGTTACCCTACAGAGGAAAAAATAAGGTCTGAAATGTTAAAATATTTTTCAGCTATCACAGAGGTAGTTGCTATATCCACAAATTGGTTCTTCAACCAGGAAGACAGGCAGAAAGACTGGCAGGGTGAAAAACTGTGCTAAACAACTAAATCAGCACATAGACATACTCACAGTAGTCTTTGTTAGTAGTAGAAAAGAGGGTTTCTTTTTGGTGCAACAACACTTTTGCCAACACCTACAAACACTGCAAAAGCAGCCTCTGCCTCTTTTAAGGATTTGAATCTTCCAAGCAAGTGTAGGAGACTTGAAAGAAGAAGTATTTGAGGCCTGATTTGCTTAAATTACAGACTTATTCACAAGGAGGGGGAGATTCAGGCGGGTTACAGCCAACGTTTAGAGGGTGCTCTGGATCTCTGTTGCTAACTTGGGCTGTGGTTTCTTTCTCTCTACTTTCTGAATAAACCTGTCTGGCTTGAGACACCAGTGTCTTCAAGTTATGGTGGTGTTTCTCTTGTTAAGTGCAAAATTATTTTGAAATGAGACTGTGGAGGAGGGAGAAATCATTATATAAATTTTGCCCTTTGCCTCCTTTCCCAACCTGAATGGGAGAGGTAGTTGGAAGATGATAAACAAAAAAGGGAGGAATGGGGAGCAAGAGGGCAGCGGCAAAACTCCCAGAGGGAATCATGAGTCTTGTTCTCACAAGTCAAAAGGCCTGCAATAATGAACCACTAGGGATAAGTAAAAGGGAAAACATAAGTTACAGGAAGCCAAATGCAGTGCCTTTGGGCATATAAGTTTGTGTAGAATATGTGCAGGAGCTTCTTTTAACTCTTTCATTCTGCACCATTGAAAGGGTAAAGTTGATCTTATGTATCCCCTTGTAGAGCAGGTGCTTTATTTCCTTTACTGAAATCTTAGCAACATGGCTGTTTCTTTAGCATGCCAGCTGGCAGGAGGCATGGCAGAAACCAGTTGCTGTGGAAGATTTCCATCAGGCTTGGGTGTTACCATTTCTGTGGGGACACCTCAGTCCACCAGGTTTTCTGCTAATTCTGGTTGTTTTAAAGAAGAGGGTAGCTGATATAATGTAATTGAGTTGCTAGGAAATAGGTTTGATTTGCTTGACTGAACTTATTGCAGACCTGCTATTTGTCCCCATCAAATCTGATCATTCCTTTTTCATATAAGCAATATAAGCCCCTGAGAGCAGAGGACTTGTGACTCTGGAGCCTTTAGGTTTAACACTGCCAGATGAAGACCTAGGGAAAGGGAATGGCTTCTTCTGTTGGTTGTAGCTTGGTTTATTGTTTTAGACCTTGATGAAAAGTTAACAAGCTAAATGGGGTAGAGTACTGAGGAACTGAGCTATACAACCATTGTCTGAGACCTGTAAATGAAACAAAAGGAGGCCTAGCTCGATTTTGGTGAAAAAGGCATTGGTCCAGTGTGTTTGAGACAAATGGGATGTGTTCCCTTTGGCACAGGGTGGTGTTAACACTGCCATGCAGGTGTCTGACCTGGCTTGGTGTCCTCACTCACCTGTGTGGGTGGTGGCTGTGGAGAGGCTCCTCCTGCAGCAGCACCTGTGTGTTATGCTCTCTGGGGCATTGCTCGGTTTGGCTTTGGTTTGCAGCCTGCAATCCAACCCCACCCTGCTGCAGGACTGTGCCTTGAAAGCATGACCTGAGTCTGAAGTAGCAGCTGGCTGGAGCCCAGTAGCTCCTGCCAAGTCTGAGAGGCTTCACTGCGAGGATGGGGAAGCAGGAAGAGAAAATGAAAGAGAAGGAGGGAAGGGGAAGAGCATAAAAGGTCTGGGTATGTTTGCACAAGCCTAACTGAAGGATTCAGAGACCTGCAGTCTGAATGTTTAATCTAAGAGATGGAATATGTTAAAACAAAAACAAAACCCAAATCGTTGCTGCCACCAGAAAGCCACATTCCCTCAATGCTTTGGAGTGAGTGGTGTCTGCATCTGAACAGTTGACAACGTTTTTGTCTATTCTCTCCTATTGCATAACATCCTCCATTAAATCCATCAATATTTTGGAGATTCCTCTCTTTTAGCCCTCCCATAACCCTGTCCTTTACAGGTGCCCTGTAGGTTCAGGTGCCCACTGACACCAGCTGCCCTGGACCTGAGCAGTGCCCTTTGTGCCGTCTCTGCTGATCAGCACTTACACCATGGCTTCAGATCTGTGCTGTCACTGCTGTTAGGGTAGGTACAGAGGGGTTTTTTCAGCTCTTTGTGCTGCTGTCTCTTTTACAGCACTTGTCTCAATAAAGAATATTGCTTGTTGACTTTGTCTAATTTGTTGGGGAGCGTTGGTGTGTTGTTAATTGGCAAACAAACCACTGCAAGTTAGCATATGTTTGTAGTTTTTTCTATTATTGCTTTTCCCACAATAGCAATTTGGATCCCTCCTAAAGACCTCCAAAAATGATGACAGAACAGCTCATAATTTTTTTTCGTGGTTCTAAAAGCTAATCATGTGCAGTTCTCTTATTTTTCATTTGCTGTATGATATTTTAGGCTTTATCTTAAACTACCAAATATTTATCTAAATTTCAAAACAGGCTTGAATATTGTTGGTTTTGCGGTTTCTTGTGTTTTATTTATTTTTCTTTTTTTTAAACAGTGTTTGTATTTCATGACCATAGAGGCTCTGGAGAAACAGGTATTTCTTTCCTCAACCTGATTTGTTGAACTTCATATCCTTCTTCTCAGCATTTCAGTTTTAGATTGGTTGGTCCTATGCTGGCTGACTAAGCAAGTCAAAAGGTATCTGTTACTGCTCCCTGGAAATACCGTGTATGGTAGGTACATATTTGAAAAGCAAGGAGTAAACTATGAATAGGGCCAGATTCTGACTCATTTTCTGATGTTGAAAAGTCTTTAGTCTTTGGACTTCAATAGGACTTCTTCCTTGAGTAAGCATTACTCATGGTGATTAAAGGCTCAATTTTCATGCCCTGTGTTATGTAATTAAACTATGCAAATAATTCAGCTATCCAAGACAATGCAGATTGTGAATGGAATAGTCAATTGTGCATTTCACAACTTTGGAACCTTCAGAATACATAGCTTATTTGCTGAAGAAATAAATGGAACAATTTGAAATAATGAATACATTTAGGACTCTAGGACTCTGACAATTTCTTTGTGAACAGTAATGGACAATTGGTTATGAATAAATTATTTTCCTATTTCCAGGACAGCCCTTCATCCCTTCTTCAATCTTTGTAGCTTGTGAGCTTTGCATAAAGAGGTTATCTGCTATCTGCTTCAGAGTCCATCCCACTCAGTAAATCACAGCCTTGCTCTTCCCTGCTCCCTTTTCACAGACAGATGATTCCAGCCTCTTTCACTTCCCAGCTGAAGAGATTACTTAAATACTTGTCCATAGCACCTTGCCATGTTTGAGCACTGTTTACCCAGTCCTGAGGGATTGTTTTCCTTCAGACAGTGACAGTCACATGTGCCTGCTGGGCACTGGAAATCCTGTTCATTACTGGCTGCTCAGAGTTGTGCTAACGAGCCAGGACTAAAAGAGAAATATTAAAATTTACTGTATCAGTTCTTGTTTCTTGCAATATTGTGTGCAAGCAAATGATTGTGTGATAGCAGCTAGTAAACTGCATGATATAGGTCTTTGTGATAATCTTATGTAGTTACTGGGAGTGGGAGACTGAAAGCATAATGGTACAAATACACTTTTTCTTTAAATACTGCTTTGAGAAAAGTTGTGTGGTCAGTGGAGCTTTGAAATGACTCAGAAAATGCAGGGAAGTTGATTGAAGGATTCATATTGACTTTACTGGGATTTGGATCAGAGCTGCCAATGTGAATCAAGAATTTACGGGAGCCTGAGCAGCAGTGTGCAGGAATTTAGTGCAGATCCTTTCAGATTTCTGGGTTAATTAACTGGGCAGATCATTGTCTTGAGTAATACTCAGGGTCAGATAGAAGTAAATTTCTCCCACGTTTTCCTTGGCTGCCAGGCAGAGTTCCACCCTGTCCTCATTGCCTTTTCTCATGGGCAGCACCAAATTCCCTGAGGGCCAGGCAGTCCCACAGCCCTGCTGCCAGCTCCCCACCACCCACTCCCAATGCGACTTAAAAATGTGGAAAGAGATGGTAAGGATTAGGGTGATGATTTCCTTTTACCATGGATTTAAAGATTTTCTTTGAACTGCTAAAATCAGGCACAGAGCACCGTTCTGGGGAGTGGAGACCTACTTCTGGGAATACCTGTGTGTTAGGAGCAGCCTGGAGGAGCAGGGGGACATGTGAAGGTGTTTGGTAGTAGGAAATGTTTGGTAGCAGAAAGGGGAGGTGCAGAGAGATCAGGAAGGAGGTTTGTTCTCTGGAGGGCAGCAGCCTGATGCTGCTTTGCTGGTTGCTGTCCCCACGCTGTGCCAAGCAGCTGCCTGTGCCCACCCCGATCCCTCAGGGCATTGGGCACTCCTGGTGGGGCTTGTTCTGCTCATCTTTGTTTGCTGTGTAGTTCTTGGGTGTGCCTAAAGTTCAGTAGCTTCCCTGATCAAAAGCTGACATTGCTTTTCAGAAGTGTATGATCCATGGAGAGCTCCCAAGAACTGTGGAAAATCTGCAGCAAACACAAAAAAGGCAGGACTTTAACCCAAACTGATACTGTCTTCCCTTCAGAGGGGAAGGAGGGGCTCATCTTACAGTGACATTAAGAATTCATTCCCCTAAATGAGATATGTCACCTTGCCATTTTAACTTGATTCATTAAAATAGTGGCTCATTAGTTATTCCCTTGTGCAGTATAGAATTTGCACATTAAAGGCTGTGCACTTCATGTGCTTACTACATTTGGGGATAAATTTCTAGCCATCCTGTTTGCAAGGAAAAAGTGGGTTTTGAAAGAAAAAAAGGTAGAAATTCTAGTAATTTAATCCTTTTCCCCCTATAAGTCTTTCTAATCTGTTCAGGCCCCTAATGTTTCATTTTAGAAACTGAAACTACTGTGACACAGGATGCACTGAAGTAGTACTGGTCTCTGTCCAGATGTGTTTGATGTGTAGTCTCTTTTGTGCTTTGGAGTGTTGAGATTTTCCCATTGTTTCTTTCACCTTGCCATGAGAGTTGTCATCTCTAAATTGAGATGATACCTAAAATTCTAGACAGGGAGGAACTCTGCCATGGTCCCAGTGAGACCACACCTCTTGGAGGGTGGGGATATATGATTACATTGTGTCAGCCTGGTTGGAGAAAGGTGTCACCGGCCATATGCCAAACATAAACCTCTTCCCTAAAATGGCAGATCTTTCCATTCTCCAATGGCAGATTTTCAAGTAAAAACCCTGTGGTGTGAAATTCAGAGTGAAAAGGACTGGTTCTTCCCTCACCCTTGCTGTGGGAAAGCTCCTCAAGCAGAGGAGAGTAGGATGGGATGGGAGAAGTGCCTTGGCCAGTGTAGTGAGCTCTGTCTGCTGAACTGGGGAGGAGAGGACAACACTGTGCAGCCTCCCTGTCCTGCCCTCCCCTCTGGGCACACACACTTCCCCAGGGCTTGGGAGGTTCTCTGGAAGGGCCATATCTCCTGAAAGTCTGAGCATTGGGTAGGTTCTTGAACCTTGTTAGGTGAAAATAGGAGAATTCAACCTGAGGAGGTTTCCTAATTTCAATTAGGAATAGCCAAGAAGGAAAAGAATATGAAAATACTAAATTTGTTTGAAAAGCTAAATGGAAGAAACTGGAAAGTTATTTGAGTCTTTTATGTGTAATTTATAATTGAGGCTTGTTCCAGAGCCTGGTTGATGAACTGCTTCCATACTCCTGGAATCTGAGGGCAGAGCTGTTGTTCATTTAGCGGTAAGAGCTGGGGCTGGATGGAAGGAATGTCATTCCTAGCTAAAGTCAAAGCCTAATCCTTTGGTTTCACTGGTGACTCAGATTACAATAACTCAATACGGAGAGGGTTCATTCTCCCTCCTCCCTTTTCTTACTGTGTTACAAATGGCCAGTAAAAGAAATCTAACAAAATGCTGATCCTGCTCAAAATGCAATTAAATATATCCACATTCCATCGCCTGTCTTCTTTGTGATTTTCTTTCACACAAGAGATTCAGCTCTTGTCTTCTTGCCTTCTCAGTCTCTCTTCAACAGTATCTTCTGTGCTTTCAAGATGCTGTATTCTTAGTTTTTCAAATTCCAAACGAGAAGCTCTTTCCCATACAATAAAGTTCCCTACAAAAATAGCTAATGTCAATAAAGCTAAAAAGATATGTCAGCAAAGACCCAAACAGCCAATTTATTACAGTTAAACATCCTGCCCAGACATTTTATTTACAATCAAAGCCTGTTATATAAGGCAATCCCTCTTCCTTTGATATCTTTTTTTATCTCACAGTTTACAAATTACTCTTTCTCTTTGCATCCCATATGAAAAACTGAATTCACTTGTGTATGTTCTTTGAATGCAGCCTTTCTTTTTCTTTTCCAAAATGTTATTGAAGGATCACTTGAAAGTTTGTACAAAAAAAAAATCTGTGTATTTGGCCTTTTTAACCAAAAGAAGTTGTATTGCAATAAATTTAAACAAATAAAAGACATTACCGAGCACTTTCTCTAGTTAGCAAAATCCCCCAAACAACTTAGAAACATGGTTTACAGAAACATATATTTTCCTCATGATCTTAGATTTCACTCACTATACTCTTTTCCCACTGTAAATATACATAGGAGGAAATGTGCATAACTCTTTCTATAGGTTTTCAGAATATGGCTGCCTGGGGACAGAAAAAAACCACAGGCCATTCTGATAGAAAAAGAAAAGAAGCCAACTTTGTCATATATTGAGATACAAACCCAGAAATTAATATTTGCTATAAAATGGCTGCTTTTGACTTGTTATACAGACAAATCAAGCCTCTTTCAGGCTCACAAAATAACCTTTGTGTGACTTCACAACTGTATGCTCCATGACTTCTAAACTGGCCCTCAGATATTGTTATGGGAACATTAGGAAAAAGACCTCATATTAAATTACACTTTCAAACAGTCACCTACATCTGTTTGTGTTTGTTAGGGAAAACCTGGGACGGGGTGCAGCTTCTATCTGATGGAGTCTGCATCTGTGAGCAGGTTCCAGGACACTTTATCTGGCACAGGAGAACAGTAAAAGCTTCCCTTCTTTACCAGATCTGCTCCAGAGATACTGAATTCCTCCATGATAATGAGGTGTCCAGAATAGTAACAAGAGGCCAGGAGTGTGCTTTGGTTTAGACTGTGCTGGAGTATCTGCTGACTGCGGGCAGATACACAGCAGTGTACCTGAGTGAACCTGAGCCCAGAGTGAGCAGTGAAACCTTATCAGCTGCCAGATCTCCTGGGCAGGATTGCTGAGTGTCTGCCACAGCTGTGGCAGGCACTGCAGAGAAGACCATGGCAAATAAGTAAAGCTATTGCTCATCATGGTATTGTAGTTCCTGGTTATAAGACTTTTACCTGGGCTTTAATGCTGGTGGTGAGAAGTTGTTCTGTCTCTGCCATGCTTTGCATGCAAAATACTAAAAAAACAACATTCCTTTGCAGGTGCAGTTAATATGGGTACTGAGGAGTACAAATAATTACCTGCCTGGCAAAGTGGATGGATGAATACTTCCCATTCAAGTCATAGGAAGGTGGAGAGTGGAACCATAGAAATTCCCTGGACTGTGTCATTTTAAGTTTTGCAGATGTTCTCCCCGTGGCGTTTTCCTCCCATCTCCGGTTCAGCCACAGCACAAAAATATTTTGACCAACGCTGCAGACTCAGGAAAGGTCATACATGTACCTTCTTGTGACATGTTTTCCTAACCTCTCTACCTGCTGTGGGTAGTCTGCAACCTCCTGTGCTGACAAGTCTGCGATTGCTGGGGCTGTGATTAATGGGATTTCATTAGCGTTTGTGCAACCAGCCCTGAGAACCCTCAGAGGTGCTCTGGCCTCCTCCTCTCACTGTGAACTTTGTAATGGCAATAAGTACAGGCAGATATATTGGAGATTCTCTATCCAAGATTTTCCCCTGGGCAGCATGGGTAAGTAGTGATTTGTATTGGAAAGGTAATGTATAATAATTATGGTACAATGTCCTGACTAGAAGGAAGAGTAAAACATCCTGCTATTGCCAGCATAGAATTCCACCTTTGACTAGAGGTTGCTTCATGCATGACCATGTTGTAGGGTTAGCTGAGACTCCTCCTGGCTCTGAGGATGGATGGGAAGGGAGACAGGGAGAGGCTGCACAGCAGGTGTTTCTTCCTTAGTGTGAGAGAATGGAGTGGTTTCCAAAGGAAATAGAAGGATTGAGTGAAATTTTTCAGACAGATATACAATGCTGGGGATAGACACACATAACTTCAGTGTGCCCTTGTTCAGAGTTGACTGATGGCCTTGGTCCAAAAGTTAGCCAGTTGAGTCAGCTATGCCCAAATGAGTTAACCTCTATCTTCCTTCCCTGGATTCATCCTGTGCATGTTTGACATTGTGTCACATGGCAGAGGTCTACTCTTAGGGCTTCCTTGGAATAATTAGGGTCAAACTACTATTGCTATATTTTTCTGGTCTCTAAGTGTAGAACAGCATTTCATTTAAAGAGACTATTACTGGTAGAATATGCCCAACAACTGCAGTAGGTTAGAGGTGTATTGGGGAAGGATTAATTGGTGTCTGCTCTCTCCTTGCTACCTTTCACTGAGCATCCACAGTCACATACAGCTCAAACTGTCTTATGCTCTAGTCTGTTTTTACCTTTACATCATGCTGCCAGCTATTTTTGTCTAAATTAGTTTAGTTTGAAATGACAATTTTTTTGCTTTAATTTTGTACTATTGTACTGTGATGACATGATATGTGAGTATACGTAAATTTCCTTGTGCCATGCTGCCTCACAGCAGGAGCTCTGGAGGGGCAAGGTGTGAATGACAGTGGGAGGCATGGGAGTCTGACTAATGTGTTATTCATCTAAAACTGATAGAAATAAAAGAAGAGCAGATTGCCATGAGTTCCAGAGGACAATGTGCATTTCCACTGTTTGGTCGCATTTATGCAGATTAAGGACTAAAGGTAAAATAAACTGCCATCACAGCTCTTGTGTTGCATGGCTTTGGGAGAGACAGGGAAAAGGCCTGCCTTTTATCTCACCTGTAGGGTGAGAAAACTGAAGAGTCAAAAACTGTTCATGGTTCTGACAACAGTAATAGAAGAATTCACAGATTGTCCACATCTCAAGGATTCCTGCAGCTTCCCAGGGCAGAGAGTGCAAAATGCAGCTTTGTGCCTTCCCTGGAGGAGGGGAGAAAGAAGCTGGTTTAAAATGCATGTTCTAAATTCATATGTATCCTGATTAGGGATAACAAAAAATGTCCAAATATCTGTTAGGTACAATCGTTTTTTTTACAAAATGCAGAGTTGGTGCCAGAATACACAGCCAGCAGGGCTTGTCACAGAGGGAGATACGGGGCATCCCTCACAAAAGTTCCCAGATTCTAGAAGTTGTGAAAGAAGTTTTTCAAGCCCTTTACACTTCTCTAACCAGGGTCCCCTTGAAATTATCTAATTCTAAAAAGTGAAGTTTATTACGCTTCAGCTTTTAAGCCTGTTTTAGTATAATTCTGAACTAATACTGATAATTCTCTTGAAAAAAGTATTTTAGGAATTCATCTGATCTTTGTCCTACCCTTTCCATAACCCGTTTGGTTACATTGAAAATATTTTCTTCTCCAGGATTTTTGTTGCCTTCAGAAAAAGGGGTAATTGCCTTCATTGATCTTGAAGTTGTGTTATGAAATCCCACTCACCACATACTGTGTGTATCTTCAGCACCAGGTTGTCAGGCCCTGCTTAAAAACACCAACACATTCACCCAGAGCCATTGTTTCTTTGCTGAGCACATTCTGCTTGGTGTTTTGCTCTTTTTAAAAAAATATCCTTGCACTGGGGGAACCAATACATTTTATATTACCACAGCCTGCTGCAGGCTATTATTCCTAAGCTGGGCATAAAGAAATTGAAATCAACAAAAAGGGCAAGACAAATAATTGATTCATCCAGCTTTCATCTGGGGACTTAAAACATTAAATATAACTTTGAATATGCTTTAGAAAAGCTAATTGTGATAAAAGTGAATTCTACCTTAACTGCCTTTTCTGACACAAGCCAATAATGCAATGGCATTCTGCTAAGGCAGTAAGGGAGGCAGAAGTCTTACAGACTCATTGTCCATATCTAGTGCAGCAGTGACTGGTTCCTCCCTACCTGAAGCATCCTACAGTCTTTGATGATTTTCTCCACGTTTATAGGGTAGGAAAGATCTTGTGGCAGACACACAAGTAAAAGGTTTCAAAATAAAAGACTCAAAGACCCAATTTCTTTGCCTAGTCTTAGCCCTTCAGCAATAGGTGTTTTCACTCAGGAGCATGGATACCTGACCTTGAGGTTGGCAGAAAGTAATTCACTGGAAAGGGCTGTGGAGGTGCACTTGTGTGCTCTGGTGTTTCACAACTAGGGTCACTTGGACATTTCTCAAAAATAATGAAAACAGCAGAAGTTTGTGGGGCTTAAGGGTTGGATGGGTGTCTCTTTTGATTAGAAAATGTTTATTTCTTGACCAGAACTTTTGTTCAAATATTTTCATCAAAACTCTGCTTTCTTTTCTCCAGAAATAAATTTGTGAGCATGCTCATATACTATTCCTCCTTAACCTCTCAAGTAAAATATTTGCCTTACTTGTCAGGTTCCTATGTTCAAAACCTTCTTCTGCCAGACTCAAATCAGTGTCTTTACAGCGCCTCACATTCAATAGATTATTTTCTTTTCTGGTTGAACTCTTTCATTATTTGATGAGAGCAAGAGAGAAAATTTGCAATCATTCTGAGTCTATCCTGGTGTAAAAGGAAAGTCATCATTGCCATTTTATATTTTGTCCCATTCTCATGAATATTTCAGAGGAATTGTTTTACCCTGATGGTAAAATATCTGATTTGTTTTTAATCCCAGAGAGCTAATATTCTTTAGGCTATACTGATTTATCTTATGATCTTTTTAGATGACCATTTCAAGAAAGTCTGGGTCTCATGCAGAATTATTACCCAACAGTCTCTATGTGTCTATGTGTTATTTCAGATGACTCACTGTTTTGCTTAGCAGAGCTCTGTGTTGCTCTTCTACTTCCTGCTGAAGAGCAAATAAAGAGGAATTTTCTCATAGGTAATTGTGTCATAGAGGTGGCCCAGACCTGCCATTAAAACTCAGACTCATTTGGAAGGGCTTGGTGGCCCTGCCCTGGAGAGCTCTCATTTCATGTGACCTCAGCAGACACAGGGAACAGAGGCTGTGCTCACTCTGGTCAGTGCAGTGGGCTTTGACCTGGGGACTGGAATCATGACCCAACACATGAGGCACACACTCAGATGTCCTGCATGAGGGTAACCCCACACCTCTGGATGAGTCACACAGGATGAAACCAGGAACCAGGATGAAACTAGGAATGGGGATGAAACTAGGAATGAGGATTAAATTGAATGTTTGGGACTTTTGTTGAAATGTAATGGCATTTGCATTCCTCCAAAGAGTTTATCTACTCTATTTTTTAATATATTGCCCCAGTTGTGAGCTTGTTGTATGATGATTTTATACTAAAATTACAGATTGGTCTGACACTCCAAGTGTGCAAGTCAAAACCAGTGACTTTGGAGCTTGCAGCTGAAGCCCTGTTCATTCTTTGGTTGCAGACTTGAAGGGTTCAAACTGAGGTTTACCTTTTTGTGTGTTCATATTAAAAATAGAAAATAACTCCAAAGCCCTCCAAAAAACTGTGGTCAAAATTATGTAGCCATGAATGCAAGTGGAAATGAATGTGAGAAGTTTTTTTTCATATTGACTGACATTCACTGCATCAACCTGCATTTTCACTTGACCCTGCAAGTATTTCTAAATAGCTGAATGTATGATTAATAAATTGCAATGCCAGGATCTTAAGGTCCTCAGGAACTGTAAATCAGTAGAAGTGCAGAAATCAGCTGAGCTATAATAATTTACACAAGCTTGGTGTCTGAGTGTTCAGTAGCATCATTAACATTTCTTAAATGGTGGCAACCAAAATTTGAGAACAGCACTAAAAGCAAGGTAAAAAATACCCTCACACCTGCCCTAGGTGAAACACAAAATAATTTGACAGGTAATTAAAATTCTTGTAAAAATTATGGCTACATGGCTTGTTCTTTGCAGAAAATTAGCATAAAATCTACTGATATCAAACAACAGCTTCCAACATATGCTAAAAGAACTCCTTGTGAGGTGAAAAACCCAGGAATTTTGAATGGTTTCCAAAATTGTGTCATAAAATGTGTTATGGTACAGCTCTTTTTATTTTCCTTTCCTTTAGACTGCATTCAAACACAAACAATTTGTGAGCCAGAAGAGCTTAATACCTGAGGAATTCTAATCTGCATATTTGCACTTTGAATCAGGTACCGCTTTCTACATTTTAAAAGAAACTTCAAAGCACTTGATGGTTTCCCTGCAGCCAAAAGTTGGGGGGCCACATGCCATTTATTTATGTGTCTTCTTAAGCCAAGTCTCCAGGCTTGATATACGAACACAGCCTTCCAAGCAAGCCCATGCAAAGTTGTGTAAACGAACAGCAGGGCGATACTGCTGCGGTCAAATCGGTGCTGCTTTATTTTGGGTTGTCCTGGTTCGGGTTTCAGGAAAAGAGGAGGCAATGAGAGCAGCACTCTGTTCAACGGGTTTGCTGTGATGATGTTTAATTGTCAAATTCCAAACCAAACTAGAACGTACTCTGAAGCAATTGCACTTTCCCTTCAGTTTGCCAGTGTAGAAGAGGGTTTTTAGGAGTGGGCAAATTGCAATGGCAGTTTTTTGAGTCACTGTGGAATAGCTGTTCAGTAGATTGCAAGGTGTTACCTGGATGAATTTTTAATTGAACAACAATCATTATAGGGTTTTAAAAAAATTGTTTACTCCCTCCTGGAAGCCTGCTTTTAAGAAGAACATTTTACAAAGCTTTGCATGTTGGTTATCTCTTGTACAGCTCCTGTCTGGCAGAGAGAGCATCAATAAATCAAATCTGCCCTCATTTGAAGCTGAGCACTGCCATGGCTCTCAGTAGAACAGAGTTTCTTGGACTCTGGTTGGTTTGTTCAGAAGTGCCTTTGGCACATTTGGAGTAGGAGCAATATGCAAAGCAAGCTGTCTCGTTGGGACAGATGACTTTGCCATGACTGGATGTCTTTAGCATACAACTCTGTTTCCAAGGTGAACAATCACTGTCCTAAATCAAATATTTTCTTGTTATTCTGGCAAGTGCTCCCAGTTTAGCAGACTGTTCATGAAAATAACCACAGTTCATTATGTGAAAACACACTTTCGGGTCATGGAAATGTGTCCAGAGACCAAATACAGCTCTATACAAAATTTGCAAAATGTTAATCAATTCTTAGAGAGGAAAAGCAATTTTTCCAGACAGAAAATAGTGATGTTAATGATCAATTATCTTACAGAAGTTATTTTTTTTGGTTGGTTGGATTTTGTTGTGTGGTTTTTTTTTTTTTTTTAATGAGTACCTTGTTCTTACTTATTTCTTTGGGTTTAATGGTTTGGTATTTCTAAGTAATGGGATATGTTATTTTATGTTTCTCAGCAAGCAGGGCGATAGTGATGATTATGATAATAATAATAATTAGTAATGTTGTCAGATGCATTTCCTTTTCAGTACGTACAAATGGATCTGATTTAGAGTGTGTAGGATTCCCATCCTCCCCATGACAATGCACCAGCTGATAAGGAATCTCCTTTAAATAACAGGCTATGTAAGGAATGAACTGATATCTTGTGTGATTGGTGGGGAAGAATTTGAGACCTAATATGTGATTATCACCTCTGCATTTCAGACTGTGGTAAAATTTTGGAGCTAAAGGCTGCTTTTAGTTACTATTAAAGCCATACAGGAAGATCTTAAGAGCTAGACTAAAGCTGTCACCTCTTTACTAGCTCTTGAATCAGCCCTAGGGTGTGAAATATACCTTCTAAACAGATGGTGTGAGATATTTTTCTGTATTCCCTGATTGAATCTGTGAACCTGTTATTAAGAATGAAAGCAGTGACAAATCACAGCCACAAACAGAGAGGCAGTCTCGGAGGTGGCTCATCCTGGTGTGTAATAAAGCCATTGATGTGATGAGGATTCAGAAGAAATGCACAGGAGTCGTTCCAGGCTCTTCCTGTGCCCTTGTGACACACTGAGGCATGAGGAACTCAGCTCACAGGACAATCATTTTTATGAAGCTTTCAGATTTCCTGCTCCAAGTCCTGCTTGTTGTTAGGTGACCTTCTCACTAGTGTGGCAGGAGGGGCACAGGAGGTGACATGGCCCAGTAGTTGCACATGAACTGTGTTATTCAGAGATAGCAAATGCCTCTGCAAGAGGTGATGATGGTGTGTGTAGCACCTACAACCTGCTTCCTGTGTGTCTGGTTGGTCCTGTTGGGCAATGAGTCCCTGTGTCTAAAGAGAACTTGCACAAACTGGATCAGCCCCTGCCCTCCGTGTCCTGGAATTGCAGTGCTCACCTTGTGCAACGTACTGGGCTGGCTCTGGAAAACCACTTCAGCTGAATTCAAATGGAAAAAACAACTGTAATGGTGTAACTGTAGCTCCTAGAACTGATCCCTTCTAGCCCTTTTTGGTGACAGAAATAGCTGTCCACTTGTCTCTTTGTGCCTCTTTTGTCCACTTAATTCTGCCTGACCTTTATTCTGTTCCTCTGTGTTTCAAACATGCTCTGCCCATGCTGCAACACCTGTCTTTGTACCTAGCACCTGCTTGCTGTGACAAATCTCAGTGCAGGGCACAGAGGAGCCTTGAGCTTGCTCTGGTTTAACTTTACTCCTCTGTTCACTCTTTTGGTGGTTCAGTGGTTGGTATTTGTCTGTGGTACAAGGTGAGGAGTGGGCACAATCTGTTAATGTCTAATGCAGGGGAGAGAGTAAGTGCATAAATCAGCTCTCCCCTGTCACTTCTGCATTTCACTCCCTGCCCCAGGCCCAGATGTTCAAGAGACATCACATATGGCACTTTCTTGACATACACAATGTCAGCTGAGGCTGAAACTAGAGATGGTGACTGATGTGACTCCTTCTTTTATTAAGGAGTCACAAGGACAGCTCTAGTCACCTGCAGAATAACAATTATTTTGTGTTGGACTCTGTCTGCTGACGACTCTCAATTAATTAGTTGCTTCATTTGAATGGAAATGAGTCCCAGATTGCAGCCATTAATATCTCTAATATGTCTTCATTGAATGTTGCTTTAAATACCAGTACTCTGTGAGTTCATTAATTTTGATTTCATGAAAATCATTGCTCTACATCTAGAAACAAGAGGGGCTAAATGGTAGCAGCGTCATGTTGTTTTGAATGATCAGAAGGAGAAACAAGAATAAATGTAATGCTGATGCCTTTGTGTATGGCATATAGGAAAGCCTTCCCATACTGCCTAGAGTTGGGTTTTGCCATGTGTTTATAACCAGCACGTCTGCAGATCAGATGTAGGTGCTCTCCAATATATTGAAATATTGTTTCACAGCACCATTGTTTTACCCTGTTTTGATTCATGCTATAATCCAGTACAGGGTGTGCCAGAGATTTAGTCGACAGTCCAAAACAAATAATGAGGCTATCTGGTCAGATTCTATCATCATCTGAGTCAGATTTGTGCAACTTGATTAAATCAGGGCATATCCAACACATTTAATACAGGGCCTGGTAGAGGGAGAGGTACCACGAGGTCACAATTCATTTCCAACAATGAAAACCTTCAGACCCATGAATAAAAGATAGACTTGATTAATGCAGAGACTTAGTTAGTCAATGCAGTGCAATGCTACATAGCCTGCATCAAAAGAAATTCCTGGGAATGAGTTTACCTTAAATGGCACCTGAATCTCTCCCATGTCCCATTAATTATTTCTCTCTTTAGCACCAGTGGAATAGTGTATGAAGAACTTGCAATGTAAGGCACAGATCCTGCAAATCGTAATACAATCTAAGCTTCACTTGTATGGCAAATCACATCTATAAAACTTGTAGGATCCAGGTCTAAAATGACCATATTAAAATGAAGGAAAGAGGAAAACATTACTTCTTTCTGAGCTAATTCTAAAATATAGGAATAAAATGTTTATGTTTTCCTTTAGCTTGCACATTAACACTTGTGGTTTAACTCCTGCTTTGAGCATGAGATGTAAAAGTGCCAGAAAATATTTCTTATTGGATTTCTACTGCAGTTCTCACACAACTGAATCAGAGGGTTGTTTAAATATAATATATGTCTTTTCACTGTGGAAAAACTGTTAGCAAAATTTATCTCTTTGAGACAGTCTCTTTCCATCTTGTACCCATCATTCTGTAAGCCATTATTTTAACTTAAGCTTTCATAGTTATTCTGGATAATTCACTTTGTCTCTAAGGATATTCTCCCTTGACTCCTTTGTTGCTGCAAACAGATTTAGCACTGACAGGCAGAGTTCTGTGTAGGTGTGGGAAGAAAGACACACCTCATATAGATAAAACCCAGAAGTTTTTATAGGTAAGGCTATGGGGCAGTAAGAGATCAGCTTAGGGGAGGGTCTTTTTACTTGTTTTGGAAAAAAAAAATACTTAGAACCCAGCAATGGTTTAATGTAAGGTAGTATTTTCATAATTCATCTGTAAGGGAATTTGCATAGCACTTGCATCTAAGAACTGCATGCTTTCTACCCTAAATAGCTGTGATCACCATCAGCTTTTATTTCAGGAAAGTTCTTGGAGATTCCCACTTCCAGCTGTGCCATTTTGAGAAGTTTTTCACTGAAGTCTCACCAAAAGATAAACAATCCATGAGAATATAATGTCTTTGATGAAATTTAGCAGGAAAATGTGCATCAATAGATGGTTATACATGTATTTTTACTCTGTTTTGATAATAAGACATCTTGACTTTCTGCTATATTGATACATTTTGTGTGCGTTTTGGCTTTTGTATTCACCTTACTGAAACCAAATGTTAGCATTTTTACCATATGCAAAAATATTTTCATTCTGAATTGGACAAAAAATGAACAGCCAAATTTTACAGTTTCAAGAAAAACAGAAATTCAGTTGTGCTAGAAAGAAGGGACTGGGCTTGAAAAGGTAGATTTTGGAGCCATTCTATACTTGATGTTTGTCATCACTTTGCTTATCAGATTTTTGTGGCTTGTAAATTCTTTCCAAATAAACACAATTACCATGCACCTAATCTGTCTATGCCATTACCTTGTGTAAGAGAACAACCTCATTGCTGGAGTTTCTTCATGTGGCATGGCATATGTGGCAGGCAGGAGTAAGCCCACGAGCTTGTTTTAGGATTGCAGGATGACTTTAGGTTTGGTTGGGTAAAAATGTGGGCTGTTGTCTCTACCACCAGTTTTTATGGGAATACAAGGCAATTTAATGGATCTTTTCTGGTTGACATGATGGTAATGGTGAACAAAGTAAGACACTGCCACCTTAAAAAGGTTTTTTCCTCCTAATTGTTCTTTAACTATATGGAACAAATTTAATTTTAAGTTTCTGGTCCTTTAATTTATTTTGTAACCCTGAAAAAAACATCAGCCAAAAATGTGGACAACTCTACCACTGTTTTTTCTGTGTGGGTTTGCATTTCAAGAGGAGTCTGTACTTTGTACTTTTAGGGACACCTTGAAATGGCAAGAAAAGTCAATGTTCCTCTATTATGCTCTTTGGTCCCAGACATTTGAGAGAAGCATTTCCAGTCACCATGTTGTTCTTCAGTTCATCCATCTGCAGCCCGCTCCTTCTGCTTCACATTGGTGATGAATTATACTCTGCTTCCTCCATCTAATCCTTTTCATTTATTTATATTTTATGAAGGAAACATAAAAGAGTCCTCATAAAAATCCAACTGTTTTTGATAAACCTTGTCATGTGCAAATAATGGAGCCTTGTCAAGCACAAGCCTTGCTGGAAATTTATGCCTTCTAATAATAATAACAAGAGAGAATCAGAGACAAATAAGAAATATATTGAATTGGATTCAAAGTATGTTTATGGTTTTAAATTGGTGGCAATAAAGTATTTTTTATCCAGAAATGTTTTTACATGTTAGTTTAATTCAAATACCATGTTGTGCTTGAACTCTGCAGTATTTAGCCCAGCAGAGCTATGAAAGGCATCTTGTACTAAAACACAGTAGAGCAGACAGTCTTCCCTTTCCAAGGTTTGGTGGTGGAGAGAGGAAAGGATAGGCCTGACTTATTAATGCAAGAGGAAGCAAAATTTGGGGCAAAGCAGCAAACTGGTGATCAGCTGAGTCCTCTCTGTGGGTTAGCAAGAAATGATAGGAACACAGAAGTTCAAGAAAATTAATCAAAGACAGATTTTTTTATTGGAATAATAATTTTTTTTTTCTTTCAGCAGCAGACTTCACTGGCCAGAGTCAACTTGTCAGAAGCAGGAATGTTTATTGTTTTTGGCTGCCAAGGCTGTGGATATCTGGAAGGACAGTTAACCTGGTCATTTGCAGGTAAACTGAACCTCTAAAGGAAGATATGATAGTCTCTTGTTATAGTCTTCAGCTATCCCTTTGCTGTATGACATTTTATTTCCTATTATAATTTTTACATTGAGAATAAAACTGAACAGAATGTTAATTGTTTGCTGATGAGACCAATTAGCATTTTATAGTACTTTACAAATGTCAGGAAATGAAGGGGATTTCTCAGGAAGAAGACTTTGTGTTCAACTGGCAGAGTCTAATCCAAACAAATGTGTCCCTTTAATGAAGAGGTTTCTTAGTAACACAGCAAATTCCCTGAATATATTGTCTGTGCATCTTCACAGAACTGATATTTATGCCCCCATGAGTGTTACTCTTTACATGAAATACTTGTTTTACATCTTTTCAGGAGTGAGAAAATCTGTAATTTCCTTTCAGTTTACATACCCAATCTGTCGTGTTGAACTACTGCTAGAAATAATATTAGAAAATGAAGAAACAAAGACAAAAAATTGTTTTTCAATTTAGAGAACTAATCATCTCACGCAAGGTCTGTGTTCCAAGTTGTGTTTCACAAATATTGAAGGTTTCTATGAGAAAGGCATGAGGAGAAAATTTACTTTCAGGGGACATGGATGTTTTATTTAATTTAATTTTGGTGTAGAACAAAGGCCCTTTCTGCCCATTCTCCCACCTCCTTATTCAAACCTTTCTTGGCAAGCTCAGCTGTAGGTTTTGACTTTGCATGATAACACAACCACTGCTGAACTGGGCAGTTGCCAATCAGCCAAAGAAAGAAGTTAATGAGAAATCAGGCAGAACTGAGGGAACTGGTTCTTTCACACTTCATCAATTATGGTTCCTAGAAAACAGTGGGACTTTAACAATATTTGACAAAGGTATCCTGCCCTGGTCCATGTGGCATCAGTTGTAATGCATTTTAAGGGACCAGATTTTGCAGTGTTGTCACAAAATAGTGACCTTTATAAGAAAAATGCCCCAAAAGGTCACCATTAAAGCTCCATAGCTTCTTTTATCAAGGAAAGTTCAGGCTTTGCAGGTATCTGCCTTTATAATGAGGTTAGTGACAACCTTCCAGCTACATGCAGCTTATGCTAGATTTGGCATTTTTCTTCTTTTAAAGATTCAGCATAAGTATCTGCATTATCCTGTTGCCAGATCTTTGTCTATGGCATGTATATAACTTTTAAATTACCTTCAGAACTGATGACACCCTCCCTATTACTTTTCCCACCATGAATCCCTGAAATAGAGCACGGATTGTTAAACAGAGCTTGGTGCACGTGCGTGTTTCACAGTAGTATCATTTTCATACAGCTCAGATAAGATTTAGATTTCTCCTTGTCTGAATTACACCAATGTAACTGAAGATGGAATAGAGGGCTGGCAGAGTTTTCTGAGGAATTTTACTCCAGGTGCTTGCAGTGTGACCCTTAAAGTCAAAAAGTGAATGGCCAATTGGGTGTTTGACAAGCGCCGTTTATCACTTGAGCATGATGGTACATGAGACATTACTTAAGAAAAAAGAATTGTAAATATGAATGACCTGTGGGACTTGGTCAATGTATACAAGCTGTAGATTTCTTGCTGCAGAAGGAATTTAATCAAAACTAATAATTTGGACATGATCTTTTGTATCTTGACAGATTATATATCCACATTCTTGAGACAGGTTGATGGTTTTTTTGGTACACTGGGATGAAGCAAACAGGGCTGCTGGTTTTATTTCTGCTTTTACTATTATGATAATTTTTGAAGGGTTACTGTCTAGGATATTATTGCTAAGTCTAATGATGCTTGGATACACCAGCCCTTTCCCAGTGTGTAATGAAGAGAATCTATGACATCCTGCATGAATATTATGACTAAACCTAAACATTTTTGATTCAAAACCTTATTGGTTTTCTTTTCCCCCCATCACTTGTAATGAAAAAAGAATATATATATATTCTGCTGTCTGTGGCACAATATATATAAATTTATATGTATAAATTCTTTATTGTGTAATTCTTAAATCTAAGTCTGATAGTAGTTTGTTCCCACACACAAAGAGGATGCTTGATGAGTTGTATCAAGCAGCAAGAAAGAGTAGCTGCATTTATTTTTAATGATTTAATGTGGAACATCCTAACAACTTGACTTAGTGGTATGATATAGTCTATATGTAGTAATGCTGCTTATGAGTCACAAGAGCTTGTAAAAGTGTAATAATTAAAATTCCATAGGAAAAAGACAGTTAAATGTGTTAATTCTGAATCTGTAGGAACTCCATATATTTTACATAAATAGCTATTTTGGAGCACATTCCTCCTCCACCCCAGCCCCCACTGTCTCCCATGTCTCTTGCAGTGTTTGGTTAGCAAAGATTGGCTCTGTCCATGTCCCCCCAGACAGCCCAGCATGGGCAGCACTGCCCTGGGCTTTGGAGCTCTCACGTCTGTTCTGGTGCTTGTGATCAACAACTGGAAGGCAAACCTGGACTCTGCTAACCAAAGGAGAGGCCAGATGTTTTAAATAATCCCTGCAATGCTAAAGTTTATTCTTATGATGTATACAGATTCAGGACATTAAATATGTTGATAATCTCATTCAAAAAAATCCCTTTGCTCATTTCTGGGGATTTGACCAGTGTGTCTGATGCCAAGTTTGGAAGACATATATTTTGCCTTTTTTTGTACAGCTGCAAATAAGACATGTTGTATTACAGTCTCCAAAATTAAGTCTGAATAAGGTCTCTCAGTCTTAGCCCTACTTTTCTTTTCTGCCTGCAATATGTGGCTGTAATAACTCATAGGGTTTATTCAGTCAGCATTTTAAATACTGTGTCTGTCCCCTTCCATCATTCATAATATGAGATGATGAAAAGCACTGCAACTAATTTTATGCAACACAATGAAATTAAAAGCTTTTGGTATTACTGTACTGCAGGTATAAATCTAACTAAATGTGGTGTTGGAAAGAGATGGACTATATAGGTAAGTGTTGGAATAATTTAAGGTTATTTGGCATTTTCTATGGATGTCTCTTCTCGTTTCTTCACAAATACCATAAGTAATTGTGTGGTTAATAAAGTCTTAAAGTGTCTGAGCTTGCAGTTTTCTACTGCCTTTATTCATTTGCTAAGAAAAAGTAAAGCTAATGGAAAACAATCCATTTCAGTGAAACTGTAGATTTGCTTACCCATCATAGCAAAATATTAATATGTATAATATTTTAGTGTCACATTAATTTATGTTAGGTACAGTATTTCAACTTATGTACTGATACATTTCAGGGAGCTGGGCAAATGATTAGATTTATATTCTTATACGTCACTTTTATCCATCAAATTCAACATGTCTTTTGTAATTATCAAAAATGTCACATGAGGTCTGAAGGTCTGCTTTGTGCTTATATAGAAACATTTACATGGGTTGGGACACATAAGTAGCTTTTCCCCTCTCACTGAAGCATTATCATTTATGTTCTCCACTATTTACTTCTCCCAAATACATACCTTTCCCCTTAACAGCCTTGTTATTTCTACTGTTCATCCATAAGAGAAATTATGTTCTCTCTGGTATTTCTTATTGCACTTCAAATGAATCTTTACTCATTTTTATAGAATTGGACTTACTCCCCTGGGTCTGTTTTTGCATGCATCTTTTGTTCAGCTTCTGCTAGATGAGGTTTTCCTGCTACCAAGCTCCATGTAGAAGGCATGGAGAAGGGTTATTCATGAACAGGCTAAGGGCCTTTTCATGCTTAGTGGTTTGCAACACAGGACAATTCAGAATTTCTTTTCTTGCCTCATTACATTGCTGCTTTTATCTTGGAACTGCTGTTGCTTAAAACTGTGTGCTCCTGATCTACTCAAGTTGCCCTGAACTTCATTGCTCTCACTTTTTATTTACAACTATTTTCCCTCCCCTTAACGAGCATTTGGTGTTATCATCAGCTAAACTGGCATCATGTTTCTTCAAGGTTGTTTAGCATTAAAAGAAAATCTTTTCCTCAATTAGCTGTGTGATTTTCCCTTTACCCCTGCCCCTCTTCTTCCCCTGCCTTATCTGCTCTTATTAAAAGCAATCCTGAGATATGGAGCATCAACTTATCTCCCAGCCCTTGCTTGGTGTGTTTTCTGCCTTTATGGGAAACACAGGCCCTGAGGTGCTCACAAGGCTCCTGGGGCAGCATCAAGGGTCCCTGGAGGGAGGAATGTGTGTGCTCTGCACCCAGCAGCAGCAGCCCAGAACCATCTGCAGCAGCCCCAAAATCTCAGCCTCTGCCAGACAGAAAATACTCTCTATCTTCTCTACCCATTTCTATACAGAGCTCCCTAAACTCAGCTGAGAATGAAAGTCTGTTTCTTTTACATGTCCAAGATGACCTTTTATCATTGTTTTGAATGTTAAAAAGCTTGGAATCAAGATGGATATCTCTGGCTGAGCCTGGCTCCAGTGCAGAGTGCAGCCTTTCCTCCACACTTGCTCATGTGCAGGATTTTGTTGTGCTGCTGCCAGAATTGCAGGGGTTGGCTCTGAAGCCCTCTGTGCAGCAAGCAGACTTTTTTAACACTTGTTTATCTTCCAGCATATTCCTTTTCCTCCTCCATTGCTCTATCCCATTCAATTTCACCCAACATTTCCCCCTTTCTTCTTGCTGGCAAGTAATTCATGTAATTATGCATCTTTTCAATGATGAAACTTTCTGAGCAATCTCTTCTCTGCAACAGAAAACTTCAAAAACTTTCCTGATATTAAATGCTCAGTCAAGTGCACAATTATCTCTCCTGAGCTGTGCTAACAGAAAACACTTTTCTGGGCAGAGAGTGCAGAGAATTTTATTTTTAGTTTACTGGTTATTTCAGGACACAATGTATGCAAAACATAAGAAATCTCATTTTACTGAGATAATGCATTTTAATTATAATCATAATTTAAAATTAATGGTCTGAAAAGTGTCATATTTCAAGATGCAGAACCATAGACTGAGTACTACAGGAAAATCAGAGTAAAGCAGCTTGACATAAAGTTTTAGGAAATCTTTATCTCACTCTTCACCTTTATTTTCTGTTTCTGATTTTATTTCTATGTGTATGACACGTATTTCTTTTAGACATTATTCAATGAAGAGAGAAAACTTGGGAAGTGTTGCTAGCAGTTATTGTTCTTTTAAGTATTTTGAGAGGTTGGCTGTCCAGTCAGCTTCTGGAAAGACTCCAGACAGCATCACATTTCATAGTCAGCTCTGGTACTCTGAACTAAGCAGTCCTTAGTATCTCATCATCATCAGATCAAGCACTTTATGGGAAAATACTCAACTGAAACGCATTATTTTTCTGTATTAATGAGCTCTCTTAACCTGTGAAGTTTTCTTTTATATGCCTTATTATACTTATTTTCAGAAAAGGAGCACCATAGTTTTCACACTAGTACTGGTATCTCAGTTCTAAACTGACATGTACAAGATGAATTTTGGTGGATCTCAAAAGAGATACCAGCAATTAGTTTGGGAGAAAAGGCTACATCTGGTATTTTCTGAAAATCAGAGTCTAAAACAAGCTTAATGTGTCAGATCAGGCAGCTGAGGATTATGTAAAACATTGTTCAAGCTAATGTAATTTCATTGTTAGCTATGTTTCTTGTGATTAAGTTTTTCATATCACAAGCCATTGTAAACCTGCCAGTAGTATATGTTGTCTGGAGTGGATGAACAAATTTATTCCTAAAGCATTGTTAGGACTGGGCAAAGCTACATGGCAGTATATTATTTCCTTGTGCTTTTGCAGGAAAGAGACAGGATTCATGACTAAGGGGAAAGACAACGGGAGTGTGTCATACTTATTTGGGACCTACTGGGAAGCAAAAAGTGAATCCAGAGCAGTGCTCTGCCTGGTGGATCCTCTGTGAGGAAGCTGAACTTTGAGTACATAAAGTGACTTGTGCTGAAAATTGTGATATAGTAGGTACACTGTTATCTTTTACCTTCACAGTCATGAGTTTAGAGTGCCAGTGATGTTATTTTAGGGCCCTGGCCCAGCCAAAAGCAAGAATGACTTTATCAGCACATCAGCTCTGCAGGAACTGCCTGACTGCCAATGCTTCTGATGCTGAGGCTGATGCTGAATAACAACATTGTTCAGTAAGGGCTGTTTCCTTGAGGCTTAGTTACAGAAGTGTTTGGAACATGGTGGTTTCACTATTAGCATTTTTGGAGTGAATACTCTTCATTGTATCTTATGCAATTTATCACTGGAGTTGACTTTTCCTTCTGCAACGCACTGTAGAATGAGCCAGAAGGAGAATTAAGCATGTAAAGTTTAAAACAAATATATGTAAAAACAGTTATCTGCATAAATCCTGCCATTCCATTCATCATTAATATGTTCTGAATACAGCAGGACTATGTATGACCCCTTTTATCTTTAAATATATTTCAGGAATTGGTTTGAAGACAATTTACAGAATTTTTATTTTATTTAACATGCTACTTTATTTCCTACATCTGGGTAATGGGCTGCCTGAGAAGGGGCTGTGTCTTCTCTTTATTGAGAAACTTCTCTGTTCAGGGTAGAAAGATCCTTGTCCAAGGCTTAACCAATAGAAGATTTATAATTGACCTTAATAATTGTGCCAATGCGTCCAAGAAAACAGAACTACCAAAAAGTCTGTCTTTTCATGCATCAAGACAAAACAATACAAGTTAAAAGTTAAATATTTGATGGTATAAAGCCATGAATTCAGGATTTTGTAGTCAAAAGTTTGAGGACTTAGACTTGTCATAAAGACCAATTAGTGCCTATATATGTTTTTATAGGTCCCAAGTCCTCCAGAATTCTGTCACTCCAAACAGAGTCACTTACCTGTACATCAGTGTCCAGGTTTTCTGGAGTTTCTCTCTAATTATATGTAGGCACACAGTTTGTGGTGATTGGGATGGGGCTGAGCCTCATCCCCAGCGGGCACAGCTGTGAGCAGCAGGTGAGCAGCACTGACAGCAATGAGCCATGGAGTGCCCAGGGCACTGACCAACCACCAAAGGGAGCAGAGGCACACAGGGGCAGGGCATCAGCAGGAGGGGATAAAATGCTGGGACAAAGAACAGGAAGGGCAGATGCTTGCAGCCTTCTGGGTGATCTGATGTTACTCTGTTTGGGTTGAAGCTTTCTGAAATGGTGTGGTGGCATTCTGTGTATTGTGGCTATCACAACTGTGACATGTGCTGCAGCAATTATAGACAAGATCCAAGTTCCTTCTATGCCCTTTGGCTCTCTGGTAGGCTGAGTGTGTATCCCTGGGACTGGAAAGGGTCTGAAGTGTGTGCTCTGCAAGGTAAGAACCTCACCAACACATTGCATACTTCTTACCTCGTGAATTAGATTTTGATGGAAATATGTAGTATGAAATTTATATTTCAGTCATTATGTAGGTTTTTTCCAGTAGGTGAATAATGAGGACATGTGGGAAGTTCGTGGTTTTACATGGATAACAAAATATTAAAACAGCCCCAAACCCAAACTTGTCAGTCAATGGAAGTCATGCATAAAGACTGGGATCACAGTTTGATATTTCAATTTATCCCATGGATTGCTTTAACATTCATGCACAATATATGCTGAAGTGCTTTTGGGTGGTCCTGGGCTGTTTCATGTGAAGATGATGAGAATAAAGTGTAACTAAAGCAAACCACTGATTCTGCTTCTGACATGCCAGGCTAGTTAGTGAGGCTGTAGTTGAACATTGAAATACCAAGGAATTACTCAGGAATCCTTGGTAGGTGGACAGAGACCAGTTTCAAGCCAAAGCTTAAATTTTTTTTTTCTAATGTTCCTGGAGTGTCTTGAACTTAGAGAAGGATCAGAATTCCTTGTTTATATTCCAGTTCATGTTAGTTTCAGCAACGTTTCTTTCCCTGATCAGACCTTGAAATTAACTAATTCAACATTATAAGGTTTGTTTCACTCCTAGGTGAATGAAGGCTATGGGACCATGAAGGATACCTTTTTTAACAAAACAATATTATTGAAATCTGAGTGGTACATTCAAGCTGGCACTTTTTTCCATAATAAAACTGGCTTTGATTCAGAAGCAATGGCTATTTTTGGATGACTAAAGATTACAAATGGCTAAAAAAAATCTTGTTTGATAGTCAATGGAAATGAATGTTTCTTATGTTAATATGGCCTATAAAACATTGTACAAATAAAAATTCAGCAGCTTGCCATTGAGCTGTTCCTCACCTACACAATGCCTATGATCTTGTTTATATATTTTTCTGTAGCATTCATTCAGCTGAGGAATATCCTCTGTCTTCATGTTTTATACAGAGCAAGTGGTGTCTGCTAACTCCTGGTGGACAGATTTCTGGTTTAGTCTAAAGGTTCTTTTTAAAAGAACAAGCATTTCTTTGGCAAATTGGGACACAAGCAAAAGAGTTGTTGCAGGTAGAAGTAGGACTTTGGGTCTTCCCAAAGATGAGTTGGGGATCAAAAACACATAAAGCACCATAAACCCCAATCCATTATTCTTATTTTATAAGATTGTGATGCTCTCTCACTGGATGACAAATGAAGCCCTTGTGATTGACTTCTATAAAAATGGGCTTTCATTTAGTTTAGTGGAATTCAGCAAAATGGTGTAAAAGACAACACTGAGCGAGATGAACCAACTGCCATCAACAAGTACTTGGGGAATTCAAACAACATTTTACAACAAGGGATAATTAATTATGAATTAATTAGAAACTACACATGTAGTTGAATGTGCATAAATATGGCACACAATGATTCTGAGAACATTCACTGAAATTCCCCTTTAAATTACTTGAATTTTGTGCCCAGAGACATGTAAGAACTTCAAGACTGCTTCTCTAGATATGCAGGATTTTCAGGCAAACATATTCTAACTTTCGAAAAAGAAACATTTCACATCTCTTACTGCTCACTGAATAAGAATTTTGTTCTTGTTTTTGAAAAGCATTTATGTAAGAGTTTCGTAGGCATACAGGTAACATACATCATACACAAGGACTGTCTTTTTCTCAGACCTTGAAAAATGGTGTATGCTGATTCTGGAGCAATTGATTCATCCCAGGTTTGGTACATCTTTAAAGTTTAATTTTCCTCTTTCAAGTCAGCTTTGGAGAAACATGTAACTGCAGTGGTTTTGATACTTCACTAAGCATTAGATTGAAAGGAGAAGGAACACAGATCTAAGAACATTAAACTAATGTTTGACACTTCCAATAGATGTGTGTAAAATCTAAAGAATGTACAGCAAAAGACCACTATGATGCTAAAGTAGAAACATAAAAATATACAAGCCTATCTGAGTTGTGTTGATAACTGAGCTTGAGGAATGTGCATTATGTCCTGAGCTCTGACAGCTTTAACTAGACAGGAAAACACAAGCACCTTTTCTCTGATAACAGTTGGTGCATTGATAGTCCTTACCGACCTTATCTGAAGAATAATAAATGCTTCAGTTCCTCAGCTTGTCCTTATTGCATTTCTTGGTTGATTTTTTATTTCCTTTGCCTTTTTAGTGTCAGATTCCTCAGATAATCAGGAAAAAAAACCCCCAACCTTTCGACCTGCACTAAAGGGATGACTGAGAAAACTGGCAGCAAGACGCTTCTAAGTGCTGTATGGATTAAGAATGGCCAGACATTTCATAAGGCCCTGTGAAGTGGTGACTGTGTTAACACTGATGTCAAAGGGATGCAGAGCAGTTACCCCTGTCAAGGTAAGACCCTGCTGTGCCAAAGAAACTGCTGTGTACAAATCCAGGGCTATAAGTCTGGGCAGGTGAATAATCTCTCCAGCACACAGCCCAGGTGCTCCCCAGCCAGAACACTCTATTTTGTGCAGCTGCAAGCAGCAGGAGAGTTTATAGGAAACAAACGTTCTAGAAATCCCAAGATAACCTCAGAAACATAATGAACTAAATAAATGTGAGTGTTTGTCCTAGATATAGCACCTTCAAGTTGGCTGGACTGTTCAATTATTGATCAGGAGGAAAATATCACAAAAAAGGTCAGACCAAAAGCCTTTTGCTTTCTCTAGGCTTAACCTGTGGAGGTTTTTAGGTCAGATTCCAAAGGGTACTGTGACAATCATACTGTCTTCAAGAAAACCAAACACCTACTAGTAATTTCACTACTTTTCCTGCATATGAAATAGAGGCTGGGTATTCTCCACAGTATGTAATCCTAGGTGTTTTTTTTTGGTGTTTGTTTTTTTTTTTTTAATTGATCTTCAGAGAATAAAAATACTTTCATATGGTTTAAAGAATGTTACTTATTATTTAACACCATCCTTTGAATCAATTTCATAAAAGGACACAACAAATAATCATAAAACAAACACAGATATTAAAACACATCATGGGCTCTTCCTATGTTAGCCTAATTCAGTTTCTTTGTTTACAAAATAAACATCAATATAAATATTTAATACAGTAGCTGCAGTAAGGAAAAGGACAAACTGTTATTATTGTGAGAATGCTGAGCACTGTAGAAACTATCTTTTAAATTACAACTTTCTCTTAGGGCCTTTTTTCATAAAGGAAAAAGTCATAGTACATTAATGGCAAATATCCATCAGGAAATAAGTCTAAAAGCAACTCAGGAAGTATATTGCTCTGAGAAAGATGGCTTTGCATTTGTGCCATGTTTATAATAAGCTCAATTCCAATATCTTGAAAATAACAGTAAATATTTAACACAAGGAATATTTCATAAGATTGCAATAAATGTTTAATACAATGTAACTTTGCAGTACTTCAAAAACTTATTGCTACAAATATTTATCTAGAAATTTAATTAAATACATGTATAATCCATGAAATAAACTAGCTCAGCTTTGATTCTGCAAGCTGCTCTGCAGAAAGGCAGAGATCTGTCCCCATGCAGCTGGTCTCTGTGCCAGAGCCTGACTCTGTGTGTTTGAGCTCCCAGACCTTGCCCTGATTGCAGATTAGTCAGTGTCAGGACCACCCCTCTTTTCTAACTATTCCTACGCAAATTCACTGACTAACAAAATCAGCTTGACCCAGTGTTGTACAGACTCAGGACTGTAACCTTTGCCTGATATTCCTGGGAGTTAGATGATCCCTTCTCCTTGCACAGCCAGCCAAAATGGAACCATTATTGCATTAGCCTCAGGAGATGTCCTCCTTCTGGATTGCTTCCAGGATCCTGAATATCCAGCCTTCCTTCCCAAGGCTTCCCTACTTGTGAAATAAAATACACATCCTTTTGTGTGTTGGCACAGGGGTAAATTTCAGTTATTTCTTGTAGTGGAAAGAATATAGGGTGCATTTGATCTGGGGAAGGGCGAGTACAAACGCTGGTAAACTGATTTGAGGAGGAGTTTCCAGCTGAAAATCATTCTGTGGCTTTGCCTGGAACATGTGGCAAGAGCCTGTACCCTCTCATGGCCTGAAGTAATTTCTGACTCTCCTCTGCACGTCCTCAGTCCATCCTTGCACCCAAACATCACCTGAGCTCCCCAGACTCTGTAAGTTCCTACCAGTCATCAGTCAGCCTTACATTTACTCCTTTTGTCTGAAATGGCACTGTCTTTAAAACCACAGGCAAGGGATTACTTTTGCATGGTTAGATTTCTCGTGGCCTAAAACACTTAACAAAATTTCTGGAATACTTTCTAGTAGCGCACTGTTGCTCAGGTCCGGAATGCTGGTAGGGCACCACTGCAGCTTTCATTAAAAGGAGTTATTAAAAGGGGAGTTTCATTAAAGTTTCATTAAAAAGTTTTTTGCTTTCATTAAAAGGAGAGCTAAACCACTCTCTACCTGAGCATCAAGACAATAAGAAAACCATTCTGATAACTCTTGATTTAAGGCTGTAGTGGAAATGTATTTCTGGCAATAACATGTTAACAAAGCAATGAACATTTCCTTCTTTTTGTAAGTCATGGTGCAGTAGTGTGTGATCTCTTTGACCTGTTTTGGAAGGATTTTCAGTGTAAAAAAATTGACTGTCTGGGAGAGGGGAAGTGAGGAAAAATAATGCAGGGAAGAAATTATCTGCTGCTTGAGTCTATTTGCCACTTTCTCTTTTGGAATCCATAGCTTCATTTCCTGATTCTGTTTTTATGGAACTGGTTATAAAAACAAGTAAGGAAGAAAAATATTGATGCTGTATGTGTTCATAACCAATAACTAAAGCCATTTTCTTTAAGTCCCCTTTCCTCTTATATTAGTTTTAGCAAAACTTTATTACTCCTTTTGCTTTTTTTTAATGCTAGAAAGATACTATGATTGAACAGCTAAAAATATAGAACTTCATTTGACAAGTTGTAGTGCTGTGAATCTCTAATTTTTTCTACTGAAGTGTTGCTAGTCAGAGTAGAAATAGGCCCTGAGATGAAATAGAATTGACTGATTTCACTGGGACTTGGATAAACCTTCAGAACTGCACAGATAGAAAGTGAGCATGTCATGAGAAAAAGAATCAAGATATTTCAAGGAAGAGCATCTGAATGTTTTGTGGATATTTAGTAGTGGTGATAATTTGATCATTGCTTCCTTTTTCTTCAGCCAAACAGCTGAGCACTTTGGGAAGGTAATGTGGCACCAGAGCCAATGTGGAGCTCTAGCATTTGACCTACTTCTATGTGGTCTGAAAACAAGCTTACGCCAAAAATCAAGGAGTGGCTTTCAAATTTTAAGGCTTTACATGACAAAATTCTATTATGTTCGTACTGAAATAAATTGAATGTGTAGAGCTGATTTTGGCAGGACAACCTCAGATGTTAGGGGCCTGCATGACCTGACCCAGCAATTCCTTGCATGAAGAGCCTCCTTCTGTTGCTCTGGCTCCTGCTTCCTATCCTTTATAACCCACCCTGGAAGACACTTGCCCCTCAAAATTCCTTCAAACCAATGGCTGTTTTTAAGCAGACCATCCTGAAAGTACCATCTCCTATAACTGCTTTTCAATCTGCACTCTTTTCTTAGTAGCCCATTTGAACAATCATCAGCATATACATGCTACAATTAAAGACATTTCTGAAGCCATATTCGACGGTGCTGAAAGGGGAAGCCTTAAAAATCCCCACCTCTCTGTTGCTATGTGATACGCTTAGAAAAAGTCAAGTATTGAGTCAGACAGAGGGACACTATGCATAGAAAAGATTTGTATCACAGCTTGATAAACCTGAATGCATCTGGGGTTGAAGAACTTTTAAAAAAACCACTACTGCTGTAGTTTGGTCATTAGCTATTCCATGCTGGGCTCTGTATTCTTGTGTGGAATACTTTGATAGAAACATTCATTTCTTTTGAACTGTGCACTGTTTGTCATAACAGCATGGGATGTTGTGAAAGTTAAAAATGACACTGTCAAATTAATAATTTTAAAAAGGTTTCTTTTACTTATTGTACAAAAGGATAACCTTTGAAAATGCAGAGATGAAGGCAAGTAAACTGCTTTTAGAGGACAAAATTGTTTTAGATTTTTTCAGCTGACTTGGTGTTCTGTTGTTGCCTATGTCTTGTAGTTTAGTATTTCTGCTTCTTGGCAGACTTTGTGTCCTGCAGTCTGGCTCAGTTATTGTAGTGGAATGTCTCAATAGATTTACCTGCATATCCAGTTCCCTGGTCCTCCTTTCCGAGTGGATCCATGCATTCTCTCTGTTTCTTGTGACTTAGACTGGCATTTTCCAAACACAGTGCATGGTGAAAAGGCATGAAAGCAAATCATCGTTATACCTGAAGTATCAAACCAATGCTAACTGCAGTTTGAAGGGAACATTAGGAGAGACACATTTGTAAGGAAAACATTTTCTCTAAACATTGATGTAGTGGCCTATGCCCATTCTGCCTGTGAGGAGTAGGGAATTTGGCTTTACTTCCTTGTGCTTCTGTTTAGGTAGGTGGCAATCTCAGTCCTAACAAATACAGGGAAAATGTTTACAAAACAGGAATATTTCCATCCAGATTAGTTTCTGGAGAAGCTGTCTTTATCTGAGCAATGTTCAGAAATCTGGAGAGAGAGTCTTGTGTGCTACATTCATGGTACAAGCTTGAAGAAAATCTGCGTGGAGCATTGCAAAGAGGGGTAAATGTGAACAATTTGTTATGCACCTCACCTCGAGGTTAACAGACATTTTAAAATGCCATCAAGTCTTCCTAAAAAGAGCAAAGGTGCAACTGGTTAGAGGCAGTGTTTAACTGCTCCTGTCTCTGCTGTTTACAGACCCACTTGGATATGTGAAATGCTGAGCCTGTGATTCACACATAAGAATTCAACCTCACATTCTTTCCCCCTCCTATCCTGAGATCTGGCTCACTCATTTGAGAGCACTGGGAGAGGAGTCCTGGAACCTTCCACCCCTAACAGCAGGGCTCAGTGAGGGGTCCATGGGGCTGCTCTGCAGCTGGGGCTGTGCCACGTTTGCTGGCAGGACCCAGCGAGGCAGAGCAGACCCCACCAGCTGCTGGGACTGGGATTTCTCCCCTGTGTGGGACCTCACAGCCTGGAGATGTGCCTGACAGTGGGACAGGTCATTGTGCTGACACAGCCACCAGCAAAGGAGTGCTTAAAGGACCTGCGGAAGAGGTGACAGCTGTACATAAGCACACAGATATGCTTCATGTCAACAGGAACTGCTCATGGCCAAGCACTTCTGAAAATGTTGGGATGCTGCAGTAAGATGGCTGAATGGGTGCCAAAGCCTCTGGAAAATCAGGGCTCCATTGTGAGGGCTGAGCACTTCTGCAAAGGCAGCCTGCAGACCTGGCGCAGATGGCCTGGCCCTCTCTCAACAGGCACAGATCACAGTTCCAAGGGCAGCAAGAGGGGGCTCGGGGGCTGTGGGGAGAAGAGGCAGGCGGGAGCTGGCACAGGACAGGCTCTCAGGTGCAGCAGCTGTCCCAACAGGCACGTTTGCCATGTCAGGATGCTGCTCTCTCTCTGATCCAAGCACTAAACTCTAATTGTATTTGCTATGTGTTGATTATCATGGTCAATCTTGTATTTTTGTTTGAGAGTTGTGTGTTTCTGTTGTTTGAAATTGTGCCAGCTGCTGGCTGAAGAGATGAACTAAAAACACAGAACTAACTACAGCCACCTGAGAATATTACAAAATTCCCAAAGAGGGAACTCAGCTGTAATCTTGACTCTCTTATTCACTAAGAAACAATCTGTCTGATCACAAAAATCCATAGGTTAAAGGAGACATATTCTTCCCCTCCTTTTTTTCTTTTGAGACAATTTATTGATTGCCTCAGCCTTTTCTACCCCCTGTATTAATCCTTAGAGAAATGCTGTAGTATTTCAAATCCTTTAAAAGTAAACTTGAGAACCTTTTAAGAAAAAACTCAAAAATATTTAAGCTTATGACACGGTAAAAATTAAATTTATTGTCACTCAAGTAACCTTGACTCTGAACCTAACTGGGAAATTGAAACAAAATTTGGGTTAGACTCAGCTTCCTGCTCCCTCAAGAGCAAATCCCTCCAGTAGGTAATGAGGACATAGAAGATAACTCAATATCTTGTCCCACAGGTTTGCACATATAGATCACCTCTATTCCAAATGATTACATAGAATATTTTTGTAATAATTTAGTGTACAAACATTTTAGTTCGGAAAGGACACTAAGAGGATTGAAGTGGTGGAACTTGGAAGAGAAGATTGGCACAAACTAAGTTGAAGTTCTTTGTTAGACTTAAGTCTCTGCTCTGATCTTTTCAGTATTCAACTAGGCAATAGCAAAGATTGTTTGAAAATTTAGAGTGATAAATTTCCAGAAATCTCAGGGTTTTATTGTATGAATGAGCATGTTGAACTTCCACAAGATCATGCTGATGCCACCCAAACATTTTCGTTGCTGCAGTGGACACACTCTGGGGCAGGAGGGGATTTCAGAGGGAAAGGCTTTGAGGAGAAGGTCCCAGCCTCAGGGTAACTTGGGAAAAAGACAAGTTCCATATCAGAGCTCAGCCTATGGAGTTCTACCATTGCAGGGTGCTGTGCTGACATGTTCTTTTAAGGGGTGTCCTAAGGAAATGGGCCCCTATATTTTAGACAGTGGCACCTCCATAAGAGGAGATTCTGGTCTCTGGAGCATGCAGAAGATTATGGGAAGGGATCAGAAAAGAAATTATTAATTTTGCCAAGCTGTTTGTGCTATTTTTGATCAGTGAGCTGTGCTGAGTGGTAATCTACATAGCTGAAGTGGGGGTGATATATTTAATTATATCTGATTAAAAGCATTGAAAAGCGTAAAAGTAGGCCATTTTTGACCTTTCTATTTGGTTTTCCTATAAAGCAGGCAATAAAACTAGACCATATCTGTCTTTATTTTTCAGCTAATATTTTGCTTAACTTTCAAATGGCAGTTGTTTCTAATATAAAAAGATGTTTTTCTAAACCTTGATGTAAATAATATGCTTCTGCTATCCTAAGATTAACTCCTCAAACCCCAAGTACAATATCAGAGTGGGATTTTAAAGCTGATAAGTGAGATTATCTTGTACCAAAACTAAAATAACTGCAGTTTTACTTACTTTTTACAAGACAAGACCCTTAATGTGATAAGCTGTGTTTCTCAAGAGTCACACAGATTTCGTTGCTGGAAACTGCTCTACCTTACCTTTTGCTCCCCTTCAGCAGCAGTTAATCATTAGAGCAGGATCATTAGAGCAGGATCACTGCTCTGTGTGAGCAGAAAAGAGGCATTGTTCCTGATTGCAGCTCTAATGACTCCAAGGGTGCAATCTCATAATTAGGTATGTCTTTAAATGTTGTTTACTTTACTTGACTTCACATCACAGAATTCAAGGAAGTGCAGTTACTGTGGGTAAGGTTTTGTATGTGCTGATGGCTTGCTTTAAAATTCTACCCAACCTGTCCCCAACTCGTGCCCTTGTGACTTGAGCATAACAAAACTTCGGAAAAATTTGGATTCCCTTCTGAACCAGCATCTGATGGTTATCACCCAGGCACAACCTTCATTTTCAGCAAGTGACCTGGGCTGAACAAACACAGAGTGCTTACATATTTTACAAACCCACAGTTTATACAGAGATTATTTTATGTTTAGATATCACTCTTGAGCAACTGGGACAAAGCCAGCTGCAGATCTGTATAAACAACAGATTTTGCACATTAGGTAGTTCCAAAGGATCTGTTATAATATGAAGTAAAGTGAAAATCTAGCAGTGGAAATCTAGCTCCACCCAACAGAATTTTTAATTTTTTTTTTGCCAAGAAAAGCAATAGGGTGGCATTTAGACCAAGAAAATATTGAAAGCAAATCAGATATGTGTAGTGTTCTGAAAGAGGAGTTGCTACTGCTTTAAATGGCTGCCAGATGTCAAATAACAAAAAGCCCCTCCTTCCAAAAGAATTCCAAAAGAATAGCTGACTAATAATTCACTTTAGAAGACTGAGGGACCAGATCTCTGTCAGAGATGTATTTGAGCTGTAACATTTGATATGGGATAGGAGAGAAGATGCAAATATGGATGTAATAGAGTTTACCCTATAATCAAAGGAGGAAGAAGAAAAGTCTTTGCATTTTTGGATACTGAACCTCCATAAAGAAGAATTAAGAACAAATGCCAAGAGCAACTTTCCTTTCTTCTACCAAAGAAGCAGCAGTAACTTATGACACTGATTAAAGATTGATGGTCAGTGTGAGGGCATACACTTCCCTGTAATAAATTCTCATATTGCAGGAGGAACCATGGCTGGTCAAAATGTGATTCACTTCTACACACACATGCAGATACCTACATCCCTACGAGTGACAGTAAGTGGAAATTCCATCTGTTTAGGAAGTTTTAATTTCTATATTTTAATGAGCTTTTTATCATATACAGAAATTAAACCCAGTTTAGTGCATGTCTCCTATGTAAGCAAAACCTACCATGGTTATGAATTGAGATTTTTCAAAATCATGTCCTTAAACTGGATATTTTACCACAGGTTCAGCTAAAGAATGCCATGCTGCACTATTTGTTAGTATAGGTGGAAGGAACCCGTGCAGCTGTGGAAAGGAGGCATTCTGACTCTATAACCTGCTTACATTTCAAAAGGCTTTGGAGAGGTATAATCACAAGAGACTGGAGAAAAAGAGAAGTGAGGAAGTTAAAGTACAGGAATTCATCAAAAGACCCTGTGAGGCAAAAAATTTGAGTAGTAAGGATAAAAGGTGAACTTTTATAATGGAAATCACAAAGTTTTGTGCTAGCACTAGACCTGATCTGGAAAAAGAAGATAGGCAGAAAAATGACAAAATCTTTTACTTTTGTGAAAGACAAGGAGAAAGTTTTGGAGAGAGTTGGAGAAGGCTGGTGTGATAATAATGTCAAATCCCATTTTTTCTTCTGCTGGGGTGAGTTTACATGCAAAAGAACCTAATGTGCTAAATCTACTGAATGGTTCTACAATAAGTTTAATAATTTTTGCTATTAAGCTATGACTACGGCTGGAGGAAAGAATAAGAGGTTTTATTAAATGCCTTAAGACTGCTTATAAAATTAAGGATCATTATCAGCCTGCGTCAGGCTTTGATTAAAGTATGCTGTATGCATTCTTTAGCATTGCATGTATTAGGAATTGTTGTATTAGGAATTCTAGTTAATCATGAAAATGCATAGAACATATGAGGAGAGGTTATATGTGTTAATCGGCAAGTATCTGTATGTATTTTATGCCTACTTTTAAACATGAGAGAAGATTGAGATAGGTTTAGGGTTTTTTTTCAATGATAAGTATACCACTTTCCTTAACTCTGATGGTTTAATTATCTGCTGAGCTTGAAGAGAAAAACAGATTTGTTTCTTTTCTTGCTCAGGCTTGGTGGCCCATCAGCCACTTGTGCAGAATTGTGTCCTGCAATGATTTATTGATGCTACTTCTGGACTCCTCATAAACATATCTGGTTCTGTGAGGAGTTCTCCTTAAATTCCCCAAAATTATTTCACAAACAAATCTTTCAGTTAAGCGCCAAAACCGGGCATAGCATTAAACCTATTCCCACTGGAAATCCCTCTCATTTGTAAGACAGGAGGCTTTGCTAAGGAACTTAAAAGTAGTAAGATGGGGAATGCTTGAAAATAACTGCTAAAATATCTCCCAACACACAGGCTTAAAGATGTTGCTCAGATTAATTTACTGTTAGACTATGATGCTTTATGCTCTCTACAAGCAGCAATTTGTGGGCAACTTACAGGACTGATTCTTGTGTGAGAAAGTGGGAATAAAGAGGAGTTGAAACTCTTTCAGCTCTGCATAAAAGGCTGGGGAAATATGGCCCTTTAAGATTACATTGTTTGTACAGTGACTGACACACAGACGAGCTACAAACACTGAAAACCTGCTTGTTCTTAGTGCTATTCTGCTCCAAGGAGTCTGTAAATGAAACTGAACATGAAATATCTGGGAATGGTAGTGATGCATGTAGGAGGAGTCCATCCCTGTTGTGGTATGCTGTGAGAGAAATTACTTTGGCTGAAATAGCTACAACCTGGAGGAATGAGATATGTGTAAAATCAAGATTACTGTGATTTTATAGGTGACAACTGCATTACACTGACCTGGTGAGGCAAGTGAGGCTTGAGACTGTGGAGGATAACTGCATGGTGCCAACAATTATACTCTTAATTTTACCTTTTTTCAACATATGGTTTCCATTCCTCCTTCTCCTCACTTCTATTGTATAATTTTGGGGACTTTTTTTGTACTCTCAGCACTGTACTCAGAAGGCACAGTAATGCACTCTACCAGCACAGTAATCAAACTGAAAAAAAATATTATTTTCAGTTTGGTTACTCCCAGCCTTTTAATACTTCCTGTGATATTTTCTTTCACGCTAATAAAGTTTTGTTCTGGTTTTGGAGTCCATAGAGGGGAATTCAAGGTGTATGAAGGCAAAGCCTGAGGAGCAGACTGGCTGATGTGTCAGAGCAAGCTGGGCAGGGGCTTTGCTCAGATGTGGCTCCAGCCTGTGTGTGTAGAGGATGGATGGTTTAACAGCCACTGGGAGATCCTCTGCAGCACTGGGCTTTGTTTGGAGTTTTGTGTGTCTGTATGTGACAAAGAGGAGGAAATAGCTGATTCCATTGACTTATTTCTTATTTTAGTACAACTCAATACTGGTTTTAGTGATGTTTTTTGCTTGGACTACTCTGTAAGGTGTCCACAAGACATGACTCAGTTTGGAATAGCATCTCAGCAATGTGGGTCAAATGTAACATACCCAAAGATTAGCCAGGAACTGTTTTAGCAGCTGCATTTAATTTGCAGTGTTAGTCACAAAGGTGTCTATTAGTGTTCTAGCCCAGAGTGTGGTGGAACTGACAGTTGTGGGGTACTCTTACCTTCCAGAATCCTTCTCTTTCATTTTTGTTTTTCTCCAGATTCAAATCTCTTTCCAATTGCTAAGAGGCAATCTTATTTCCTGTGGTACACAGTCTTCAAGCAAATTATTTTTTCATTAATCCAGGTTCTGTTTTGGTCTCTTTCTCATAGAAAGCCATTCAACAATAGCATCTCAGCACTAAGTTACCTTCAGGGAGGTCAGTGGGAAAAAAATAAACCAACCATGTGATTTGGAAAGATGTCCCTGAAATACACATGCATACTCTTTCGTTGGCATAGTCACCCACTCCCTGAAGAGTTTTGCTATGCCCAGGAGTTCAGAAGGCAAATATGCAAAATAAACTCAATTATTGTATTAGCAACTCTGCACATTAATTCACAACATCATTTCCTACTAAACCTTTAATATTTTACAGACATTTCTTGACACGTGTTTAGAGCACAAAATTGCATTTTAAGAGTTCTGGTTTTATTCTTATTTCTGTCAGAAGTTTCTTATGGTGTGGTGGGGAAAATATTTTTCTTCCCCAGTGCCTAAGACCACAAGGTGTTCATAACAAGGCTTTCTCTTTTTTTTCCCCCCATTCCTTGTCTTTATTGTCTATTTATACTGTAAGGTCTTACTGGAAGACATTGTTTTTACAATGGGTGTTGGTATTTTTCCAGTCCAGTCTCAAAGCAGAGTCTCAATAAAAATACATATGTGTAGAGACTTATATATTAGAGCATCTATTTATTCATTATAATAGAATGAAAACACTATTGTTTCTATATTATGCATGACAAGTAAATAAAAATCCATAGATATTTTTGTGTGATGCTTACTTTCTCAATAAATAATATGAATAATTCCAAATTTTCAAGTGACACAACTTTGATTACATCTTTGCATTATTAAAATACTGTTACTAAGGTGTTTTTGCACACATACCAGTAAAAGCAAGCTATAATGTGCAGAGGGATATTTAAATTCACACAAATCAATTTATGCTTATGGTTCCATGTCCCTAGTAGTTTTAAATTAACTTCTTGATGTATATTTGCCTCCTGTCAGTAAATGGATTCAACTGGAAAGCTATTTTTAATAATTACAGTTCATTTCCCAGGAATCAGATGTTAGTGTACATGAAAGATCATTCCTGACTGGTTTTCAGCTGCCTTGAGAGTTTTAGTTATTACAAGTTAATTGAACCAGAAAAGTTGAGGATAAAAGTTGGCTTATCAGATTGAATTCTGTTAGAGTGGCTGATTGTTGTGTAAGGAAAGGCAACAATGGGTGGGACTGTACTATCATCACCTGCTTATTTTTAGGGACAGGATCAAAGAGGCAAAGAGGATGTTTGGTTCCCCATGGATGCCTGAAGTCAAAGCCTGGGTCTCCAATCTTTTAGTAACTAATTGCACATTGGATTTGCTCCCTGAGCAGTGCTGGTACAGCCCCAGGCAGACTCATTGTAAATTGTAGCAGAAAAGCTCTATTCCTTTTCCCATTAAAAAAAAACCCTTGGTGGGACTATTTTTTGTACTTGTCTTGGGTTAAGCAGGTGGGGCTCATGAGAAGCTGTCAGGTTTCCTCTACCTTGGTGTTCAGTGCTGCTTCATGAGCCCAGAAATTTTTTGAGATAGGCACAGGATCAGCCAGCAAAGCACCTTTCTAACCTGCCACTAAGAAAGTCTCCCTTCCTCTTCCCAATTAAATGGGACAAAAGAAAAAATCAAAATAATGATTTCATTTCAGAATTAGTTTTGTTATGTTTCTTTGCCATTTTCTCTCTATTAGCATGATAGAAATAGGAGGGCAATTGCAAAATCTTGAAGTGTTATTTGGTAAATGGAGAAGATATTTCTTAAAAAAAAACTCTTTGAGGAAAAATATTTCTCTCAAAAATGTTCTATTAAATACATATTTCTATGTGTGGATTTTCATTTTAAGCCTCTTTGAGGAAAAAATGTTTCTCTTAAAATGTTCTATTAAATACATATTTCTATGTGTGGATTTTCATTTTAAGGTAGGGACGGCAACAATTGTTTTCCAATATTAAAATTATGTTGATGCTATTTTTTTTGCTTGACTGAATTTTAAGGCTGATGGGATCATCTCTGCTGCCCAGGGGATTTGGCTACTCAGATCCCATTAGAAAAATCTCAATCTTCATCCCAGTATTGACTGGAGAAACCATTATATTAAATTCTATTATAGGTTGTTATCTAACATGCTCAGTGTTGAGTGACAAGAAGAAAATGATAATGTGTTCACCTAGGGACTGTAAGACAAATGTTTCATGTTTTCTGTGGGCTTCTGTTAGATAACATTATGGTCATGTTAAATAGGCACATCCTGCTTTTTATACTGGAAAAAGAATTTGAGTTATTGGCACAGGCAGATTCTTAAAAGCCAGATCATGGTTTTTCAGCTTGATTTTTGAGATGAGTGCATTTTCTTGACACATTTCTGGAATTGCAATATATCACAGAGCTCACATTTAACATTATATCAAGTAAATATTCTCTGTGTGAGTTACAAAATGGAAATCACAAATATCACTGTATATTATGCAAATTGCAAAAAGGCCTATCCCTATTTTTCAAATGGCACCCTGTTCTTTACCTGACACCATGAATTTGTTTGAAAGGTACAGAAATGTGATCTCAAAAGAAATCTGTCCCTTTGGTACAGATGTTTCTAAATATATTCATTACTTGGCACAACAAGGTTCTGTTTAAACCTTCAAATGAAGCCCTAGTGGTAACCAGGCTAGTGGCACTTGGCCAGGGCAGAGCCTGTCACCCAAAATCTGTTCCCTGGCCACCTCTGGCCCATGAGCACAGCCCCCTGTGCTGGACTGCAAGGTGCCCTCAGCCTGGGCAGCAATTTCCTCTGTTTTGTGAAGTGCTTAACATTCCCTGCCCTCATTATCTGAGGCAGGCCAGGGATGGAAATGCTGGTTTTATCCTTGTTTTCATAGCTGACCTGTTCTGGGTATCTTTAATATCAGCATATTTCCTATAATTTCTTTGAGTGTGACATATTATTGCTTGCTTATCTCAAAGAGGTTCAGGAGGTTTCTCCTGAAATTGAGAGCAAAATTGTAGCAGGTCTTGTAACAGGAAAACTGATTGCTCTGAAAAAGGATTGATATGAGGACATATCAAGGCAATCAGTAAGATCTCAAACTATGAAAAATAAGGCAATATTCTACTAAAACCTGTGAATCTGAGCAGACTTGGAATGATTTGCCTCTTTTTCCATTTGTCTTGGATGCTAAAAGAGAATAGAAATGTAGTATGAAAAGCTTCACAAGTGATCAAGCTTTCTGAACTGTCAGATTTCTGTAATAAAATGTACCTCAAGATGAAGTTTTTCAGTACAACTGTCATTTTGAAATACCAATACATTTTCTGTGATTGTGTTTCACAGACCTGCATTTCATCTCCTGTAAATACAGTTCCTTCCCCACAACCCACAAAGGTGACTACAATGAAAATATTTTAAGTGTGCTTCCACCTCCTCCACTTAATTATATGATTCAAACTGAAAATAAAGAGGGCTTTCAAAGGCTTATTTTTTAATAAATAGTTTCAAAGGAACAAAGAACCATGAGCTTACTCATAAGGTACAGTAGCTTCATGGCTGAGAGCAGAAGAGCACAAAGATTCACATTCCCTTGTTGCTTCAGTAGCTCTTTACAAGACATTTCCCATTTGACCTTTGCCACGTAGATGAGGTCTGTCCAAAATCTTTGAAAAAAGCAAAGGAAGGTCATGCAGAGATGTCTTAATATGAGCTTTGCACAAAGCTCTTTTCATATGTACCTAAAAGCAGTGGACTATAGCAAATAAGCTGTGGACAGGAGCACTCAGGCCCACATGGCCTGAAGGGACACCTTTTGGAGTGACCTTTTCACATCCTTTGTCAGGAATCTGCATAGATGAACTCAATTGTCTGAAAGCTCTGGCAAATAAAGGATAGTGAATGTCTCAGTCATTGCATTCCTCTGCAGAAATGATGCAAATCAACTGCTCAAATTTTTATCTCAGATTTTCTGAGATTCCAGAGGCTGTTTTAGGGAAGCAGGGGAATTGTTAATCCTTAACAGTTCCAAAAAATCCAAGCAAAATTATTTCATACTAACAATCAATAAGAAAAACTGAACTTGGCTACTAAATTGTGCTGATCTCTTTAGTAGTTTTTCCTCTGCTGTATGATTCATATTGAAACTGTCTTTAAAAAGGAAGTATATGGAAATAAGGCGTCTCACAGACAAATTTTAGAATTGTATTCCTCTTTGATGAAAGTGTAAGATTAATAAATTGAAATAATATCTGAACTGAAAATGGGTTCAGAACAAAAATTTTCTTGTTTTTTTTATTAAATATTTTCTTGCCTTTCACTTATATTCAAATCTCACCCATTCTAAAAGGTTTTTCAAATACTGGTATTTTTGGACAAAGTAAACTGTGGAATGCTTTCAGTTCCTGCCTGCAGAGTAATTGTATCTTGACTATGTGATCAAATTATCAAGTTTAACTGAAAGGAAGGTAAGAAGCTGCTCAGCCTGACAAAATGTCAGCTTAGTTAGAATGCAGGATGTGGGGAAGCATTCAAATGGGCAAAGCTGATTAGGGTTAGCCAACTACAGGGTAGAGGAGACTATACAAGGTAAGTTCTCTAATTAGCTGTTTGAACCAGAGCTTCAAATTTAGAGGTGGACTTGTGAACTGCACAAGAAAGGTTCTCAGTAGGGGTTTTATTGTGGATTGCAAGACTGGTGAGGAAACAAAGGAGGGCGAACAAGGAAGAATGACAATTTTGGGGTACCTCCATCCTTCTCCTGTCATGTGTCATGCAGTCAGGTAAGAGAAAATTTTGGACTAGAGTAAATGACTTTATTTAAAGTCTGTCCAAGAAAAAAGCCCAGTCTGCAAAGCACCAGAATAGCAATAGGAAAGTTCTAAAAGTTGTTATCACATTCAGAGGAAAAAGGAATTAAATGCAGTAATAAGCATGGTGAAGCTGCACCCTAAATACTTTGTTCAGTTTTTCGGATTTTCATTGCAAGAAAAATATTGAGGGGCTGAAGTCCAGAGAAGGGAACTGAGCAGGGGAAGGATCTTGAGTACAATTGGTGGCTGAGGAGTTTAGCCTGAGAGAAGGAAACTCAGGGGGGAACTAATCCTTCTCTTAGCCAATCATTACCATTAATACCTGAAAGAAGGGACTAGCCAGGTAGGGGTTGGTCTCTTCTCCCAGCTACCAAGCCAGGACAAGAGGAAACAGCCTCAAGTTGCACCAGAGGAAGTTTAGTTTGGATATTTGGAAACATTTCTTCACAGGAAGGGTTATCAAACATTGGAACAGGTTGTCCAGGGAAATGGTGGAGTCACCACCTCTGGAAGTGTTTAAAACACCTATGGATGGATATGGTGCTTAGGGTTATGATTTAGGAGTGGACTTGGCAGTGTTGGGTCAGTGGTTGGACTTCATGATCTTAAAAGTGTCTTCCAACCTAAATGATTCTGTGATTCTATCACTCCATGTTTATGTTTGCCTGTGGAAAATTTACAGGACAGGCTTCAGCACACTCATTCCATAGGGAACCATGTGATGGATTTGGCCAAAACAAAAGACAGCCTGAATTCTGAGTATTTGAACAATGCTACAAACATATTGCTTTCTGTGTACCAGTGTGTGTTTGAATAATTCACAGCCACCTTGTGAAAATTCCATAAGCAGTACCTTCTGAATTAAGTTCTGTGTTAATAATTCATTCATCATTATTATTGATTACTGTGACTTTGGAATGGCAATATTTAGGCTTGTGTCTACAACTGCTAAGAAATTAATGCTATACATTATATAAATGTATGTGTACAAAGCTCCTAATATGTTAATAATTCATTCATTCATTCATTGCTAAGAAATTAATGCTATACATTATATAAATGTATGTGTACAAAGCTCCTAATGATTCTAAAGGCATCTGCTATAAGCACATTGTATTCCTTGGGAACAAGCAGTGTCCATCATTGAGAGTTGTGCCATGAATTTTGGTGGCATCACAGCTGGGTCTTCCTATTAAAATCTAAGGTAGATTGATGAATGAGTTAAGCAGTAGACCAGCTATTCAACAACACAGAATAATGAATATAATTTTTCGGGGAGTAGCAGCAAATTTAAACATTGGGAAGTAGCTGATTTTAGATATGTTGCATAAAATCCAGGCTTCATAGGGAAAGAAGAAACTGTGCCTGGACAAGCCAATCTTGCCCCAGTGTTTTTGAAACAGGTAAATTAGATATTGTCTAGGAAAACAGTGCAGATGAAACCAACAGCTGCATTCCTTGGTTCTATTCATGTTAAACTTTTGTGTGTGCTTTCTGTTTCCCCAGTTAACTGAATCTGCCTGGGGTAGCAGCATCTCTGTGTTCTGAGGAAGGCACATCCCAATCTCTTCTGTGCCTCCTGGACGTCTCCCTAATTTGAAACAGAACCACTACCACCCCATGAAGCTTTTGAAAATAATTGAGGTCTGACCAAAAATGTTCAGTGGTTTTATGTGAAATCCATTTATTTCCTCTTCCTTTTTCTATGGAAAAGCTCTGGCTCCCTGGTTTATGGAAAGGAAAATATGTTGAGAACAAGCCCTCTTGGCGCTGCCTGATGATAACTGTTTAATATCAAACTTTCCATTGAGACATAGCAAATTCCCAACTCTTAATCCTTGCCACCAGAAAAGTGGAATATCCCAGAATTAACATTAATATTTATAGTCTTCCACTTTGCATGATTCATTTTTATTTTCACGATATTGAACAGAATACTACTGAAAAGAAACCCTAAATGTATGTTTTTAAAGATGCAAACTGAATACATTATTACTGGGTTTTCAAAGAAAAAAGAATACATTTATGACATACCACCACTTTGTTTTGGATATTTTCTATGAAACATGTGGAAAGCTTTGCTTGTTTTGTAAGACATCCATGAGGCAGAACTCAAATCTTGGTTGTGGTTGCAATCAATGCCAGCTGAATCCCCACTGATTAACATCAGTGTCTTTGCTTTTCTGTCCTTTATGCACATAAAAATACACCAACAGCCACGTACAAAGCTCAAATTTTTGGTAACCAACTCATTTAAAATCTGGAGGGAATTAAAAAAAAAAAATTGCTACATGAAAAAAGTCCCTCATGAAAACCTCATATATTAGTCTCTAGAAATCGGGGTTCCTGTCAGTAATATCAATTAACAGAGCTGGTTTTTATCTTTGTCTGTCTTTGCTTTAGGCAAAAAATCTACTACTATGAGGACATCATGCTTTAATGAGTCTAACTGAAGGAAAAGGTGTAACAATGGTGGAATTGGTGATAGAAATTGTGCCAGACAAGGATGAAGAGTAATAGCACTGTTGCTGTTGAAAATACCTTGCAGTTTCAGTAAGTATAAATATCAAATATTTCCCCGAAGTTGAAGAATTTAGGAAAATTAAATGTGAAGAGTTAGTAAAATTGGGAATTACTTTAAAGGACCATGAAACACTTGAACACAACAAGCCAGCATCCAGCCAAAAGAGGATTGTCATCTGGCACTACTGCTGCCCATTCTTCAAAAGAGAAAGCATTCCTGACTTCAGCTGGCTTGTTTTCCTAGCAGACAAAACAATTATTTTTGAATTCTAGGTTGTTAACCCAAGTCATCTTTGGCTGACCTACAGCTAAGCTTTTCAGTCAGAAGACAGGGCATCCCAAATTTAGCTCCTTCTGGCTAATTCAAGTGAATTTAGCATTGCACTAACCTTTTAAAAGACCATTCCTTTGCCACCTCATCCACGTGAATTTCCTTTTGTGCTGGTGTGCTGGGTATTATGAGCAGAAATTGACACACGTGTTTGTGTGTTCTAAATAAAAGCCTTTTGTGGATGGTTCATTACATAAATGATCTTTCTATTTGATGAGGGGCTGGCAGAGCAGAGCTCATGTTTGAAAGATCAGGACCATTTTCACAGGTCACTGACTCTGTGTGTTTGCAAGAGAGCAAGTCTGGTGCAGCGTGTGTATCCAAGAGAGAGGGCACACTGTGACAAAGGTAGTCCTGCTGGAGTTTTTCGTGGTGTTTGAGTGTGAACTTGGATTTCTGCAGACATTTTCAGTTTGTGTTATGCATACAGCTATAAGAAATAATGGCATGTGCAGCCTTCCCTTCACTGTTACAGGCGGGCTGCGAGCGTGGTTCAGCCCTTCCTCTGGAAAAGGATCTGGCCCAATATGAACCCTGAATATTGCAACAAAACACCCACTGAAAGAAGAGAGAGAAGACAGAATCGGTGCCAAGTAGGTATTTCCAAGGAGGAGAGGCTCATTTTGCAGAGCCTAATGAGGGCTGAGAAACCATGCTTCTGGGATCTGTCCAGATTCCATGAATAAGCCATGGAGAAACTGATGAAAGCTAATAATAGTCTCAAATTCCTCACTTAAATTTGTGTTCATTGTAGACTTGGAGTTGTTAGGAGAGCAGCTGCCTCTGCTCTGCAGCAGTATCCCAGCCCCAGCCATTGTTGTTGTTGGCCCCCATGTGCCATTAAAAATGGTTTTTTTTTTCACAAACATGGCCCCTTAAACCACTTTTTCTCTGACTTTTTATTTTTTTTTTTTTGTTAAGGCATGTTTGAAAAATCACTTTATGGAAAAATTTTCCTTAATCTGAAAAGGCTTTCTGATGGACAGTTTGCTAAATTAGCCCCACCTTAATTTATGAAAAGCAATTTGGAAAGGACAGGACATTGGCATTGCATGACATAGCTGAGGGAAGGTGCAAATGTGCCTGGAAGTCTGCTGCTTAGAACTAAAAGTCACAGGGACTGTAGTTGATACATATCAGAGGTTTTATCAGAAAAGCCCTCTCTGAAGTCATAATTCTTATTCATGCCAGGTGAACCCCCATATTCATCCAGGGAATTAAGTGTTGCTGTCACATGTCCTGGCTATTAGCTCCTGACAGTTTTTTGGCATGTGCTTTAGCCTCGTGGGATTGATCCTGCACAGCTCAAATGAATGGAGACCTTGTGACTTGAAAGGGATGGAGGATCATTTCAGAGAGACTGTAAGTCCTTGTCAACCAGTTGTGGTTGCCTTAGATTTTTCAGAATTACTTGGATACCTTGAAGAACCCTCAGTATCCCTGGCCCTTAATATCTCTATCACTCATTTCCTCCCACCTGAGCACAGAATATCAGTAATCAGTTCTAAAAGTGCAAATACACACAAGTTGCCACACTGAAAATGGTTTCCCAAAAGACTTAGCTCTTGGAAGTAGATTGAGAGGGAGAAAGAAAATAGAAAGAAAAGTAACTGGGAGGAAAACTGTAAATAAGTAAGGTGTTCTATCCTGTGTCCTGTAGGCATACATAGTTTACAAATTTACCTACAGAATAGCTCTGTGTTAACTTGATAATTCCAGTTCAGGAGGAATCCATAAACGGTTCATGGCAAGTTAGTGCAAATTATTCTTTTTGGCTGCAAATTGCTTAAGTTTGGTGTGTGGAAAATGAGGCCAATGATGATTGTACATGATTTTTACAAAAGGGTTTTCTTTCAAAAATCCCCACCAAGACATTTATTAACAAGGAAATACTAGCAATATTTTCAAAAGTTTTCACACTAAGGAACCATTTATTTACCATGTTCAGGTCTCTTTAGTGATTACATAGGATGATAGCTTTCCCACCATTACAAAAAAAAAAAAAAAAAAAGAGGAAAGAAATATGTCAGTGCTATCAGAGAGATAACAGCACACATCTTGCTCTAGGGTTTGTGGCAGCAATTCATATGTATACCAGCACTGACATGACATTAGGATGTTAATTAACACTGTTCTCCCTGATTTTCACTGCTCTATTGAAAAACAAATTCAAGAGTATAAGAACACTTTTGGGTTCATAATTTGAAGTTTTGTCTTCTCATTAAGATTTTTTTCCAATGCATCCCCAAGTTTTCTTGACAGGCTGGGGGAGACAGTTTTTTCCCATTATCTATCTTAATTCTTATGTTCTAACATTCTTCCTCTTTACCCTTTTCCATTTTCATGCTTTTATTTCTCTATCAATTTTTCATTCCTTGGACTCTTATTCCCAGTGTACCCAAGTATGGACATGGCCATTCCTTGCAGCTCCACTGGCGTGCCCTGGGAGAACTCAAGGCTTGGCTAAGAGAGATGCAGAGGGTTTGAGTGGGATTTACTGAGCCTGTGCAGAAGCTGCAGCCATAGGTCACAGCTTTAGGGCAGGCAGGAAAACAGAAAGAAGCTGGGAAGAGTTAACTCTTGTTCCATCTGTAAATATCAGAAAATTAATGTGGGTGGCCTGTGGTTTGGGTGGAGCTGAGGTCATGTTTCCTCACCTTTCTTGCTACGCCTGTCTGTTCTGTGCTTCTTAAACCTGCCTGACAGTCGTCTGCCCCAGCTGTTTCCTCAAATTGGGAAACATTATTTGCCAACAAACACCCTGCTGTTTTTCTTCCTGCAATACCCTTATCGGTGGAAGTGAGCATTTTGTTGGGATGGAGGGCCATCAGTCAGGAAGATCTCCTTTTGAAAAACACCAGCTGTACCTGGTGTTGTGCAGCTGAACTGACATAAATGGCACAGCTCAATTTTCAGAATGAGAGCTTGGGCAACACTGAGTGAAGCAATGTTTATTCCATTGAAATGCTTGGGCCTATCCCTTTAAAATGCACTTTAACACTTTGGAAGGAAGCTCTATGCTTATAAACTGCCACTGGTTCTGCTGGACACAGGGGAAGCTTCTGGCACCTTCTCAGAGAAACCATTCTTATAGCTCCCCTCTACCAAAACCTTGCCATGCAACCCAATCCACCATGGCATCCCAAACTTGTGCCACCACCAATTCTCATTTTAAAATAACCTGTTCTCTCTGTTTCAGTCCTACAGAGCAGACATTTGCTGCAGTTTAACCAGATTTAATTTTAACTGAAAATCACTGGAATAGAAGAAGGGGAATTACCTTTCTTTTTTTTTTCCTCGGTTCAATTAGCATAAAAGTGATTTGAAAAGAAAGGAAAGAAATTTCACAAGATATGCGTTTGTGGCTTTCTTACCCAAGCTATCCATAAGATTCTGAGGGTCACAGCTGACTTGGAGTTACAGAAATGGCCATGGTTCAGTTCTGGTGCTGCCTTAGTGCAAACCATGTGGCAAGGATTCAATTTCCTTTTGACTTCTGATTATCTTTATTTGCATCCAGCTGCTTCCTAGGACTTCACATGCAGAACCACATTTGGTAGTAGAGTTGCATAGATTTTCTCATAAAATAAAGATGAAGAATGCATGGCAAACTAACCTGACACAGAGTTTGACTTCTGTGGTGGATAGTCAGTGAACATCTTGGGATGTACTTTTGTGTGCACTCTCCTCCTTATGGAAGAAATATTTCTTCAGAATCTCCAGTCTTCTGTGTTCAGGTAACCCCACAATTAAGACAATTTTAATTAATAAGTTTGGCAGCACCTCCAGGCTGCATAAAAAGCTGGTTCCTACCTGGGGGAAGGAAACTCTGATGGCTATAGCTATTTTTTCACTGTTTCAACAGAAAAATTTGCTCTCATTTAATAGATTCACATTGAATTTACTTCCTGCCCTTTAATGATGGCCTACTCACTTCCCTGGACTTATTATTTCAGAAGCTTTCATTTAAGAAAGTTCTTTCTGTAAATTAATTAATCTGTAGTGTAGATTTATTCTTCAGCATGTCCACATTTGATATATATAGTATTTAAGTTTGTATTCACTTAGCAAAGCATTTACTCCATTATCATCTAATAATTTCCAGTCCAAATACAGAATCTAAAGATTAATGTACTATAAATTTCTCCTTGCAGAAGTTTTATTGCTATATTAGTTATTAAGTTATGTTTGCACGAAGCTCCAAAATAGGCAAGCTAGATAAGAGATTTGTTTATGTTTTAAATTAAAGTGAGTCTTTTACAGTCAGTTCAGTCTGAAGGGCTAAAGACTATGGCACACACACTATCTTTACAGCTGGACAAATGTTGCCAATCAAATTTGAAAAAATCAGGAAGAGTTTTGACTTGGTTTTATAAACAGCCATGCTTTTCTTTTTTCTTTCACTTGTAGGGAAAGTGATAGTTTGTTGGTTTTTTAAAGGCCACTAAATGTATGATGTGGAAAAAATATTGTACCTCTCTTCAACTTTTTTAGTTCTCCAGAAGAAAATGTTGTCTCACACTTCCAATTCCTTTGCTGTTCAAAGTGTCCTAAACTCCTTCATGTCAAGGAGACTAAGCAAAAAATAAATAACTAAGGCAACCTTTGGCTCCTAGAGAAGCTTGATCATCTCCACATGGAGCTGGTCAGTAGCTCACAATGGAACATAAACACTTAACAGCAGCTTAAAACAGGGCACAAGAGTATTTTAGGATTCACTGAGTCATAATTTCACTGTTATTGAAAAATCCATAGGGTCACAATTTTCCCTATGAAGCAGAATGTTCTTAACTGAGAGTCCCACTGATATCTCTTCTATTTAATTATTGTGATGTGTTTGTTGTACCTTTTGTGAGGAAAGTTGCTGAAATCTCAGTCTGATCTGTAGGGAAGGCTCAGAGATTTTAGAGAAGAAAAGAAATTATTTTCAGTATTATTTTCTGAATTATTTTCTCTTGATATCCAAAATATCATTCCAGTTTCAAGAATATGATCTAAGACTGTAAGAAGAAATGTGTAATGTATTAATCTCAGTATGTCATATTTACACACTGTATGATTATATGATGCACACTATGCACAAATAACTATGACCTAGTTATTTGTTAGACAAAAGGCACATTGTGTATATCAGATTTAAGAACATCTCTGTAGTTCCAAAGGTTATGTGCTTACATCTATATACCTACACAGATACTGTATGGGTAATCCAGATAAGTATTTTACTTGGCTGGACTTCTCTTTTCCTTTCTCTGCATTCTCTCATCTTAGACAAGTTACTACTCTGTATCACTAATCCCCATTAAGAGCAAGACAAAACAACAGCAATGAGAAAGCCTTAAGCAAATCTTTTGAACTTATATTGGTGTATTTTATATGGTAAAATGTTTATCATCTGTATTAAGATCTGCAATACAAGTTACTGTGAGGTGTAATATAAATATTTTATATGAGATGCATGCAGTTTTCATTGTCCCAGCTAAATTTCTAGTCCTTTAAAATGCAACTTAAGCACAAGCATGTTGGGTCAGTTGAGAAGAGAAAATTTACATTCTCTGTTTCACTTCCTAAATGTCATTCCCATCTCTTTTTTTGTCAGTTATTAAAATGCACAAAGCCACTGTTGCCAGCCCACTTATCCCCTGCCACACTGAATCAGTGTATCCTCACGGAGTGTTTCCTGTGCTCTTGGAGCTGTCACAGATGGACTGGAAGAGCTGCTTTCTGGTGATGCAGTCCAGCAGGGGACACGTGCTCCAAGGACAGCAGTGCTGCACAATTAACACAGGCTAAAAGAGCACAAAGGAAATTGTGGAGCAGAGTGAATAGCTGCAGAACCCTTAACTGTAACTCACTCAGGGCTTTGCAATTCTCTTTGCAAAAAGGCAAGTTAATAAAGCATTGAATATTTTGGTAAGGCAAACTCTTGGCCTATTTTTATATGGACTTATGAAATATCAATGGACTAAGGCTGACTTCCATATGAAAAATGTTCTTAGAGAGAATTTTTGGAACTCAAATGATGAATTGTCTTGGGTTTGCCATTCTTTGGTAAAGATTTACAAAACACAACCTCAGTTTTCTTGATCACTTTAATACCTTAAAAAAGAAAAATGCTCCCAAGGGATCACTACTGAGAAGGAGGTTTTGTTGTGAGTCCCTGTGCACTGCCACGCTAATCAATAGTTATGACTGATTGCTGTAACTAATCCATAAGATATAGGACTGAAGCATGGAGAGTTTTTCAAAACCTTGTTCTGTGCCTCCCAGGAGGAGAGCAGCCCTTCCACTTGGATATGACGGGCTTATTCCAACCTTTGCTCAGCACTGTGATTCCGTAGTTCTGGCTGTGTGGGCATGCCAGCCACCCCCTTCTCTGGTGTGTGACACTGCCTCCCCTCCCCAGCCCTGCAACACCACTTCAACAGCCACGTGCTTGCCTGGTAAAATAAACAGCTCTAATGATATCCCCAGAAGCCCCTGCAGACTCTGGAACTCTTCTCTGTTTTCAAGGTCACAACTCTGCTTGAGGTTGATAAATTCATGAATTAATAACACTAAGCACTTTTCATCCAGGAGTGTCAAAGGTGAGAAACCATTGTTAGTCCCATTTTTATCAAGGAGGAAATTGAGCTGTAGAAGTGACATGTACAAAATGATTTTGGAAGCCAGTGGTAGAGCCAGGAAAAGAACACAGTTCTGTGCACTCAGCTTGCACTGTAGCCATTGCATCACTCTGCTTTTTGGTGCCTTTTGTGAGACAGCATAGTCTTATTAAAGCTGAGATTTAAGTTCCACAAGAGCCAGGAAATTAAACTCTGCTACGCAGTGTGTTCATTGTACATTTTTATTGGACATGGCCTATACATTACCTAGTGATCATCCTTCTCACAAAAGATAGTTTTCAGAGAGCCTTATATGCATTGTTTTTCTTATTTGTGTAATACTGCAAGCAAAACAGTATACACTTTATTATTCTAATTGTCAGGATTGTACTAATTAGGGCCACTATTATTTTGCCTTTTTAAAAATTACTTTATCAAATGCTTAGAATACAAATAAATGTCTTAAACACTTTTCTGGGATAGTCCAAAATTGATTCAGACACTTTGGAGCTCTCATGGAACATGAGAAAAGTAATGGGAAAGTATCCAGGGCAAAGACCATCCCCTCTGGAAGAGATCTCTTGTTATGCTTAGTTTTGACATTCCTTGAAAAAAATGTTTTATTCAGCAAGGATCTTCTGCCTGTTCCCACCAGCCCCTTTTCCCCAAAGGATCTCTTGACTGTCTATTATAATTCTTGTTTCACTCACAAAACACTTCCTTGAAATGAGTACTTCTAACAAGCACCTCTAGTCATGTAAGCACTCCAGAAAATCCTCTAGATGGTTGAGAGGAGATGCTGAAGAAACACTCAGAACCATCAGAGTAAAGCTTTTATCTGCCAGAAAATTCTGGGAGAGTTCTTCTTGAGAAACACTGAATACTGCAGGCACATCAGCTACTATTTAGCCATTTAACAAGTAAAATAGCTTCAGGTACAGTCCTGTGCAGAATATGCAGACAGTCCATTAACCTGGGGGCTGAGACAGGCAGGCTGGTTATTTGACAGGCTCTGGACAGGTCAGTTTTATTGTTAGAATCCTGAAATTGCCTCTAGAAACAAACTGTAATGTTGTCTTGCATTTATTACAATTGGTTTAAGCTTAAATTTAGCATTACTTTTTTTAACAGTTTCTCTTTGCAAAGGCAGCCATCATATAATACAGGTTACAATAGGAGTGGTCCTATTTATACTAATTTTATTGCCATGATTATTTTTCCCTGTCTTGAGCCTTTTTTTTTGTTGTTTCCTAATTTCAGCAATATTTTCACTGAAATGTTTCTGTGTTGTCTCTGCTGCCTTGGACTGGGCCATTTGTAAATTGGTTTTGAAACAGAACTTAACAGAAGAAGGAAAGTCTGAGAGACACACTGCAATGACAATATAGTGGTTGGAGAGTAGTGGCAGAACTGCAGCCTAGAGGAATGAAAGGAGCTGTTTGCCTGTGTAGCCAGTGCAGCACATCCACTGGCAGCTTCTCCACAGCACCAGAGTACTCAGATCTTGAGTTTTAGACACTCTGACCCTGTCTGTAGCAGAACTGGGTCAGCTTTGATTTTGCAGAAGCATTTTCAGTCCATACCACCTGTCACTCCCTGGAGGACAGGCCTTGTCATCTGCTTAGAGTGGCACTTTCTGCCTTTTCTGTTTACTTGATTTGGCATTTAGAATTTCTACTACTCTGCACATTTAAATCACAATTATTTCTGCATAGAAATACTTATCTTTCTACTAACGTTTCCTTTTTTCCTTCTCCCTGTTTCTAAGGGCAGATGCTTCTAATTTTCTGTTGGAGATTCCAAATCCTTAGTTTAGTAATGTGGAAATTTCCCATGTTAACAAACAGGACAACTACCACTAGAGGGCTTGAATAAGGACCCAAATCTTACCTCTGTTACACCTTTGACAGTCTGGAGTAATTTAATGGAAATTGTAGTTGCCCATTTTCCTTTAAATTTGAAAGACAGGATGACAGCTTTTTTTAAATTTTAACTTAAATCGAAGTTTGGTTTAATAAATAATGTAGGTGATTTGCTTCTTTAAAGTTCTGTTAAAAAGGAGACAGAAGTTTTCTGAGATAGCACTTGGAAAATGAAAGCTTCTCTTAGTTCTGAAGACCAAGGATTACTCTTTAAAGTCAGTCTGCAGCCTGGTCCTTTAAATGCCTTTAAGGTGACTGTGTTTAAGGACAGAAACTCTTGTGTGGCACCTGGCAGTGCTGAGCTGAGGGGACCCAGGGGTGCTCCTGTGCACCAGAATTCACCATGGCTCAAACTCTAATCCAAAGAAACAAAACTTCTCCAGGGTCTAATGACTAAAATTCATTTAGTAACACTTAGCACTTACCACTTTGGGTACATCTTCAAAGAGCTGAACTAATAGCAGCTAATTTAATCTTCAAACAAGCTGAGTGAGGAGCATTATCTTCGCTGTTAAACTGGGGGCAGAGCAAGGGAATGGCACTGCAGAGAAACACAAACCAACGCCTCCACCCAGCTGCTTTGTGCCTCACTAAGAGGAAAGGTTTTTAGTGGATTTAATCCTGATGGGTATTTTGGGGTGGCTGCTGACTCTTCCCAAATCCTAAATAGCTATTATTTTAAAATCTAAGGGTAAAGTCAAGGTTGCAAGAGGGAGGGGGGAGAGGTAGGGAAACAAACAAACAAAAAAAAAGTTAAAAAAACAAAAGGGAAAAAGTATGTTTCTATGGGCCTGGAAACACATTCCCTATTATAGGAGATGTATAAACTCTCAAGGAGGAGGGACATTTCTGTTCCTTCTCCCTAGAGCTGTGATTCTCAAGGGCCTCATTTATCCCCATCTACATTACTTTAAAAGGAAACAAAGCACGTTGAGCTGGGCACCTTCAGCAGCCTGCTCTACCATGGGATTCCTTCCATGGGAATACCCTGAGGTGGCTTAAGTAGGCAAAAGATAGCACTGTAAAATGGGAAAAATGCCAGAAACAGAGAACAGATAGAGGAGTAAACAGGGACATAGGAGGGCAATGTATAACCTGTAAAGGAACTATGTAGTTGCTTCTAAATAAAAGATGAATCCTGGCTGGAGGGTTATTAGATTTAATGAAGCTATTGACAGGTCTTCAGGTAAAACTATCAAAATCTAGTGATCTGGGCTCACAGAAAGAGGGGCTTGATGAATTTCTGCTGTTTGCATTCAGCCTTCTCTCAAGTCTGCAGGAGGTATGAATTAATAAGCAGATGCAAAATTAACAAACTCAAGGCTTATTCTCAGGTGCTCAGGTTTGAGAACACATTGAGTAGCATGATCTTCAGAAAGAGACTTGGTGAATAATTGGTTTTCTGCCATTGCAAATCCAAACCTAAGCATGGATACACACACTGTAAGTGCTTGTGTGTGTGTGTGTGTGTATATATATATGCATAAAATTAACATTGGTTTTAAGCAAACAATCCAGTTTCAAATCAATAATACCAGGTTTTTCACACATACACCTCTACATATTAATATGTTTAAATGTCAATTTCTGCAGGAATTTCAAAAATGCTTAGGTGAAGTGAGATGATTTATTTAAGGATTCTAGTGTTTTCAGGTGTTATACTTTTTAGCAATACTTCCAGGCACTTGAAAGAAAAGATATTTTCAATTAGAAATTTAGAACTTCTTGCTTTAGGAGTGGAACAAACCCCCTTTATAATTTTTTTTAGTAATTTTATTATTATTATTCAAATATCGGGGTGGGGTTTTTTTAATGAGCACTTTATTGCCTAGATTTTTACACAGAAGAGAGCAACTATATTTCTTTACAATGCTGGGCAATTTGCCATGCTGTTCCTACTCCAACACCTTGGCTCCAGTCCTCCCTGGCAATGACTGGTCCAGCAGAGCAACAATCCCTCCTGTCAGCCAAGTCAGTATTGCTGCAAAGTGTGTTGGTCATTTCCTCTGTGCACATCCTGCCACTGCTTCCTCACGTTCAGAGCTTCAGGAGATCCAGAGTGGTTATGGGATTCCGCAGCTCAGGGCACATGATAATGAAAAGCACAAATCTCCTTCATCTCTTCCTCTTGCATGTCTCTTTTATGATGCTTCCACTGCATGAACACTCCCTGCAATGCTCAAAATGCTGCAGCAGTGTGTATTTTTTTAAGGTGGCTCATTTTCCTGGCCTTGCTCTTGTCATGGATCCAAGTCAGGTGAAAATGAAAAATTATATAATACAGCATTAGCCATTGCTTTGGAAGATAGGCACAGGGCAGAAATTCTGGGTGCCTTAGGCAGGTGAGCAGTAATAGGTTACCTGCCCGAGGCATTCACTCAAAAGCAGTGATAGCCCCTTCTATGTCTGCAACAAAAAATCTTGGAAGAGGAAGAGGTGTAATGTGATCACAGAGCGTTCAGAAACATATTCATTGCTCTGCTTTGTCTTTGTAAATCTTTCCAATATTCAGCAGGACAGCTGTGCTGTAGCTGCTAGCTATTAGGGCTGCACACTGCTTTTCAGATTTACAGCTGTGTGCTTGTCATTTCCAGATGCAGTTTTACTAAGACAGTCACTCAGGAAACGTTGTGAGAAGCAGCAGGTTTCCAGTAAAACATGCCCATAAACACCACGGTTGCTGGCAAAATAAGACTTACACCCAGATGCTTCAGGAGAAAAACAGTCTATTCTTTGTTCACTTTTACCCTGAGGGTTCAGCTGAGCTCCATAAATATGTACAATGGAGAGCCCATCCCGCTCGGCTGGTGGACAGGACACGCAATTCCCCCTCTCAGAGGCTGCTGCTATTTCTGCTGCATGGATCTGTACAAGGATTCTATCTGAGACTAATAAATCAGAAAGCTGTTTCAATCAAAACTCAAATCGTAGGCTGTGTGGTTATTTTTGTTCTCAGCTCAGCTGTGGCTAGTTGAAAACTGGACCTCAGCTGAGAAATTCAAGAATCCAGAGAGTGAAATGCACAAAACTCCTGCTGTTTCTGAGTTATCCCAACAATACCCTTTGCCAGTTCCATCAGACTCTGGAAACAGCAGAGTGTAGCACAAAAATTGCAAAGAGCTAATTGGCATCTGACAAAGGATAAGCAAGGTGAGGACCATGGGCTGCTCAGGCACTTCTCTCTTGCTGCTGTTGGATGAAAGCACTAACCAGAATCAGGAGCTTTTGTATGCTGCATTTTGCAAATTAAGATTATGACTATGACTGGTAACAAAAGATCACATGACAGTTTTTTCTCATTTGTTTTCCCCAGCTTTTCTTCTTAAGTGAAAGAACTTCCTTAACCAGTTTCCACATGGGGAACAAGCAACATCACAGGGGAGGTAGGAGCTGCGTGTATCTGTGTTGATATTTGCCCCTGGTAATTAGGGGGAGGTTTGTAGTCTGCTTCAGTTCAGATGGGAGCCAAGTGCCCCCCAGGCTGCTCTATCCCCTCCTCAGCTGGACAGGGGAGAGAAAATATAACAAAATTCTCCTGGGCTGAGATAAGGACTAGGAGAAATCCCTCACTGGCTACCAACAAGGGAAAACAGACTTGACTCAGGGGAAAACTAATTGAATTTATTACCAATCAAAGCAGTGTAGGATAATAGAAAAAAGCCCAAATTTTACAATACCTTCCCTCAACCCTCCTTCCTTTCCAGCTTAACTTCCCATTTTTATTGCCTGCTCCCTGGCAGTGATGCAGGGGGATGGGAATGGAAGTTTTGGTCATTGTTTCTTCCAGTGCTTCCTCCTCAAGGAGAGGAGTCCTCATACTCTTCCACTGCTACAGTGTGGGGTCTAGTTCTCCATGAACTTCTCCAAAAAAGGGCCATTCCAGAGGCTGCAGTTCTTCATGAGCTGCTCCAGTGTAGGTACCTTCCATAGGACCCAGTCCTTTGGAACAGACTGCTCCATTGTGGGTCCCCCACAGGGTCACAAGTCCTGCCAGGAAAACTGACCCAGAGTGGTCACCCCATGGGCTCACCCCTTTGGAACAGACTGCTCCATTGTGCCCCCACAGGGTCACAAGTCCTGCCAGGAAAACTGACCCAGAGTGGTCACCCCATGGGCTCACAGACTATTAGAGCATCCCTCTTGCTCCAGTCAAGGGTTGTCCAGAGGCTGCAGGTGGATCTCTGCTCCCCATGGACCTCCAAGGGCTGCAGGGCAGAGCTGCCTCACCATGGGCTGCACCTCGGGCTGCAGGGGAATCCCAGCTCCTCTGCCTGGCCAACCTCCTGCCCCTCCCTCTGCCCTGACTGGGGACCTGCAGGACTTCTGCTCTCCCACATCCTCACCCCTCTCACCAGGTCCAGCTGTGCAGGTTGTTTCCCCTTCCTTAACACATTATCCCGGAGGTGCTGGCACTGCTGCTGAGGGGCTCAGCCTTGGCCAGCAGTGGATGTGTGTTGTGTTCTTTTGGACACAGGGGAAGCTTCTGGCACGCCCTCGGAGAAGTCAGCCCCGTGGCTCCCCTGCTCCCCAGCCCTTGCCATGCAAACCCAATATGATGGCGTAGCACAAACAGAGCACTTTATCTTTCTCATCTCTCTGATGGAGCAGGGCATTTATTTTTCTGGCAAGTGTTGTGTTTTCTTTTTAGCCTGTGTACCCCCTCTGTAGCATAGAAATAATTTCCTTATAGCTGTTTTTACAGTGCAGGGTAAAAGTTGATGCATTCATTACCAAGGCTCCCCAGGCATTTTTTTGTGCAATTTACAGAGATGTACTGAATGAAAGATATCTACTGCCAGCTTGTCAGCCCGAGCAGGGGACTGTGCAGTCCTGCTCAGCCAGTGCCTTGTCTCCTGACTCCTGCCTGCTCTCCAGTGGCTTTGGAAAAAAGAAGAGGGGACTGGAGAGACAAAACAACAGTGACAAATTGAAATGTAGGAGTGTAGCTCAGAGCACGTCCTGCCCTGCACACGCTGTGCACCCTGATCTCCACCCCCCAGATCCTCACTCAGCTTGTGGGATGCTTCATTCCACAAGGCAAAGCAGCAGCTCCTTCTCTTTGCTGGGCAGCTAATTAAAATGTAGGAGATGGTACCAGCAACATATCAATAATGCTGTAATGTACAATTTTTATACCTGCTACGTGTTGACCAGAGATGATACCTCTTGTAGGAGAAAAAAAAATGTATTACCCTGAGGATTACAAGGAAACTACGTGTTGACCAGAGCTGATACCTCTTGTAGGAGAAAAAAAAAAATGTATTACCCTGAGGATTACAAGGAAAAAAAATAAAAATCTTGGCATAAACTGCTTAGAATTGTGAGCTGAGAAATTTATTCCCAGCCATTGTCAGAGTCTTTTCTTAGAGGATGACAAGCTTCATCACAAATGGAAATCTCTATTGCTTTAGTAGCTTTTTTTGTGATCTGGCTTCTTTCACTCTTTCTGCATGGAAATGCTCCCCTTATGAATGTTTTTACTTCTTCCCACTTTATTTTTTCAGGTGTGCCTTGAGATTGGCAAGCCAATGCATAAAATACCAAACTCTGGAATTTTAAAAATAGGATTTTTTTGCAGTCTATAATAGAAAAATGTTTATTTATGCATTTTAATAAAAATTTTGCAGAGTTTTAAAATTGTCTTCCTCCTTTCTTTCTGCATATTTCCATTTTTTTGCTACTGGGCACTGAGTTTCAGACTAGTAAGGCTTCATTGCATTTCCATCTCAATTTTAGATTTCAATTTTACTTTCTATTCCCCTTTTTTCTTTTTAGTAAAGCTGTGAACTCTTTAGAATATTTATTTTTTTTCTGAAGTTTCCATTCCTTTATACAGCTTCACCAGCCATAAATCAAGAGAATTCAGTCTTTTCTCCTATTGCTTTTTGTCATGTCTCTTCTCCCACGACTGTCCAGTGAGTATCCCAGCAAAAGCATTCCTTGACCTGATCACACTTCTCACCATTTGTACCAACTCCAAGTTTTCTCCAAGGTGCTGTGGTCCAGCAGAGCTTTGGCCATGAGGTCCCCACAGCTGTGAGCAGTTCACAGGAGCAGTTGTGGGCTGGGCTCTGGGTGTTCCTGTGTGTTAATGCAGCTTCAGCCTCCCTCAGTTTCTCTGACCTTGGCTTGTCCAGCTTCAGCGCAAGCAAACCACATCCTGAGACACACACTGTGGAGGAAAAGGTAAAGAAATGGAATTAATTGGAAAAGGTAATTAATGCAAACAAGAAGAATTGCCAGAATTGTCTGCTTGTAGTTCTGAGTGAGAGGTTTCATTCTATCAGCAGAGAGTGCATCCAGGTCAAAGTTAAAAATAGTAAGATAAATGTTTACTTTGAGTGAGTGTGAATAGCAAGGAAAAGGTATTAGTGAAGATTCTCTGGAACTGCCTTTCAAGGCAGATCCGGCTCTGAACTTCTGTATGTACTGTAGAGTTAGATGATACAGGGTCAACAGGATGTCTTTTGAATCATTAATTGAGGTATATGCTTAAAGTTGATTAGGCAGTTAAAGCTCAGTGGGAGAAAGGTGATTCTTTGCCTCTTGTTTGCTGTTTTCAGGGATTGTGTTGATTACATGGTGCAGGCAGGGAAGGGTGAAGCACAGTGGTTAGGTCACCTTAATGAGGGCAAATAAAATGTGTTTCTTTCAAAGAGGTGGAGAACCTTTCTAATTAGACATTTGTGGAACGCTATTATTTTTTTATACGTTATTTTTATGGAGGTTGTTTTCCCAGGAATCTCCATTTAACAGAGGGATGCTTTATGTGGTATGTTCTGGTTTTGTGCATAGAGGCAGACATTTTTATTTTTTAATTTTTCTTCTCAGGAGAAAGGAGTATATATAACATATACAGTATTTATACCTGCTCTTTTAGTCAAACCATTTCTGTGACTCAAAAGTAACAGAAATAAAAGCTTTTCATATACGCCATTTCCACAAAGTGCTTGAAACTTGACTTCTGGGGGGATCTGTTTGGTTGTGCTTTGTAGTTTCATATGTCTGCATTCTGCAGTAAAAAGGTCTATAAAAATTCCCTTATCGTTATTTTAATAGATGAACCTTTCTCATACAAAAATGTTTAAAACAAAAAGTCTCCAAGTGGCAGCCTACTGTCTCCATATATCAACTGTATTTTTCAGTTAAATTAGAAAATGTGGGGATTTTGTAAAGGTTTTGAAAATCTTTCACATCTTTTAATTTTTGGTGTCAAATAATCTAGAATAGAGTTGGAAAGAGACCTGAAGGTGTTGAAGCCTGAAGAACAAATGCTTGATCACGACAGATATCTGTCCATCTTCTGGAAGGAGCAACTTCCCAAAGAGGCTCCCTGAGGGATGTACGTGGATATTTGAAAAGAGAGGAATAAGAAACAAAACAATTAAGCAGGCAGCCACCTCTGCACTAGATGATTTAATGAGAACAAATATGTGTGTTAAATGTTACCCTTCATCAGGACTTCATGTTCAGATGCTTTGAGGATGTCTGGAGGAGAAAATTGGAGTTTCCATTCCAGCTTCTGGAGCTGCATTTCTAAATCTTTTCCTTCAAAGCAGAACTGCCATGGAGGAGCTAATGCCCTTATTTAATATAATAATACTGTGATTAATATATCCTGTCAGTGTGTGGGAAACCTGAATTCAATTTCCTCGTCTGCCTGAGGGATTTGAACTCCAGACCACACATAGTGACCTGATCAGCAAGCTAAGCTATTTTGTGGGTGGAGAAGACAGTCTTCATAATTTCTTAGTCACCCAAGCAACATGCTAAGCCAGGTGTGAAGGAGGCTGATGCTCTGATATCTGGTAGCTGGTGTTCAGAAAGCACAGAGCCTTGAGCACAGCTTCTCCATTCTGAGCAGTGCCTCTGGCAGGAGCTGGACACCCAAGCTGCCTGGTCCAGCCCTGTGCTTATGGACTGAGAAGCAGTGAGCACTGGCTGGGAGCTTGTGTCTGGGCTCTGCAGATCCAGACACAATCCAACACAAGTGTGTCAGGCTTCTCCCTCCTGTCCAGAACCTTTAGGGAGCAGGACATCCCAAAAATCCAAAAGCATGAGGCAACCATTGGTTACAAATTTGGTGTGGGCACAGGAATCTGCCCAGAACTTTTTGTAGGGTCAAGGCAAGAACCTCTCTCAGCTGAAGGAAAAGCTGAGATTTCTTGATCAGGTTAGTGAGTTTGCAGGGCAATACCATGCTTGGCTGATTGCATTGGGTATGGTTGCCTACTATTCCAACTCTCAGTTATAACTGCTACATTTTATTGGCCCCTTAGTTATTTTCATTCCCAGTGCCACTACAGCTCTGAAACCAATTGTGGACGTGTGTAGGTCAAGGAGAAGGAAAATTAAGGGTCATCTTAAGTTTATACAGTGGCGCTTTTTCATTTTCTGAAAAACTAACTACATTTAGGCTCCCTGTCGGGTAAGCCTTTTTTCCCTTGTCTGTTATTTTCAAAGAAGAGAGTGCATATGACAGTCTGAGAATAGCACCAGCCTGAACACAGATGGTAGGGATTACACCACACTGAGCCTTGACCTTCAAAAGCTCGCCGTTCCTTTTCAAGGTTTCTCTTCTTTGACAGGTGTACTGGCTTTTGTCAATTACTTTTATTAATACATTTTTTTCATTATGATCAATTACCTGTGGTTTAGATCGTGTCTCAAAATTACAGCAAAACAGGTTCTGAACTGAAAAGCTGAAATTGTTTTCCATACTTTTCTGCTTTTCTTGTCCCAAAGTGCTCTGAAGCTCTCAAAGACTTAACTGATAATGGAGAAATGTCACCCAGTTTCTGCTCATTTCCATTAAGCACTCGGTCTGTGAGATTCTGGCTGGAGCACTAGGCTAAACCTCACAGATGAGGTTTCAGGGGGCTGTATTTAAAATATACTATTTTTTGAGATATTGAAAATTATCTAAAAAGTAAATATGGGAACAGTAGTTAAGCACAGACTTTATAATGTGGAAGGAAACTTTTCACAGGCCAGATAGAGCCATTCCTGTAATGTATTGGTACCAGAGTGTAAATATCAAATGGAAATCAGCTTTTTCAGGCCAAGGTAATTGAAGTAAATGGTATGCACCGGTACAGATGAAACAGGATTCAGCCTTTTCTTCCTCAGAGATAATGGCAAGCAGGTCAGAAATCCAAATGCATATTGTCAGCCTCATGCCTTGAACAGCCAGAGCCATGGCAGTCTGCAGAACTGGGCTGCTGACCTAAGAACAGATTCTCTTGGGAGTTTGGTTTTCCTCTGCTGTTTTGGGGCTAGCTGAATATGTTATAAATGGTTCTTCTTATCATCACAGAGTGACGTCTCTGACTGCAAGAATGATGAGAATCAATGACCAGTCAGTGGAGAGTGCAAGTTTCTCCCACTGTTCAGCATCTCACTGAAAGTGTAGTCTGAATTTATTTTCGACAGACATTCAAATTTCCCTGACAATAATCTATTTGCTCCAAACCTGGAGCTATCTTTTCAGAATGTATTATGAGGAATCAGACCTCACCTGCCAGTTTAGGACATTACAGCCAAATGAGACTCTCCATCCTCTCAGGTCCCTCCCGTGGCCTCCTGGCTCTCTGCAGCGAGGCTGGGCTGGGTTTGATCTGCTCATGCATTTTGCCCTTTATTCACCCAGGAGAGCATCAGAGCTGCAAAAACTCTGCACATGGTTTGGCCTGGCTGAGAGAACCCAGTGGCTGGGTTCTCAAGGGCAAGAGAGATGAAGGGAAGAAGGATTGAAATGTTTTTCTGGCTCAGTGCCTCCTTTCACACAGTGCTGAAACTAGAGGGACGATCCAGTCCCAAACCAAACCTTAAAAGGTGCTAACATCCAGGACAGCCAGAGGGATAGAAACTCCTCACAATACACAAGGGAGATAAGCAATTAATGCTCATTAATGTTCATAAGAGTTAGTGTGTGAATCCTCTGTTTCCTGGACCAAGTAAAAGAAAGTCTAAAACCATAATAAATCTGTCTCAAATTTAGTAATATTTATTCCAACTACAGTATAATCACTAGAATAACATTGTGGTGCTGTAAAACATGTTGAAATATAGTGTTACATCATCACTGCTATTTGTTACTATAATTTTATCCAATAAATTATGGTGCAATCCATGGTTTGGGATTAAAACAACAGCTTTAATATGGCATTTTTAGTCTGCATAATGCTTGTGGTTCAGGACAATAAGAGTTTTGATCTAAAGTAAATAGGTGATAAAAAAAGCCACATGAGATTGGCTTTCATTTTAAAACTTCATTAAAAAGGGATTTGTCACTATCACTAAATATGAGAGGGAAAAAAATCAAAATCTGAAATGCTCCATAAATTGACTACATTTTTACCATGACTTCTAATTTGAAAGTTACTTAACAAACAAATGGTACTAATTTCCTGTAAAAATCTCAATCACATTCAAAATGAGCTATTCACTCTGAAAGCCACAAGCTACCTAAAAGCTAAAGACAATTACAGAATAGGGTTTTTTTTGTTTCAACACTGAAATGAAAATGATTTTCAGACTCCTCTGATTCCAGTAAATGTAACTTAGATCTCTCATGAGTACTCTGCAGTGAATAATGGAGGAACAAAGCCAAATATGTGCAGGATTCTGGGGTTTTTTTTGTTGGTTGGTTGTTTTTTTGTGTGGTTTTTTTGATAAATAATATGAGAGTAGGAACATATATATACTTTCCAGAAATTGAGGTATCTAGAAATAATTTGCTCAGGTTAAATCTCCCTAAAATTGAAAACAGTACCTACACTGTGTCTTATCTGCAGGTTTAGCAGATGATTTAGCAGTAACAAGAAGTATTTATTTTTAACAAAAAGGTTTTGAAAAAGAGGGGATTACATGAATTTCTTCTATATATACCACCCCTTTTAAAAGGTGCTGGAACATTTTACACATGAAAACCCTGAAAATAATTTAATCACTGATTTGCATTTTCCCAAAGAGAAGCATTCTGTATCACTAGTTAATATCTTATGATTATGTTCTGAAATAATCTTTTTTCCTTGCTGATTTGAACTTAAATTTGGAAAATCCCTTGGGCATTTATTTATTGTCACCATGAAAAATATTAGAAAAAGAGGAAGACAGAACAGACATCAGTGGACTACACCAAATATTTGCTTTTGCTTATTGATAAGCCTGTGCTTATGTTATGCTGAAATGTTAGAGATTAATTCCAGCAAAAAAATTAAAAAAACATGGGAATAAATATGAATAAATTATGTGTTCATCAGATCACTCTCATTGAGATGAGCATGAATATCTCTGAAAGGTGCATTCCACGAGTATTTGTAAGGGTAAAATTTGCACAACAGTTTAGAACTGCTTTACTTAATTGGAGAGTAATTAATTCAGGTCCAAAGTGGAAATTTATTGAAAACTTAGGTTCAGGTCATATTTCTAAGCACTCAACAAGAATGCAAATGTACAGATCTTAAGATTTGCCTAAACATGCTGTTGCTGTGAGAAATTATCCCAAAACTTGGTGCACACTTTGTTCTTTAACTCAATGCTTTGTTCTTTAATTGGAAAGCTCTTAAACACATAATATGTCAAATTAAAGTAAAATAATCTGTTATTTTTCATATTAATGACATAATTACATTGCACCACTATAAAATTGCTTCCAGTCTAATTATGTCTAGGCAGAGATTACTGGTAATTAATATAACAAATAATTTTGACTACAAGTAGCAATAATTGCTTTCTTGAAGACTTTTCTAAAATCTTTGAGTAATTTTGTTACTTCTACATACACTATTGCAACAATTCTTTAGCACTTAGCAATTAATTATTTAAAGAAATAGGTAATTAACCGCTACATGGAATTGCAAGTTTGAAACAGAACAAGAGGGGATACCTTTGTTTTTAGAGGTGTTGGTGAATGGCTGCTTTGGTCAGTGGCCCACACTGGTGAGTGTGAGGCTTAGGGTGCACACACATGCTCTGGTGGCTGGGAGCAGGAATGTCATCCAAAGGGAAAGTGGTCCAAGGAATTCCTGTTTCTCTTAAAACATGATCAATGCTGTGGAATAATTTGGGGACTCTGGTATAATGTATTATCTCAGGGCATGGCACATTAAAATACGAGCCTGTGAATGTGTGTCATTTAAAAGCCCATCTACTACCATGTTTTATACCCATCTCATCAGTAAATCTCTTTTTTAAAAGATACATGATCTAAAATTTAAAAGTAAAATTTAATTTCCTCTCCTTACCAAATACTATGCCTCAGTACCAAGCTCATGTTTCAAGATCCATTTCACTAAGGAATCATTTTCATCTTCTGTACTCTGTGAGGCCTCTTTATGTCAGATATTTATCCATGCTTTATGTTTTTGCCTGACCTTACCTTCCCACTAAGGCTGAGATACCAATTGCTGCTACTGCTGCCACTCCTGTCTATCCATTCCCTAAAGTCTTTGAGACCTATTAATCAAGGTGGGGAAAATTTCTCTGGTAAGGAAGAACCCCTTAAAGTAAGGGAAAATTAGGTAAAATAAATTAATTTTTGAAATAATGAATTGCTCTCTGAAATGAAATTTCTGGTGCTCTGTAACAGATGTTCAAGACAATAGCCTGAGTTAATACATCTCTAACAAAGCATCCCAAGCTTCTTTCTCCAGCATGTCATCTGGGAATCATCCAGAGATGTTTATACAGTGAACTAAACCCTATTTCTTCTTTCTTTTTCTCTATAATTTAAGTTCTATAGTTTTGTAACACCCCTGACTTTATTGGACATGGGGATGTTTCAAAAAAGCCTTATTTTGGAGCCTTTGGATTTTGGTCACCTAAACTTAAGCCAGTATATAGACTGTTATTGTTAATATTATTACTAAGCTAAACAAAATCTAAAATGGATCTCAAGTCTCTCCACAAACACTAGAATCAGAAAATCAAAATGCTCTATTCCAAACATGCTACAAATTTTGAGCAAAATACCCAGGATTTACAAGAGTAAAACTCATAATCTTCTTTCACTATGTTGTTCTATTAATGCAATAAGCCAAAAATATCCTCTACATACTAAAAATAATAAGCATATTCTGAATCCCAGCCTAAAGGTTTAGTGTGGAGATTCTGTTTCAGATCTTATTCCTGTGGAAACTGAGTCCTAGCTGTAACGAGTGTGATTCCAGAAAGCATTCCTCAAGCTGTTACTTGCAGGCTTGGGTTTAAGAAAAAACCTTCTTTGGGAATTTATTATTGCATTGCTCATAAAACAACATCCCGTAGTTTTATTTCACTGGCTTGTGACACACAAAAATCAGACAAGGATTAGCTGACTGTAATGCCAAATATATGAGAACAATCCCTTTGTACCTGACAGCAAATTGCAAACAGCAGCTCTGATTCCATGAGTTCATATTTCACAAGTGCTGAAATATTCAGCAGCTTATTAAGACTTGATACTTATTGTTTCCTCTGATAGAAAATGCAGAGTTCCTCCAAATATTTGAAGTAACATCAAGAGGTCTGTATTCTGAAAAGAGAAATCTTGGGGATTTCAAAGTGGCCTTGTTAAATTAATAAGCATCAGCAATGAAAGCCCTGCAGTTCTGATAGACATGCACATTCTGAAATTCATACACCCACCAACTTCCTGTAATCTATATTTTAGCACTCAGTACATGAATACTTGGTGTTTTGTACTCACAGCGATGTTTGAAAGAGGCTCTTTAAAACTTTATAGCATCTTTTACATTTTGACTTGTGCAAAAGGGTTTTGCACAGGGTGAAAAATACTATACAATTTAAGGAAAGGTAATACAATTAAACCAGTTCCAATGATTTACAGGATAATCTAATAATCTAGAAGTCATATATCTTATATGTAAAGGTAATAAATGCTAAAATTGTGATGAGAAGCAGCTTCAATTCTAGCATTAGCTCATAGTCAGAGGTGAAGAAAAGTAATGTCTTTTCCCCCATAAAGGAAAGATTTCAGAATGAGAGGAATTATTAATGTTGATGTGTTCTTCTTTCATTTTCAAGAAAATGGTTGTTGCTGTAGTGGAAAAAGAACAGGAAAGAGGGGGCTCTTTTATGAATACCAGCACAAGGTATGCAAAAATTTATCATATAGTAAGATTTGACAAAGAATTATGCAAACATGTGGAGGATTCTACTCCTTTTTTGAAGATTTCATATGGCTGCCCATGCTCCAGGCTTCTCAGAGAGCCCTTGCAAAAAACATGCACAGGGAGAACCACTTTATTTTTGTGTTCACACTATCACAATTTACTGTTGAACCCTTCAGGAAAGAGTCCTGGCAGCTTGCAGGAGCACACTCCAAGCAGGGCAGTGCTGCTGAGCACGGCTGATAAGCCACATCAGAAGCCTCCCTGGCAATATTGCTTTTCTGAGGAGATTCCCTTCATGTACATTTGCTATCTTACAACACCTGCACCTTGTGCCACTATGCTGCCATTTGTGCTCAGGTGAAAAGAGGGAATTTGTTTTGCAGGGAGAAAAGATGTACACTGTGTTTTCAGTCAGACACTGGGCTATAAATCTTTCCGTGACTACAGGAAAGGCTTTTGCCTCAGAGTGAATATTAAAAAGCTATGAAATGCTCACATAATGAGATGCACAAACAATGTAATATGGGAACTTTTCTTAATTTGGCATTCATTTACTCATAAATCCCACTGAACAGGACTGCAGAAACATTTGAATGATTTCTTAAATGAAGCAATGTATTATTAAAGTAGCTTTTCTCCTTTTGCTTCATGCAATTTAGCTAAAAACTGTTTGAGTGCTTTAGAAAGAGAAATGCAATATTAGAAGGTGAAATGAAGCCTGTTTACAGACCTCACTGTCACATGAAGAATACCACACACCGGTTGCCACAAGCTGTTTGTATTCCTTGTGTTTATTTTTTTTTAATACTAGAGCCAAAAGTGCTGCTTCATTTTATAATAAATCAGAAAATTTGCTCACACAGTTTAAATGTGAGTATTGCAAGGGGTGACCTGCTGTGTCCTTCCCAGCTCCCAGATGTTTACATTCATGGCTAGGTGGATATTTCTTCTTCCTGTGTCTGAAGAGGAGAATTACATAAGAAATCCACCTCCTGTTTTAGGGAGTTGGCTAAGGTTCCTAACTTTCAGCAGAGGAAGGAGCTCTCCCTGCCCCCTCCCCAAAAGATCACTGGAGGGAATATTGTGTTCTCATCCTGCTAGATCCATTATCATTAGTTAGAGCAGGTAAGCAGATGTGCAGGTTGCCTAAATGCAGAACATTTGTAAAGGGAAATACAGAGCAGAATATCCCATTCTTATTAATTTGCACACATTGTAGGCTTGTCCAAACACATTAGGTGTAATTGTCTCCCTTCCCAAAGATCTCTGAAGCGTAGTGGGGTAGACCATAAGGTCAGGAGAGGAGGGAATTGCCACAGCAGCTGCCATTGAGCAAATGACTCCGATGAAAAGTTTGCAAAACCCTTCCCAAAGTGCAGTCCTCAGCTCCAAGCTAAGGCTGCTGCTCCTGGCTGAGCTACAGACACTGCTTGGGTGAGATTAAATGTTTGCATTGGGCAGTGGCTGAGCATCAGGCCAGGCTCCTTGGCTGGTGTGTTTCTGCTCAGCAGGACCAGGGCGTTCTGAATGGCTGCTGAGCTGCCACCAGGCAGAGCACAGCACAGTGCAAAGGGTCATTCTTTGGGGCAAATCCAGAACAGTTATAATGCAGCTTTCGGGCTCAGTCTGACTTGTGTCAGAGCAATTAAATTTAGGCCAATTGAGGTGTTTAAAAAAGGATCACATCTGGGTAACCACAATAAATTAAATGGGAATGCAATTTGCAGTCAAGCCTCAGGTGTAGAGAAAAGGTTCTCATATTCCTTTAGGTACTAATTTGAAAATGGAGCCATCAATATAAGTTTTGAGAATGGATTGTCAGAAACACAATGTAACTGTACAGTAAGGGAATTATTTAGTCAGATGAGGGTGGTTTGACATCAGAAATTTGACTGATTTGTTGAATTCCAGTCTTTCCACATCCAGGACAACCTGTTTCTAGTGATCAAAGGCCTCTATGAACATTTCCTTTGGGTATCCTGGCACTCTTGTCCCTTGGTCCATATTAGTAATTTGGATTAGATGTACTTCAGCTATTTTATAGGCCACCATTTTAGTGTTCTAAAGGTCTTGAAATGAAATGCTGCACAATTGAAGCCCTCTAGTCTACAGGGATGCTGGAGAAAGCCTGGGAATGAAAAACCCTGAGGTCAATAATCACAGCCTAGAGAAGGTAGGTTCAGTTCACCAAAGAACTGGGAAGGGGATTGCTTAAAGAAATCAGAAAATCTCAACAGAAAGCGGTAACATTGGCTCTCATTAATTTGTATTAACATTACCAACTTCAGCAGTAGCAATCATTATCTAAGCTGATAAGCAATTAAGAGAGGAGTCCTGAATATGTGTAATTCACTAGACAGGATTACTTTTTCAGCAAGATGCACTCAGCCTGGATGGTTAAATGTTGACAGCACCATAACTAGACTTGTATTTTTTTCACTTAAATTTTCCAGTCCTCCATCTTTGCTTACTTTGCTTTGTTGTCCTTTCCCTTTCTTTTAGAAATCCAGAGGCTGAGCAATATCTGTGTGTTTTCTCACTGAAGACCAACAAGATACAGCTGATTCCTTTTATTTCCTTGTTTCCCATCAAAACTCCTCCTATTATCTCTCCAGATCACAGACTAATTATTACATGTAACATCTCTCTCTGTGTCAGGAACATCCCAGGATTTTCAGACATGGCACCTGTCTGATTTCGTAAACACACAGCTGGGAAAAGCTGGTTTTCAGCCTGGCCACCTTCTGTTGTCCCAAGATCAGTAGGGAATTCTGCTTTAAAACACACTTAGCTTACTACTATTTTGTAGTTTCTTGCTTCCATGCTTTTATCAAATGTTCCACAGTGTTTGGTATTTCTTCTCAAGTCCCATTTCCTAGGGTAATATGATTATGTGAGACTCTTGGGTGTCATTTAAGAAAAATTAATTTCTTTTTATTTCAGCTTCATGGAAAAGTGTAAAAACATGACCCAAGTGCATTCTAAAAGCTGGAAAGCCAAAGGCAATTAAAAAGAACACACAGTATATTATTTAAAAAATAAGATTCTTTAAATGCAATATTCATGATTTTTGGAAGAACAAAACCATTTTTATCAACACCTGGGACAATCAGTTTGGCATGGCTGTTATGTGGACTTAGCTATGGAGTCTTGCAGTGCATATATGTAGAAATTAACAGATGGTGGCCCTTCATGTTTGTTTTCTTAGCTTCCTGTATAAGAAATGGGTTGTTTCTGTTTGTTGAGGGAAATGATGCAATTTCTTTGCAACTGTAAAATTAAAACTGCTAAAAGCAATGCTGAGCTTTTTACAGTAGTAGCAAGCTCTTTCTAAATTCTGAGATATTAAGCTGGCAGGCAATAAATCAAAATTAGCAATTAAATTAATGTAATTTTTTAAAGTTTCTTTACATTCATAGGGGAAATAATAATGAGTATTCACTAATAACTTTTCATATTCTTGCTTTATCTGTCCTTGAAAGGACATCTGCCTTTTCAAGGCAGATAAGGCCTACCTACAGACTTTCCCTCACCTATGCATAATAAATATGATGAAAGTAGGATGAAAATAGCCCTCTCTTGAGTCCTGTGGACTGCTTTAGTGACAGATATTTTGGATTTAATCTGGAGACAGTGCCCTCAAAAAAGTACAGATATCAGATGAAGATAGCCAGAATGCAATAATTAATTTCAGGGGGAAAAAAAACCAAAAAACAAACAAACAAACAAAAAAAAACCACCAAAAAACAAACTCATCTCAATTCCTTTGTAAAGTGCCAAAGCATCAATTCAAATTATTTGTGGTTAAGGTTGTTATCTTTATTTCAGCAATATATGAAGGTAGCCAAATATTCAGTTTCATAAGGATGTCAAAGTGCAGATTTCAGTCCTAACTTAAACCATCATGACCATCTGCAATAAAAATCATTCTCGCTTTGCTTTGCAGAACCATTGTTAAGCTTGTAGACTAAACATTCAACCACTGCAAGCAGTCAGCAGCTTTATTACTTCTCCTGCCCCTGCCGAGGCATCCTGGATTTAATTTGCCTAAATACATCAAAGTATTTTAATTTTGAAGTACCCCAAGCATTTTGAAAAGTTTAAAGGCTATTTGTCTTCTAAAATGTTTGAATGTAAACTCAAATGAAAATCATCTTGATGATTTTTTTCCAGTTAAATGACTGTCACATTCCTGTTCTGAAAAGCCCCTCAAGCTCCAATATAAAGTTTCCCCTGTCTTTTTTCCCTCCAAGTAATTACGAGTGAGCCAGTTTTGAGTTACATGGTCAGATTGGCTTCCTTCATTCTGAGCCTCCTCTATTTCTGCGGAGTTCAATGAATTAAAAACTTACTAAGCCATCAATTTGTCTCAACTTCTCAACTTCAAGCTTTCCCCCCCGCTCCTTTCTTTAACACTAGATTGCAAATAAATACACAGTCAATTGATCCACCAGGATAAGATTGCACATAACTAGTTCTGAGCTAAAAATGACAGGAATGTCTGACCTGCCTAACAGCATTCAGCAAGCACAAAGCTAGATGACATATGGGTATCTGGCAAAAGCAGTCACAAAATAATAATTCCTGGACAGACTTCCTTATGGCACCTATGTCTATAAAACTTCTCAAAGTCATAGAATTTTCCTGATTACAGGCATAATTTTTTGCAACCAAGTTTGCTATTTGGATATTAGAAATATATATGCATTCAATAATTCTATATATATGCTTTATAAAGTCATTGGGCTGAAAAGGCCTTGTGAGTTCAGCTCAGTCCATTCCTCACTCCCAGGACCAATCACCTGAGCCCATGTCATTCCTGCCAATGTCACTCCTTCTAGATGTTTGTCACAAAAGAGACTTTGGCAGGATCAGGACATCCACACTAACATTGTCCCAGTGAGTCCCTCTATCTAAATTGAAAATTTTTTCTCCTAACCTTTCTTCTAAAATGTAAGCTCTTTTACTTTTAGTTCTATTAATTAACAACATGAATAACAAGTTACAAGCTTCTCTTTTTTCAGTATCTTTCTTTATACTTGAAGCCCATTGTCACATTTCCTGTCATCCCTTTCCTCCACATTGCCAGTCCCCTGTTGACCAGCCATTATTTGCAGATCACAGGTTACAGTGCTTGGTTTGAACTCACTGTTCTCCTCTGGATTACAGTTTTCAGACTCCCTCTGCCCTGTCTGTTTCTCTTGGATGTACAACCCTGAGCTGAAGCTCCAGGGGAAGGTCACAGGCACCTCTGCAGATTGCACAGACTGACTTGTCCTTGGTGCTCGTTGTCTTACAGGGATGCCAGAGCAGTATGGATAATTCTGCAGCCTACAGTCACTTAAACAACTGGAAATTCCTAAATATATCAATCCTAAATAGAGACAAAGGACCCGATTCATGGGGAAATCCACACTTCTGCCTTGTGTGCTTTAGAATGAAAACTTCTATAAACATGGAGTCCTACATACATAAATTTTGTTGTTGTTATTACTGGCTTTTAAGAAGAAAAGAACAGGCTTTTTAAAATTGCTGTGCCATTTTCCCTCCCAGGCTGGTAACCTCTATGGCTGCATACTCTTTCAGTCCCACAATATTAGTTACCACAAAATTACAGAGTTCTGAGAAGAAAAATGTAGCACAATAAGTTAAAGGATGTTTAAATATAGTCCTTATTTTACAACTTGGGCACTATATTCCCATTTTCAAACTGCCAATGAACCACTGGGAATTTTCTTTTTCTTACTGATTCTCCTTAAGACCTCTATGAATAGCAGAGAAAACAGCTTCACTGTAATATAAACAGGGAATTGTTTTCCTTTTTTAAAATTGAGGCATTGGGTAAAATCAAGGTCATTGCAACAACCTTTGAAAGAACAGAAAGAGTAATTTCCCTCCCCCCCCCTTTTTCTTTTTTACTGGTTTTCAATGAAATGTGAAAAATCATTTTTAAGTTTGCCCATCTGTTTTACATAAAACCTCAGCTGACCTTACACAAAGTGAAACAAATGCACAAAAAGCTTTGCTGCTGGGCTCTTGCCAGTAGGAGGGAGCAGAAAGAAAAGAATATGTAAAGTTAGATTCTGCTCTGGTGTAAATTAGCCCAGTTCCAGTGGGGACTTAGGTTGATTTATACCAGCAGAGGCCGAGGATTGTATTTCTTATAAAAGCCAGATTTGTTAGACCAGCCCTGCTACCATTGAGATCACCTGGAGCTTTGCTGTCAGTTCTTGGGGAGAGAAGGACACTTAGTGAGGGATTTGCCACATTTGGTGCAGATAACCAGGACCCATCCAGCCCTGCAGTGGGTGTGGCAGCTTGAGGAAGGTCTCAGAGTGAGAAACTGAGACTGTGGAAGATGTGAAGTGTGGCTTGAGCTGCACCCTGTCTTGGTACAGCTGCTGTGCCCGCTGAGCTCAGCACATCTCCAGGCTAGGGAGATGCTCTGACACCAGACTTGAGGCAAAAAGATGCTCACACACTGTGGTGGGGCTCCTGTCCTGCTGCTTTTCTCCTGTTAGCCTGACCTGGCAGTGTCAGCACATGGAACAAAAGTGGGTCCTGAGGCAAGGAGAATGTGCCATGCACGGAATTAGGCAGAGGATGCAGAAGCAGAGCACACCAGGAGAAAAGTACCATCTTTAATCTTCACTCATCTTACCCTGCACTTCCATAACACTTCCCTTAATGTGTCTGAGGGGGAACTATGCCCATTAGATCAACATTCCAATCTGATATGATTAATGAGTATAAAGTAAGGTTCAAGCTTTTAATTAAAAAGCTACTGAACAGTGAAGGTCTAGCTAAGTTTCTCACAAGTTGGTTATTTTATAGAATGAGATGCCCCAAATAGGCTAAGGGCCAAAAATCTCTCCTCAGTCATATTTTGTATTCAGGTACTGACTTTGATTTATAGCAAAGAGCAGAACTGGATCTATACAGAAATGAGCACATATAGATGTGTATTACAGTGTGCACATATGGTGATGCCTAAATTAAATGATTGCCTAAGCTTTCCAATAATAGCTATTTTTTCCTGTTTCTTGTTAAATTGCCATACTTCTCAGAAGGAAGTTTTGTAGGATAACTGACACAGTTTAATAATTTTCTTGTGTGTAAAAAAGACCCAAAGAAATGTTTTGACAAGGTCATGAAAAGACTTCAGTATAGGCTCTCTATAGGCTCTAGACTTTTAAGTTTCAACATTTGGATTGAAAGTGGTTGCTGTGTACTTATCAGAGATCTGCCTCTTTTTTTTTTTTTCTTATTGAAAGTAATCCAAATTTGACCATGTCATTGATTTCAGCTCACCCACGTCCAATAAAGATTTGACAGAGGTTGACATATTCCGTAATTTTATCATTTTATGTTTCAATTAATTTAAAATGAAATTTATAGCATAGCTTATTTTAAACATTTTTTCTCTGGCCTCTGTCTACCTTTGCAAGGATGAAATTAAATGGAATATTTGCAATGAATAGCCAGGGTTTTTTTTAGGGAAAAAAAAATTACTTAAATCATCTACATTCTTAAACACAGATAATATACTATAAGGCATACAAATACAATTATTTTACCTGAATGAATAGTCCATCAAATACTATGTCTTATTGGCCAAGAGTGTTAAGAAATGAGATCTAAATGCCCAAACAATAATTGTGTTCTACAGCTCAGTTTTAGGGGTAATTAGTAGTTTCCTTCTCAGTGAACCTGCAGGTTTTGTATTCTTCTCCATTTTGATCCTATCCAAAATAACTGTAGTAATCAGGAAAAGGGAAAAACAACTGACATCAAATGCCTTCCACTTTGTTTAGAATGATAAAACTAACCTGTAAATGAATGAATACTGAATGGAATGGTCAGCTCTCTCTCTCTTTGTTTTTTTTTGCTATTTAAAGTGGCTGAAAGTCACTAATTTCCATACTGAAACCACTGAAGTAATCACAAAACAGTGTGTTGGAGGAGAAGAATGCATGGCAAGAGTTAAGAGCCAAAATCACTCACATTTAGGGCCATTTTTCATGCATGAACACACTTTCCCAGAAATGTTGATGTCAAGCAAAGAAATTATTCACCTAGAAAAAAGTCACAAATGGTTGAAGCAATGAGGACAGGAATATATCTATATCTATATATCTATATCTGTCATCTATGTCTATTCTATCCATATCATCTATCTATATCTATATCATCTATATATCTAATCTATATCTATCTATATCTATCATCTATATCTACACCTGTATCATCTATATCTACCTATATAATTTATCTATATCTATCTGATCTCTATCACCTATATATGATGATATAGATATACATCTATATATATGTATATATACATATACATGTATGTCTATAGATATCCATACATGTATATCTATACGTGTATATATATATAAATATAATTCATACTTAATATCTGTATTTCTATATCCATATCTTTATATCTCTATCTATCTATAGCTATATATCTTCCTATAAGGGCAGCAGGTTTTTGTCACCTACAAGACTTTGGGAGCCTTTTCTGACCATTTCACATCTGCTCACCTAATTCAGCCAGAGCTTTTTGGTTCTCTTATCTAAAGGAGTAAACACTAGAGGCAAGAAGTGGTTTCTAGAACCACAGAATGGTCAGCCTGTCTTTCCAAGCTGCCAGAGGCAGGTATCCTGCAGAGCTGGGTGTTTTTCAGACATGTCTAATGCCGTGTGCCAGCAGGCTTCCAAAGGCATTCCAGCTCCTCTCCTGAGCCAGAGGCTGAGCCTGTAAAGGCTGCCTGCAGCACTAGTCCCAGGGCTGGCAGCAGAAACTGCTGAGCAGCTGGGGGAAGCTGCTCCTTGAAGGACAGGGCAGCAGCTGCCCCATGAGGGGCAGGGATTGCTGCCTCCTGCCAAATCTGTCCCCGGTGTGAGCTGGGATTTACAGCCTGCTCCAGCCTCTGTGTGAGCTGATGCAGCTCTGACCAGACGATTCCCTAGGAGAGGATTCCTGCCTGGCTGTTCTGGCTGGCAGCCAAGCCTCCTCCTCCGGGTGTCTGTCTGTCTGTCTGTAGGCTTTGGGAATTGCTCTTGCAGTTCAGCCTCAGCAGCTTGTCCAAGATATCCCTCTTGTGCTCCAGAGTGGTTTTGTGGTTTGCTGTGAGAGGAGGCAGAAAACATAAAAAGCCAACAGCTCTGGAACTGCTCTCTAACAGCATTTAGGTATTTGATAGCTCTTACTTGAACCATTCTTTGCTATCTATTCTTTCTTTCCCCATAAAAATAATAAATAACCAGAGTGATAAATTGTATTCCTAAACTATTACATAGGACTTCCAGGTATGCTAAAGTTTTGGTTATAGTTCAAAAGGCATTTTAAAAAAATACCATTTGGAGGATGTTTGTTCCCCTCTTAAACCAACTCAGGTCTCATTTGACAATCCTTTCTGACAGCATGACAATCCTTTTTGACAGCATTTTGATACTCTATTTTTTTTTTCTTTTTCTAAAGGAAGGTTAAAGATCTAATAAAATAAAAATCAAATAATTTTTGTTGAACTTAGATGATGCACAAGCCACTTCATCTCTGCAATGGCAAAGGGGAATCACCAGACCTAGAGAAAATTTGTTGTATAAGTTCTCTGCATCTCACCACACTCTTTTTATTTGTTCCCAATTTACTAATGGGAACAAATAAATTACTAATTTACAAGAACAGCAAAATGTTTCAAGTTCACAGCCTATCTCAGCTTGTTCAGCTGTAGTTGGTAGAGTTTGCTTCTTTTTCCTATTCAACTCTTATCCACCTGCTTGGAAAAACATAGTTTAACACACCTTTAGCAGAAAATCTCGAGGCTGTATCAGTAGGGGTCATGGTAAAATCACCTTGAGTGACTCCTCTCTGGAAGGAGTTGGGCTGAGTTGTATCATCTGTTGCATTAGTGCTGCCCTGACAATTTAATGTGCTACAATTTAATTCTCCTATAAATATGTGAGTAATCAAATTCTTAAGGAAGGATTGTTCCAAGTGTAGCAGACCTTGCAGCAGATAGCAAAATGCAGACACATTTCACAGAAATGGCAAATACTGCACTAAATCAGACTGTTGTGCACATATTTGGTCACTGAATGAAACATTATGTACTGACAGATACTCCCTGGCAGTTCTCAGGTAAAGGTAATTCACAGATTCAGTCACTGGCTGAATTTGAAAGGTTTTTAAGTGTCATATGAATATACAAAAAATATAAATAATGGCAATAGCTTTCCTGCTATTTTTTGCATCTTTCTGATGGGGAGCTGAGGATTCTCCCTGAGTAGCTCTGATCTGAGCTACAACATTTGGGTCTCTGGAATACAGACAGCAAATAGCTGACTGCTGAAGTATGCAGCTGAGTTGAAGCCCTGTGGTCTCTACAGGTGTCCCTATGAGGCAGATGAATCTGACTAAAGGTAAAATAACAGCAAAATCAAAAACTTAGTGTAAATGAAAGAGATTTTTATTTGTTGAGCCAAAACTTGCTTAAACTGCAAATTGCAGTGCTTCAAAAGCATGCTGAAATGGAGCAAGGTGCTATTTATTTAAATGCTGTAGGGCATTCTTCCAGTCATCTGAGGAGAATGCACTACATATTCTAAAAGAGAATATTGTATCCATTCTTGTAATGCAGGCTCATTAAACAACAGATTGATTTATTGTATTGTTTCCTTTATAAATTATTTTCATTATGTTTTATCACAGTACATGACTACTGCCCTAAGGGAATATGCAGGAATGAGCTGAATGGCAAGTGTAATAGACTGTTTTAATTAAAATAGTGTAATGCATATTTCAGAGCTATTAACAAAAACAAAACTGATTTTGTTTTCTGGCTAATTGAATATATTAAGGCCCAGGTGCTCTTTTTCTATTGTTTAACCCTCTAAGTTCAACTTCATTGGATGATTTGAGCAGGAATTCCTGGGGAAGAGGAAAGCATGAACAGGAATTTCACCAATGAAACCTCCTTGATCCTTTCCAGTGCCTCTGAGTGAGCTCCAGATAGTGAGGAGACTGATCCACAGCAGAGAAAAACCCATTATTCCTCTGCACTTTTTAACCTGATGTTCTGTGCAGACGGCAGTCACTTGCCACCATAATTCCATTAGTTAATGAACATCTCAGGAATTTGTCAATCATAAGAAAGACCCTTTAAAATTACAGTCAATCAATGACACCTACTCTTCTAAGCTGCTTTCTTTTTCCCCTTTTCTCTTGATTTATATTGGCTCTGGGTCTTTTTCCCTCCAGATACCAAAAGTTTACCTTTTCAGCCAGAAGATGCATTGTGCTGGATGGTGACAGACACAGACAAAATCAGGTTAATAACTTCTGAGCAGAGAAGTCAGATGAAAACAACCAACCAACCTGGAAAATGAACTGAGAGCTGGGTAATATGACCCATCTGTCCTTGAAGAGAACCATTTTGTCCAATGATTTTTGTCTACCATACCTTAAATATCAGAACTTCCCTCCTTTTCATCAATGGAATTTTCACCAGAAACTGCTACTTTACAATAAATATTGTAAAGGGTGTTCCTGATTCAGCTATCATGGTCCCCTGGATTTTCATCACATGTCAGGGTGGAATGTTGTATCAGTTCTGAGGGGGTCTCTTCTTACAGCAGAGAGACAGTGGATATAGAAGGTCTTATCTCCCATTTTATGGGGTAAAAAATGGTGGTTTTCCAAGTAAATAATAAAATTCCCAGGAGGTGGTTCACCATTTGTGAAGACTGCCCTATTTCCCAAGGACATTCAAATTGCTGAAAAGGAATGGTATTTTGAAATTAAGAAATAGTAACTGTAATTTTAGCTTTGTATTTTTAAAGTAAAAACCAAGCCAAATCTGACCATCTTGAAGCAGGATGAACTATGGTAATGTCTGTCTGGGATATACATATAATTTAGAAATAAATCAAACAGCTGAACTGAAAGATAAGTCAGAAATTCAAAATAAAGCAAAGCCAGACAGCACAAAAAGAGTTACTGCTGCTCCATTCAGTTACTCTGGGGATACCCAGACAATACTAATCATTGTAGTAGTCTGAAGATGTTCCCTATAAATCTTATACCCTTTAAAATAAAATATGGGTATCTTCTTTTCCCTATCAAAGATTTTCTGTTGGAACTCATTTACTCAACAAGAGCCTTTTACAAATGATGGTCCTGCTTTTACAACAGAAGAAAGCCATAATTAAACTGGTGAGTCATCCCTCCACTGGGTTTCACAGGAAATCCCTTATTACTTTAAAGCACCTGCTGTAGCTCTTCGACTCATTTCCCAGAGAAGAGTTGCAGATACAGATTGGTTCCAAATAGTTCCCATAAAAGAATAGACCAGTGAACTGGTTTTACATAAATTTCAGTCTTTATAGTTTCTCTTCCTCTGCAATTAATGAGATCTGGCTGAATCCCCAGTTACTTCTGGGTCGTGATTTATAAAGCACAAGTTGAGATTCAGACTTTTCAGAAATGATTTCCCACATTTTCTTGTTATTAACTCATTTCTTACAGTACATCTCTCCATGTTTCTTCTTCTTGGAACTGGTCACCTTTAATCCATCACAAGATGTTTTTAATTATTAACAGGAATATGCTAAAGTGTACTGAAAAGTATTTAAATACTACAACATGACAAAATTACATGTACCATGTATTTCTCTATTTTGGTACATTACATGTACCAAAATTACATGTACCATGTATTTCTCTATTTTGATAAATGGCTATTAACTATTTAACTTTTCAATATTCAATATTGAATCATTAAAACAATCTAAATCATAATATTCTAAGACCAATGTATTATATAACACAGCTAATGTTAAAGAGACAAATATTGTCTGCTAATTTGCTATATGAAACTTTAAAGAGAAAAAAAATGTATAAGCAAGAGAAAACAAAGCAGTTAATTTAGATTCAGTAAATAGATTAGATCAGAGCGAAACAGAAAATTTCATTCTGAAATATCCTCAAATATTCCAAATATGTCACAGATTTGGAAACTACTTTTAAGTTCTGCTCTGAATGAGCTATAATGATCAAATGATCCTAAACAAGCTGTGATAACTTAGGCAGATAAAAAATATTTCATAATAAGGAAATTAATATTTTCATAGATAAGAATATTATAGAATCAGGATGTAGACAGTTTAGCTTTGGAAGAAGAAGCAAGTCTTCATTATTTATGATCAAACACAGTTTGTATCCTCATTTCAATTGTGGTACTTTGGTCTCTTATAAAAGGATAAGGCCCAAACTTTGAAGCAACTGCTTAGAAAATAACATGTTCTTACTGTGCCAATAAATGCAAGTAGAAGAGGAATCAATAGAGTTCCATGAAAAGAGGTAAGTTTAGAATTAATAAAAATCTAAACAGCAAGTAACCAGCTAATTCACTACATTTACAAAATGCAGGGTTAAAGACAGTTTTTATTCAGAGTATAACATTTCACTGCAGTTTGGAAGTAAAATAGAAGGGCTGTTTTTTAAAGGAATAACATGAAATAGTTTAACTCAAACATGTGGTCTGGGAGCTAAACTTTTGCACTTTTTTTAGCTGACCCATGTTTGCAAAACACAAAAGATAATTCAGTTTGCTCAGAAGCTCACTCAAACCTTTCTGGGTCAAATCTTCACCTTCGTCAGGGAACATTCCCATTGAAGTCAACCTTTAGCACTTTCTCTTCTCAAGCATCCTTCTCTGGTGTATTCTGTGAGAAAAAAGGATCCTCAGATGTGTGTCTGCAGTGTGTTCTGTGGAGAACTGCTGGAAAAATAAAAATGGAAGCAAATACACTGAGCATCCTGGGTTGCTTCAGCAAGCTCACAGCTTCTATCACCACTGAAAAGAATTACAAATTTTTTTCAGAAGTAGCAAGCCTTTAATGTTTTGCTTCAGCAGTAGTGATATAACAAAAATGCATATTTACCTTTGACTTTTACCTCACTCTTGTCATTTATCTGTTGTTTGCATTTTTACATGTCAGTCTGGAAAATAGCTGTCCATTTGCAGAGTTCATGTAGGAGTAACCCCACTAGTCACTGTCACCGAGGGAGAATGTGCCAAACACACAATGGATGCTTCAGGTATCTCCTCAAGGCTTTACAGCCTCCCTAGAGGGTAAAGTCTTCAAGATTCAGGTGATAATTTTTTATTCAAACTTGTATTCACACAAGCTGTTCAGTGCTCAGCATAGCAGGTGTCACACTTTTTGGAATCCCTGTTCTCGTGACATAATTCATTTTTATCACAAAGACCTGCAATCAAGGATTAATAATGTAACCATTAGTGTTTCTCCTCCTAGATGAGACATTCCCTATTAATCTGTGTGTGAACATTGTCCTGTCTTTCTTTCTGTCCTTAAAAGTCTGCCAGCCTTGCTTCTCTCAAGTCAAAATGTTTGGCAAACAGAAACTCTCTGCTCGTCTCAGATGAGCTACTAATGTAACTTAATTTTCCATAAATAGCTTCTGCATCATCGAAGTTCAGCTATTCCTGTCTGCTAATACTGTCTGCACACACTGACTTGATCATATAGAGCTTCTCTGAAGTCCAATCCACTCCAGCTAAATATGATTTTTCAGGCTCAGCTCTGTGCAGCAGCTTTGGCTCTGAACCAGAGCTGGAACTGGACAGCTGGAACAAGAACTGATCTGGCAGCAGAATCAAATAACTGCTGTGGAAGCCTGTAAGATTTTTCTATATCAAATGCACACAGAACTGAAAAATAATCACAATAAACCATCTTTCTTAGAACTGAATGAAAAAATACTGATTTTTTTAAATAGTCTTCTCAGTCAGTCAAGGGTGAAAATTCTTTTCCTCCACCTCTTTTTTTAAAGGAGAGTGAATTCCAGTCTTGTCTATACCATTATGGAGCAGACCCTTATGAAATTAGAGCACTAAAATTAATTTACCCAATGTTTTGGTAATCCTGGATACCTCTGACCCTTAATGCAGAGGTACTTATGAAGGAATTTAGGTCATAACGAGATCCTAAGTCCTTCTATTACATTTTACCAGTAGGATCAATTTAAAATCTTGGGCTTGAGTCTAGAAAAGTCTTGGAGGATTCATCTCTGGGCTGCAATCAGGCCAACCCTATGGATGTGTGACATTCTCAGCATTTCAGACACATTTGTCTAGCCTGTTCTTAAAGTAATAGTGTTCTCATAACCACCTTTTTGTTGCAGTTGAATATCAATTAGCCTTTCAGATGAAATATTTTCTCAGGCTGTCCTGTTTCTTATATATTGTAGTGTTATTATTTTTATCTAATTTTTAGTACAGGGAAAAACATATTCTCCACTGAGGCAAACTGCTGTGCATGTATGTGAGTTGTTCTGACTGTCCCTTCTTTTAGACAAACCCAAATCTTTCACTCTTGCATCTGTTTATATTTTTCTCTTTGCTTTAACATCTCTTGACTTTCTTCACATTTTCTCTTAATACTGTCACAAGACAGCTCAAGGAATCAGAATCAGGTCAGAACCTGGATCAAAATACCTTTGCACAATTCATTTAATGTCTGGAAGCAGTTAAAAAAAAAAAAGATCCAAGGCTTAATGAATAGAAAAAGTAATAAGAAAATTTAATGTCTGGAAGCAGTTTTAAAAAAAAAAAAAAAGATCCAAGGCTTAATGAATAGAAAAAGTAATAAGAAATAAAATATTTCACTCCTTTCTTCCTCAAAGTCCATTCCTTTTTAACTGGAGAAAGATAATTTATCTCTTAATCAGTTTTTTTTCAATGCCTTTTGATCTTTCACCATTGTGATATTTTTACCCCTATTTGGGGTGTTTATCCCTGTAACCACATCAGGAATGTGAAAGATTCAGGGGATTTCTGAGTGATCAGGATGGTGCTGTGACAAATACTCCCCTGAAGAGCAGAAGCAGGGAAGAAACGATATTTAAATCTGTCTACTCTGCATTATCCTGGCCATTGGTTATCTCACTTTCAAGAAATACAGTCCAACAATTCAGCCAGGTTATTCTCATGCATAGTCAAAAACAAAACTATGCAACTTCAAGAATATGAACCATAAGGCTGATTCCTCATCCATTTTAGAAATTCATATGTAAATATTTAATTAATTTAATGACTATTTAGCTTATTAAATAAATTCTGGTAGTGTAAACTATAGAAGAATTATTTGTCTGTACATTTAGAACAAGACTATTTTGTCTGATTGAGTTCTCAGAAAAAGCAATTTGTATTGTCCTTGATGCCCTAACAAAATATTTTTCCTTTTTTGTCTTTTTAAATTTGGTTGTGGATTTTGTTTTGCATAATGTACAATTTATATACCTATAATAATTTGTATACTTTTTGGACTCTGGTGGAATAAGTAACTATTTCAAAACTGAAGAAAAAGCTGGAGGTATTTAATAATGGAAAGGTGTGTTTTAGCATTGTGTTATCTAGAGGTTTGGGAAAGGGATTCAATTTAAATGAAATTAAGAAAGCAACAATGTCAACAACATGTCTGTGCTCTGGTGCTTCTCTGAGTCATGGAACTCCCAAGTTACAAAAAAGAGTTACAAATGAAACACTGAGAAAGAAACCCAAACAGTTCTTTAAAAGACACAAATTCAAATTTTACTCCTTGATAAAATGTGATTAATTGCACACAGATTACTACCTACCATAATAAAAGACAATTATCTCTATAATGGCAAATCCCAGGGAAGTGGCACAGGGAGAGAATTGTGCTTCAGATTACACCCATTCCATCTGCATTTAATGTAAAAATATATGAAAAAAATTACACACCAATAACTATTAAATATTACACTGAATGCAATAATACATAAAATACCAGGGTGTGAAAGAATTTGATGGACTGGCAAGCACCTGTATCTGCAGCTAATGCCCATTTGTTTGGGAGCCCAACAGGACGTGATGTGATTTTTAACAGCACTTGCTTTGTTTCCTCCATTTTCTCAGCTTGACCTTCAGCAGATTAACGTGGCATTACTCTAAAAAAGCTGGAGGAAAGTAAAGAGGGGTTGTATGTGTACATTAGAGTAAAATACTGTATTGTGCAAGGATTAAAAGCAATAAATTGTGCTCAAGGGTATTTACATGATGTTTTATCACTCCTTGCAAGGCTGGAACATTCACAGATTTTAATTCTTTTGTTTTGGATCATAAGATTACAAAGAATATGAATTTCATCTGGGATTAACCAGGTTTGTGCTAATTCACCTTCAGTAATAGGGAAATTAGCCAGAAGTCATTAGAAGACAAAAGTCCCAGTCTTAGAGCACCTTAGCTGTGGACAGAGACCTCTCAGAGTGAGAAAGACACAGTGGAAATTACTTTCTGGATGTTCCTCCTGGTTTTGGCTGGGCATTGTTTTGTACTCATACAATGAACAGATGATTTCATTCCCACCTTACCCACATCTTTCTGTGACTTCTGACAGTAAATGTGTCTCATGCTTATGTACTAGATTCTAATAAATGCATAGATATATCATATAAAACAGATTATTCATAGGAATGGCATTAAACCAGAGGATCTGTTTTCCCTTCACTGCTGTGATGTGCTCAGGGCTTTTTAACAAAATGTTACCTTGCATCCATTTTATCTCTTGTAAAGTCATTTGAGAACACACGGGTGCTTTACATGTACAGCTCTGCAAAGTGCACTGCTTAGGTGAACACAGATAAACACATGATCAAAGCAAATGGAACTTGCTCTGTGCCCTGCAATTTGTGCTATACCCTGTCCTTTAGAGAGCAGTGGTTTTCTCTAGCATCTCACTGACATTTGCACAAGGTGGATAAGTCTGGTACTGTCTCCCTCACAGCTCAGGTGGAAAAGTGTCTTGGTTCTACACAAATAGATGCAACCTTACCAGGACAGGGCACAGAGGAAGTGGATTTTTATCCTCTGGAAAAAAAAAAAAAAGAAAAAAAGAAAAAAAGAAAAAAGCCACATTTTTGTTCAGAGCACAGAAAAAAAACATTAGTAGCATGTATCTTTCCCAGACTCCCAGACACAGTGAGATTCTCAATTTGAACAGTTTTGGAGGTCATGGCTTATATTTTATACTAAGTGATTGTAGAACTATTTTGGCATGGCAGAAGTCTCTCTGACACTTTTAAACAATCATCTACATAAAGCCCAAATTAACAGACATCTTAATTCTTCAAGAACAGAATACCACTTCTGTTTTAAAGACAAAGAAATCATGCAGCTGGATGGGAGTTCTACCTTCCCCACTCTTCTGTGTATTTGAAAATAAGAGTATGGAAATCACCCCTAAACCCCTGAGCCTGAAGACTGAGTCTGCAGTTTCTTGCTTGAATGACAATTGAATTACCATATAGGCTTATTGTAATATTATAAACAGAGCATTTATTCTAAGTTGTAAAATAACTACTGAATCATTCTGTGCAATGGTAGAAATAAAAGCTGGTAAACTGTATTTGAAGCACATAAAACACAATTATAGATGCAGATTAGCCTTGAGGAACAAGCTCAACAAGAAACCAAATGAATCAACTTCAGACAAGTTTCACTAAGAGCTTTATGATATTCAGACTTCAGCAGTGTTGCTCTCCAGAACAGATAATTAAAGAATTAAGTCATGGTATCTAATTGCCAACTCTGGCACTTCTTGGTCTGGTATCATGCTACTCCCATACTCATTTCTGTGCCAATATATCAGCCAATTTGGCTTTCACTTCTCCAATAAAAATGAAGTAAATTAGTAATCAGGGAGTAGGGAAAATTGTAGTAAATGCATCCTGCAGAAACTGTTTCTATGAGTTGTTACAAGTTCTCATATCCCAAACTGGAATCTACCCTCTGTGGTTAAACTACAATGATTTATGCCAGATAAGCATTCTGGTCTCTGCCTGTAAATGTGTCTCCTGCTCATGGGCTCAGGCTGAGCTCTGCGCAGGCTCAGGCACTGATAAAAGGGGGACAGAGGATAGGAGATTTCTGTCTTCACTGTTTAAACTGTGCAAAATAGAACTGCAAGGAACAGACAAAGTTTTCAGCAATACCTAATATTTAGTTTGCATGCAAATTTCAGGATAAGGGGTACCTGAATGAGCCAGGTCATCCCTCTGTCTGATCTTTCTTGATACTCTACTGTGGACAAATATAAGTGACCAGAATGAATGAAATTCAAAACAGGCAGGATGGAAGTTACATCATTTCCCCCCCAAAGAACGAACCCACAACAAAGAAAAAACAACCCCAACAAAACCAGTAAGAGAGACATCACAAGCCAAAACTTGAAATTCAATTTAACAATGCATTTAAGTGACAGTGCAAGAACATATAGAATATAGTGATTCAGCAGAGCTGGAACTGCAGATAACTATTCCCACTGTGCTATCACCTCCTTTCAAGTTCCCAAGATGTTACTGAACAAATATACAAGTGGTTTTATTGGCAATAACATTCATAAAAATTAAGTAGAAACATTATTTTTAGCAAGTGCTCAGCAAGTGGGAATCAGTACTGAATTAAAGGTACTTGGCTCAGGTCTTTGTATTTTTCTGATAAATTGTAACACTTCAGAAGTAACACTCCTGGAAAATTGATCCCAGGCATTCCCTCACTGGCACTTCAACCTTTTTACTGGGTCAAGGATGTGATGTGTAAAAGAGAGAAGGATGAATATGAGCAGCAGCTTTCAGTACTGCTCTGAACCCCACTGGGTGGGATGAACAATTTATTTATTGCTTACTGCAAGACAGATTAGAGAAGGTCTCATGTATGAGATCCCAGACAATGTCCTGACTCAGGCACAGAGAGAAAATCAAGTGTAGTGCCTGTGTTCAGTTGTCTGTCTGCATATGGAGATGGTGCAGGACAACCTTTCACAAATGATATTCCAAATCACTGATACAAAGACTTTCCATTGATTTCAGCAGCCATTGAACCATATTATCAATGGGAAAAGAAAGAAAAATAAAAAAAATTAAATAAGTAGCCTATGCTTAAAATAATAGGGGCACAGAGAGGTGCTTTTTAGACTACTGAAAACCCACCTGACCTGTATGCATTTTTTGCTTTCTTTCAGAAAATCTTGGCCTTTCTAACCTAGGGTTTTTCTTAAGATTTAAATACCCAAGGAGTGTTGAAATGGGATCTAATCTCATAAATCACCCAGGCAGTTCTGCAAGCATTCACATCTTGTTCCTTTCACTGAGGTGAGGTTCAAGCCTGGTTAGACAACTCCAGGGCTCTGCATCCCACAGTGTTCTGTCAGCACCTGCCTCTTGCTGCCCATCGGGGCCCACTGGCTCAAAGCTGAACCATTCCTTAGGGATAATTTTACCTGTGGAGCTCAACACCATTTCCTGATTCCTCAGCCTAGGCCCCTGCCTTCTGTTTATGCTTGGGTTTTGAAATCTAATTTGCTGTATAGCACAAGCCTCATTGACTATAGTAGCACAAGCCTGGTATTTAAGTAAATTAGTTGATAATTATTTCTAATGTGCAGCTAAGTATTTACAGGAAATTTGGATTGTTTTCTTTATTTTTTGCTAAAATGCTATTCAAGGAGTCTAGATGGCATTAATTTTAATTAGGAGGATATTATTCAGAACTAATAAAATACATGAATAATAACAATTTTCTGTTGTTAATAAAACACATGTACTTCTGCATTTGTTTTTCCTTTAAAATGTACTCTTAAGCTGCAGTCAAATAGGTGCCACCTATTTGATTAATAACTGAGGATGTTAATTTTATTTAATTTCACCATTTTTGGACAAAATAGTCAGCTCTCTTATTCAGAAAAATGGGCTAATTTGGAAAAGCAAGAACTAATTTCAGACAAGTGCTTCCACAAGATGATTTCCCCAACCTGTGCATGCCCTGTTTCCAATGACTTAACAATCACATTAACTTTTTGATGGCTCCATTGCACTGCTGGGCAGGCTGATGGAGTGATAGAGAGATGTTGTTCATCCAAATTGTAATCCAGCAAAGCAGTTAAGTCTATGAATACCTTAAACATATCTGTACTTCACTAAAATCCATTCAAGTACTCACAGGTTCACCTCTGTGTGTGCTTTGTTGGACAGAAGCCACAATCACCAACCTGCTGAAGTGGACCTTAGTAAGATATATTGAGAGGAAGCATCTCTGTGAATAAAAATAACACTTTGGGAATGTGTTAACCATAAAATTACTAGAATTTAATTTTCTCTATTATTATAGAAAAAGGTATTAAAAAATCTTTCCACATTGGTCTGTGTAGTAGTTCTGAGCTGACTCTTGAGACTTAGTACATAACTCACCCCTGTGGCCTTTCCAGTGATGCCCGTTCTCAGTCTCTTGGTCTTTCTTCATTTTAACACAATTCTCTCTGTCTTAACATAACTCTAGATCCACAGTGTAGTAGGATCTCCTGAGACCTCTTGAAAGGTCTGTTGCTGTTCATTCTCTCTGAAATGAGGCACAAATATTGATGCTTTCATTCATGAGAGTCAGCCAAGATATAGCACAGCTTTTTTACTTGATTTCCTGGAGAAGGGACGTGGTAAACCGGCATCTGCTGGTGCCTTATGGGTTTTTTAATACAGTATCTCTTCTTTTCCTTAATTTTACAGAAGTCTCCTTTCTCCTGGTGATATCCCACACCTACCACGTGTGGAGCTGGTGCAGTGGAACAAAGAGCAGCCTTTGCAGCAGCCACCTGACATGCAACGACTTAACCATGAACTAAACAGAAGGGAGGAGCACTGTGAAGAAAACTGACACTTTTATTGGTTTGGAAAGTACTTACTCAAACCTATTAGAATTTGGGTAAAATTCCAATATGCTGGCTGAGATTAGTTTTATATATTTTAAGTAATCTGATTATTCCATACTTGGTATGCACTGAACATGTACTATGTTTTTCTTTTCCTATGGTTCTGTTCCTCTCCAAGCTGACTTGTAACTTAAACAAACCTCTTGTATTTCACACAAGTATGCAGTAATGTAAGTATGCAGGTCAAAAAACTTTAAAATAAATGGGAAAATAGAAATTATTTTCCTTACATGGGAGTTGGAAATGTGGAGTCTTCAGTCATGCTCCTTCAGTGGACAAAAAGGGCAGACAGAAATCTATACTGAATATTATATTAAATATTAGATTTATATCAGAGAGGATGGGAGAGAGATCACAGAGTAGCACCCATGATATTATTGTTATTCTCCAGCACACAAACTGTAATGAAATTATTTTGTTTAATAGAACTTAGGTTAAGGTACATATTTTAAACTAGATCATTACATCCTCCAACCAACTAACTGTACCTGTACTTGAGAAAGCATCGTAATGACTCCAAGACTGCTAGGATCATTCTACTAGAGTTTTAAACTAATTTACACCTCGATTTTTCATTGTTTTATGTGGCTGAATTCCTAAATATTAGGAATTTACTGAGCTAGCAAGACTCAGAAATGAGTATGTACTCTGTTTTGTCAGAAACAGTCAGCAGCACTCCTGCCTCTGGAGTCAGGGCTTTGTCTCTCACCTGTGGGTGTTCATGGCCATTGAGCAGGTTCACTGGAGCTGGAATAACTCCAGGGGTGTTACTCCACACCTTTTGTGTCTGGGCAGGGGGAGGAAGTTGTGTTCCTCCAGGAGCTCCTGTGCAGCTCCATGCTGCAGTGTCAGAGAGATGCTGAGAGAGTCAGGAGCCTGTGTGGCACTGGAGCTGTGGCTCCTGTCTTACACAAACCAGGGCTTTTCTCCACAGAGCCACAAAAATTGTCAAGAAGATGCTATTTACAGACAGGGTAGGTATGTAGAAATAAAAAGGCCTCAAATGAATTGTAATCAACTTCTTTTCCCTACTTGTACTGGCTTTATAATAAAATTTCCAGGTTTACAGATAAATTTATCCTTTGTAGAGAAGCCTGGAAAATTCTGTTAGCAGAAGAGTGACCTCCCTTAGAGTTTATGAGATTGAAAACCTTACATAAACTATCCTTCACTCTACAATAGCTCATTATATTTCGATTTTATTTAATTTAAAGCTGTGTGGCTTATAATCAATGAAGTTCCTTCGCTGAAGAGAAGGAGGTTTTAGCTTCAGAACAAACACACAGCATTTTTTCATTTCCTTAATCTTGTGCTGTAGGTGGTCAGTTCCAACTGCTGCATTTGGCACTGGAAATTTGTCTAGTTTAAAGCCAACTAAAACAGGCAGAGAATAGCTAAACTGAAAAATTGAATTTAATATGTTAAGTATTATGCTGCAGTTTACATAATATCAGTGCTCCCTGGGGTTGTGTATTATGGTGGTAGTGTTCTTGACACAGGTTGCTGTGAACCAGAAGTGATTCAAGGGCAGGTAGAAACATTAGGTTTGCTCTTGGGGAAAACAATATTGAAACAAGTGCTGCACTTGCTGCTCTTCAGGACCTGAACATTGATCAGCTCGGTGCTGGGGCGCAGCCTGAGGACTTCCTTGCACTTAGTCAGTTCTGCAGAACATTGCACAGTTTGTCCTGTGCTGGGAGAGCTGCAAAATGGCTTTGGCAGAACAAGCCCTGGGACACATTTCAGTGCCTGTGGATGGCCAGGCCCTGGCAGGGAGAAATCCACACTGATGCACTGACTCCAATATAGCCATGGTGCTGCTTCCAGGAGCTGAGAACCCAGCCTGGACCTTCCACCTTTTGGATCTCTCTTTATCTGTCATATTCAGCAGTGTTTTCATGGACAAGTTTTTTGGTTTGTGCACTGCAGCAGGTGAGCTCTTGCTGACAATTCTCCTCCAAAAATGTGAATTTTTAAACTTTATTTTGTGCTACTTTGTTGTTTAGCAGTGACCCCATATCTAAAGCACTAGTGTCCTAGGGAAACTTCCTTTTTTCAGGAAAAAGCTCAGAACTGTCCCAACTCTCTGGAAATGTTGAGGGAGTTTTCTCTCCTTGAACCTAGGCAAAAATAAGCTTGACATGGGTTTAAAGGGAAATGGAAAGTTGACCCTGGCCCCATTTTTAAGGAGAGCTTTGTGTGGTTCATTCCTGGAGTCTGGATGTGCCTTACAGATCACAGTCACAAACTGTTTAGAAAGCTCATAAACTGGAAGAAAGCACAAGACGAATGAAAAGAAGCAAATTTATCCAAATTTATTATGACTAACAAATGTTACTTTTAACTCCAATTTTATGCCACCAGAACTGTAGCATTCTGGACGAAAGCACAAGACAAATGAAAATAAGCAAATTTATCATGACTAACAAATGTTACTTTTAACTCCAAATTTATGCCACCAGAACTGTAGCATAATATTCTATATTTATGTTATCTGCTTGTCAAATATTAATTTCCTCTCAAACCAAGGGTCTGAGTCCACTCTGAGTTCAAAGGCAAGTTCAGGAAGCATTTGGACAACGCTCCCAAGGCACATGGGAATTCTTGGGGTGACCTGCACAGGGCCAGGGGTTGGAGTCTCTGATGGGTCCCTTCCAGCTCATCATGTTCTGAGGTTCTAGAAAAAAATTCTCACCACGAAAACTCAATTAGAGGAAAACTGGGCCTAACTTTGCTATTTTTCCAGAACCATTAAAATGTTAAATGCTATAAAGCTTTTATATTTTTGACATCTAAGCAGAATAAGTAGATGAGGAAATAATTTTTTCAGTTAGCTTAGAAAAATGCTTGTCTTTTTAATATCTGAAAATGACAGCTTTGCAGTTCTGTTCTCATTTTATCCATCACTTCTAATTGCAGAGTAGAGTGCTACTTTCTCAACTGCCTGTATCTTCTGTGGTCATTTATTCCACTGAAAAAAGGGTAGAAAAGACTACTCAGTGTTGTTTAATCCTTAAACTGCCTATATTGTGTCCTTGCCTTTTGAAAACTGATATTTATTTTACTCTGTGACTGCTGTATTTTCTAATGGATATAATTATAGTAGAAGAGGAAAATTACAGTGCTAGTTAAGAATAAAAAAATGTGAAAATTCATCATGATTTATTTTTCAGTGCTCACCATGCTGAACAAATAGTGTTGTCCACATCCAGTAAAATTCTAACAAGAAGCCTGCATTGAAGTCTGGGAAAATTATCATCCTGAAGAGTAACTTCTATCTCCAGAAATCAGCAGACTCCTGAAATAGAAACACCAGCTAGTACCTGCAGAGCAGTATTTATCTGGGCTCTCTCCCCTGCCCAGAATCAAATTACTTTGGAATTAAAGCCTGAAAAATGATAAGTTGTAATGTTTAGGGGAAAAAAAACCAAAACAAACAAAAATCACTACAGTACAGGTCAATGAAAGAAATAATGAAAATATAGAAAGATATTCAGAATAGTTTTACTGCACCAAATTCACATTAGCTGATTGGTCATATATAAATATTTATGACAGAAATTGCAGGGATATGTAATGCAGGGGTTGGAGCTGGAGAGAAAGAGATTAGCAGATTTATGTGTTGTTCCTGCTATTCTGGCTGTGCACCTTTCCAAAAGGGAAACCTTCTTATTGATGGCAGTAATTGAATGTAGTAAGAGCTGTCCCTGGCCCACCCAGGATTTCATTTCATGCAAAGCTGAACAGGCTGGGGCAGGGTTGGAAAGGTTATTACAGAAGGTGCACCAACTTCTGAGTTTCTCACCATGATAGGTCAGGGAGAGCCTAGGTAGAGCAGGTAAGAGCAAGTAGAGATACTCCAGACCATAATTCAGTACATTTGTGTACCAAAGTGGGCATGAAAGAAGCTGTATAAAACACTATTATTTCATTAAAATTAATAAATATTTGAAATTTCTTTATATAATTATCAATATCATTATTAATAATTCATGAATACATTTATTCCATTTGCAGTCATATTTCTGGTGCTCTCTCAGTAAGTTAATTCTCCCCCTTTTTTGGGTTTGATCACAAAGAATGTTAAGTATTTGGAATGACCATTCCTACTGTCAAGGCCGACCATATAAATTTAAAATTGCTCAACCACTATGTTATCAAAAACGGATTGGTGTCATTCTTTGTTTCATTCTATATGTTTTAATTTAGGTTTTTCTACATCAGATTTAGGTGTGTATTTTCTTGCTTCTGTTTCTTGAAAATTGAGCTCATATTGAGCTCACCATTGACCAAAACTCCCACATCCCCTTCTTCAGGGCTGCATTCCAGCCTCCTGTCCCCCAGTTCATAAATACATCCAAGATTACAACATCCCAGGTGCAGAATCCAGCATAATTGCTCTCCGTAGAAATTGCTTTCCATAGAAATAAGCAAAGAGTTACATCAAATACATACCTTCATTACTTTACACTGAACAAACTCCCTGCAGCTGAGCATACCCGTGAGCTGCTGCTTCCAGATATTTGTTGATGAGCTGATGTTGTCTCAGCGTTATCCTGACATTTGTAATTTCTTTCTTCCAGGATAAACCACATCTTTCTTTGTTCAGCTTTTCTTAAAAAAATATAAAGCAAAGATATTTTTCTAAGTTAGTCAATGGATATGCTATGATAATGTGTTTAAAATTCACTGTAAGTAATTTTGTTGATGTCAGTATTATGAGATACTCCATAAATTAAATTGTATTGTATTGTAAATCTGCCCAGTAGATCAATACATATTATGAAGTACCAAACTAATTTATTTTGCCTTCCTTTTAAATGAAAACCTAAGTGGTCTGAGACTGGATTATTTATTTGAAATAATTTTTAAAGAGAGAATTTACTTTTTGGATCAAATTTAAAAAAAATTAATCAAGAAAGACAAGACAGATTTCTGAAAGATTAATAATAATAATTTGCTCTTTCTCTAACCTTATCACATGACAATTTCACAGTAGCAGAAGAATGTGAGGGAAGAAGGGAGTTGATACTATGGCACTTTTACAGATATTCTTTGTGTCAGGTACTAGATCTCCCTGTGTGCTGGTGCTGACACTGCTGACAAGAGCTGAAGGCACAATGGGAGGATTGCAGTGTTTTGTCCTAGCCATGATCTGTGTGCATTTCTACCCCTGCTCCTCATGCCTGAGCTGCAGTGCAGGCTGAGCTCACCCTGTGTCCATCCTGTTCTCACAGCAGGCTCTGGAAGATGCTCCAACTGATTGCTTAACACAGATATTAATTGAATATTTGTTAAATTAACCAAGTGGTATGGACATGTGTTACTTCTCTTTACACCTTCCTAGGTCTGAGAGAATTCAGAAACTTCAAACCAAGAAACTTTTAACACTTTGTCCTAAATTTTGATGTCCTATTAACTTCAAGGTGGGGTTTGGGATGGCTTCTGGTGGGATGCCTGTGAACCCCTGTGCTGGTTAAGTGTAGAATGCATTTGTCAGGTCAGTTCAGGCATACTGACAATTCCACAGAGAAATAGCTGCCTGCAACCTCTTAATTACCACAGGTACAGCCTCCTGCGCTGCTCGCACAATCACTTGGATCTACCAGACAAAACATTTACAGACATTTGGACTATAGTCACTGTATTAGACCAAAGCTGCTGCTAGATTGGATCTCAAACTGGCATACTACTGCTACAGCTTCCTGAAATGAAAAAAAATTATGTTTGGGAGCTCTCTATTTTTAAACAGCTCAGTTTTCAGAGCTCTCAGATTGGGTGCTTGCCCCAGAAGTAATTTGAAATTACCTAAACCATTTGCAATTCCTCTGTATTTTGGCAGCACTGTGATAAATGAATGATTCCTGCTAAGTCATAGGATACAATGTTTATTCTGAGATGTCTTGCACTTTCCATTTCAGAAAATCAGATCATTGTTTGCTGGCATTTGAACTGAACATGGAGCACTAATTTACTCCAAGAAAGTCCTGAATTTGGTTATTAAATGAGAGGGGCACCTGGATGGTTTTTACTTATATATACCCATATTCAAAGCAAAGTTCATTAAAAAAAAAATCACATTTAATCTTTTTTCCTGGAGTTGGAAGTGAGTGGAAAAATGATTAGTCTTCACAGTCCTTCCTTAAGTGCACAAGCAACAGCAAATTAATTGGGCAAATCAAGTATTCAGGTTACTGTATCCTGTTCTTTCAACTTATTTTTATTTCCATGGTTATGAACTAGGAATTATCTTTTCCTGTTCCTTCTCTTACACATCTATGTTGTTTCTCCAGGCTGTGCTTAATCTGTTGTTTTTCTGCTGAAACATCTATGCTCACATCTGTCATACTCTGTCATATCTCCCTTCTTTCATTGCTGCAAGATCTCCATCTCTGGTTTCCCTAAATTTCAAAGTCCTCTATCCAAATCATTTAATTAAACCTGTATTTAAAATATGTCCCTCAGCAATTCTGACTTGATCAGCTTGACCACTCTGAACCATCATTACCTTTGTTTTATCAAACTGGGTTCAGGCTTTCAACCTTTATCTTAAGACATCTTAATTCTGTCTTTCTGCAGTATGTCCATTTCAGTCTCCCAGACTGAGATTTATTAAAAGTTCTTGGGCATTTTAAGATGAAAGAATGCATCTGAGTCAATATTCAAAAACAGCAGCTACCTAACTCCCGCTGGGAGTCACAGCCACTCCTCCTTGCCAGGATGATCCACAGCCCAGCCTTGCAGGCTCCTTCCATGCCCTCATCCTGGGATTTCTGCTCCTCCTGACAGGACCCAACTTCCTTCCCCTTTGTCCTAAACAAAATCCAGTGCCATCCAGTCTGTGGAGAAAGTTTGCAGCAATTTGAAACACTGCTCAACCAAACACTCTCTGTCATTGCAAACACAATGGTTTTTAGGTTTTCCCAATTAACCACAGCACAGCTGAGGAGGTGTCAATGATAACATTATAAACCCAGAGAAACTGCTACAGTCTAATAATGACAATTCCAACAAGGACCTAGGGCTAAGTGGGAGGATCTTATTTTATGTGTTTTTCTTTGAAAATATTTTTGTGTTAATCTGGAAAGAAAGTGTGGCAAAACTTTTGGCAAAAATGGGACTTTGGCCAAATGGTTCATGTTTGGCTCAAGAAATTCAGGTTTTCCATCTTTTATTCTCATCTTCCAGGAAGCCTATTCTAGAGTTTAGAAATAACCCTGTGAAACTTCAAAGCTAATATTGTTGCCAAAATGTTCTAGTTTTGGCACAATTTCAGTTGGAGCAGAAGCTATTGCATTGAAAAAATTCTGACTAGTTCCATTAACGTCATTACATTCATTAAGTACATATGTAACAGTAGCTGAATTAGATATTTGTTTGCATACATCAAATCATCTGAAATATTATGTCATCTGAAATATTATGAAGTCAAATAGAGCTTAAGGGTTGGTTGAGTAATAGTGTCATAAATTTTACTAACCATTGATCTTAACTTGATGCTCATTATAACATATCTGTTAAAAAAAATAATGTAAACATCAGCAAATGGTGAGAACTCAAATTAAAAACATTAGCAAACAAAAAAAAAAGCCTTTTCATTAACTTAGAATAATGCATTAGTGTGACTGGCAAATGAAATTTCTCTCAAAGTCCTAACACACTTTTCTTATTTGAACCCATAAGAGGAATATTTATCAAATTAATTAATTTTCTGTTCAGAGAAACGCCAACTTTTAAGTAACACATGAAGACCTAAAAATGGTTTAATACAGGGTTTTAGATCACCAGCATCCTGTAATCAGGAACAGTTTCAACTAATATAATTAAACTATACTTGTGGTAAAAATATATAAAACCTTTTTGAGGTTTTTGTACTTCTCTGATTTTTCTGTTAGCTCATATAAAACTAGTCAAGTCTTCTCAGTCTTTGTCTGGTCACGTGAAGAAATAATGGAAGTCTTCCCAGCAGTTACCAAAATAAATAATTAATTTAAAATGTGACTGAAATGGCTAATCTGCAGCAAATTCTAATGCATTTTAATTGTAAAGTTAAGTTTAGACATAATCTATTTTTCGTTTCTTACGTGAAAGACATTCTGATCTCAAAAAGGTTCAGATTTGGAACATTCCATTTTGTTTCTCCCAGAAAGGACCTCAGGAGGAGTCAGAGGTACACAAGTGAAAGCAGCCAGAACAGGGGGTTCAAGGAAATGGGAGATTTGTTCCTGTTCAACCATCCTGGGCCAAGAGCCAGTGAACCAGGACCATATCCAGAGGACTTTTGAATATCTCCTGGAATGGAGTCTCCACAGCCTCCATGAGAAGACTATGCTGGTAATCCCTGCTCATTCTCATGGTTAAAAAGAGGTTCTATACGGAGCCTCCTGTGATTTTGTCCATTCCTTCCCCCTGTCACTGGACATCATCTCCTTCAGACAATTGTAAAAGATTCTCCCAACCCTTTTCTCCTCTAGTCCCAGCATTTTCTCACAGGAGAGATGCTCCTGTCCCTTCATCATCTTTGTGGTCCCTCACTAAAAACTCTCCAAAATCCACATCCCTCTTGTTCTGGTGAGCTCATGTGGTCTGGTATGGTGTGGTGTTGACTGGAGGGGATGGATCATCTCCCTCATTTCACTGGCAACACTCCTAATGCAGCCCAAGATACAGCAGCATTCCTTCTACAAGGTCGTGTTTCTGTCTCCTGGTCCACCAGGACCTCTGGGGCCTTTTCTGCCAAGCTGCTTTCCAAACAGGCGTTCCCCATCACATCTTGGTGCTTGGGCATGTTCCCTCCCTGCTGCAGAAACTGGCACTTCGTGAGGTTCCAGAGGTTCCATTTCTTCACTGTGGTCTGTCTGGATGGCAGCTTGGCCTTCCCGAGGTACCAGCCATGCCCCCCTGTTTCATGTCCTCAGAACAGTTCTGGATCATTTTCTATTTCTCCCTTTGTAGACACTTCAACACTTATGCTATTTCTAGATAATTTTCAAACTATAACCTGAAGTTTGAGCTCTGAAGTACAGAGTACTCTGAAGTTTAGAAAGTCACTTGAGGATATGGAAACCTGTATCTGATACATTGGTAAAGGAAATACATAATAGAGGTGTTCAAGAGCTTGCACTTGTCATAATTTTCACCACTACATGCATACCTTTATAAATATTGAAAAAATCAAGTCATTTTTATATCACTCAACTACTTAACTATGAACACTCAACAGTTTCAGCTTGGATAGTTATCTAAAATAGATTAATTACCCTCTTGGTTATGCAAAATAGGCTCAGGTTATACAAAATAGGTACAAAGGTCTCGGAAAAACATTTTCTTTAGCAAGCACTGGGATTTTGTACTTAACTTCTGGCTCGGGAGAGGAAAAAAATTTAAATGAAACACTTTAAAATAAATGTGAAGGATTTGTTTAACAACACAAAATTTCTGTTTGGGTTTCAGTTTTGGTGAAACGCTGGACCAACCAATTTTCGTTGCTTAGGCATACACACTCTATGTACATAAATATACCAAACCTCAGATGTACACACAATGTGTCTGCCAGCACTGAGATCTTAACAGACCTGCCAAGTCTTAAGCAATTTGCATAAAACCTGAGGAACCTTGCATGACTTTCCCCTGCTGCTGATGCCTTCAGCTCACACTGCTGGGAAGACACTGCCTTTTTCCTGCTCTAAGAGCACACTGGGCACAGCTCCTCTCATCAGCTGAGGAGAGCTGGTTCTGTGGCTGCAGCCACCTGCTGAACTCTGTGACACTGGGGATCTCATGTGCTGGGTTAAAAGGGACACAGAGATAGAGATCTGTGTTGCTGACACCAATAGCCCACAAGAACTCTGCAGAAACAAAGTCTGTAGAGAGGTAATGACTAACCAGAAAAATTGAAAAAAATTTTTCCCTCCATCAGTCTAACTTAGCCACATGCTATTTCAATTCAAATGTGACTGGAAATAGAGTTCACACCATTTTGCAGAGCACAGTCTGTGGCTGAAGTGAAACAGTGTCATGATTGACACAGAGAAAAGACCAAGCAAAGCCTTCAGAAATCTGGCATAAATAAAAGACAGTCTTTCCCCTTTTGACCACTGCTGATAGGATTTCTATTCCAACTGATTTTTATATGTAGGAATATGCCATTCTGTGTTGCATGGTGAGTAATGAAGTGTGTTTGTTTTGGGAAACTTATGTGGAGTCCTTAATATCAGTGGAACTCCAGCTGGTGCAGGGCTTGGCTCATTCCAGGTTCAAGGCTTTGCTTTGGGTCTGTCAGGGTGTAAAGTGTAGCTAAATAAGAATAAGTGTCACTTTCTCCTTTCCATTCCTTTTGCATAAGCTTCAAAGAAGCCACGTGAATCAGGCCCTTTGTGTAATATATAACCTACATGGTCTCCAGGAAAGACATTTTCATGTAGGAACTTAGGTCAGCTGAAAACTTATTAATGCAATTCCTGTTGAGACATGGTAGAATTCCAGTTGCCAAGCTGAAGAAACATAATTTTATGATTTCTATGCTGTTGTTGTGCTGCAAGAAGTTTATCTATTACTGAAAGTGTAGATACATGTGAGTATATAATAAACTGAAAATAAGCTACCTACCCCACCATTTTCAAAAGAACTAATCAAGTAGTACAAGGAAAATAAATGTAAATAAAATATTGATTAAGAACTAAAAGGATTCTAATTATATTACTTCCAGAAATAATTTAATTTAACCTGAACAGACAACTGGGAGCAGATACTTTTCTTTAGCATTTTAAAATTACTAATTAAAATTTCCAGGAGGATATTCAAGTTTAGTGCCTGGATTTTAAAGATAAATAATGTTTGCTTCATTTCATTATGAATTTATCTAGGTTTATGTAGTGCCAGAATGTAATATTGCATGTGCATTCTTTTAAACATAATCAGATAACATGGATGCTGTATGTAATACACTGTGGATAAGAAGTAGTTTTTAATTAAGAAAATTTGGACTTTGGAATGAGATTCTGGTTATATCTATTACATGTTCTCATGTAGATTTAAATCCACATTGTTTATGGAATTGTTGGGAGATAACTGGTGTTTTGGTAGGGTAAAAGCTCTAATACTGAAAGAGCACCCTTTATGTGCCCCTTCCCACTGAGTGGCAATTTTACTATTTATTGGAAGAGAGATGTTCTTTATTCTCTGCTATAAAGACTTGATCCAAAGCCCAGGGAAGTGAGAATTACTCATCTCTCTATAGCTTTGTACAGAGTTTGACTTTCAATGTTGTTTCCTACTTTACACCACATTTTTTATTAGACTTTTGATTACTTACATACACTGCCAAATGGAATAGGACTGCAATAATAAAAATGCACAATGTTTCAAAGATTTCTCTGAAAAAAATGTCACTGTTAGAAATTCTCCTTTTTACTATTGAATTAAACTTCTTTCACCCTCTGTGGGTGCAGAGGGGAAGAAAACTGTCAAATTAAAGCAGAAAGGATGCTATTGAGCTTCCTGCCCAAACACTCAGGAGAAAATAGGAGAAAAATAAAACTCCATTGATATCTCCTAATACCAGATTCAAGAGCAGTAGCAGGGTGTCCTCCTTACGCTAAAGTTGGGGAGGGGAAAAGATGCAGAACTGCCCTTGAAAAAAAATAAAAATCTGTGGCACAGAGGACTTGTGTGCCTTTAGCCAGTGCTTCCGCTGACTCTATGAACAGGCAGTCACAGAGCCCCTGACACACCATTTATATGTGTTTTTAAACTTTTCCCATAAAAATTGTGCAATCCACATGGATGCTACAAGGGTCAGATTCCCTGTAAACTCTGAAGGAGTTTCAAGCAACCTTTCAAACAACCTGACAAGTAGATTTGGGTGTAACTTAAAATAGGAAATTCAGAAAAATAGAGAGAAATCCTGACAGAGCCCCTAGTAATTTGCAGCACAGTTTTGTGTATTGTTAGATGCAAAGCAAAGCATTGCTGTGAGTCCTGCAGTGTGTGAGAAGCTCTGGTCTGGGCTCACTTCCCTCAACACCAGGGACAGACATCTGAGGTAACCAGACTTCCCAGCAGTGCTGCTTTTGCAGCCCATACAACCCTCTACACACAGCACCTCTGTGAGAGCAAGCCTTGGAAACAAAACTCCTCTGCTCCCTGTGGGCACCAAAGATGCAAATCTGGTGGGTCAGGATCTGAAGGCCATCTCCTCAGCTGCCTTCCTACACCTTACTACCTCCTTGGCACTTTGAAGTGGCTGTACAGCAGATTCCCTGTGTACAGGCAGAAAGCTCTCTCAGGATGGAAGGCAATGGGAAACCAAAGATGGCAATGGCAATCCTGACACTGGGACAAAGAAGGGAATAAGAGGAGATGCAGCAATATTCCTCATTAATCATTCCAGCTGGTTACACCTCCCTGAGAAATGCAGGTCTGTGCATTTGCACACATGCAGGAGCATCCAAAGGCTGTGGGGGCAGGCAGAGCTGCTGTGTATCCAGAGCACAGGAGGCTGTGACAGCAGCAGAGGAGAAAGACACTGAAACATGAAGAGTGAGCTAAAGAGAATGTTTGAACTGCTCTGTGTCCCTTGATATATGGAGAGGCACAGTTGACATTTACAAATGCGAGTTACATGCCTGCAGTTTCCATTTCTTTCCCCGTCTGTAAAGCCATCCTTTCCCCATCCAGCACAGAGGAAGAAGACACAGGACACAGGTCACTGCACTGGCCTTTCTTTGGTGGGCCTCAGCTGGCCTACTCTATTAGCCTTTGCCTGCCTCCTCCCTCCAAGCTTTAAATACATAAACCCAGGATTCATAATAACATATATTTCTCATGATTTGTTATGTGGAGTTTCATTAAGAAAAAAATTATTCCTGCAAGTCGTATCCATTAATGCAAAGTGAATATTGCTCTAAACTCATCTTAGCCTAATTCAGTATCTTGTTTTCAATTAAAACCAAAATCAGTTGGGCACTTAAGTGTTTCCTTTGGTCTGAACAGCAGTGGCATATTTTCCACTCTAACATTACGAGTTACTTGGTCATTTACAACCATTTCCCCCCAAATATTTCATTTTCTCCACTGTAGGAACAGGAAAATTATCCTCCATCAGGTGTGAGGATGAATAAATCTGAAATGCGAGCTGTTCAGATCCTACAGTTAACCAGGCTCCATGAGTAGGTCAGACAGATGGTGGCTGCCATAAATGAAGACTGTAGTACTTCAAGGAGTGCTCAGTAGTAAAGGATAAAATGCCATTCCCTTTTTGCCCTTTGAACCTGGTCAACGGCAGCATGAAGAAACATATACTCCTTACTCAAACAAAAGAACTTCAAACATGATTGTCATACCCCCAGGGACACCCTACAGCTAACCCAGTCACACAGATAAATTTTTACCTGTTTGAATGTGTTGCAGCATATATCACAGTTGAGACAGCCATGATACACAGAGTAACACCACACAATACCAGAAAGCTTCAACCTATGCAAAGTAACACCACATCACCCCAGAAGGCTGCAAGCATCTGCCCTTCTTGTTCTTTGTCCCAGCCTTTTATCCCCTCATGCTGATGCCCTGCACCTGTGTGCCCTCTGCTCCCTTTGGTGGTTGGTCAGTGCCCTGGGCACTCCATGGCTCATTGCTGTCAGTGCTGCTCACCTGCTGCTCACAGCTGTGCCCACTGCGGATGAGGCTGGGCCAGCCCCACCCCAATTAGCACAAATTGTGTGTCTACATGAATGGAAAATAAAAGTGATCTAAATATTGGTATATTTTACTCTGAAGAAAGTGTGTTCAGGATCAAAAATGTGCCTCCAAGGGACAACAAAATAAACCCTCCACAGTTTTATCAGTCAGAGTGCAAAGTTCATGGAACATAATTAAAAAAAAAATCCAATGTATTTATCAGTCCATTCCATTTGTTTTGTAATTTTGAATAAAGCCCTTTTCTTATTTAGCTCCTGATTCTGTACCTCCATTAAGAGAGGATGATGAATATGTATGTTTGCAATTTCCTTTGAAATCTGCACAGAAAGCAGGAGTGAACCCTAAATCCAGATAAATCACTGCAAAGACTCAGTGGCTGACAAGTATGTCTTGCCTGAATGTGCCCAGTTGCTTGCACATGTGTCTACTCATTCCTGTGCTTGACAAGGAATCATCTTAACAGCACAGAGACGACAGCCTTTAAACTGTGACCCAGATGTGGGCTTTCCACTGAGGCATTTAATTACAAGAGCTTCTTTTTAAGGTGAAGAGAGCATGGCTGTTAAAAGAAAAAAGAGGTAAAATTATGTGGACGATATCAGTGGGGGAATATATATCCCATATTTCCTGACGTTTGTCATAAGGTTTCAGTTCTTTACTGGGAGTTGGATGAATTCCACAGTTGGATGAATCCTACAGGACAGACGTTTTTGTTAAAACCATTTCTCTCCACCATATCTGTTGTTTGACTCTTTTGTCTCTAAAAGTAGCTTAATGACAGATTTTGTTTTATCACTGACAAAAGTAAATCAGACTCGTGAGGGGAAGCACAGACACTCAGGTGATGGTTTTACCCAAACCTCTCCTTTTTCTGTGCAACACTTGCTTTCTATTTCCAATTTCTCACCTCAGCCATACTGCTGAGGTGGCTTAAGGAAAAGAAGAGACATTGCTATCCAGCAGCCACGTAGACACAAGCTATCCCACTTTCATCCCCAATTCAGAGCTGTGGAGGCAAGATGTATCCAGCCTTCAAATTCTTTTAACTGGGGCTGGGAGAAGTACAATTGCCAAGTGTGTGCCTAGAAATAATAGCAGCAGGTGTTTCTCAATCCTTTGTAGCAAGTCTTGAGAAAATTCTCCTGTTTCCTGCTGCATGGGTAAGGTGATAGGCAGGCACCCACTAGAAAGGTATTTGCATATTTCTACACTGAACAGAGGATGTCCCTCAGAACAAAGAACCATGTAGGAATACAAATCTGTATATTTATTCATTAATTATGTCACCTAGTGAGTGAGCTGACAAAATTAAAGATAGAGAAAATATTAATCACACTTTCCCTATTAGCATGAGGTAATGCTTGCCTTTTTTTGTGCAGCCCTTCAGAGTGGGAGGTGAGAGGAGACAACTGTGGTGTCATGGGATCGTCTGCGAGCTGGAACAATACTGGGTTAAGGGAGTGGTTGTGGGATAGTCATTGGGAACTTGTGATGGTAAATATTTAGCCTTGCACACTCCTGCAGTGTCTGCAAAATCCTGAGGATGGGATCTGTGTGGAGATGACCTTGAATTTAACTAAAATTACATTGGTTGGGAGAGATGCAGTAAGATGGGCAGGGAGGATACAGATGTCACCAGGCCCTCTTGCCTGAAGCAATAATTGCTGAGGGCTTTGGAGACCAGAATGATGCTGAAGATGCTGGGCTGAAGAGTGCAGTGGATTCAAAGGTGAATCCAATACCAGGGTGTGGTAATAAAGGAAAGTACCAGGGCACAATATTGATGTTGATGGTGCTGGGGCGATACCGGGGAGAAGAGTGGGGAAGAGAAGCAGGCAGCTCCCAGGGAGATGGGACTGCAGGCATGTGAAACCTGGTGTAACCCACATGGCTGCTGCTCTCTTACAACATAGCAGAGGTCATGAAATTATCTCTGGGTCAGACAAAATGGGTCAAAAGAGCACAGCCCTTGCACTCGTGTTGATGCTGTCGCAGGGCAGACAGGAGGAGGACTGGACCGAGTCTGCTGCTCCTTCCAAGTAAAGAAGGTTCCAAATTCAGGATGGAATGTGGAAGACCAGTCTGCAGCCACAATTTAGCTGAAATATGTTTTCACATTTACTTTAGTGTCGCAGTAGTCCCAGTAACAAGTCCTGTGAAGAACATAGCCTAAGGTGTTTGTCCTCTAGTGCCTTAGAAGTGTGATTAATATTTACTAGTACCTCTTGGCAGGTCTTTGTAGGCAAGCAGGTAGATTAGTAGGTTATTTTGTAGATTAGTAGGTAGACATTTCTTATTAGTAGATAATTATGCTGGTTAATAATAATGCATAATTATGGTTACTTATTGAAAACCAGACTAATATTTTCTAATTGCTTAATGTAACAGAAACTATGTTAGGCATATTTCTTAAGATGATGGCAAACTCCAGTACCTGAAGTCACCAAAAAATGCTCATGAATGAGCATGTTATCAGAACAATGTTTGAAAAAATATACAGAGCCTACTCTAAAACAGGTTATGGACCACAGAAAACTAAAATTTCTGAATCCGACACCCACTGACATTTTGTGAAGAAATTATTCAGAGATTATCCACCTGGTCCTGGCAGGATGGATTTGGTCATAGCTTTGCCATTCCAATTGTTTGTGCTTTCCCTTCTGCTGGTGAGTTTCAACTGGCATTATGGCATTATGAAAATCTGATATTTTCATCTTCATGCAGCAGCTTGAGGTCTGATTTCCACTGATGGAGTTAGAGGGGTGAGGGGCAGAGAGATTTCTCAAGCAAGAATTCTACCTGGGTGAGCAGAGTCAATCTCATATCTGTCAGTGCCCTCTGCTCTGCACAGCTGTGCTGTACTCCTGCAGCAACAACAAACTCTGCCAAATGCTTCTGTAGTTATTTATTTCTCTTGTGTCTTTCTCAAGCCAGAAGATTCATAGCCAAACAGAAAATCTCCTTGTATGTGAGCTAAAGAGGGTGAAATATGATCTTCAAATGGATGAGGCCAACCTAGATTCTTTGTTACTGAGACCTGTTTTTCTTCTATATGACATCTAAAAGAATGTCCTTCCTTCTTTTTATCTTTCATTTTTAGGTTTTTGACTGGACTGTTTACCACCTTATATTATGTATAGTCATTGTTACATTTTCTCTATGCTCTTATCACTGTATTCTATAATCAACAATTGTCAGCAAAATGAGTGAGATAAGAAGAAATTTATTTGAAAAAAAAAGATACAGTATTTATGAAATAAAGGAGTCTATCAGGCAGATCTAGTAATAAAAAACTTACATAAGAATCACTTTCTGAATATTCACACCCTCTTGGATGAAGGTCATTGAAGCTGTCACATTCACACTAGAGCATTACAATGGAACTGAATTCCCCACTTATGCCTGAATTATGAAACAATAGAATTATATTCTATGAGGATTATTTGTATGCAGCATCTGTGTTACTAAAATTCTTATTTGCCAAGAGCTTTTAATGTTTTCTAATTAATCTTTGTCTTCTTTGTTTCTAAGAGTTGTTACAAACTAAGCCATTCAAATCACTTCGCAAATCTTGAGATCAGTGAAGAACATAAAATTAATTTAATCTTTTATTCTTTCTCCTATGACATTACTATGATATCATAATCTAGTGATGAGTTCCCCAAATATGAGTCTTGTTTTTTATCCACAGCAACGAAAGATTAACTCTAGTGCTACCTTTTGTACATTGTATTTAGTATATTAATAGCCCTGCTGCTCTTATTACATAAAACATGTTCAATGTTAAACTCTGAAACCCTGGCTAGAGAAGAAAAGTAAATCAAACATCTGGATAAGAACCTGCTTCAAAGGTTTTGGAAGCCCACAGAATACCTTTCAGGGATTTCAGATGGTTCAGTACTTAGTTTCAGAGTCCTGTCAGAGAAAAGTGGTAGACACTGATGTTTGTACGTGCCACCAATTGAACATATCAGGTCCAGAGAAATAATTAATTAATTTTTTTAACTCTTAAAATCACATTAATCATCCATTGATTTTTGTTCTCTTTGTCTTACACCAAAGCAAATCATGCTGAGAAAGTCCATCAACATAATTAATATCTTCTACAACACATTAGTGGTTAATATTTTGAATTCATTATAAACAGGTAATCTCCCCAGTTCCTGTGTCTTGTTGTCATGGAACATGGAGGCATGAACATCTCCTTTTTGCTGGAAAAAAGTATCCTGGCAGAAAGAAAGCCAAGCTGGGAGATTTGCATGGCAGAACAGACTAGCATTAAATGTGAGTGTTAATTGCTGAAATGTAGATTATAGAAGCCTTTTAGAATATTTCAGAACTTCCTATTATCTGAATAAATAATGCAAAAAGGCAGCTTCTTGGAACAACATATCTAACTTGCATCTCCGACATAAAACCACACAAAAAAGACAAATTAAAATATTCAAAATATCATCATAACTTAGTGTAATCTGCAGAAACAGGGATGTTATGTGGTCTTGTGGGCCTTGACTGCAGTATAATTGAAATCCGATTACTCTGAAATAGGACACTGCAGCCTATTTGATAGTATTAATTAAATGAAAACCTCTGGTGTAAAGGGGCAATTTTGAGATCTTTCAACACGTCTGAGAAGCTCAATAATCACCACTTCAACACATTCTGGAGAGTTTAATTGTGCTGGTGGGACACAGATACACTTTTGATATATTTCCGTTTCAGAGGGCTCTGAAATCCAGGCTAGCCTATACACAGACCCAGAGTTTGAGACTTGTCCATCCTGTCTAAAATATACAAACACAGAGCTCAGAAATCAAGCCCTCAGAAATCAAGCCCTCAGTGGGCACTTTGTGAGAACAAATATAATATATAATATTTCTCAATATATAAGCTGTAATTATGAATATTTTCAACACAGTAAAGTGCATATGGGCTCGTGGCAAAAATAAAAAAGAAGCCCATTAACTGGATATGATTAAACAATAAAACCCCAAACACACTAAATGTTTGACTTGGATGGAAGCTCCAATGCACACAGAGTGACTATGCACCACTTCAGCACTGCAGCCATGCAAAAGACGTCTGTGGTAGTAGTTAACAGAAAATATTGATATATTTTCTGTTATGGCACAATGACCTGGGGAATGGAAAGGTTATTGGTCAGACTGACCTGAAAGGAGATAAATGGATAAGTCTGCCTTGATACTTCAGCTTGGAATAGGAGTGTTCTTAAAGAGGAAGTTCCAATTCTGTCCACTTCCCATACTGTGTCAAAGTGGATTCCTTCAGATTAAACCAGGATGCTCAGAATGCACCAGTGCTCTCCAGTTACTAACCAGTCCCAGCCCTCAGTAACCACACAAAGACAAACCCAAATGTGGTGCTGAGCCTTTGGCACCACTGTCACTGGCATAGCCCCAGCAGGGAAAGGCTTTGGAGGCTGTTAGAGCCTGGTGGAGTTCCCTGGTAGCTCTAAGACATTCCCCCTGGTTTGGATCACAGGTGCTGGGCTCAGGCCTCTCCCTGAATTTTATACTGAACAGTCACTTCCACTCCCAGTTACAAAATGCCAAACATATACTTGTCTTTCAAAAGCAAAAGAATGGGAAGCCAGAGCAGAAAAGACACTACCTAATTGACTTATTTAAGTGAGCTGGAACTAACACCATTAGGAATGGTTTAGCTGCAGGCACCGGGGACTAAACATTCTAACCACTCCAGGTTTGTGACTGGGCAGGACTCTTTTGCTGCTTTTTTTTTTTTTGGTCTCATTTTTTATAGTGGCAGGTTTCTAAATCTTTTACCATAGTCAGCTGATTTTTCAATGACTTTGTTGTTCTGATTTTCCAATTGGGCTTCACAACTACTTTTAATCAATCAGATTAATTAGAAAAATTAATGAACCTGAATTGCAATAACATTTAACCAAGCTCTATGAGTACAGTGCTCCCGGTCCTAAATGACTGTCTCATGCAAAGATCACAGTCCACTGAATATCATTTTATTATCAGCTATAGACAGCAGAAGTTTGTTAGCTTTGCTAATCAAGCACACCAAGCACATATCAAAATCTCTTTTTAATGAACAAAAGAGTCTCTTGACTGGACTCAGTCTGCAACTATCACATAGATTGAAGCATTAAACTTCAAAATATAGAGATGGGGGCAATTTAAATGTTCCATGCTATCACGCAAGAGATCCAATTACTCCCTCTTTGAAAATGTTACATTAATATCTATTCAAATTTTAGAAATATTGGGGGACATGATTCATAGAATTTTGAATTCAAAGTAGAATATGTCACATCCACAGAATAGTTGAAATTCTTATATTATATGCATAGGTGTGTTTATAGGCATGGGGAGGAAGAAATTGGAATGCCCTCTCTGGCAGATGAACTGCACCTTGGTGAGAAAAAACATATCTGCAGTCTTGGAGATTTTTGATACATATATGCACCTTTAGAATAACCATTTGATGAAAATACTTTGAAGTCTATCTGGGATAGTTAGAGGCATTGTTACATTATTTACGGATCACAGAAAAGAATTCAGTGTGGGCATAACCAAATCCCAGGCCAGAGCTGCTCCTGGGCTCACATTCCTGCACTCCTGTGCAATAGCTTCATTTGAAGGCCACAGTTTCCATAACAATGGCACTTGGAGAATCCTAATTTACACATTGCCTCTGTGACACATTGTGTTATTCCTTGGAACACCAGGGTGCATTGCTCATGTCACATTACATTTGTGACACAATTAAAGTCACTGGCTGAGTCTGACACAGTTTTATATGATTGTCACACAGTAGATTGTGTACTGAATGATCTAAAAAGGGAAAAGAAAAAAAAAAGATAGTCCCAAAGCTGCCCTGGGAGTGAAATAGGTGTTAAAGGTTAACTTTGTAACTATGATATGTACATGTATATTGTCTATATATCAACATATTAAAAAAACCAAAACTTGTCTGAGCATATGGCTTGTTACAAAGAGGTTTTTTAAGTCTTCCCCATTTTCCTGTGGTACCCACACAGTGCACTTTCCTTGGAGACCCTTAAAGACACAAATTAACAAACAGCAAAATGTAATCTGGAAGAATAGAGAGTTACCATTAAATATTAGACAAAACTGTCAGTCCATGGCATGCCTGCTGTCCATGGCATTCAAAGTCATACTGGCCACACTATGACATTTTCACACAGCAAGTTTAAAACCTCTACTGTGCTGTAGTGTATTTTAGAGGAAAACTCCCTATGCAGTTAATATTCCCCCAGGAATTAATGAGAACATCTCTGCAGAAGCACATTCTAACCCATGATTACCTAGAAAAGCAAAGGTCCATATTTTAGGCACTTTCATTATATGCCTCAAAATCCTGGTATGAACATCATCAATACCAGAAAATGATCTATTAAAAAAAAATTCTTCTCATTTAGAATAATTTTTTTATGTCATATTCTGAGGTGCAAAAAAATTTTACCAAATATTAATGTAAAATTCTCTGAGGCAGTGTTATGCCAAGTTGAAATAAAATAAGGATTTTAGGAATAGTGCCTAATTAACAATTACTAATACCTAATTAATTATTATGACAGTGGCAAGGATAGCTTTGATCCACCCAGAGAGCTGAACAACTCCTTTGACAAAACCCAGAGACCATTACAGTGCTTTATGGAACATGTGATTTAGATGGAGAAGTTATCTGGCATAAAACAAACTTCTGAAATTTAATCCTTGCTCAGCTGAAACTGTTCAGAATTTGACATTGATGTCAGCACAATAGAAATTGTACTTCTAATGCATAGGTGACAAAGGAATCTCTTTTTCCTTTGTGTACAAAAGAAACTAAAGCAGAGGTTTTGCCAGTTTTTACTTTACACATATATTTCATACCATTTCTATCACACTGTAGTTAACTGAAAGAATATACACATTTTCATAGGGGACAAGCTAAAAAGGACACAATCACTGAGATTTTTTGGGCATTTTTAGGACTACTTAGAATATTTTTGTTGCCGCTTCTGTGGTACAGAGATTAATATATAAAGATATTATACTACTGCTTGGTCTTAATAGTAGCAATAGTTAATTTTTGATAGAGAGAAAGTCAAATTTAAGAATGTTGCTGATGAAAATGCTTAATTGATAATGAGTAAATGATCCCTTTGGATCACAACACGAAACATTTAATTTATGCATTTCAAACTGATGAAGAATAAAATTCTTTAAGGTAAATATAATCAATGATTGTTGATAGAAAGTTGAGGATTTGAAGAGAAGTTTAGGATACCGATGCTGAACCAAACTTGAAATGGTATGTGAGTTTCCTTTTCTGTGTGAAAACTACATTTTATAGCCATTTATTTCTGATGAAATAGATACCACTGGGGGCTTTGTGAGAATTTACTCTTCATATATTTTACGGTATTGGGGTATTGTTAGGACTGAGCAGACAGAGATCCATCCTAGAAGTTTAATTTATAAAGCTGACTGAAATAGAAGCAGTGATTTGTGTAAATCCTTGTGTTTCTTGTGCTCTGTGTACCCTGAAGCTGTCCCAGGCACATCCCTGGCTGCCAGCAAAGGTTAGCTTTGGTTCCCCTCCCCTGAGGCCAGCGTGGCCATCCCTGAGTTCCTGCTAAGCCAGGCCAGTTTCATGCTCACAGCACAGCCTCACACAGATGGGCCAGTTGGAAGCAATAAATCTCTACTCAGGACAAAAGTATTGGAAGGAATTCAAATATTGGAGGCAATAGATCTTCTTGCACTCAAGCTGTACTTGAGCTAATAACTATGGACAGAGCTTAGTAGATTGGAGAGGGTGGCTGGAGAAAGGCAATCTGCTTCAGGAAAAAATATGGATGATCCTTGCATGGATGCAAGAGTGTGTGAGGCCTCTGCATTACAGTCCCCAGCTCTGCCTGCTCCAGATGACCCTACACAAAACCACCTGCAGCATCTGCACACTTGATATTCAGCCAGAAATAGATATAAAATCAGTGCTCAAATTTAGCTCCACAGGGAAATCATGGGTGATGCAGGAATCATGAGAATTACTTAGTTTGGTGAAGTTTAGCAACTGTATTCAGTTTTGCAATGCTTCCATTTTTAGATATAACACTTGCCAAGTAATCCCAAACCATAAAACTCGAGTTGTATAACAGAGATTAAGCAATATGGAAAATAAGGTAAGTACTCAGCTCACGTCTTGTCAGTATTGCAGTTGTTGGAGGTAGCAGGTTGTAGGATCAGCTATTTGGCCTCTCCCTTTTTTAAAGTAGCAAAATATGCTGTCACATTAGAAATGATGAATCAGCTGATTATAACTGATCAAATAGTAAGAAAATTAATAGTATATTTTATTAAAACAGTGCGTTTCCAACACAGGCCTTTGTTTTTAAAAGGATCTGAATCAATGTTATTCTTTAGAATGAGCTTCAAAGAGAAAATTCTCTAACTGCTCTTTCTGCAATGAATAAATACATTTTGTTTGCAGGACCAGAATGAAATATCTCATTCCTAGAATGTAATAGAGCTTGTGCAGGGAGACTTTTAACAACTTGAGTTATTTTAATATGTATGCAAATCCCTAAATCCACTGTGCTTTCTAGCCTTATAAAAGGAGATAGACTTTACAGATATTTTGGCCAATTAGTGCAGATACAGGTCAAATATGTGAACCTGCAAGACAGATGCAGGAAAAGTCAGGATTACATGTACTGTAAGGCTTATCCAAGTTAATGGCTTTGTCAGAGGGAGAGCAAGTTGAAGACTGGGTTAGACATAAAACAGATCAACTCTATTAATCTAATTTAAAGGTTTTCAGAGGAAATAGAGGAACACTGATGGATTTGTTAGTAGGATACCAAATCTAAATCCCTTCCAATCCACCCTTGTTATCTTGGGCTCAGTCTTTAAAAATTATTCAGCTGGCTTCAGGTAAGTTTGATCATTTTGTCTTATCTTCAAAATATCTATATTTTTACAAAATTCCTAAAGTCTGCTTCCATAAATAGACAAACTGATGATGTTCCCTACAGGAAATATTCACTGATCTATTGTTAAAAGTTTTTTGGTTTTTTTTTGTTGTTTTTTTTTTTTTTTAATGAAACTATATGCATTGACATTTCTCCAGGAGCTGTGAATTCATAGGCTCAATAAGGAAAGGAGACAAAACAACTTTGCAAAGCTGTGTAGCGTGAAAAAGGAAAGTGTTTTCCCTCCTGTTATTCCACAAAATTACCTTACACAAAGTATTTTCAAATCCTCACCTGCTAGCTAAGAATAAGGACAGTACAGATACATTGCAGAAGTGAGATCCTTGGTTGCTTTGGTTTACTGAAGGGTGAAGTACTGTTACTGGTACAATGTTGGTTCCTTTCCAAGTGGGTATTTTTATGTAGAGGCAGAAAAAGCAATCAGCCTGTGCTCCTTGCAGCTTTCAGTGGTGATTTACTGGGGTTTCCTCCAGGGTAATCCTTTCTTTTCTTTGCTTGTTTCAGGTGACAATTTTAGGCCAGTCTAAATAAAGAAACCAGCCTCCCTTTGATGAAGACTGAAGCCTTAAAGATGTGTTTGAGAACTCAAACAGGTCAGAGCAGAGGCTGGGAGCTCCTGTCTGGTGTTTAGGCCCAGACTCAGAAGCCCAAAGCCAACAGTGGCTGTGCTCTGCCCCTGCCAAACCAAAGTCTGTGTTCAGGTCTGCCCTGAAATGCCCTCTCCAGCCAAGCCACTTCAGCCTGGAGGGAGCTGGGTTTAACTTAGGCCAGCTTGTTCACATATCAAGGTCTCATCAAACTGTAAATGATATAAGCAATGTTTCCCGGTCCCCTGTTTTAAGGAATAGTTTTCTAAGCAAAATTAATACCTCCATTTGCAAGGGATGAGGTCAACTGATATGGTACAAAAGACTGTGCTTTCAAGAGCACTTTAGTTCCATTAAGTGAGATACAATAATAGACTGGGAAAAGCTTATGAATGATTTTCCAGTTGCATTCCTCTCACTGTCACATTTTCTCTGCCAAACCTGTGATTCTCAGAAGAGGTCTTTACTGACAAGAATCAAGTCCCACTGCAAATGACAACTGCATTTTCTCGATTTCATTAGTGTCTCCAGCCAGCCAGCAAAACTGGCCACTTTGTAGTTTGTCATAGTCTTGGAAACTAATTTAATACTGCCCTGTGAAATGACCCCTTACTAGAATGTACTGTATAACTGGCATGGCATGTGGATTTTCCATCCCAGATATGGCAGAGATCATATAATCATAGAGGAAATAGTGAGAGTAAAGTCATGTCAGTCATGGAGGAGGTTATTTTAACTCAACAAAAATGCCTTGTGTCTCCAATAGAGAGGAGCATTTTCTTTCTCCTTGGACATAAAAGAGTCATTGGTTTAAAAAGAAATCAATTATACACACCCACTGTTCATCAGTTGTCACCTCATCACAGGGTGAAAATTAGTTTTAGCAGTTCACTCCAACTGCGTGGAGGGCAGGCTGCAAGGATTTGGAAAAGCCAGGGAAAGTAAAACAGATAAAGGCATTAAAAGGCAATATATAGAGCCACAATCTCACTTCAGCTTGGGAAAAGTGCTGCTGTTTGAGGGAGGCATGTTTGCAGTGGTTGCAAATGGCAAAGTGGGACAGGAGACAGATGCCTGATTCATCCCTACATTTGCAGAGAAATCCTGAAACTGGCTTGAAAGTTTTTAAACTTTCATTTTATTTTCTTGAGTAGTGTTGCAACACTATTTCATTCATCTAAAATGTTATACAATAATATCACTGATACAAGAGGATAGCAGGGGGGGTTTAACTGGAATTCTGTAGACTGAAAAAAAAAATATAATTAGGCAGTAGTGTCAATATTTAAAAAAATTCTATAAGATTTGTCATGTATGTGAAAATGAAGATTTGATAGAGATCAATTATTTGAATATCTCATGATACTGTCATTGTCATCAATAACGCATATATTACTCAATATTATTATATAAAATAGAATAATATAAAATATACTATTATTTAGATTTCTGGACAAGTTTTCAATAGAATCCTGCAAACTTATGAATCAAGCATCTATCTTAGTCTTGCTTTCTTTCTTTTTGATTTGTTATTATTGAGGCAGAGAGGAAATATTCCATGCCCATTAGCTATTCTCCTGGTGGAAAGGAAAAGTCTCCCGTCAGAGTCACTGTACTGTGCACAACAGGTAACTAAGGTCTCATAATATCCATTCTGTATTGTTCCCAAATAAATCTTAGACTAAAATATCAATATATATTTTCAGATGTTGTGGAATCACTGTGGGTTTGTGCTCTATAAAGGAAAACAGATCAAGTTATTCCAGCCAAAGGGAGAACTGTGCAATTGTCCAGTCATTGCTACCTTGTGGATGCTCCAACAGGTGTTATGTTGTAAAATGCACATTTTATCAAATAAGTGTTTCACACAGGATGTGTTGTGCTTCCTAAAAAGTCAAAGTGGTGAAGACACAGGTCTCAGTAAAATGCCAGCCATGGTTTCTCTGAAAGCTTTGCTGAAGCACACTTGTGTGTGAGTACACTTAGTACTGAAGGAGAGAAAGATGGGAAGTGGAATCAAACCTCAAAATGTTCAAAGTTTTAAGAAGCAGATGTGTAAATCTGTCCTAATGATATAATTTGTACTAGAAAAGAGAATGAGGTAGGTAAATAATAATAATTTCCTTTCCATTTGAAAATGAGAAGACCTTAATGATGGTGAATTAAATGCTAACTGATGAGGCCAAGATTATAAGTATTTTGATAGATTAATAACAGAAACTTAAAAGCACTTTAGATTGTTTACCATTAATGTAGATAGCAGCAAAGCAATAATACCAACTACTTAGCAATTCTTTCCTATAAGCATGTATAGGAGTATTGATCTCTGTCCAGGTATTATCTGTGATTTTGCATTAGCTTGTCCGATCCTGTGTTTCATTACAACAAATTTGAACCCCAGGACACTGGAGTATTGGGAACTACTGATACTTAACAGGGGATGGGAGCAGGGAAAGGGAAAGCACAATATATTTTCTGTGAGCTTTGGGAAGCAGAAAATTCTGACTGTAGAGTCAGAGCAAAAAAATATAATTGGAAAAAAAAAAAGGACTGACATCGTTCAACGAATTATATTCTATTCAAATACAGTTACAAGGCTGATGGCATTGAATAGAGTTTGATTCTCACTGAAAGCCAGGATACCCACACTTCTAAATCACCCAAGTGCTTTTGAATGCCTCCACTCCTGTAATTCCTGATTTCTCAGTGATCCGCCTGGGGCTTCAAAAGAACTTCTTTTAACTTTCTGAGCAGAGGGCGAGTCAGGCCTCTCTCTGACGAGGGGTGAACTCCTTTCAGACGAGATTAGAGCGCTTTGCTGGCAAGAGCAGCAGCAGTGAGAGATCCCACCGCGCCCAGCTCTGTGATGTGCTGCTGTATCTGCCCTGGGGGCAGAGCCGGGAAGAGCCGCGGAGGGAACCTGCAACAAGTCCTGGCACAAACAGAACTGGCACTGCAGGCTTACCACACCGCCTTGGAATTCGGTAAAGCAGAGATTTATACTGACTGAAGGAGATCATGGAAACCATTCACACTCGCAGTGTGCAGGAATCCAAACTGCCTGACAACTAAGTAAAAATTCACCTTGATGAGTCCACAAAAAGCAAGGACTTCTATTCGGGAATAAAGGAGACTGTTGGACACAACCCTTGAGACTATCTGAGAAGTGTTAGAAATATCTACCTGATGAATTTCTGGAGAGAGCTGCATTACCACTGAATCAGGTCCCTTTTGCACTTGTAACTAGAAGCAGATGCTGGGAAAACCAGCACAGGGAAGGCAGAAAGAGAGCTGGAATGAGACTTGCCAAAGGTTCATAAAGGTTGAGATCATTTCTATAAAAGCAACCTTTTTTGAACACACCCATGAAGTGCTCAAAATCATTGTATTTGTCCAGATCTGATCATCTCCTCCGCTGTTACAACAAAAGAGCTGAGATGATGCAGAACATACACACCAGTGATTTATGTGAGCAAGAGGATCATTGAAGGCAAGACATTTAGGGGTTATTCTCTTTTGTTTTGCTGAAACCTCAAATGGACTCAGAAAAATATTTCATTTTATGGGTACATATCACAGACGCTTCATATGTCTGTAGATTAAAGAGAATCTTACAAACAATGTGGGCAAATGGGAATTTTCTTATTTTTGCTATTTCTCCCAAGGAAATACCAACTCAGATATTGATTAAGGCCTAGACATCCTTACCTTCTTCCTGGGAAAGCCCCTTTTGACACTGGTAGGTATTGCCTTTCAAGTCTCAAGACTCAAACATTATTATGTGTGCTGTGCTTTAAAAAACTTCTTAAAACCAAGTACACATATTTGAGCCTTTAAAAAAAGGTTATTCTAAAAGTATAAATAAAATAATGATTGCTAGACTACACTAAATTTTTTTCATGGCATTTGCTATACCTTGTGCAGTTTAGTTAACCTTTCCTTTATTCTGAGAAAAGCTTTTGTTTGGACTTAGCATCATTTAACTAGCCTTTACTAATAATTCTGTATTATAAACCTTTTTTCTTTTTTTTAATCCACAGAGAATGCAAAAGTAAATGTTATCAGAGTCAGAATATGTGGTGAATAGTCTAGGATACTGCAAAGCCCAGGAAATATGCAGTTTACTCCTTCCAGACTCTTTCTTCCTTTAATTCTGGGTTGGGGAGCAGAAATTTATGTCTTCCCTAATCCACACTAATTCTGCTGGGGACTGAACCTCCTTATGGACACCCAGCAGGGCAAGGTGGTGTTCACTCTTCAGCTGCTCTTTGCTCCTTAAGACCACTGGAAATTTGGTAGGTTTTTCTTTCTTCTCTTTTCTTAAATGTTTAATAAATTTTCAAATCAGTTTTGGCAAGAGTAAAAATGTGGTGTGCACCAGATATTTCTGTGATATCCTGATTACAATCCCTTTTCACAGTTAGGTGTCCTTCAAGACTGGACAGAATCCTAACAGTGTGGAACTGTGAGGAGTTTCCCCATGAAGAGAACTAATGCTTTGAACTCTTCATCACATTTAGGAAAGTTTTGGGGGAATTTGGGTACATCAGCTTTTGTTACCACACTTTCACATGTGTAGCTGGCACTCAAATAGGAATTACTGTAACTTCAGAGTATGGTGATGTGAGTTCTTTACACAGTGCTCAGATATACAGAAAAAAAAATCTGGAAGAGAAGAAATATTAATTACAAGACTTCATTATAAATATTGAACAAATATGGAAAAGGAGAAATAATTGATTTAAGAGGTGAAATGAACAATTTTTTTCTCACACAACAGCCTTAAAACTGTCAAAAGAATGGCACTGAGGCCTTGAATTCATGTTATTGGCTTCTCACAGCAGTGGGTAGACGATTATTGGAGTTTGGAATATAGTCAGACTTAGGTGGAAACTGGGTCAGAAGTGTCATAATTCAGAGGTGTGGATATGGGTCGGCTGTGTAATTGCTGCCAGACTGGGTCTCCATGTCCCAGGCAGCCTTTCCCCACTGTGCTGCAGCCCAGGGGTGCAGCCACTCGTGCTCACTGACCCTGCCCGAGCTGCCCTGTGCATTGCCTTGGCAAAACAGGCTCTGCACCAAGCTGGGTTTACAGCACTGTGTTTTGGGATGTGAGGCTCCTCTCTCTTGCCAACACACTGCTGTCACCTAGAGTTCAGGAACATCTGCTTATCTCCTCGAGGCCTGACTCAGCAGGCCTAGTGTGTCACAATACTCTGAAATTCTGAACACAGAAAGCACAGAAGTCAGCAGAGTTTCATTCTAAAATGCTAACTGAGGAATTACAGGTACACTTCTATGGCATAAGCAGCCAGCAAAGTGGTGGATATGTATATGAGTCTCTTGCAGGCCTCCCAGAGCTCAGCCCCAGGTTTCCATTGCTCAAGAGAGTGTCCAAACCTGTAGTTTAAGGACAGCTCAGGGATCTAGTGATTTACGGCCTACATTTTTGATATCAGAAAACATGTCTGCTTCTGTTAGACTTGAAGAGCAATCTCTGCAAGAACCAGACTCCAGTCTTTCCATGGGGATGGAATTCAGACTGTGATAACATCTAGCCTTTACCTCACCCCACTAACATATGAAGATCAGGGCAGAGGTTTATCCTGAGTGACCTGAGTGATGAGGCACAGTTTTTGTGGTCCTGTAACTATGCCATCACCAAGGCCTGAGTTGGTATCTCTGCAATGTTTTGATGCACTGTTGAGGCTGGCTGGGGCTGCTGCACTGGGCTCTAATTAGCTTCAATGAGAAGCTAATTTGATGATAATTATCAAAGCATTACCTTCTCAACTCTAAGAGCAGGACACACTCATAGCTTCCACATGAGCTTCCAGACCTGATCATTCCTACCTACCTGGGAGCCTTGCTTTAGCAGTGTACCAGGAAATAAAGTAAAATAGTTATTAGTGCATAAATGGTATATTCAGCTCATTAAAAATGCTCATGTCTGTCTTCAGGAGAGTCCATATGATTGCATTTCCAAAGTTGTAAGCCCTGCTCCCTGTGAGTGCCTCAAGGTGAAGGTGGCATTTAATTTTTACTGTGAATATACCTTTTCCCCTGAGGCCAAATATGTATACCCAAATCTGTGGGTGCAGAACCAGAATTCAAAACCAAACCCCAACAAGATGATTCTCAGATCCCAAACAGTTTGCAGAGCCACAGATTGGATACAGCCCCAAGTAACTCAAAGGTCTCACAGGTGATCCTGCTGCAAGCCAGAGGCTGATGGAGATCTCCTGAGAGGTCCTCTCCCACCTGAATTGTGACTCTAAATAAGTTTGCCATGGGATGCCTGAGAAATGGTAAATATTTACTAGTCAGAAGCAGTTTCAGATTTACTTTTCAAAGTAAAGTTGCACTTCAAAGAGGTGCTGTCCTTTCCCCAAGTACAATTTCCTTATGTCAGCAGATCACTGGGCAACTGAAATAATCATCTTCTACTTTCAATTAAATTCTAACCTGTTCAGTGCTCTTCTCTGGAATACAACTCAGACACAAACTGAAATGAAAACAAAACACCATTCAGTGGTGGCACAGAAGAGCAATATACTGAGCCTCCCAATCCTTCCCCCTCCTTCTCCAGAGCACCGTTAAAAGATCAAGGCCACTACAAAACTATAACCACTACAAAATAAAAAAGCACTACAGATTTTGCAGTAGGTGGGACCATCTGGACCTAGATAATGTCACCCTAAACAATCTGCCATCCAGTTGCAACTAGGAAGGAGATGGAAGTAATTTGTGACTCAGAGCTAAAAGGCTGAGATGGCAATGTGGCTTTACTCCCTGATCCCAGTACAGAAAATAATTCCTATTTGTTATTTTATTATTCCAGATTATGCCAGTGGAGATGGCCAAGCACCTTCTCCTCTGCTCACCTTGTCTGAACTGTGCCATGTGCTTGAGAAATGCCAGCTGAACCAATAGTTGTGTGCTGGCTTTCTCTGCTATATGTCTGCAGACCAAGCAGAGCACAGTCCAGCTTTTTCCCTGGCTTTCTTGTAGATCACTGCAATGATCAGCAAGCACACATTGTCCTGTGCCTCATTATTTGTTCTAGACAGGACCTGGATGGACCTGCTTGTGCCCTATGAAAATCCCTCCCTGATTCTGGCAGAACTAAACCCATCACCCTGGATAAGCCTGAGAGGGAGTTGGAAATGTGCAGTGAAGCAAAGCAGAACAGTTCTCAGCACCCAACCATGGGCATGATCCAGTCCCATACAGCTGGCAGTGCCTTCTGATTTTCCATTCTTAAAGTACTCTTTTAATGTGCTGCAGTCAGAAGGGCTTCTTTGAAGGGCAGATAAAGTCACTGTTGAAAAATTTAAGCAGGAAACCATAGGAGAATTACCAGGAGCAAGGCTTGCTCACACCCTGGAGTTTTAAGAGCAATTTTGAAAATGTTCTGAGCAACATTAGGAAATAACACTTAACTTTCTGTGCAAGAACTGTCTTGTTGGTGTCATTAAATTTTACCACACATAAATTATTAGCAATTAGGGACTAAAGCTGCTTCAAATGCCCCAGAATCCTGACTGACTAGTGGGAAGGCAGGCAATTCATTTGCAGCAACAATAGAAATACTGTAGGATTTATGTGGTACCTTGCTGCACTAGTCTTTCAATTGTGTGATTCATAGTCAGAATTAGAAATCATTAAAGAACAGAAAGACAGAGAACAATGCCAGATATTCATCTGCTGTCAACTGATGTCAATGCACTGTGCTTCCTGCTATGAGGTAGTGCTACATGAAGAAAGGAATGTTTGCAGCAGACCCACAAAATCAATGTACTATGTGAACCTGGAATGTTTCAGGTTGCAGGTCATTTGTTTCACAGATTCTGTGTGGGTGTTTTTGGGCACAAATTAGAGATTCCAAGACTTACTGGTATAAAGTATTCTGAAAGGAATGGGGAAGCATGAATGCCTTTGCAAGATCTTCCTGGTTGCTGCTTAGATTATACTGCTTTGATAAAAAATACTTAGGCCCTAATGGGGAAAGCAATTCCAAAAGTATTATAATAAAAAGATAGTAATTTTATCCTCAGAGAAATTGTGATATTAGTGAAGACAGGAGGTAAAAACAGCAGGTTGCAAATCTATTGCAAACAAAAAAGATAAAACAGTAAATGAAAGAACTGAAATAAGAGTTTCATTATATTCAGATTGCAAGGGTGAAAATTTCCTTTTCCCGTACAGTCTCAAGAAAAAGTCCAGTCTAATAATCTTCCCAGCTAATCACCAAAGCACATTTCACTGCTTCTATCATCTCCTTTGACTTTTTCCAGCCCAATGATTGTTGCAAATGTACAATCACCTACTTAGTTATCTGCTCTAAGACATTGGATCCAGTCAGTAAGTTTTGTCCACATTCACTCTTAGAAAGTTGCAGATGCCTCTGTGCCTTGGCTGCTGCACTCCATTTGTGTGCTGGCACACAGAGGGTGCAAATAAGAAAAATCTAAGAGATACTTTGAAATACAACAGAGATCACAGCACAGTATGTGCATTCCTGTCTCCTCTACACTGCCCACTTCCTCTTTGCATTCAGGGATTTATATCCCCCTGGATTTTAGCTTAAGACGATAAATATATAATTGGACAAGCTTTTGTTTTGGCTGCAACTTGTTTTTTTTTTCTACAGTGTTCCCTGCAATTATAAACTCATCATTATTTTTAATGATATGCTAATTTATTTTTAACAAATAAAAGGTAAGGAGAAAAATACAGCTTTATCTTAGACTAGTTAGAACTTGCACTGTGTATCCCTGCAAGGATGTTCCCTGTGTCTCACTGCACATATCACAGGCACTAGAAGATGCAGTACCTCTTTTTTCAGTTTTCCAGCTGTCTCTGGGAAAGAAACTCTCTCCAGGTTCCTCTGGCAGGTGCACTAATTCCAGGGTTACAGAACCATACTGGAGATCTTTGCCCTTGCCTTTTTTCCCTGAGAATACTAATGGCTTCAGATGAAGGAGAAGACACAGACTGTTCAAGATCCTGCAGCAATTCTGTGGGAGGGGTGTCTAGGGAAGCAGGAGAACAGGTTTATGTCCTTATCTACAATCAAAGAGATACAATATTGTACACCTATTTCATAAATTGCTTATCAGGTTAGGACAGGGGCTGTAATTCTTGCATCTTCTTGTAGTGTTATCTTCCGTATGAACTTCCAAAGGGACAGTCTATAATCAAGGCTGCTTAGGGTTTAATGGCTGAATGTTTGAGCCCAGGGGCAAGAATATATTTTGTTTGTACATATATCTCAATAAGTGTAAAATTTCAGTTTTCCTGGTGGGCTCTTTCATGGGAATCAGTCTCAGTGGACAGCAGAGCATCAACTGGACAGACCTAGGCCTGAAAATTTTAGGAACTCTTAGTGCCTAAGTATCTTGAAAGGTGTATGTTTTAAGAAAAACTCATTATTATTATTATGTTTGATTCTTTAAGCACTTAAGCATGTTAGGAAGATATTTCTGTGCTTAATCTGAACCTTTCTGCAGTTGCTGTCTGCAGCTTTTGTTGGTAAGGGCTAGTCCAGACTATAATCGTTATTCCTTTTTCCCATCACAAATATTCCCTCTTATTAATTAACCTTATATTAAAGGTTACCAATATATATACTTACATATATTACCAAATGGACTTGTAGTTTAATCATTTATTATTTGCTTTCTGCTCCTGTCACATAAACACTTTTTTTTTTTTGCAGTCTGATGCATTTCTCAGAAATACCAAAACATTTTTATTTGAAACTTGGAAGGCCACATTTTTTTCCCTCTGAATTTGGAGCACCAGGAAATTTGAGCATCTAAACACCTGCCAAGTTTACCTGCTAGGACCACAGCAAGCACTAAAAAATAAGGAAGCTGCATTATCTTACTGCACATCTCTGAGATACTGAAACAGTCAAAACCACACTGTTTGTGCAAGATCAAGGTCCAAGATATTCAACATGGTCTCTGTAATACCTGAAAATCTGTGAACAGCCACTAGAGCCTGCACATCCAGGCTTGACTATTGTCTTTCCACTGTTGTTCCTCAGACACAACTCACCTCTAAGCAAAAGCTTAGAATGTTGCACAGTATTTGATATAAATAACTGATATAAATAATTGACATAAATAATCTTTTTTTTCCAGAAATAAGATATAATTACAAATGGAAATATTTGGATTGTTGTGCTGTTGTTTTGGTGAGTTGTTTGTTGTTTCATTTCTTTTTAAAGTCAGGTGCAATAAAGATAATACAACTGTTTCCAGCCCTGCAGGGGTTGGATTTAGCCCAAACTTATGAAAGATGCAGACCATCATAGCCAAAACACTGCCTAAATTTGTCTTTTTCTAAAATGAGGCCACCTAGAAGATTAAAAGCTTTCGTCTTTGTTTCTGCCTTAAAAAAACATAATTACACCCTAATTTAAAACTCTAATTGAGTGCACTTGCATTTGTGAGATGTTCTTTTTCCCTTTAGGGACAATATTCCTATTAGTCACACAAGCTGTCTAATCATTTCATGGTCTGTCCATTTCCCCACCCTACACCTCCATTGTAAATGAGAAAATTAAAGTATCTTTTTTTTTTAAGAGTATCTCAATTATAGCCCCATAAATTCAGGCACTGAACATTTCAGTTGAAGTAGTAAGCCATATCTTTAGCCAGTGTAAGTCATCATTACTTTGCTGATATCGATGAAGAAAAGATAACTTGCATCAGCTGAGACTCTGATCCATGAAGGCAAACTCACTGAAAAAATTTAAAAGTAAATTATTTTTTCAAGCTCAAGAATTTGTGTCCTGGCTATAAATGCACACCAGCTGCACTATTATCTTGAATTTATTAGTGTTAAAAGTGGTTTGTTTTTTTTTTTTTTTTTTTTTTTTACATTAAAGAACAATTGATGTAATTGCACAAAATAACACTGCACAAAATAACTGCACAAAATATCTACACAAAATACTATGACTGCATCTTTCTGATCAAGGAGACCACGGTTTTTCTTTAACTAGTAAGTCATAAAGACATTACCTTTCCTTCGGTTGTATAAGTGATGCCATTTCAACTTTGATTTTACAATCAGATCAAGGTGAACACTTGATAGTGACTCTTGGCCCATAAGCCCATCTTTGCTATCTTTTAGCTTAGATTTATAGGTCTGCTATTTAACCAGCTGGTGATAGTGGGATTCTATGAAAATCTGTCTTTACAATCAGATCTTAGATTTTACCAAGTGCTTTGAGATGGCCATTTCCACTTGGAGTCACAGGACCATTTTAATGCTGGGTTATTAGGAAACTACATTGTTTATCTACCACCAAATCACCCATAATTCTGGTAAGGCTTGGGAAAAACAAGTATGTGAATATTTAACTGATTTTCTAAAGCATAAGAATTATCTCTGCCTTCTACAGCCATTGCACAGTCTTTGTAAAACAAAAAACATTTTAGCACCTAAGGATTAGCTTTTGTTACTTTCCATGCTATGACTTCAGGCCTTAATTCATAAACATTATCTTTGTTCTAGGTTTAAACTTTTAAGAGAAACAAACTTAATTACATATAATGTATGGAAAATCTGGAGTTTAACCACTAATCTGTGGCTTGCAGTGAATTTGGGTGGAAGGAATTCAAGGCTCTGAAGTCCCACATTTCTCATACTTGTCTGCATTGACTGCAAGAGTTCTAATTCTCAATGAAAATAATAATTTGCTTAAATAAAATGCAAGGGAGTGAATCTTAAAAGTTTTTGAAATCTGTATCTTTCTTTTGCAAAAATTTATCTATAAATGCTTCAAAGAAAAAATTAACAGTGAAAGATTTATTGAAATTTATTGCTGATAAGCGTTCCTTTTTCAGTATTTTCTGCACTGGATGAATTAAAAAAAAAAAGGTGCAGACCACTGTTACTTCTATTAATCCTGCTTTCATTGGTTTTTAGGTATAGAAACAAAAGATAAACAGAAATACACTTCAGTGTAGAGGACCACATTACATTGGTAAACATGTCCATAACTCAGGTAACATCAGACTTCTTCCACAGTTTCCACTAGCTGAGGATCTAGTTCAGGAAAAGTTACTTTTCCAGTGACAGTAATTATTATCCCTCTTTCTGGTCTGTCAGGTTTGGAAATATTTGGTCTTATCTGAAACAAACATATCTGGTGGTGAATCTGAAAAGATAGCTTATTTCAGACCCTGAACTTCCCTTCCTCACATACATGGACCCTGAGGATGTTTAATACAATTAAGGAAAAACTCCAAGGCTGAAAAAAAGGCTCAAAATGAATATTATTTTAGAACTCTAGCCCAAGGCTGCAGTATTTAATTGAATTTGTTGAATTTCAGCTAAGTAGGCAACTACCTTTCTGACCTGAGGGAGGCCTGTATGTATTAATAACAGCACTGTTATTAGAAAAAGCACTAACAAAGCACTGGAGACACCACAGAAAGTTTCCTATCTGTAGATGAAGAAACACCTCTGATCTCTGTGACTTCTGATCGGTCACTCTGTGCTCAGTGCTGTGACCCCTCTGACCCTCACAGTTCTGCTGCAATAAATTAATTGTCACAGTGTGTACCCTGTGCCAGCCGTCACCACACCCACAGTACAGGGGCTGCTTGTCATCTGACTGTGCTTAATTAACAATACAAAATCCTGACTCTACACCCAGCTCTGATTGCCTGAGTTCATGAGGAATTATTTGCTTTTTAGTCGTTACCATGCTGTGCTAGTGACTGCCTGGCTCTCACATTAGAAGAACTGGCTAAAGCACTTTGGGTGTTTGTGGTGTGCCCCATGAACAAACTTAGCAGAATGGTTAGTAATTAAAAATGTTGAAATGACACCAATTAAATATCATTTGGGCATCCAAAGGCTCCATAAGAGCCATTTAGAGGAACAGTTTAATTTTCATGTGTGAACATGCTCCTCTCAGAATTCCCTTGAAATCCACAGGAAGTATTTTTTAGATTAAGTTTGATAGAGGATGAAATACCAGCTGAGCTTGTGTCAGAAGCAGCTCTGGGTAGGGAATTTATAGGGAAAAAATGACACGTCCTAATACTCTGGAATATTGTATTTTTTCCCTGTAGTTACCCACGGAAAATAAAGTTCAGTTAACTGCTATAACCAGTAAGAACACAAAAGATGAAGTCTGGGTCTCCCTTTAAATATAACTTGAAAAGTTGCAAGTTCTCTCTCCCTATCAGTCTCAAAAAAATCTCTTTCCAAAAAAACTACAGTGTAAATGTGGGCCCTTGAAAAACTATTGTAAAAAACACCCAAAATGCTCCCCACCAAAATTCTGAATTGTTAGTAAAAGAAAACAATAAAGAAAAAAGGGAAAGCAGACTCTTGTCTGCTTATATCTCAAGCACATGAAACTGGCTCACTCAGTGTTGATCTCTCAGCCACACTGAAGCAAAACTGCAGTGCTTCTACTACCAAAAAATTGGAATCCTTAATACTAACCATATATGGCTTCTCAGGCACACTTATTATCAAGAAAGAGATTATACTTTCCAATATCTCCTTGGATACAACAATGAAAACTTGGCTTGGATTACATGTGTAGGAATGTGTAAGTGAGAACAATTTGGAAACATAAGGAGCAGCATTAAGAGGGGTTTTGACACTGCCTGTTCCTATGTTGCTCCTGTGACATTAGCAACCCTTTAAAATAACCACAAATAGATTTTCAGGCTTGAGCTCCTGGCAAAGAGGTGGCAGTCCTGTCATTTTTCCAGATTGAACTGGAATTCCTAAGGCAAACAAAGTTCCTGTAAGCCTGGTAATGGCAGAGGCAGAGCATGGAGGGGCACCACTCCCCCTGTGCCAGCTTCAACAGGCACATCACAGATCATGTGGCACTGGGGGTGTGTTTTTCTGGCATTGCCTCTCTTCTCACTTAGGCAGTTCTCAGATGGATTCAATGCACCTGGTTAACATTTATTTATCACTGTTTTGATGGTACAGAAACACACAATCCAGTTTGGCACTGGCATTCTTGCTCACCACACAGTATTTGTTAAAGCCTTAAAGTCTATCAAAGGACTTAAGCTGTTACAGATTTGCCACAGAATGCAGTTAAATGTATACTATGTATTTCTTCTGCAAAGCAGACAATGATTTCATAGAGCAGAATACAACTTTTCATTCACTTAAAATACACAAGATTTCATAGGTAGAGATCATACAGCTGAGATCCTAAAGGTTTATGCTGTATGTGCCAAGCTGCACTCCTGCATATCTGAAATATGACACAGCTTTAAGTTCTGTGCTTTATAACATCAGAATACTGTAACAGTAATGAAAAATAGGAAAACTGTATTGCCATCATCATGTAATTTCTGCGTGTAGAAACTTAACCAAAGAATAAGGGATTATTGTGTCAAGCTTGTCAAGCAGATACAAATTTCCACCTTCCAGGTGTGACCTTCAGTGGAAGAACTGACAGTGTGACCATGTCTGCTCAAACCAACTGCACTGTGAGGGCATTCAAATGATGGGCAGAAGGAATGGCTGTGCAAAAACTGGGGAAGAGGGCTACTTCTGCCACAACTCACTTCACACTACTTTTGTTTATCCTGCAAAGGACAGCCACTGTTTCGAACAATATCACTAATGCAAAGTGGGAAACACACACTGTAATTTTGGTATGGTTTTGGTAGTGGTTGTTGTTGTTATTAATGATCGAGTCAAACTTATTAGATAATTATCAGTGAGTCTAACATTTAATATTTTATAGCAACAATGCCAAGTCTCTAATTTTATTCCTTTGACTGTTTGTTCCTCATGATGTCCAGGTAAATCCCACCGTGGCTTTACTGTCCCTCTGTTGGTCTGGGACAAGAAATGGAGACAAGGGCCATACACAGTAACACACACTGTATTTTCCAGATGGATTTGAGCCAGAATGATTCACAGATTTGTTTAAGGTGCTTTGGAGACTCAAAGCACTTTCATAAATAAGCAGCATTCATCTCCTATCTAACAACAAATAAGTAAACATATAACCACAAAGGCAGAATTTGGATATCAATCCTGAAAGTACTTGTGAACTGTTCTTTGCCTTATTTAGCCAGTCCTCTCTGCATGAAGTTTCTTTACAGATATTCCTTCTGTAAAAATTAAGGACCAGCAGTAAGTCACAATTATTCACATTTTTATTAGCTTTTAGAGCTTACATATTTGTGTATCGCATTCTCCCCTGCATCTGCACAGAAATATTTCCTGTGATTCATCAGTGTAGAGCAATCTGCCTCCTAAGATAATTGAAATTACTCAGAGTTTCTGATTCAGTTGATATGCTATTTTTGTTTTGTTTATTGATATTTTCATACCTTTTGAAATAAAGACAGGCTAATAAAGTTATTATCTTTTTTTGACATAATTGGTAGCTTGCTGTGATTTTTTCTTCTTAATTTGTTTGCCAGAGCAACATTTCCTGTAAAGATCTAATTCAGCAGTTGTTTGATTTCTTCCCTTGATCTCAGGCTAGTCTACAGTGCTGCCAAAACAGCATGACTGGGATTACTAATTCAAAATTTTCCTTTTCCAGTATCAAACTAACCAGGCAATCTAGGTTCTGTAGAACAGCCATATTCCTGAATTGCTTGATACACTAATGTATTTTCATTTAGTTCACACTCATGCAAAACACTGAGCCCACATGCAAGGCCACCTAGTCAAAAACTCTATGAATTTAAATAAGGCTAGAGAAAAAGGTTTCTGAGAAGCAGGGTTTAATAACTGTTCTTTCTGTGAGCAAGTACTTTTTAAGCAAAGACACTTTCTGTTGTAAAAATGCTTTTCAAAATTTTAGGAACTTTGAAATAAATTCTGAAGTTTGAGCTAGTTGTTAATCACTCTTCAGTTTAGAGAGATTTTGACAAAGGTAGCAGTGGTCAAAATTTGGTCCAAAATTTGATTTCTTTCATCGTGAAAAATAACTTACTTAATACAGGAAAACCTTAATTTTATGTCTTTTACCTCTCCTTGTGATGTTAAGAAATTACAATCTTTATTTACTTCTGCTAATAAAAACAAAAAGCAGTAGTGTAAAATCTGAGTTTTACTTTTGTGTTTTTTACTGAATTATCTTTGGTCTATAGCAAATTAAAACACAGAATGAGAAAATTTGCATTGAAAAACCATATAAATACATACTCCTGATTTATAAGACAAGCTCTCCTTTATATATATTTTGGCCATTTCTTGTAACTTTCTTGAGACCTAAACTAGTACCAGTCAAAATTGATAAAACCAAGCTTGAACATCATCTTATTAGGGTTGAATATGAGAAATAAATATTATAAAATAGCTTCTTAGACAGATAATATATTCTTTATAGCAGATCTCTGCATATCTTGTTTCTTTTCATTTGAGTTTAGGAATTTGGGGCTAGCTTTCTAGAGCTACCTAATTTATCACATAAATCTCATTAGATCACACTGAATCCAAACACTGCACATGGTTGTTGTTTTCTGTTTTCTGGGCTTCTTTTTCTTGTCTGGACAGAACTGGATGTGTTAATAGATTTCTAATGACTGAAATTCCTAATGCTAGGCAGGCTGCTTGTTCAAGAACACAAACTACCAACACTGAGTAAATTTCCTCATTTCATGAACAATCTGGAATCATTCACTTGTATTTTTGTTTTATGCAAGATTACACAGCGCCCTGATTCAGTGATGCCTCCACATTCCTGCAGTTTCCTCTTTTAACTCAAGCATCAGTTGCAAATGTCAAGAACCAAAAAATCTATAAGGAAAAAATCCCAGATGGAATTCTTCTGTGACTGTCCCTTTCTCCTTGCTCTGACAGCCTCACCAAAACCTGTTGAAGCAAACATGGGCGCTTCTCTTTAGCTACACCCATCCTTCTCCCTGAGGAGAATGGGCTCTGGATAATCACCAAGATTACATTTTGGATCACAATGTGATTATTTTCAATGGGCAGAGTCCCTCCCAGTCAGTATCGCCATCAAGTTGCTACTAAGCTGAAAACCGTGCTTCAGCTTTTTACCATTGCAAACTGATGCAATTGCATTAATGTGCAATTTAAACCTGCTTAGAATTTATTTTTGGGACCACTGTGAGGAAGAACACTATCCTGACTGAAGTCCAAGGTATGATAATGGAAATAGTGTGAGTGCTTTATGTCTTTATAAATAACTCAAATTAGAATTGTGCTGCTTTATAACAAGCACATTTGCAAACAAGTATGGAGTAGTGGTGTTATTTTCTTTGTTTATTTTTTTTTTTACTTTTAATCATATCTAGTAATGACAAACACAAATATTACATGCCTGAGAAATTTTTAAAATATAGCTGCATACAGATTTTACAGCAAACTCAGTATTCATATTGTTTGTCATAGG